>NC_133126.1:175846549-176537774 GCF_048418815.1 Hemitrygon akajei | reverse complement strand
CACACACACACACACACACACACACACACCTAATAATTTGATGTTTTGCACTCAAAAACAAACAAGTTCCATGACATATGCGAGTGATGATAAACCTGACTTTGATATGGGTCTCTTGTGGACTGAGAGTGGGAAGGGGGCAGGGAGAGGGGGAGGGAGCAGGAAGCACCAGAGAGACGTTCTGTAGTGATCAGAAAACCAAATGCTCGGAATCAAATCACTTTGGCTGTTGCCTCAGGCTGGGCGCATCTGCAACTGCAGTGCCCTTGCCCCTGGCAGTCCTTCTCTGACACCTGTCCCACATCCCTCCCATGGTGCTCCACCATCGCCGTTCCTAATATCCTTTGCTCCCGTCAGATTTACAAACTTCCTCTCCGCTCCACATTGACAAATACAATGCTGTGCAAAGATCTTAGGCATCCTGGGTCTATATATATTTGCCTTAGACTTTTGTACAGTGCTTTATGTCAGTGGTAAGAAATCAGATTCTGATTTGAGTTCTGAGCATAAACTGCTCTTCTTATCCCTCGGAGCTTTGACTACCACCATTCCTGCCCTGAATTCTCACCCAAGGAGGCTATTCCATTAGCAATCGGAGGTAACTGGTCTCTTCGCATACCCTTCAACTCTCGCAGAGGTAAATGCTCTCAGAGAAGCTTCCACCAAACTCCCACGCAGCTCATTTTCAAGCCTGATAATCACGTGTAATTGGTTTTCCTTCTCTTGTTCTTTAACCTGTTTCATAAATCTGTCTTCTTCAGTGCTTTGACTCTCTTGCCACAGGAAACAGTTATATTCACCCTGTTAAATTCATTCATTTTTGAACTGTATTAAATTTCTTCTTAATTTTAACCTCTCCATAGAGAATAACAACAACTTTTGCAGCCAAATGAAGGCCATAATATCTGGGATGATTCCAACTATCCTCTTCTGCCGCACACCGCAGTCTTCTCTGCACTTCCTGCATTGTGGTTCCCAAATGGGCCCTGACCTGTGTTTTATAAAGGCTTACTGTGACTTCCCTGAACTTGTATTTATAAATCCTGAATCCTGTATGCCTTTTTAACAGACTCTTAGCATTCTTTGACATGTATATGAATAAAGGTAGGCTCCCCTCTGCAACTGCATACTCTTCAACATTGAACATTCAGCTTACGCTGTCCTCCTTATCCTTCCTGCCATAATCAATCACTCCATACCTCTCTGCACTACTTGGAATCTGCTGGCTGTCATTAATTTCACCTTTCTCATTCCATAACACTCTCTGGAGCTTAAAAATAACGTTACCTTCTACATATTAGCAGATGGTGTTTGGCAGTCTTCCAGGCAGCTACTGTGGACTGCTGAAGTATAGGATGCTAATTTGTGAATTTATTCACAAATTGATCATGTGGAAGTCTTGCTGTACTGCCTGTCTGGAGCCTCTGATCACCAGGGTCTGGCACGGTGTTGCAGTGCAAACCTCTTTACAGTCTCTGCCGTGAGATGACATTTTCACACGGAGATTGTTGGGAATATGGAACGTGCTTCCAGGGGAGCTAGTAGAGGCAGGTTCAATGGCAGCACTGAACAGGTACACGAGTAGGAACGGTTTAGAGGGACATGGGCTAAATGCAGCCAAACGGAACTAGCTCCTTTGTTGGTTGGCATGGATGGGCTGGACTAGAGGGACTGTTTCTGAGTTGCAATAGTCTATCACTCTATAACTTCAGGAAGAGAAGTTGTAGACTGTAGATTGAACCCATAAAGACTACATTACTTTTTAATATTATTTCTGTTTTTGCACTATTTTTAATTATACATTTATATACATACTGTAATTCATTCATTTTTTTTCTATATTTATCACATATTGCATTCTACTGCTGCTGCAAAGTTAAACAAATTTCACGACATATGCCGATGATATTAAATCTGATTCTGAAGATTGTAGTGGCTTTGTTAGCTTATTGGCGTTAAAATCTTTAAGATGCAATGTGATGTATTTAGGCAAAGGAAAGTGGATCTTGTCTACTCGATCTATGTGGTCCATAATGGTGTTAACTGTCCACGTGAGCATCCTCTCATGCTGCTCTAGCCAATCCTCTCAGCACAATCTCCCAACTCTTTCCACTTCAAGCTGCCTCTTAAATGTGGAAGGGGCAGCTACACCGACTCCCCTCCTCAAACATATTGTGGAGCTATGGGCAGACATGTGCACACTTTTCCCGTGATGATTGGGACACATGCACGTATTCCTCCAAGCATCATCAATATTAAATTCCTGCATACAATGAACCGACATGATTTATTTCAACCACTCCACTCAGCAACAATTTTCACATTGCAACTACTCGTTGGGTGAGGAGGCTATTCTTGGTCAATTAAACTTGGTTTCTTGTTGTCACCTATGCAGTATAGTGAAAAAATGATTTGCTTATCATCCTCGATAATTTCATTACAAACATGCACGGATGCAGTACAAAGGAAAACAATAACAAAATGCAGAATAACATGTCAAAGTTACAGAGGAAGGCAGACATTAATATGCAAGGTCATAATGAGCTAGATTAGGCAATCAAGAGTCCATTTTATTGTACTAAAGGACTGTTCAGTAGTCTTATAACAGCAAGGTGGAATCAGAGAGCCAGCTATTGACATCCCCATTAGATATATTGAAGGCTCTCTTTGATTTATGGGTTTTAATTTTCTGTCACATTCACAAGAAAAAATATCTTCTTCCTGCCATTAAATCCTATTATTGTAAATCATGTTACTTAAATTACCCCAGGCTGATTAAACTAACAGAACGAATTTATATTTTCATGTTTTTTAGAGGAAGCAGCACTAAAAGCAATAAAAAGATGGCGTCAGCGAGCAACATTTCCTTGGCGACATCTTCCAGGTGGTCTACAAAACTGTTTCATTCACTTTTTTGACGTCTTCTTTCTATCTTAAATGTGTATGTGGTACTGTTGGAGCCTGTGATCTACAGCTTGAAGATTGATTGTGCGCTTTGGTGTCTACATGAAAGTTCTGGGAAGTAAGCAACCATCAGGCCTAAAAGCTTAGAGACAGGGTGCAAGCCCATGATCGACTCAATTTTTCACCGATCTTGCTGATTAAAGCGCGAGGAAGATTGAGACATTGAGGTGAGTGTGGAGGGAGAGTGGGTATTCAGCACTGCCAGGCTCTTGCTGGCAGCTGCTGGAGGAAGGTGTCTGTATGTGACGGTCTCTTGTTCGTAGCTCCAGAGGGAAGGTCCTCACGTTCAAATGGTCTGTCTCTCACGCGATGCTGTCAGAGGAAGTTACTGAAGTTGTGGGTCCGCGATTTATGGACTGGACAGTGGTTCTTTTGGATTCCTTCAGTTTTGTGTTTTATATTCTGTGTTTTTGTTCACTCTTTCATGCTGCCGTTTGTACAACTTGTTTGTTATTTTTGCACGGGGCAGGGTTGGGGTTTGGGGGTTCTGATGTTCCTGTTGCTGTTTGCACAATTTGCTTTTGCGCACAAGGTTGTTTGGGATTTGGGGTTCTTGGTGCTACTCGTATGATTTTTTTTGCATGTGTGGTGGTTGATTTTTTTATAATGGCTCCATGGTTTTCTTTGTTTGGTGGCTGACTGGAAAAGATGTATACTGCATTCATACTTCAATGATAAATGTGCCTTGAACCTTAAACCTTGAATCCTTTATCTGATTACTGAATTGTCTGATCAAGTGGCTGGAGTGTTCACTGATATCTTTGACAGTGTGAGGTATCCATCTGCTTTATGCAGGCTTCAATTATATGGATGCCCAAGAAGTACATGATAGCCTGCCCCGACGACTATCATCCAGTACTGCTTCCATCCTCTGGGATGAAATAATTTGAGTGGTTGGTGATGAAACGTACCAACTCCTGCCTGAGGAGTGACTTAGATCCACTCCAATTTGCCTACCATCACAACAGGTTGACACTAATGATACCATTTCATTGGCTCTTCACTCAACCCTGTACCATCTGGACAGCAAAGATGCTTACATTAAGAGGCTCTTCATCGGCTAAAGCTTGGCATTCAACACTAACATCACCTCAAAACTAATCAATAAGCTCCAAGCAATGGTGACATATATGTATTTTGATGTTAAATTTACTTTGAATTTCAGCTTTGAATCCTGAATCCGGGAGCGCACTGCTGGTGCCTGGGGTGCATTCTAGGGGGTAACGGCAAAGGCTGATGCATTAGAGTCTTTGAAGGGACTCTTAACGAGGCCAATGGGTGAAAGAAAACTGGAGGATTATGAGCTGTATAGAAGAGAGGGATTAGATTGATCATGAAGTAGGTTTCTATAGGTAGGTATAACATTATGGGCTGAAGGGCCTGTAATAAGACCATAACATATAGGAGCAGAAATAGGCCATTTGGCCCATCGAGTCTGCTCCACCTTTTCATCTTGGCTGATCCTATTTTCCTCTCAGCACCAATCTCCTGCCTTCTCCCTGTGTCTCTTCATGCCCCAACCAATCAAGAATCTATCAACCTCTGCCTTAAATATACATACAGACCTACCCTCCACAGCTGCCTGTGACAAAGAATTCCACCGATTCACCACTCTCTGGCTAAAGAAATTCCTCCTCATCTCCGTACTAAAAGGATGCCCCTCTATTCTGAGGCTGTGTCCTCTGGACTCAGACTCTCCCACCATAGGAAACACCTCTCCATATTCACTCTATCAAGGCCTTTCACTATTTGATAGATTTCAATGAGGTCACCCCTCATTCTTCAGAAATCTAGTGAATACAGGCCCAGAACCATATAACACTCTTCATATGACAAGCCGTTTGATCCTGGAATCATTTTCATGAACCTCCTTCGAACCCTCTCCAGTTTCAGCACAGCCTTTCTAAGATACGAGGCTCAAACCTACTCACAATACTCCAAGTGAGGCCTCATTAGTGCTTTATAAAGTCTCAACATTACATCCTTGCTTTGATATTCTACTTCTCTTGAAATTAATGCTAACATCACATCTGCCTTCCTCACCACAGCCTAAGCCTGCACATTAACCTTTATGGAATCCTGCACAAGGACTCCTAAGTCCCTTTGCACCTCACTCAAAATTACCTGCCCCTCCACCTACCTTCATATTATCTGCATACTTTGCAACAAAGCCTTCAATTCCATTGTCCAAATCACTGACGTCTAATGTAAAAAGAATCGGACACAACATAGATGCCTGTGGAAAACCACTAGTCATTGGCAGCCAACCAAAAAAAACTCCTTTATTGTCACTCTGTGCCTCCTGCCAGTCAGGTGCCTTATCCATGCCAGAATCTTTCCTGTAATACCATGAGCTCGTAGCTTGTTAAACAGCGTCATGGGTGGCACCTTGTCAAAGGCCTTCTGAAAATCCAAGTACACAACTTCAACCAATTTTTTTTTCCTTTGTCTATCCTACTTGTTATTTCTTCAAAGAATTCCAACAGATTGTCAGGCCAGACTTTCCCTTGAGGAAACCATGCTGACTATGGCCTATTTTATCATGTGTCTGCAAGTACCCTGAAACCACATCCTTAGCAATTGATTCCAACATCTTCCCAACCACTGAGCTCAGATTAACTGGTCCATAGTTTCCTTTCTACTGCCTCTCTCCTTTCTTGAAGAGTAGAGTGAGATTTGCAATGAGTTGTACTGTTCTATGTTATATGAATCTGTTAACAGCTCCCCACATCTCAAATACTGATCCAAACGGATGTTGTTTCATGATCTTGTTGGTGACCATTCCTGATTCATACAACTCTTTGGTCATAGGGCTGAATACAAAGAGTATGTACTGAAAATCTCAGGCAGAATCTGCAGACAGAAAAAATAGTTACACTTCAAATCTGAGACCCTTAATTGGAGCTGAGAAAGAGAGGAACAAATTAGTCCAGCTAAAAGAAAGTGTGGGTGAGGGCAAGAGGTGGAGTAAATTATATTTTCGGCTGAAATACTGTACCTTTCCTTTCACTTGTATGTTCTGTCATAGAATCGTAGAAAACCTTCCGCACAATACAGGCCCTTTGGCCCACAATGCTATGCTGAACATATACTTACTATAGAAAGTACCTAGGTTTACCCATAGCCCTCTATTTTTCTAAGCTCCACGTATACCTATCCAAAAGTCTCTTAAAAGACCCTATTGTAGCCACCCTCACCAGAGTTGCTGGCAGCCCATTCCACACACTCACCACTGTCTGCGTAAAGGACTTACCCCTGATATCCCTTCTGTACCTACTTCCAAGTACCTTAAAACTATTGGTATCTCAGTTGTACAGCAGCTGATAGGAAAGCACTTCAGCAGGTTGTTTCTAGCACACAGAAGATCATCGGGACACAGCTCCCAACCCTGGAGGACACCTACAGCTTACGCTGCCTAAGGAAAGCTACAAGCATCTGTAAGGACAATACACACCCATGCAAACATCTGTTTGAACTTCTTCCATCTGGCAGATGTTATAAGATTTTCTCTGCCCGCACTTCCAGACTGAAAAATAGCTTTTTCCCCAGAGCTATAATTGCTCTGAACTAATTGATCAAGCATCATCCATAAATTTATTATATTGCTACTTTTAACACTGGTTTTATGGCTGTCATGCATCTGAGTTGCGCTTTTGTACTGCTGGACATTGCTTGTACTGGCTGGTTACTTGATTTTATTTATTGTTTATTTATTTTATTTGTTGTTTTATAGCATTGAGTACGAAAGTTGCAAACTCATTTTCGCTGTATTGGTGCATGACAAATTATACTATGCAATGACAATAAAGATATTTCATTTCATTTCATTTCACTGTGCCCTCTTGTGTTAGCCATTTCAGTCCTGGAAAAAAAAGCCTCTGACTATCCACATGATCAATGCCTCTCATCATCTTATACACCTCTATCAGGTCACCTCTCATCCACTGCCGCTCCAAGGAGAAAAGGCCAAGTTCACTCAACCTATTCTCATAAGGCATGCTTCCCAATTCAGACAACATCCTTGTAAATCTCCTCTGCACTCTTTCAATAGTTTCCACATCCTTCCTGTAGTGAGGTGACCAGAACTGAGCACAGTACTCCAAGTGGGGACTGACCAGGGTCCTATATAGCTGTAATATTACCTCTTGGCTTTTGAACTCAATCCCACAGCTAATGAAGGCCAATGCACCTTATTCTTTCTTGACCACAGAGTCTACCTTCATCAATGTATTTTGTCACATCCTTAAAAAATGTAATCAGGCTCATAAGGCATGACCTGCCTTTGATGAAGCCATGCAGACTATTCGTAAGCATATTATGCTTCTCCAAATGTTCATAAATCCTGCCTCTCAGGATCTTCATCAACTTACCAACCACTGAAGTAAGACTCATTGGTCTATAATTTCTTGGGCTATCTCTACTCCCTTTCTTGAATAAGGTATGTCTCATCTGATCCTGGTGACTTATCTATCTTGATGCTTTCCAAAAGCTCCAGCACATCCTCTTTCTTAATGTCTATATGCCAAAGCTTTTCATTCTGCTGTGTCATTCCTACAATTGCCAAGGTCCTTTACTGTAGTGAATACTGAAGTAAAATATTCATTTATTACCTCTACTATCTCCTCTGGTTCCATACACACTTCTCCACTGTCACACTTGATTGGTCCTATTTTCTCACGTCTTATCCTCTTGCTCTTCACATACTTGTAGAATGCCTTGGAATTTTCCTTAATCCTGTCTCCCAAGGCCTTCTGATTGCCCCGTCTGGCTCTCCTAATTTAATTCTTAAACTCCTTCCTGCTAGCCTTGTAATCTTCTAGATCTCTATCATTACCTAGTTTTTCGAACCTTTCATAAGCTTTTCTTTTCTTCGTGACTAGAGTTACAACGGTCTTTGTACACCATGGTTCCTGTACCCTGCCATCCTTTCCCTGTCTGACTGGAACATAACTATGCAGAACACCATGTAAATATTCCCTGATCATTTGCGACATTTCTGCCGTATATTTCCCTGAGTACATCTGTTCCCAGTATGCTTCCAAGTTCCTGCCTGATATTTCCCCTTACTCCAATTAAATGCTTTCCTAACTTGTCTGTTCCTATCCCTCTCCTATGCTTGTGATCACTATCTCCAAAATGCTCTCCCACTGAGAATTCTGACACCTGACCAGGTTCATTTCCCAATACCAAATCAAGTACAGTCTCTCCTCTTGTAGGTTTATCTCCATATTGTGTCAGGAAACATTCCTGAACACACCTAACAAACGCTACCCCATCTAAACCCCTTGCTCTAGGGATAATGTCATTCAATACTGGGGAAATTAAAATCTCCTACCATGACAACCCTGTTATTATTGCATCTTTCCAGAATCTGTCTCCCTATCTGCTCCTCAATGTCCCTGTTACTATTGGGTGGTCTATAAAAAACACCTAGTAGAGTTATTGACCCCTTCCTGTTCCTAACTTCCACCCACATAGACTCAGTAGAGAATCCCTTCATGACTTCCTCCTTTTCTGCAGCCGTGACACTATCTCTGATCAACAGTGCCACACCCCCACCTCTTTTGCCTCCCTCCCTATCCTTTCTGAAACATCTGATTCTCAACTTCCTTCCTAACTCCCTGTAGTCTGCTTTCAGGATGTCCTCCCTTTTCCTGCCTATGTACCACAACCTCTGGCTGTTCACCTTCTCACTTCAAGTGAACAGGAACATCCCAGACCCTGGCACCTGGAAGGCAAACTACCATCCATGTTTCTTTCCTGCGTCTAAAGAATCTCCCACCTGACCTCATAATTATTGAGTCCCCTATCACTGCTGCTATCCTCTTCCTTTCCCTACCCTTCTGAGCCACAGGGCCAGACTCTGTGCCAGAGGCGTGGCCACTGTTGCTTCCCCCAGGTAAGCCGTTCCCCCCCAACACCGCTCAAACAGGAGTACTTATTGTTAAGGGGGACAGCCACAGGAGTACTCTCTAGTATCTCATTCTTGGCCTTCCCTCTCCTGACTGTTATCTATTTATCAGTCTCCCGAGGCCCCAGTGTGACTACTTGCCTACAGCTCTACTCTGTCATGCTATGTAGGTCCCGATGTAATGTCAATCAGACTCTACAACATTTCCAACTCACTACACACTACACAAAGATCTCAGCATCAGAATCCGGTTTCATATCACTGACATACATTGTGAAATTTGTTGTTCTGCTGCATTAGTACATTGCAATACATAACGATAAAAATTATAAATTATAATAAGCATATATATAAAAAAATAAATTAAATAAGTAGTGCAGTAAGAGAGAGAAGAATACTAAGGTATTGTTCATGGGTTCATTGTCCATTCAGAAATCTGATGGAAGAGGGGAAGAAGCTTTTCCTAAAACATTGAGTATGTGTCTTCAGGCTCCTGTACCTCCTCCTTAATGGTAGAAATGAGAAGAAGGCATGTCCTGGATGATGGATGCCTCCTTTTAGAGGCATTGTCTTCTGAAAGTGGCCTAGATGCTTTGGAGGCTAGTGCCCAAGATGGAGCTGACTGAGTTTACAACTTTCTGCAGCTTTCTCTGATCCTGACCAGGGGCCCTTCCGTACCAGATGGTGATGCAATCAGATAGCACGTTCTGCATGGTTCTTCATAGAAATTTGTGAGCTACCATGCAGACCGTGCTATCTGGAATGTCTTTGGTGACATACCAATTCTCAAATTTCTAATGAAATAGAATTGGTTGTCAGGGTTTTTATGTTGACCTTTAAGGTACATTATTGCATTAAATCAGGGAAATTCCCTTTGTTATACTCATTTCCTTGATGAACTTATTTATCTCACCTTCTCAGTTCTCATGAAAGGCCTCAGAACTGAATCACCTTGCTATGGAGACTGCCCAACCTGCTCTGAGTTTTTACAGTATTTTCAGTTCCTTTTTATTTTAGATGTGGAGTGAGAGCAGATTGTTATTAAATTCTGATTTCTCGGGATCTAGCTGCCTAACTGCCTACTTGTACTGATCCCATCTGAATTTGGATGGCCAACTGAGCTGACCCTCCATTACTCTGAACCATTCCACCAAGGGGATTGCGCTATGCATGCCACTGGGACCTCAGTCCCAAGGCTACTCTCTTGGTACAACGAGATACTTCGCTGTTAAAGATTTTTGAACTGAGAATCCAAAACGTTTAAAGCAATTCAAGTGGACTTAAAAACCAAAAAAAAAAATCGAGAACAAAAATATCTGAATTAAAACACCTTTAAATCCTAGAAATGAATAAAAAAATCAAAATAATGTGCAGCTTTTTTGAAGTCACTTACCACGCTTTTCTTTATATAAAACAACAATTATCCTGGTGAAATGAATGTGTATGTGTTTCTTAAGCCGGTCACCTGTGACGTAAAGATCAGTGACCAGGTGCAGGGTGCTTCCTTGGCTTGGTAGGTTTATGATTTGCTGCTGAATTCACTGCTGAGCCCTGAGGGACAGCAGGACCTCACACTTGCATTTTATTCACATCTTTCAACAGCAGAGAATCAGAATCAGGTTTATTATCACCCACCCAGGTTGTGAAATTTGTTACTTTGCACCAACGTTAGAGTGCAATATATAAAATATACTGTTGCGCTCTGGGAGGGGAGGTGTCATGAACAGCCCACTCCAGTATCCCTAGTGGCCAGCGCTATTTATTGTTTTTGTGTTAAAATGCTTTTGTGGGATTATGGTGGGATGTTCAAGTTCATTTATTGTTACATTTTAGCTTGGGTTGTACAGTTTTTCACATGTGTGCTTGTGGATCACCCTGACTGTAATCAGGGTGTGTAATAATCACCTCCCCGTCTGTCTGCGACTGGGTGGGTTCTCTCCCTCGGTCATTGCACTCAATCAGTCTTTGTGCTTGTTGTAATAAAAATGGCTGTTGAGTTCAATGGGCTTTTGTTGCCTGACATCATGGACCAAATGCTTGCCACACTATGATAATTGACGGCGAGATTGAAGAGCTACAATGTCGGATGGACTGCTTTCAAACCCGGGGTATAAGTTGAGCGATGAGCAGTATGCCTCCCCTGCTCGCCCCAGGCCGGGCTTATGAAGACGGGACCTGAGAACAGGCCATCGTGACTTTCCAGGGTACCCCGATGGGGCAAGCGTACCCAGGCTCCCCAACGCGGGGGAAATGGCAGAGCACATCACTCACCTCCCTCGTGGCCCACACCAGGGAACTCAAGACACCACAGCCTTAGGAGGTTGGGCAGCATGGCAGGCTCCACTAGCACTGCTGGGGAAAGAGGAAGACCAACAGGCCTCAGCAATTCACGCCACAAGGTCCACCCTGGAGCTCCCACATACAATGGTACCGGCCGTCTGAAGCCTTACCCGGTGCAAGTCAAACTTGCTGCATGACACAATAGGTGGAGCCCCACCAAGGTGACGGTGCACCTTGTCCTGACACCGGAGAGGGATGCCCCTTCGGCCCTCCTTGACCTAATACCGGCTGAGTAATGTGACTACAGGGCCCTCATAGCGGTGTTTCGAGCAGAGGCCATTGGAGGAAGCAACGAGGGAAGAAGTGGGCAGCCACCGGTGCTGTGTGGAAGAAAGCCCAGGGGTGTTCACAGCAGATTTCCCCCATTGTGCTCAGCATGGCCACCCCCCCGAGTTCACTCCTGTGGCCCAGGAAGAGCTTGCCCTCCATAACTTTGTAAAGGAGCTGACAACAGAGCGCCTTCGACAGCATATTCACTTGATATCATCATCCTCGCTAGTCGAGGCGGAGAGGCAGACGCAATTTTAGCCCCCCCAAGGTGTCCCGGTGTTGCCTCGCACATCGTGAACCTGGGCTTGTGTCACTGAGGTGGAGGAGGAGCCGGTGAGACAGGTCTGGCCCTGCCATGTGCCACAGAGCGATCTCAGCCAGCGGTGTGGCGAGGAAGGCCCTGCACCAGTGCCATGCCACAGCCCAGTGCAGACATCGGGAATTGCAAGCTGGCAGCGAGACCCCTCCACTGTTCCAGCCGCTGCGCGGTAAGCTGATAAGCCATCTCGTACTGGCCCGGGTGAGGGGACGGCTGAGTATGGGCCGGCGGCTGGAGTGGGCAGAGCTCTCTGCCCCGGATCCAGACACCAAAGCCCTATACTCGCAGTGGGGAACGCTGGAGGAGCGCGACCGGTTGCTATTACGGCGGCAGCAGTTTCCCAACTGCGACAGACATCTCCTGGGGGCTGTGCTCAGTGCACAAACTGGCGGGGGCCACCCACTTTGGGGTCACAAAGACATTGGGCACGCCATGTGAATGCTTCTACCGGCCTGGGTATAGGCAGGACGAGGAGCCAGTTGCACGTCCCAGAAGGGGCCGGGCTGGGCCCTCAATCTAGGGCACCAATTCAGCAGCACCTGGTGGGGACCCCCGTATAGGTCTACTGCCCCACCCAGAAGAAGGGACTATTCCCCCCTATTTCCTCAAGCTGGGAAGCCGCTGGTCAGGCCCGGGAGAGGTGCTCAACTGAACCTTCGATGTGGTATATTGGGCATGGTTGTCTGAGTGGAGGGAGACAATCATGCTGCACCAGGACTGACTGGCACCGTTTCGATCCTCAGCCACCACCGACCCAGTGAAACTGAAAGAAAGAAGTGATACTCCAGGTGCTCTGCCTCTTGCCTCACCAAACAGTGCCTCCCATGGGGGAGGGGGATGCTACAGACCACCCCCCAGCACCCTAGGCAGCAGCGTCGACCACCATCGGGACACTTGGATTTTGTTGTGGCCTTTGTGGTTGCCAGGGAATGGCAGAGCCCACAGGTGGGGGGCAGAGTGGCACTCTGGGTGGGAGGGCATGGTCAATAGCCCCCTCCAGCATTCCCAGTGGCCAGTGGTATTTATTGTGCTTGTTTTAACATGCATTTGTGGGATTATGGCGTGATGTTCGAGTTCATTTCCTGTTACATTTTAGCTTGGGTTATACAGTTATTCACATGTATGTTTGTTGATCACCCAGAATGTTACCGGGGTGTGTAATAACTACCTCCCCCATCTGAATGTGTCTGAGTGGGTTCTCTCCCCGGGTCAGAGTGCCCGGTCTGTTTTTGCGTTTATCACAATAAAAACGGCTGTTGAGTTTAACGAACTGACTCGCCTGTCATCATGGACCAAGTGCTTGCCACAACACTATAAATTCTAATAAGATATATTTAAAATACAAATAAATAGTGCAAAAGGAGAGCAAAAAAGTAGAGAGGTAGTGTTCATGGGTTAAAGACAACTGCCCTGTCAAAACTCTAGCTTAGAATTGTGCTGGTTTATCAGGTCTTGAGCAGACGTATCCATAAGGCCAGGAGATGGGATTGAATCGGAACCCTGGATGAATGTTTTACCAGTACACCAACAGAATTTTAATCTACCTTTAAAACTACTTCAAAGCATCTCTTTCTAGCATATCTCTTGTCATCTTTGCTTTGGCTTGGCATCTGTTTCTTCTTCTGCATTTGCAAAATCCACTGAGACATTTATCTACATTAAAGGCATTATTGTTGTTAAACTGACTTCTGTTTGTTACGAAATAAAGAGCTGAACTCGTGCCAATCTGATAGAATAATTGGATTCAGCACCTTTATGAAATAATGAATATTTACTATCTGACCACATCGAAATAAGCCAGCTGTTCTTTGTTAGCAAATGTGACTTTCCTTTCTGTTGACAGAGCGAGCTGTCCTTCAGCCTTACGTCCTCATGTAAAAAAGAAACGGAAGCAGAGGGAAGCTGCACGCTCCATGACCCCTATTTCCTACGCAATCTGTACACCAAATTTCTGAGAAAAGGACTTTCTAGTCCTCCTAGTCCAAAATGGCCAATCATTTTCTGAGACTGCTCCCCACCCGCCTAATTCTGGCTCATTCAGCCCAAGGAAAGTTGCTCATTCCTGGCTGGTGAGTGTTGCCTGTGAGGAGTGCCTGCATGCTGTTCCTCGAGGCGAATGCAGGACCCAGAGCACAGAAGGGTACAGCACGGGAACGGGGCCTCAGGCCAGTGATGATGTGCTGAACTAATTAAACCCTGATGCAGAGTTCCAAGTTCAAGTTCAAATCCAACCACGTGCATGTATACAGCTGAACGAAGCATAGTTCCTCTGGGGCATACGGTCACACATAGCACATGTAGTTACAACACAAAGTCAAAAGTTCAACATACATTGAACTCTGAGATCTGTCCTTCTGCAGGTGGCCATGAGACAAAGAGACACAATGGGAAACCGTTCAAGAAAACATCTAACACCCACGCGCTGAGTAGGCTACGGTCAATTATGGATAACTCTGAACATCCTCTACATAGCACCATCCAGAGACAGAGAAGCAGTTTCAGCGACAGGTTACTATCGATGCAATGCTCCTCAGACAGGATGAAGAGGTCAATACTCCCCAATGCCATTAGGCTTTACAATTCTACCGCCAGGACTTAAGAACTTTTTAAAAGCTATTATTAATGCTTTTTGAGATAGTGATTTAGATGCATATCATATTTTTTTACTGAGTTAAGTATTGTATGTAATTAGTTTTGCTACAACAAGTGTATGGGACATTGGAAAAAAAGTTGAATTTCCCCATGGGGATGAATAAAGTATCTATCTATCTATCTATCTATCTAAAAGAACAGGTTGCGCAACCGCCAAAATGCGAGCCAACAGCTCATCGGATATCAAACTCCAAACCAGTAGCATACAGCTTAGTTCAACATATATGGTTACGACGCAGCACGTGTAGTCACGGTGAAGCGATAACAAAATATATTAGCACAGATCCCTGAGTAGCATGGCCTGAAGTTTGATAGTCCACCGGATGTTGTCCTGAAGCCGTGCTACTCCGAGAATCTGCACATAGCAGTTCCTCACCCAGTACTGGGGCAGTTGCAGATGAAGGCAATCCCGTTTGTTTCCAGGGAATGGACATTAGAGAGCAGTTTTGATGGGAAAGTCAGACAGCAGTTGGCCTTTCAACCTGGCGTGGATTTAGAGTCATAGAGAAGTACAGTGCAGAAACAGGCTGTTCGGCCCATCTAGTCCACGCCAAAACCATTTACACTGCCTACTCCCGTTGACCTGCACCGGGACCATAGTTCCCATACCCCTACCATCCACTTACCTATCCAGACTTCTCTTAAACTTTGAAATTGAGTGCACATGGACCGCTTGCACTGGCATCTTACTCCACACTCTCACGACCCCTTGAGTGAAGAAGTTTCCCCTCATGTTCCCCTTAAACTTCTCACCTGTCACCCTCAAGCTATGTCCTCTGTTTCGACCAGAAACATTGACAATTCCTTTCCCCCCGTTTGAAACGCTGGGTTCCTCCGGCAGATTACCTGTTGCTTCGAATTCCAGCATCTGCAAGCTCTTGTGTCCTCAGATATCGGTTGTTTTGTTCTGCCTGGTTCAGAGTGGAAGTAAAGTTCATTACATCTGCCACCTTTCTGGGAACAGCTGTGAAACATACATCAAACTACTGGAACTTGCCGCTTCATTTTGGCCACCCACTTTGCAATGGGCTACAAACGCTCACAGAGTAAGAAATTCATTCAATATATACTGTAAAAACAAAAGCAATCTGAGAGGGAACAGATTGTTTTAGTGGTTTGGGTGACACAGCAAATAATAAGGGAAAAACAACTCAAAGTGATTTCAAAGATCTATATTTTTTAAAGTTCTATGTATTTAAGACACCTCCGAGCAGACGATCAGTTCACACTATTAACGCATGATTTTCATAGTGGAGCATAGGTCATCAACATTTTATTTTTATTATTATTTTATTATCAAAATAAACTTTATTCACAATAAAATAATTTACAATAAACCATTCAATAACTCTAAATTCTTTACAGATGTTACAATTACGTTCCACACAGTTTAAATGATTCCAGCCACTCATGTGGCACTCTGATGGTTCATGTTATACAATAGAACTGCAGTTGAGGGGTATACTCCCCGCCACCCAACCCCTCCCACTCCCACGGGAGAAGAACCCTATTTAGTTCATGAAAATACTTGACTTGCACAAGCTGGTAGGTGGCTGCTGCTTCAGTACAATTCTAACAGTAGTGCTTGGAACTGTAGTATTTAAAGAATCTGCTGGTTTTACTGAAAAATGAGCCTTTCACAACAAAGACATCTAACATCCCTGATAAGTATGATAATGGCATCCAAACCTCCAGTGATGATGGAGGTATTGAAGCAGTAAGCCTTAGTCTGACCTCCCGGTCACATTCTTATCGATGCCTTGCATTGAATAGCTTCCTGCCTACAGTCATAGGCATCTTAAAGATGCCCACATGAACCACCTCTTTCAGAACACTGCAGATAACATTCTCACAGCTTTGTCGAGCTTGTTGCTAAAAAGCTGACAACATTCCTCGCGGTGCGGGAGGCTCCCGAATATGACCACCCTGGTTTGCAGAGCGCTGAGATTTATTTCAATAATGTCCTTCGTGTGGGCTCTGATGCCCAGTGTAAATGGACTTGCAGACAGCTAGTCTGTCTGTGGTCGTTTAACCGTAAATTGCAACCACCATCTCAGCATTCCTTGTTCTTGTTCCAACTTGCGGAGGTGAATAAACAGGTAGAGGGACAGAGGAAATTGCAGCATTGTTTAGTCAGTTCAACTTACTTTGTCAGACTAGAACCGCTCAAGCAGTTAGTTCGAATGTTAATCTCTTATTGAGTCAGGAAGGCTTCAGTTACAGTTAAAGTTTGTTCTCCAAACAGTGTTCATCATATCCAGTTAAGATTGCTCAGTCGGAAAGATTGTTAAACTTGCCGAGGATTTTCAGGTCGGTCAGGAGGCCCTATTTCCAAGGAGAGAATCCAGTTACTGTAAAATGTACGCCAGAGTCTCACTGGACATGATCAAAGCAAGCTTTGTCAGTAAAACATTAACTGGAGTAATGTAGCAGAGGACAATGATTGGATGTGGGGCTGGGGGAGGATGAGATTGGGAAGTGCTGGGGAAATAGAGAACAAAAGAGAGAGAGGGGGAAGACAGAGAGAGAGACAGGGAGAGAGAGGGTGGGGGGAGAGGGGGAGAGAGAGAGAAGGGGAGAGAGAGAGGGAGAGGGAGAGGGAGAAAGAGAGAGAGAGATGGCGAAAGAGAGGGAGAGAGATAGAGAAGGAGAGGCAGAGGTCAATAGTTAGGAAGAAAAGAGAAAGTGAGAGAGAGGGAGAGAGAGACAGAGACAGACAGAGACAGAGCAATAGATAGATAGTGAGAGAGATACATCAGTCCAAAATCCGATTTTAAATTCATAAGGAAGTAATTTTAAACTTAACCGATAGACAAAAGTAAGTGCAGACAAAATATACAATCAATGTGTTTCCATTTGTCTCCCATAGATAAGGGTAGGTTAAAATCACACCCCAAATTACCTGATTTTTAAATTGTATATTGATCTGTGGCTGCCCACTATACTAGTTTGTACTGGTGTGGTAAATGGTTCACAAAGCTTGATCAGACATCGACACGGAAGAGTTAAATGATCTCCACTTTACCAGGATTAAGAATGTTACATCACTGAATGTTATTTTGCAAAACATGGTCTCGTTCTGCTTTCGTATTATCTCCTCGCAAAGTGAGCTGTAGTTTAAAGGCAGTGCGGCTGACTTGAATTGAGAATGTGTTCCTGGATAACTCACCTGTCAGTTATTGTTCTGGTCAGGATGATGCTGATCCAGATGCTGATCGGCAGCCTCATTTGAGACCTTGCCTCAGACTAAGTTATTTTTTTAGATTTGTAAGGATGGTTTTGAAGACAGAAGTAGATTGTTGCTACTTCAGCTGAATTTTATTGTATTCACGCCTATCCATTATGAAGTGTCTGAAGATGTGGCCGAAGATACAACTCCGGGGATACTTTTAAAAATAGAAATGATTTAGTAAGGTGATGTGACAGGTCTGGGGTAAGAACGATCTCCTATTTCTGACGTTTCTCAGTGTTCTCTGCACTCATCCCCTTGAAACACTCTGTTCTCCCGCCCTGGTTTGATCCTGTTCCCCGATGCATAACGTCTGAAGCCCAGAACTCGTTCGGTCCCACCATTTCCCACCACTCACCATTTGTGTCACCTTCACTAATGAGGTGCTCTTGTCATTTAATTTTAAAATGACTCCTCTGTCAAGTTCCATGAGGTACGGTAGTTTTGTTTTGCATTGGGCCTGACCTTCATGTGCTAGGCTGAACTGTGAATGCTGTCAGGTTGCTTGAGCAGAGCTCCACAGATGAATGTGACCTTGATCACAACCCATATTCAGTGACTTTCCCTTTCCATAATAATTACCAGTGCGGTTTAATTCAGTCTGTGGCATGGAAATCAAACTTACATTCCTTCTAGTCTGCCGTACAGAGTAACTAATCTTAACTTAATCATAAATCCACATGACCTGGAATCAGACTTCCGGTAAGATGGTGACACAGGGGCCTCTTGGGGGCCAACCAAAGGTATGTTTTCTTCACAAAAATTTGTTTTTTTAGGTTCCAAAGACAACTTTGAGTACTTCAGAGCTGCTCCATCAGCTGCTCGTTAATCTGAGTGGCTGGACTCGTGTCGGTAGTGGAGCCGGCCGAGGTGTCAAAGGGACTGGCTGGAATGTTGGGGAAAGAGTTGGCCGGGGTGTCGAAAGGTCTGGCTGGGATGTTGCAGAAAGAGTTGGCTGGGATGTTGGGGAAGAGACTGGCCAGGGTGTTGGAGAAGGAGTCGGCCGGGTTGTTGGGGAAGGAGCTGGCAAAGGTGTTGAAGGGACAGGCTGGATTGTTGGGGAAGGAGCTGGCGAAGATGTTGAAGGGACAGGCCAGATTGTTGGGGAAGGAGCTGGCGAAGGTGTTGAAGGGACTGGCTGGATTGTTGGGGAAGGAGCTGGCGAAGGTGTTGAAGGGACTGGCCGGATTATTGGGGAAGGAGCTGGCGAAGATGTTGAAGGGACAGGCCAGATTGTTGGGGAAGGAGCTGGCGAAGGTGTTGAAGGGACTGGCTGGATTGTTGGGGAAGGAGCTGGCGAAGGTGTTGAAGGGACTGGCTGGATTGTTGGGGAAGGAGCTGGTGAAGGTGTTGAAGGGACTGGCCGGATTGTTGGGGAAGGAGCTGACGAAGGTGTTGAAGGGACAGGCCGGATTGTTGGGGAAGGAGCTGGCGAAGTTGTTGAAGGGACTGGCTGGATTGTTGGGGAAGGAGCTGGCGAAGGTGTTGAAGGGACTGGCCGGATTATTGGGGAAGGAGCTGGCAAAGATGTTGAAGGGACAGGCCGGATTGTTGGGGAAGGAGCTGGCGAAGGTGTTGAAGGGACTGGCTGGATTGTTGGGGAAGGAGCTGGCGAAGGTGTTGAAGGGACTGGCTGGATTGTTGGGGAAGGAGCTGGCGAAGGTGTTGAAGGGACTGGCTGGATTGTTGGGGAAGGAGCTGGCGAAGGTGTTGAAGGGACTGGCTGGATTGTTGGGGAAGGAGCTGGTGAAGGTGTTGAAGGGACTGGCCGGATTGTTGGGGAAGGAGCTGACGAAGGTGTTGAAGGGACAGGCCGGATTGTTGGGGAAGGAGCTGGCGAAGTTGTTGAAGGGACTGGCCGGATTGTTGGGGAAGGAGCTGGCGAAGGTGTTGAAGGGACTGGCCGGATTGTTGGGGAAGGAGCTGGCGAAGTTGTTGAAGGGACAGGCCGGATTGTTGGGGAAGGAGCTGGCGAAGGTGTTGAAGGGACTGGCTGGATTGTTGGGGAAGGAGCTGGCGAAGGTGTTGAAGGGACTGGCCGGATTATTGGGGAAGGAGCTGGCAAAGATGTTGAAGGGACAGGCCGGATTGTTGGGGAAGGAGCTGGCGAAGGTGTTGAAGGGACTGGCTGGATTGTTGGGGAAGGAGCTGGCGAAGGTGTTGAAGGGACTGGCTGGATTGTTGGGGAAGGAGCTGGCGAAGGTGTTGAAGGGACTGGCTGGATTGTTGGGGAAGGAGCTGGCGAAGTTGTTGAAGGGACTGGCCGGATTGTTGGGGAAGGAGCTGGCGAAGGTGTTGAAGGGACTGGCTGGATTGTTGGGGAAGGAGCTGGCAAAGTTGTTGAAGGGACTGGCCGGATTGTTGGGGAAGGAGCTGGCGAAGGTGTTGAAGGGACTGGCCGGATTGTTGGGGAAGGAGCTGGCGAAGGTGTTGAAGGGACTGGCTGGATTGTTGGAGAAGGAGCTGGCGAAGATGTTGAAGGGACAGGCCGGATTGTTGGGGAAGGAGCTGGCGAAGGTGTTGAAGGGACTGGCTGGATTGTTGGGGAAGGAGCTGGCGAAGGTGTTGAAGGGACAGGCCGGATTGTTGGGGAAGGAGCTGGCGAAGGTGTTGAAGGGACTGGCTGGATTGTTGGGGAAGGAGCTGGCGAAGGTGTTGAAGGGACTGGCTGGATTGTTGGGGAAGGAGCTGGCGAAGTTGTTGAAGGGACTGGCTGGATTGTTGGGGAAGGAGCTGGCGAAGGTGTTGAAGGGACTGGCCGGATTGTTGGGGAAGGAGTCAGCCAAGGTGTTAGACAGTAGACAATAGGTGCAAAAGTAGGCCATTCGGCCCTTCGAGCCAGCACCCCCACGTTGAATGAGCCGGTCAGGATATTGGGAAAGGAGATGGTCAGGCTATTGGGGGAGCCCGTCGGGATATCGGAGGAACCCACTGGAATATCTGAGAAGCCGGAGGAGATGCTTGGGATATTGGAGGAGCCTGTCAGGATGTTGAGGAGCCCGTTGGGATATCAGAGGAGCTGGTTTGGGTTCGGTGGAGCTGACCTGGCTGCACACCGTGCTGTTCACTACTCAGAGGCATCACAGCTGGTGCGGTATAACTGTGGGAAATTGTCTCCGGCATTTCATTTGTAATGGCAAGACTCTGTCGGACAGCGATAATGGAAGTTGCCACAGGCCTGTTACCCTTGTCTGGTGGAGGCTCAGACCACATGGAGCTGTGTAGCCTCAGTTGTAGTGAGGACTAGGGCTCAGGCCTGAGGCTTGCCTGCCGCTGCAGACTGGGTGAGAAGAACTGGAAGCGCTACCACACGGTTGAGCTCCGCTGTGGCCCGGCCTCACCTGTCAGCACTACCCTGCCGTGCTCGAGCAGCAGAATAACAGGCTGAATTGCGTGTGTCTGCGCACTGCTGGGAGACAGTACCATTGCTGGACATTGTCGCTCAGGGTCTTGTGCTATATATATTTTTTTGCGTGAATATGCTTCTTTGCTCGCTATTTTGAAATTATGTTACTCGCTATTTTGAATGTTTGCTTTGTTTTGAATGTTTTTCACCTTGGCGCCAGAGGAATGCTGTCTCCAGCTGTATCTATATATGGTTTGAATGATAATTAAACTTGACTTGATTTGATTAGAATCAGGTTTAATATCACCGACATACTGTATGTTTTGAAATTTGTTGTAGTGCAGAACAATGCATAAAAACTACTGTAGGGTACAACAAGAAATGTATAAAAGTATAAATAACAGTAGAATCCAGAGAAATTAGGACAATTCAGTAGATTGATTTTCATAGCTACTCCAATTCACTCTTTATTGTCCTGGTAATGATTCTTCCCACTTTAATCTTTACCTTTAGTCATTGGACTACCAAGCAGAATCCTAGTTACCATTTTCGTCATGGTTCTTTCAGCACTCACACTGGAAGTGATAATTTGCTTTGACTTCTCTCTCATCCCATTTGCTGCATTGAACAGATTCAGGTTTTGTGTTTACCAAGCTTGTTAGCTGACAAGAGCTCTGTGCTAACATGAACTATGTGTCTTTGGCATGTGTTGTGGCCCAGGGAAAAGTACACACTCAGGACAACAACTACCGGTACTTTTTTGGGTTTTAATTCCTTTATCTGTTTTAGATGTTAAGTGCCAGAAGAGGGTCTTAAAACAAAACGACCGACTTTACAATCAGGTCCCGCCGTTACGATCACCGTTTAACCTTCAATCCACACACTGTGTATCGACCAATTGCGTATGCAGTATAAAAATACAAAGAAAATCGCACAAAACTGATACAGTACTAATACGGTAGTGGCAATTCTGAAGGAACACAATACAAACAACATTAGAATCCCCCCAACCCTGTATCTTACACATAGCAGTGAAAAATGTAAGCGAGTACATCTCATCTAAGATGTCTACTACTTTTTAGTACACACGTGCTGACCCCCCGAACGGAGACTAAACATTCACGTTACGCGGTCACATGCACAATCAGTCATGATACAATGAAGTTAGACAAAAGGTACACTTCGGCACAACTTTTACAAGACATTGCCAGGTAGTTAAATTACAGGAAGACTGACCTACTTGGCCGGTGAGGAACTTTGCAAGCCACGCTCTCCAGTGTCAAGTTCTTTACTTGTAAAAATCTAAAGCATCCACATGTAAAACATGTCAAATTACTGATATTCTCGAGTCGCCAACAAGCATAAATGAATTCACATGGATATTGTAAATTAATGTTCACCTTTCCTCACCCAGCCCAGTACCTCTGGGGGGGTGGGGGGGACTTGATTCCAACGTTCTACCAGCTTCGGCAGCAGAAAGCAAAATGGTCTCCTCGCTATCCCGCGCGTGCGTAATGACGTTACCATCTCCACTTAAAGGCACGGACAACTATTCTCGCATTACCCGGATGAATGCCTGAGTACACTTTTAACGGTACTGAATAAGATTCGATTGTCACCCGGTTACATATGCTATCTGTAAACCTATGGTCTAGGGCAAACACTGTGAAGAATAGACTTATACCAGCCTGCTATAGAAGGTTATGCAAAGAAACAGGATTGAAGATGTAGTTATTTTATACAAGGAGCAAGTCAATGCAGGGAAGGTCAATGTAGCTACTGCGAAGTATATGGCAATGGTGCATGAGATATTTGTACAATTTGCTCTGTAGAGAACTTGTGTGAACATGTTAAGTCCTGAGCTTCCTCTAATGTCTTTATTGACATCACTCTGAACTCCGAGAGTGTAGCAATGGCACCCTGGCTTCCTTCAGCTTCCCAGCTGTTTTATGGGAAAATCATCTGCTGAAGGTATACCGAGTTAGGCCACACAATGATTGCCTTCCCGAATCAGAATCATGGCTTTACCAGGAGTAGTAGTGGAGTAAGACCGGCATATGTCATGAAACTTATTGTTTGTAACATCTCCCCTTCACTGATCGTCAGCACTGGCAGACCTCAACAATGTGTGCTTAGCCCACTGTTCTACTCTCTCTACACCCATGACTGTGTAGCTGGGCATGGCTCAAATGCCATCTATTGATTTGACGCAACTATTGTTGGCAGAATTACAGATGGTAATGTGGAGGTGTACCGGAGTGAGGTAGATCAGCTTGTTGAGTGGTGTCACAACAGCTTTGCCCTCAATGTCAGCAAGACAAAGAAACTGATTGTGGACTTCAGCAAGAAGTCGAGGGAACCCACACCAGTCCTCATTGAGGGATCAAAAGTGGAAAGGGTGAACAGGTTCATATTCCTGGGTGTCAACATCTTAAAAGATCTATCCTGGGCCCAACATATTGATGAAATTACAAAGAAGGTATGACAGCAGTTATATTTCTTCAGGAGTTTGGGGAGATTTAGTGTGTCACTAAAGACTCCAGTAAATTTCTACAAATATACCATGGAGAACATTCTAACTGATTGCGTCACGGTCTGGTATGGAAGAGTCACTGCACAGGACTGAAAAAAGCCACAGAAAGTTGCAAACTCATCTTCAAAAGATGATGCCTCAAGAAGGTGCATCACACTGCCCTTTTCTCATTGCTACCATCAAGGAGGAAGTACAGGAGCCTGAAGCCACACTCTCAATATTTTAGGACAAACTCTTCCCCTCCACCATCAGATTTCTGGATGGACAATGAATCAATGGAAGGTTGTGCCTGTGATGGAGCTGGGTGAGTTTACAATGCGCTGCACCTGCTTTCGACCCTGTACACTGGAACCTGTGCACAAGGTTATGATGCAACCAGTGAGAACATTCCTCAGCATGCATCTGTAGAAATTTGCTAGAGCTTTTATTGACAGACCAAGTCTCCTCAAGAACTCTTACCACTTCATAACAAATTGACAGGTGAGAAGCTGTGGGGTGAATACTGAGGATTTCCAAATGTATTTGTTCCAGTGGTAACAAATTGGAAAATCTCCCCCAATCCCACCACATGAATCATCAGCTCCGAGGGAGTAGGACAGAAAGAATCAGAATCAGGTTTATTATCACTGACATATGTTTTAAATTTTGTAGTTTTCAGCAGAGATACAATACAATACGTAATATATACTATAAATTACTATATATATATATAAACAATTTAAACAAACAGTGCAAAAAGAGAGCAAAATAAGTGAGGTAGTATTCATGCATTCATTGTCTATTCAGAAATATGACAGCAGAGGGGGAGAAGCTGTTCCTACAAAGTTGAGCGTGCGTCTCTCTGGTGAAAAAGGAAGACGTATCCTGGGTATTGGTGGCCCTTAATGATAGATACCAGCTCTTTGAGACATTGCCTTTTGAAGATGGCGATGAATAAAGTTTGGTCAGACATTTTCTCCTGAATGTCATGTTTTTAAGATTGGAAAAGTCGACTTCAAAAATCTAAGTTTGGTTTTCCTGATTGTGACCGATAAATGAAAATAGTCCCAATTCCTCACAAGATCTACAAGCTTAACTTTATTTCTTCATTGTCTGCACTGTCTGATGTACAATATAAAAAAAAACTTCCAATCGATCTAACTGATATCCCTACAGATAGACTGCACTAAAGAAACCATCAGAAGTTAGCCAACTGTTTCAGAAAACTGACCTCACTGTAAGCAAACACGGAATAGAGAAATGACTGAAAGAATATAACTCCAGTGTGTGAAAGTAAGTAATTACTGTACTTTGAAGGTGTAATGGGATACAGGCTTATTGCTTAAGCCTTCAGTAAATCTAACATTCCTTCACGTGCTAAGGTTGCAAAATCTACATGGCTTGAGGGCTGTAAATGTTGACAGTTCAATCTATTTTAGGTGCTGTGTCTGGGATCGGAGGACAATGCTAGGAAGGCTGGTTTGAAACAATCATTAGCGCATTTCTCAAAACTTTTGAATCTAAAGTATGTCTTCCACTGCAATTTTATAGAGCATTTTCTTTTGTTCGTTGCAGTGAAAGCTACCTTTGATTTTTTTTATCTTAGGAATGAATTCTCCTGTGTTACATTTTCATCCACGTTGTAGTCTTGCTCCTCTCATTGAGCAACAATATTCATTGGGCTGGGTTTTATGGCGAGACGTAGTGAATTGGGTGAGAACATATGCTCATTCGTAAGATGTGACCATCACCTGAGCATACAGTTAAAATAATGGTTTAGTTGACTCCTTAATAGTCAAGTCAAGTCACTTTTATTGTCATTTTGACCATAACTGCTGGTACAGTACATAGTAAAAATGAGATAATGTTTTTCAGAACCATGGTGTTACATGACACAGTACAAAAACTAGACTGAACTATGTAAAAAACAAAAAATACAACTACACTAGACTACAGTCCCACCCAGGACTGCATAAAGTAGCATTGAAGTACAGAGGAATCTTGGAGGAATCAGCTTTATAGTCCACTGAAAGTGGCTACACAATTGAATAAGGTAGTAAAGAGGCATATGGCATGCTTGCCTTCATTGGCAGTGATGCTGAGTATAAGAATGAAGGAAGTCATGCTGCAGTGATATAAAACTTTAGTCAGACTGCACTTGGAGTATCATGTGCAGTTCTGGTTGCTCATTATAAGAAGGATGGAGAAACTGTGGAGCGAATGCAGAAAAGGTTTACCAAGATGCTACCAGGATTAGAGGGTATATGGTTGGACATACTGGAGTTGCTTCCAGGTAGAGCTTTCTTTATGAGAGATGTAGAGGGTATGAGGGTAAGTAGACAGGATCTTCACCCCAGCGGAGAAATATTAAACACCAGAGAACATACTTTTAAGGTTGGAGGGTTGGAGTTTAAAATTGATGTGAGAGGCACGTTTTTTACGCAGATTGGAGGTGCCTGGAATAGGTTACCCGGAGTAGTAGTGGAATAAGGCAGTCTGGTGAGTTTAGAAGGTTTTACCAGGAGTAGTAGTGGAATAAGGCAGTCTGGTGAGTTTAGAAGGTTTTACCAGGAGTAGTAGTGGAATAAGGCAGTCTGGTGAGTTTAGAAGGTTTTACCAGGAGTAGTAGTGGAATAAGGCAGTCTGGTGAGTTTAGAAGGTTTTACCAGGAGTAGTAGTGGAATAAGACAGTCAAGTCAAGTCAAGTCACTTTTTATTGTCATTTCGACCATAAACTGCTGGTACAATACACAGTAAAAACAAAACAACGTTCTTCCAGGACCCTGGTGCGACATGAAACAACACCAAAACTACACTAGACTATGTGAGACAACACAAAAACTACACTAGACTATGTGAGACAACACAAAAACTACACTAGACTACAGACCTACACAGGACTACATAAAGGGTACAAAACAGGGCAGTACAATAATTAATTAATTAATTGATTGATTGATTGATTAATAATAAGCAAGATAATAGGCACAGTCGAGGACAAGTTTCAATACTATATAATAATAAATGATATAGATGTCAGTCCAGACTCTGGGTATGGAGGAGTCTGATGGCTCGGGGGAAGGAACTGTTGCACAGTCTGGTTGTGAGAGCCCGAATGCTTTGGTATCTTTTCCCAGACGGCAGGAGGGAGAAGAGTTTGTATGACGGGTGTGTGGGGTCCTTCATAATGCTGTTTGCTTTGCGGATGCAGCGTGTGGTGTAAATGTCTGTAATGGGGAGAAGAGAGACCCCAATGATCTTCTCAGCTGACCTCACTATCCGCCGCAGGGTCTTGCGATCTGAGACAGTGCAATTCCCGAACCAGGTAGTGATGCAGCTGCTCAGGATGCCCTCGATACATCCTCTGTAGAATGTGGTGAGGATGGGGGGTGGGAGATGGACTTTCCTCAGCCTTCGCAGAAAGTAGAGACGCTGTTGGGCTTTCTTTGCTATGGAGCTGATGTTGAGGGACCAGGTGAGATTCTCCACCAGTGAACACCAAGAAATTTGGTGCTCTTAACGATCTCAATGGAGGAGCCGTCGATGTTCAGCGGAGAGCGGTCACTCCGTGCTCTCCTGAAGTCAACAACCATCTCTTTTGTTTTGTTCACATTCAGAGGCAGGTTGTTGTCTCTGCACCAGTCTGTTAGCCACTGCACCTCCTCTCTGTAAGCTGACTCGTCATTCTTGCTGATGAGACCCACCACAGTCGTGTCATCGGCGAACTTGATGATGTGATTCGAACTGTGTATTGCTGCACAGTCATGGGTCAGCAGAGTGAACAGCAGTGGATTGAGCACATAGCCCACTGTCTGGTGAGCTTAGGAGGTCTTACCAGGAGTAGCAGTGGAATAAGGCAGTCTGGTGAATTTAGGAGGCTGTTAGATAGACACATGAATATGAAGGGAATGGAGGACATTGAATATACATTGTTCTTACAATGTCATCATGATCAACACAACATTGTGAGCTGAATGACCTCTGAACAATGCACTACAAGTGGTACCCTATGGCTGTAGTGAATTCCATATCAAGGTACACTGCCACAGATTGCCAGGGTTTCTACAACAGCAACTTAATACCTGCAGAGTCCAGTACCCAGAATGCTAATTTCAGCACATACATGGGAATGATCTTCTCTCCACAAAGTACATCATTATGACTTAAAAACCCAAGTGTCCATTATCTCAAAGACAAAGCAAATTTATTATTAAAGTATGTTAACATATATTATATGTTAGCATATCCTACTTTCAGAAAGTATATAACTTATAGATGAAGGAACACATACTAATCCTCATAGAGGGATCAGAAGTGGAGAGAGTGAGCAGCTTCAAGTTCCTGGGTGTCAAGATCTCTGAGGATCTAACCTGGTCCCAACATAATGATGTAGTCATAAAGAAGGCAAGACAGCGGCTATACTTTATTAGGAGTTTGGCAAGTCAACAAATACGCTCAAAAACTTCTATAGTTTTATCATGGAGAGCATTCTGACAGGCTGCATCACTGTCTGGTATGGAGGGGCTACTGCACAGGACCGAAAGAAGCTGCAGAAGGCTGTAAATCTAGTCAGCTAGTACAAAGTACCCAGGACATCTTTAGGAAGCAGTGTCTCAGAAAGGCAGCATCTATTATTAAAGACCTCCAGCACCCAGGGCATGCCCTTTTCTCACTGTTACCATCAGGTAGGAGATACAGAAGCCTGAAGGCACACACTCAGCAATTCAGGAACAGCTTCTTCCCCTCTGCCATCCGATTCCTAAGTGACACTACCTCACTTTTTTAATATACAGTATTTCTGTTTTTGCACATTTTTAATAATCTATTCAATATATGTAATTGATCTATTTGTTTATTTATTATGTTTTATCTTATTTATGATTATTTTCTCTCTCTGCTAGATTATGTATTGCATTGAACTGCTGCTAAGTTAATAAATTTCACATCACATGCCGGTGGTAATAAATCTGATTCTGATATACTTTGTTGGAGGCATTTATAGGGAAATAAAGAAATACAATAGAATTTATGAAAAACTATATATAAACGATTGACAAACAACCAAAGTGCAAAAGAAGACAAACTGGGCAAATAATAAAAAATAAATTACGATAAGAACATTAGTTGTAAGTCCTTGAAAGTGAGCCCATAGGTTGTAGAATCAGTTCAGAGTTGAAGTGAGTGAAGTTATCTATGTTGGGTCAGGAACCTGATGGCCATCACTGTTCCTGAACCTGGTGGTGTAGGACCTAAGGCTCCTGTAACTCCTGCGCAATGGCAGTAATGAGAAGGGAGCATGGCCTGGATAGTGGGGAACTTAAAGGTGGATACTAATTCATCAAGCCTGTCTCTGCTGGGTTAAAGTCTTGGAGCACTGTCCCCAGCGGCACTGTGGGACTGAAACACTGCAGTAATTCAATAAAGTGGCTCAGCAGCATCTCATCAGTGGCAAATTGTTAATAAACTGATCTTACAAAGGGATGAATTAAAAAAAAGCCTCTCATTTGAAATTACATGCTGCTGGTGGGGCATTTAAATATTTATGAGGTAATTATATCCAATATTCTGTACTTATTCTTCTGTTTCTGTTAATCTTTTTTCCTATTGGGTCTAGTATTACACTGGTGACTAAGCAAGTGAAGTACATAACATTACCCAGGAGTGAAAAGTTATTAAATCTGCAACCTCTAAAAGCATTTTTGACCTCTTTTGTTTGCTGCTAAGCCCATATATCAGAAACTGGAGTAACCGGTCGGCAACTGTGGAAGTAAATGAGTAACTATAATCATACAGCACAGGAGGAAGCCATTCGAGCTATAATTTCAATGCCGGCACTTTGAAAAAGCCTCCCAATTAATTGGAGTACACAATATGTTCATTATAAATTGTCCTTCTTGGACATTGATTCATTGCTCGCCTGCATTCAGCATATGATGCAGTCAGAAGTATTTTTTTGAGGAAATGTTTCAAATATCAAAATATATTAGATGAGAAGTGGACTCAGGTGAAAGCTGTAGATTGCTGAGGGAAATTCATTCTCAGGACCAATCCTCCCGATAAATGCTGTTAATTAAAGATCACTGATTAAACGACATGGTTATATCAATTCGATTATGTTCCTGCATTTGCAAGGAAGGACGTTCAGTCGGTGAGAAACAAAAGGTCTTTGAAGTAAAGTGTATAACTGTCTTACAGTCAGGTACACAGATAGGCCAACACATGTTCATAATCTGACTGGCCTAAAACCTAAACAGCTGAAATAATATTTTAATTTGAAACTGATACCAAGACATTATGTGTCATGCTCTGTGTAACGCTTTAACTGTCTGTAACAGTTTTATTCTGACCATGAAACTCGAAACTAAATAATCTTACTGATGGCAAGCATCTGCAAACAATGGTCACTATCATATAAAAAAAGGGGAAGGATGTAGCCTTGAAACTATGGACTTTGTTTCCATGCTCAGACTCATATGCCAGTTTCTCTGGGGCAGCTACAAAGTGTAAACACAAGAGAATCTGCAGATGCTGGAAATCCAGAGCAACACACACTCACACACACAAATGCTGAAGGAATTCAACAAGCCAGGCAGTATCTAAGGAGAGGAATAACCAGTTGACGTTTTGGAGCTGAGACTGGAAGGGAAGGGGGCAGAAGCTAAAATAAGAAGGTGGGGTGAGAGGAGATTCCCAGATGGTAGGTTACCTCCTGAGTCTCAGGGTCTGCGATATCTCGGATGGAGTCCTCAGTGGGAGAGTGAACAGCCTGAGGTCGTGGATCTTGTAGGTACCAATGACATGGGTAGGGTGAATGTCGAGTTCTGCATAGGGAGTTAGGTGCAACTGTAAATTAAAGGGCAGGGCCTCCAGGGTTGTGATCTCAGGATTGTTACCCATGCCATGTGCAAGTGAGTCCAGAACAATGAAGATTATGCAGTTTAATACGTGGCTAAGGAATTGGTGTAGGAGGGAGGGCATAAGATTTTTGGATCATTGTACTCTCTTCCAGGGACCTGTACGAAAGGGACAGTTTGCACCTGAAGTGGAGGGGGACTAATATCCTTGTGGGTAGGTTTATTAATGCTGCACAGTGGGTTTTAAGCTAAAGTTACAGGGGGATGGGAACCAGAATGCCAGAGTAACGCTACAAATTACAAAGAGAGATAGAAAATGCATGTCAAAAGAGCAATGTTACAATAGTCATGGGGATTTCAATATGCATATAGATTGGCAAAAGGAGGTTGGTGCTGGATTCCAGGAAGGGGAATTTCTAGAGACCCTACAAGATGACTTTTTAGAGCAGCTCACGGTTGAGCCCACTTGGGGATCAGCTATTCTGGGTTGGGTGTTGTGCATGGAACCAAAATTGATTAGTGAGCTTAAGTTAGAAGAACCCTTAGGGGAAAGTGATCATAATATGATTGAATTCACCCTGAAATTTGAGAAGGAGAAGCTAAAATCAGATGTATCAGTCTGACTGTGGAGTAAAAGGAATTACAGAGGCATGAGAGAGGAGTTGGCCAGAATTCATTGCCAAAGAACACTGGCAGGGATAATGGCAGTGCAGAAATGGCTGGAAATGTCTGGAAGTAATTCAGAAGGCACAGGATATTTATTTTCCAAAGAGGAAGAAGTATTCTAAAGAAAAGATAACACAGCTGTGGCTAACAAGAGAAGTCAAAGCCACATAAAAGCCAAAGAGAGGGTATATAATAGAACTAAAATTAGTGGGAAGTTAGACCATTCTCTGCGGCATATCACTGGTCCTCCAATCTGATAAGCACTCCCACTCTATCACACCTGCCACCAAAGCAATTTTGCTTCCAATTGGCAATCTCACACTGGACCCCATGTGATCTTATCATGCCGACCTAGGTGGTAGGTGCCTGGAACATGCTGCCTGGGGAACTGGCAGAAGCAGATATAGCAGCAATATTTAAGAAGTATTTGTTCAGACACACGAGCAGGCAAGGAATAATGGGATGTGAACTTTTGCAGGCAGATGGGACTAATTTGGATTAGCATCATGTTCAGTGTGGGTATTGGGTGCTGAAGGGACACCACCAGGTTCAGGAACAATTATTACCCTACAACCATCAGGCTCTTGAACTGGCGAGGGTAACTTCACTCACCTCAACTCTGAACTGGTTCCACAACCTACAGACTCTACAGACTTACTGTACTTTCAAAGACTCAACAATTTATGTTCTCAGTAGTATTTTCTTATTTGCACAGTTTGTCTTATTTTGCCGATTGGTTATTTGTCAGTCTTTGTTTTTGTACAGCTTTTCATGAATTCTATTTTATTTCTTCATTTTCTTGTACATGCCTGTATTAAAGTGAATCTCAAGGTAGTGCGTAGTAACATGTACATACTTTAATAATAAATTTATTTTCATTTCCACTGCTGCACTGTTCTCTGTTCTTTGTTCTTTGAAAACTCTTTTGCCTCAGGACCTTCCAGGGATCCATGATGGACCTACGTAAGATCTTTCAGTCAGTGGAGTGCTATTTGATCCAGTGGGAGACTGAAAACATGTTTTAAGATCTGCCCAAAACACTTTGTGAAGTTGGTGTGAGGCGCTAGTGGCAGAAAGTCAAGACTGATATCTCAAAGCTTTAAGTACACCGCAATGTTGCCCAACACAAGACTGAAGTTGGCTAATGGATAGAAACATAGAAAAACCTACAGCACAATACAGGCCCTTCGGCCCACAGTGCTGTGCTGAACAAGTACTTACTTTAGAATTTACCTAGGGTTACTCACAGCCCTCTCTTTTTCTAAGTTCCATGTACCTATCCAGGAGTCTCTTAAAAGAACCTATCGTATCCACCTCCACCACCATCGCCGGCAGCCCATTCCACGCACTCACCACTCTCTGCATAAAAAAATTTACCCCTGACATCCCCTCTGTACCTCTGTACCCTCTTGTGTTAGCCATTTCAGCCCTGGGAAAAAGGCCTCTGACTAGACACACAATCAATGACTCTCATCATCTTATGTCATCTTATACACCTCTATCAGCTCACCTCTCATTCTCTGTCGCTCCAAGGAGAAAAGGCCAAGTTCACTCAAAGTATTCTCGTCAGGTATTCTCCACAATTCAGGCAACATCCTTGTAAATCTCCTCTGCACCCTTTCTATAGTTTCCACATCCTTCCTGTAGCGAGGTGACCAGAACTGAACACAGTACTCCAAGTGGGGTCTGACCAGGGTCCTATATAGCTGCAACATTACCTCTCGGCTCTTAAACTCAATCCCATGGTTGATGAAGGCCAATACACTGTATGCCTTCTTATCCACAGAGGCAACATGCACAGTGGCTTTGAGTGTCCTATGGACTCGGACCCCAAGATCCCTGTGATCCTCCACAGTGCCAAGAGTCTTACCATTAATGCTATACTCTGCCATCATATTTGACCTGTCAAAATGAACCACCTCACACTTATCTGGGTTGAACTCCATCTGCCTTTTCTCTGCCCTGTTTTGCATCCTATCGATGTCCCGCTGTAACCTCTGACAGCCCTCCACACTATCCACAACACCTCCAACCTTTGTGTCACCAGACAATTTACTAACCCATCCCTCCACTTCCTCATCCAGGTCATTTATAAAAATCACGTAGAGAAGGGGTCCCAGAGCAGATCCCTGAGGCACACCACTGGTCACCGAACTCCATGCAGAATATGACACATCTACAACCATTCTTTGCCTTCTGTGGGCAAGCCAATTCTGGATCCACAAAATAAGGTCCCCTTGGATCCCATGCCTCCTTACTTTCTCAGTAAGCCTTGCATGGGGTACCTTATCAAATGCCTTGCTAAAATCCATATACTGTACATCTACTGCTCTACCTTCATCTATGTGTTTGGTCACATCCTCAAAAAATTCAATCAGGCTCGTAAGACACGACTTGCCTTTGAGAAAGCCATGCTGACTATTCCTAATCATATTATGTCTCTCCAAATGTTCATAAATCCTGCCTCTCAGGATCTTCTCCATCAACTTACCAATCACTGAAATAAGATTCGCTGGTCTATAATTTCTTGGGCTATCTCTACTCCCTTTCTTGAATAAGGGAACAACATCTGCAACTCTTCAATCCTCCGGAACCTCTCCCGTCCCCGATGATGATGCAAAGATCATTGCCAGAAACTCAGCAATCTCCTCCCTCACCTCCCACATTAGCCTGGGGTACATCTCATCTGGTCCCGGAGACTTATCTAAGTTGATGCTTTCCAAAAGCTCCAGCACATCCTCTTTCTTAATATCTAAATGCTCAAGCTTTTCAATCCACTGTAAGTCATCCCTAGAATCGCCAAGACCCTTTTCCGTAGTGAATACTGAAGTATTCGTTCAGTACCTCAGCTATCTCCTCCGGTTCAATATACGTTTTTCCACTGTCACATTTGATTAGTCCTATTCTCTTATATCTTATCCTCTTGCTCTTCACATACTTGTAGAATGCTTTGGGGTTTTCCTTAATCCTGTCTGCCAAGGCCTTCTCATGGCCCCTCTGGCTCTCCTAATTTAATTCTTAAGCTCCTTCCTGCTAGCCTTATAATCTTCTAGATCTCTATCATTACCTAGCTTTTTGAACCTTTTGTCAGCTTTTCTTTTCTCCTTGACTAGATTTTCAACAGCCTTTGTACACCATGGTTCTTGTACCCTAACCTCCTTTCCCCGTTTCATCACCACCTTGAACGCTCTGAACGCATTGGGTTAGGAGAAAGGCCCATAGGTTCATGCTTGTGTTTGCTGATCACTCTGTCTAATATAACTGTTCCTTAACAATCCTTTGCATTTATATAGGCTTGGCATGTTAGTGTGGTGGTTAGCACAACGCTGTTCTAGTGCCAGCAAGCTGCATTCAATTCCGTCACAGCTTGTAAGGCGCTTTTTTAATCTTCTCCACGTGACCACATGGGTATCCTCTGGGTGCTCCAGTTTTCTTCCGCATTCCAAGGACGTACTGGTTAGTAGGTTAATTAGTCACATGGGTATAATTGGGCAGTGTAAATTCATTGAGCAGGAAATGCTACATCTCTAAGTAATTAAGTAACTTTATTTTCAGTCTCACACACATTAGCTTATTGTTTCTCTTTGAGAAATAGAAAGTTCTGATTATTTTATAGAGCAGATGAATTATAAGGCTAGATGGGTGGATCAGAGTGGGTTCAACAAGGCTAGATATTGTCCTTAGGAACAAACATCACAGCACAACTACGGCAGCGAAGGGATTCTGAATTAATTATAAATCATTTCAATTCACTGCTGAGATTGCACACGTCGATGCAGAAATCTTGATGCTAATGCTTCCTTTCAGTTCATTCCTCTTCCTTTTCAGTGGGCTGTTACTTTGGGGTACATGTCCATGGATATTATGAATCACCAGCACTTCGGCAACACACCCATGTGACCAGTGTTCATGTGGATTAACCGGTGAGCAATGACCAAAAATACTGGAAATAGCTCCGCAGATCAGGTAGCGTTTGAGGAGAGAGAAAGAGGATTTAGGGTTTATTCTGATGAAGTTGTTGACTTAAAATTGCAAACACTTTTCATAGAAGTACCTGCTGCGTGCTTAAAACATTTTCAATTTTTTTACATATTCAGATTCACTTATTTATCACATGTAATCGAAATGCACAATAAAATACATTGTTGGTGTTAACAATGAATGTAATCTAACTGTAAGGATGTACTGGGGGCTGTCCGCAAGATCACTACACATTCTGGCGCCAGCGTAGAATGCTCTGCAGAACAACACAAGCAGCAGCCACGAAACCAAGGAACCAAGTGAAACAAGCCCCCTTTCTACCAACTCACACACACAGACAGTTCTTGAACCCAGGAGAGGCAAGCTCTGGACTTACAACTTCCCGTGTCTGGCCCAGCCTCACATTGGGATCCTGATTTCTGGATATGTCCATCCAGAGGCCTTGAACAATTAGGCTTCAACTCCTGGAATTCTGTCTTCGACTTTTGATATCACTCCTCGGACTCACCGATGACGAGAACTTGATATCTGGATAGTAACTTGGGCTTACAATACTTCCACTATTTTGCTTTTAATGAGGTGCATTGCAGCTCATAGGGTTATACAGCACTTTGATCCAACATGTCCTACTGAAATTTTATCATGTGCACTGATTCCATTTACCTGCGTTAGAACTGCATCCATATGTGCCTTGCCTGTTTACATACCTGCCTGAGCACATCATAAATCTCTTGAGCGTATCTGATTCCAACACTTCCTTTTACAAAGAGCACCAGATACTAACCACTCTGCACAAAGAAAACATACCCGTAAGGCCCCTTTTTAAACACATTCCTCTTGTTTTACAAACACAAAGTGCACTGCCGAAGCAACACGTACAACAGGCTGGAGGAACTCAGCAGGTCGGACAGCATCCATGGAAACGTTGACTGCTCGTTTCCACGGATGCTGTCTGACCTGCTGAGTTCCTCCAGCGTGTTGTACGTGTTCCTCTTGTTTTTAATACCTACCACAGGAAAAAGATTTTGACCATGTTCCTTATTCGGCCTACCTAGTCCATACCAACCTTATCATCTGCCTAGTCTCATCTACCTGCACCCCGATCATATCCCTCCAAATCCCTCCCATCCATGTACCTACCTAAATGCCTCTCAAGTGTTACAATTGAACGCCATCTACCGCTTTTGACGGCAGCTCATTCCACAATCGCACTTCCCTCTGAGTGAAATGGTTTCCCTCAGATTCCTCTTAAATATTTCACCTTTCACACTAAAGCTATGACTTCTATTCCCAGTCTCACCCAAACTGAAGGGAAAAGGCCTGCGTGGATTCACTCTATCCATAAGTTTGTATACTTCAATAAGATTTCCCCTCAATCTCCTGTGCTCTAGGGAATAAAGTCCTGCCCCATTCAATCTTTCCCTATAACTCAGGTTCTCAAGCAATATCCTTGTAAATTTTCACCACACTCTCTCAAGCATATTGATAGCATTCCTTTAGGCAGTCAGCCAGAACTGTGTACAATACTCCAAATGCAGCCTCGCCTGTGCTTTCAACACTTCAAGATAGTGTCCCATTTCTTTTATCTTTCACAGTATACTTCTATCGGGTCACCTCTTGGTTTTCTTCGCTGAAGAAAAAACAAGCACGGCCTATCCGACTGTATTTGTTTAACCTGCCTTAACATGTGTGGATACAATGTCCAGGACTCACTGATAATGATCAGCTCTCTTTGTTCCATCACATTGATCCACAATCCACTGCTGCCCACCTCCATTGAGGATTCGTCAGGGCCACAATGCACGGCGCAAAGACGTCAGACAACAATAGAATTTGAGGTCTCTCTGTTTCAGTTACGCAATGGCCTCAATGATACCAACAGTTTAGAGTTGCTGATTTGCTCCAGTTTTAATAACGCACAGTTTTAACGTGACTCTTATTTCTTATAAAATTACTTAATATAGTAGAGCAGGTATAAGAAGTCTAACTGTGCTACATGTTCATCTGCCTTATTCTTTGAAGAAGTAACAAGCTGGATAGACAAAGGAGAGTTGTTTGATGTTGTGTATTTGGATTTTCAGAAAGCCTTTGACAAGGTGCCACACATGAGGCTGCTTAACAACTACTGCATGGAACATGGTATTTCAAGATATTCCATGCTATTACAAGGTATAAATGAGCTAACACAGTGCTATAGGAAAGATTCTAGCATGGATAAAGTAGTGGATGATTTGCAGGAAGCAAAGAGTGGGAATAAAGGAAGCCTTTTCTGTTTGGCCGCCAGTGACTAGTGGTGTTCCACTGGGGTCTGTGTTGGGACTGAATCTTTTTACGTTACATGTCAATGTTTTGGATGATGGAATTGATGGGTTTGTTGCAAAGTTTGCAGATAATACAAAGATAGGCGAAGTTCTGAGGAAACAGAGAGGCTACAGAAGGACTTAGATTAGGGGAATGGACAAAGAAGTGGCAGATGGAATACAGTGTCAGGAAGTGTATGGTCATGCACTCAGGTAGAAGAAATGAAAGGGTTGACTGTTTTCTAAATGGAGAGGAAGTACTGAAAACTGAGGTACAAAGGGACTTGGGAGTCCTTGTGCAGGATTTCCTAAAGGTTAATTTGCAGGTTGAGGCTGTGCGAAGTTAGCATTCATTTCAAGAGGACTGGGATATAAAAGCCAGGATGTAATGTTGAGACTTTATAAAGCACTGGTGAGGCCTCACTTGGAGTATTGTGAGAAGTTTTGGGCCCCTTATCTTAGAAAAGATTTGCTGAAACTGGAGAGGGTTCAAAGGACAGTCACAAAAATGATTCCAGGATTGAATCACTTGTTATAAAAAGAGTGTTTGATGTTTCTGGGTCTGTATTCACTAGAATTCAGAAGACCGAGAGGTGACCTAATTGAAACCTATCGAATGGTAAAAGGTGGATAGAGTGGACGTGGAGAGGATGTTTCCTATGGTGGGAGAGTCTACAACCAGAGGATACAGCCTCAGAATAGAGGGGTGTCCTTTTAGAATGGAGATGAGGAGGAGTTTCTTTAGCCAGAGAGTGGCGAATCAGTGGAATTCATTGCCACAGGCCCCTGAGGAGTCAAATCTTTATGAATATTTAAGGCAGAGGTTTATCGAATCTTGACTAGTCTGGGCATGAAGGGAGACGGGGGTAAGACAGGGGATTGGGGCCGGGAGGAAAATGATGAAGTGGTGGGACAGACACGATGGGCCAAATGGCCTAATTCTGCCCTAATGTTATGGTCTTACAGTTAGTGACATCATTCACCTCACAGAGGACACCTGGAGTTTAGTTTGAGGTCATTTGATATGTCACTAAAGACTGTAGCAAATTACCACAGATGTATGGTGGTGTCCATTCTGACTGGTTTCAATCCAATGCATAGGATTGAAAGAGGCTGCAGATAGTTATAGACTCAGCCATTTCCAACATGGGCACAAGCTAATTGAGGACACCTCCAAAAGACGTTGCCTCATGAAGGCGGTATCTATTATTAAGGACTCTCACCACCTGGGGCATGTCTTCTTCTCATTATCACACTCAATAATTTAGGAATAGCTTCTTCCCTTCTGCCATCAGATTTATGAACGATCCAGGACCCATCAAAACTGCCTTGAGATTCCTCTCTTGCACTAGTTATTTTTTTATTGTAATTCATAGTAATTTTTTTAATGACTTTCACAGTGCCGCTGCCAGAAGATAGCAGATTCCATGATAGATGTCAGTGATAATAAATCTGATTCTGATTCTTATAAAAGGCCTGCCCATGATTTTCATGTTTATTAGTATCTGAACTGGAGCTAAGTGAGTTTGACATTATTAGCAATGCAGGTAAAAGAAGATGTACTGGCTGTCTGAGAGCCTTATGCGTGATGAAAGGAATGGATGAATGGAGTGTTTTGAGGACTGCTCCGATATGACATAAAGCAGGAAGAGACCGAGTCGGTCTGCTAGAAAAGGCCGCAGCATCAGAGGGAAGCAAAGGGTTCTGTCCAGGAGGCCCTATCTTGGAAAATTCTTCCATATGTCCGCAACCTAGCCAAGAAGGAATCCCTCTGTGCATTGAGGCACTTTAAGGAGCATGTAATGGAATATTACACACAGAGAGGGCAGTTTGGCCCTGTCGTGTCTGTATGAGCTTTCTCGGTTGAGTCATTTAATTCATATCACGCAACTCTTCTCTCCGACAGCCATGTTAAACTTTCACCTTCAAATCTTTATTCATCCTTTGTTGAATGTTATTTCTGAAACCTCTGTTCAGCATTGCATTCCATATCACAGCAATTTGCTTTGTGAAAAATTGTTTCCTCATGTCGTTACTGATATGTTTTCAAATCACCTTAAATCTGTCTCCTCTAGTTACTGAAACTTCTGCCACAGGAAACTATTTCTCCTTATTTATTCTATAAAAACCATTCACTACGTTTAATCACTCTATTAAACCTCCTCTGAAGTCTTCCTGCTCTTAGGAGAACTACTCCAGACTCTCCAGAGTTTCCATATTGAATGAAGAACATCTAATAAAGCAACTTTTACAAGATCCCAAATAGATTTGTAACCAGTAAAACATTTTTGAAGTGTAATTGCTGTTGTGATGTTGGAAATGCAACAGTCAGTCAGGGCACCATAAACTCCAAGTAACAATATGATAATGGCCAGATATTTTTTAAAAATTGTCAACTAAGAGATGAATATTGATCTGGATAACAGCTTAATCTCTTGAAATATTGACAAGAATCTATTGCATCCTTCTAAGAGACCAAACTTTAATATTGCATTTGAAATGTCTCCTCTGGCAGGAAAGTACTCCTTCAGAACTGAGTTAACAAATTTCACGACACATGCCGGTGATAATAAACCTGACTCTGATTCTGATTCTGAACTGTACTGATTGCTTGTGCTCAAGTGTTTGAAAGGGGTTCTTGAAGCTGAAGCCGGATTCAAGAACGTTATCAGTTGATATCTTATTTCAGTGCTCAAATTGGAATCCTTCCCAACTCAGACTCAGAAATAGAATCAGGTTTGTTATCTAATGTGAAATTTGTCGTCTCACAGCAATAGTTCAGTGAAAATATGTAACATTATTACAAAATTGCAAAATAAAGAGTGCAAAAATAGGACGGCACGGTAGCATAGTGGTTAGCACAACACTTTACAGTACTGGCAACATGGGTTCAATTCCTGCTGCTGCCTGTAAGGAGTTTGTATGTTCCTCCCGTGATCATGTGGGTTTCCTCCGGGTGCTCCAGTTTCCTCCCGCAGTCCAAAGACATATTAGTTGGTAGGTTATTTGGTCATTCTAAACTGTTCCGTGATTAGGCTAGGTATAAATCAGGAGATGCTGGGTAGTGCCTCTTGAAGGTCTGTGTTGTATCTCAATGAAAAAAAGGAATAATGAGATACTGTTTATGGGTTCATGGACTAATCAGAAATCTGATGGTGGAGGGGAACAAGCTGTCCCCAGATCACTGAGTGTGAGTCTTCAGCTCCTGTACCTCCTCCCAAATGGTAGAAATGAGAAGAGTGCATGATCTGGATGATGGGGTTCTTAGTGATAGATGCCACCTTCTTGAGATATTTTCTCTTGAAGATGTCCTCATTCGGACATCTTTGCCCATGCTGGGGGTTGGCTGAGTCTTCAACCTGCTGCAACCTCTGGTGATCCTGTCCATTAGTGTCTCCATACCAGGCTGCATTGCACCCAGTCGGAATGCTCTTCAACATACATCGAGAGAAACTTGCAAATGCCTTTCATGACATAGTTTAACTGGTTTTGGCATGGAGTAGATTTGTCTGAAGGGCCTGTTTCTGTGAAGTATTTCTCTGTGACTCTGTGAAGTGCAAATCTCGTCAGGCTCCTAACAAAGTAAATCCATTGCCATTTTTTTTTAATTGCCTTAGTGTTGGGTCCAGGATAAATACTTGAAGTTATTTATTTATTTTACAGGCCCTTCTGGTCTAACGAGTCAATTACACCCATGTGAACAGCTAATCAACTACCGTAATCAGTGCGACTTTGAAATGTGGGAGGAAACTGGAGCACCTGAAGGAAACCCACATGGTCATGGGAAGAATGTGCAAACTCCTTTCAGACAGCAAAGGAATTAAACACGGCTCACTGGCACTGTAATAGCATTTTGTGAACTGCTATGTTACCATGCCGACCCCATGTTAACCATATAGTCCTGACAGGATCCTGAACTGTTTGATGCCATGGGCACAGAGAGGAAGGACGTTTCCTCTTGTGGACTATCTAGAACCAGGAATCACCATTTGAGAATAAGAGATCACCCCTTAAAATATTGATGAGCCTATTTTCTTTTACCATTGATTCTTTTGGTTTCTTCTTCAATGGTGATGGGAGCAGTCTCTGAATATATTTAAGAGAGAGAGATAGATTCTTGATAAGAAAGGGAGTGAAAAATTTTCAAGGGTGGATGGGAAGGCAAAGCCCAAGGTGCTGAGTCGAGCTGCTGCTGCTGACACCTCCATCAGTCAGAGTAGACCACGATATTGTGTCCTAGCTATCAAGGTATGCAAGCCTGGGCATACAATATGGAGAGCAAGCTGTTGCCCAGGTAGCAAGCTCCCCCTCTCCACACATCTGATGGACCCAAAGCAATGTCAGAGACTGATACAGTTTGGTACCAGTGGCATCGCAGGAGTTGCCAATCAGCATTGAACTCAGTGTAGCACTGCCTTAGGGACTCCAGCTCCAGATATTTCTCTCAGGGTCGGTGGGTATAGCCGCAAGGCAGTGGAAGTTTGAGATCAGAATTTTCCTTCTCCTCGATGAGCTGCCAACCATGGTTGATGAGCCTCATCTGCCAGAAGCGACTTGTTTTAAGGAACCAGTAACCCACCTTTGCCCCTTTTCCTGTCAGTAGAAATGGTTGCACTGGGTTTTCCATCTAAGCTACACGTGAAGACCAAGAACTGGTGCTGGTTATCAGAGGCTATTTGAGGCACACACGGTTGGGAGCATTTAATAGGTAGTGGGAGCTTGTCCACATTATCACCTCCAACCTTAAGGACCTAAAGAACCTTCAGCCCAAATTGCAGTTAGATTAAACGGAGCAGGCTCAAGGGGCCAGGCCTTCTCATAATTCAATGATAATTGGACACCATGTTCCAGCTGAAATGCTGTAAGAAGGATTACAGACACACTGGTGACCATGTCCAGCCATTCTCTGGATGGCAGAGCTGACCACAGTGGTGCTGGATAGCTTTTCCATTGGGCTCAGAAGGAGCTATAGATATCACTTTGCTCTGCAAAGACCCTTTGTAAGCAACGTTCAGTCACTTAAAATTCTGGCAAATCTGAGGTCATCAGCGTTAGACCTCAGAGCAGGTTATTTTCCAAATGATGAAAAGCTAGGAGGAGTAAAGCCTAATGAAATTGTGGCCTGTATTCATAGCTCAGTAAACTGTAACGGGCAAGTACAGGGAATAACCAGCCAACGAATGTTAGCCTTCACAAATATTCTATCATTACCATGAAAACTGGCTAGACCACTGATGAGCAGGCCTGGGTCCCCCGTATTGGGAAGGATATCTGGGATATTTTCACAGGCATTAACCACCTTTGCTATGTTATTAAATTTATTCAGCACCCCATACACTTCTTGGCTGCTTCATTTCTGCTACTGGCTTTCAAGGTGATCTCCTCTGTTTTAGTGTTCAGCTGGATTTCTATCCAGATCCCTTTCCCTACTTACCCTCTCATCCCATCTCCACTCAGATGACCAATGCAGCCAGCTCCACGTCAGAGAACTGGGGCTCTGTGCTACAGTCAGTAAGTGTGTGTCTGGCAACTAGATCTGCATCACAATTCCAACCCATGCTTGCTGGCTCAGTCCAACTCCCTTATCATGGAGGTTTACCCTAGTGATCGAGTGTTAAGGCTAGTTACAACACTGCAGAGCAAACAACAGGCGCCATTTTTAGTGCTTCTCAAATAAGTCAGAAAGGGCAGCAATTCAGGTTCTCCAAATGAGGATGACAGTGAACGTTCCCCTTTCTGCAGGGCGACTGCAGGGCTTGAATGTTTGATTAGGTTTTGGTTTACATGAGTTGTGAATTTCTTGAATAAAGATGCAACATATTTTCCATTCTTGGCTACAAACGTGTTTCTGTTTTTGTATTCTTCTTGCACTGGATTTTCAGGACAGGCTCCTTTGTAATTACCTTTCACTTTTCTTGACAACCAGAAATGAGTGGCCATTTCCTCCAGGCTGCGTTTTACTGGTTTGGGTCATTTTTTTTTCCCCTGCTTCCTGTTAAACCTCAGATGTTATGCTGTCGCCTGAGGCCTGGCATCTAATACAAGCTGTCTCTCTGGAGCTATACGTTAGATTTAATCTTTTCCATCACCTATTCTCTTACCAAATAGGGTATTGCTACATGCCCTCATGCGCAAAAGGGAACCACAGGGGGATTCTGGCTATCTATTGGACTGAGATATTAAGCTTCATCTGCAGTCTTTGAATTCCAGTCCACTTCACAATGAGGTTCACACTCACTGCATATTATAAAGATTTAATGTGAAATATCTTTGTATTGGCTCAGCTTTATTGTTAGATTCAAATACCACCCTGAATCAGATTTAGAGTGAGATTTCAGACCAGGAATGAAGCTGGTTGTACGAACAAGAATGATCTTTGAACCAGGATGAAAGATGTGATGTTGGAACTTCCTTGGCCTGATATATGTTGCTTTACTGCAGATGGTAGGAAATGCAGTTCTATGAAAAGTGGTATTGTTATGCCTTGTAACTTCAAAACATTAAATTAATTCAAAGAAATGCACATGAGTCTGAAAGTACAGGTGTAGTTTGAGCTTACATTAAGCAAGGTGCACCCGTATCACGTGGCAGTGTGATAACGTATGCAATTAATGTATTTTACATAAAACCGGTTATGAATTATTTTAATCAAATAAGAATGCTTAATCAACAACATAATTACAAGATTACTCTAATGTTACTGAAACAGGTATCTTTAAATAAATTCCAGAGCTCATGGGGAAATAGGTCTGGCATTAAAATACAGTGAGAGATTGGACAAAACTAAGGTTGTTTTCTCAGGAGCGGCCGAGGCTGAGGGGAGATCTGATAGAAGTTTACAGGATTATGAGAAGCATAGATAGAGTATATAGATAGTATCCCCTTTCTCAGAGTTAAAATGTCTAATACCGGGGGCATGTAATTAAGGTGAGAGGGGGTGAGTTCAAAGGAGGTTTGAGGGGCAAATTCTTTGCACAGAGAATGATGGGTGTTGTGTCTGTGCACAGCTGCATATCAAAAAATAAAAGCATGCACATGGGGGTTGGCATTAACTGGTGTATTCACGTTACAATGAGAGAGAGAGAGAATAATGCGCGGGGAGAGACAATGGTGCATGCACAGACAGCAGATCAATACGTAGTGCCATGGGTGGTGGGGGGGAGGAATCATTGCTCTAAAAGAAATAGGTCTATACATTATACTTCCTTCCCCTTTAGATTAATGTAACATAAACTGTATATGTACAAAACATTCAATTTCCCTTTCATAACCCATATCCCAAATAAACATGCTTTCACAATAACAGTCCATAACTAACTAACTTCACAGTTCTAAACGGTTCAGTCTTTTGTGTGGTGCTCTGTTTCTTTCAGGATAGCACCTCTGGACCTGTGACATGGCATCACGTTTGGCAGGTGTCTTGTCTAAGAAAACGTTCTCGGTTTCCGGTGTCACGTTGCTGGCAGTGGCGTCATTACTGAGAGATAAGTCCAGTGACTGTAATGTGTCCATCTTGTTGGATGTGGTCTGCCCGAGTGCGTTCTTTGATTGGGCATCTAGCATCTGGTCCACATGACATCTCCATGTCTGATCTCTAACATCTGCTGTAAACATCAACAGTCCAGTTCTTGTAGCTATCCTACTGGGTGTCATTAGAAACAGGGATGGTGCCAGAGGATTGGTGTATTGCTCATGTGGTTCCATTGTTTACAAAGGGTTCTAAGAGTAAACCTAGCAATTATAGGCCTGTCAGTTTGACGTCAGTGGTAGGTAAATTAATGGAAAGTATTCTTAGAGATAGCATATATAATTATCTGGATAGACAGGGTCTGATTAGGAATAGTCAGCATGGATTTGTGCGTGGAAGGTCATATTTGACAAATCTTACTGAATTTTTTTGAAGAGGTTACGAGGAAAGTTGTTGAGGGTAAAACAGTGGATGTTGTCTATATGGACTTCAGTAAGGCCTTTGACAAGGTTCCACACGGAAGGTTAGTTAGGAAGGTTCAATTGTTAGGTATTAATATTGAAGTGGTAAAATGGATTCAACAGTGGCTAGATGGGAGATGCCAGAGAGTAGTGGTGGATAACCGTTTGTCAGGTTGGAGACAGATGACTAGTGGTTTGCCTCAAGGATCTGTATTGGATCCAATGTTGTTTGTCATATACGTTAATGATCTGGATGATGGGGTGGTAAATTAGATTAGTAAGTATGCAGATGATACAAAGGTAGGTGGCGTTGTGGATAATGAAGTAGGTTTTCAAAGCTCGCAGAGTGATTTAGGCCAGTTAGAAGAGTGGGCTGAATGATGGCAGATGGAGTTTAATGCTGATAAGTGTGAGCTGCTACATTTTGGTAGGAATGTTCCAAATAGGACATACATGGTAAATGGTAGGGCATTGAAGAATGCAGTAGAACAGAGTGATCTAGGAATAATAGTGCATAGTTCCCTGAAGGTGGAATCTCATGTGGATAGAGTGGTGAAGAAAGCTTTTGGTATGCTGGCCTTTATAAATCAGAGCATTGAGTATAGGAGTTGGGATGTAATGTTAAAATTGAACAAGGCATTGGTAAAGCCAAATTTGAAGTATTGTGTACAGTTCTGGTCACTGAATTATAGGAAAGATGTCAACAAAATAGAGAGAGTACACAGAAGATTTACTAGAATGTTACCTGGGTTTCAGCACCTAAGTTACAGGGAAAGGCTGAACAAGTTAGGTCTTTATTCTTTGGAGCATAGAAGGTTGAGGGGGGACTTGATAGAGGTATTTAAAATTATGAGGGGGATAGATCGAGTTGACGTGGATAGGCTTTTTCCATTGAGAGCAGGGGAGATTCAAACAAGAGGACATGATTTGAGAGTTAGGGGCAAAAGTTTAAGGGTAACACGAGGGGGAATTTCTTTACTCAGAGGGTGGTAGCTGTGTGGAATGAGCTTCCAGTAGAAGTGGTAGAGGCAGGTTCGGTATTGTCATTTAAAGTAAAATCGGATAGGTATATAGACAGGAAAGGAATGGAGGGTTATGGGCTGAGTGCGGGCCAGTGGGACTAGTTCAGAGTAAACGTTAGGCACGGACTAGAAGGGCCGAGATGGCCTGTTTCCGTGCTGTAATTGTTATATGGTTATATATGGATATATATGGGTGTCCACTTGTCTGCTCAGTAATGATGTGCTATGAATTCTTGTCCAATGTCAAAGCTCTTTGCTGCTTCACTCGGCAACTGGCTGAATTGTTTATCCTGTACTTCCATCGGTTGATCTGGATTCAGGAGGTCTATGAGAGATGTCAGATTCCTGTTCATGAACAGAATTGCAGGTGTTTGGTTTGTCATTGTATGAACAGAGCTCCAATGGTCAAGAAGGAAGTTGGCCACTTTGTGCTGTAGAGAAGTGTCCCCCTTGTCCACTGCCTTAATGGACTTCTTGAAGGTTTGGATAAACCTTTCAGCATATCCATTTGTTGCTGGGTGGTGAGGTGCTGACTTGAAATGTCCGATGCCATTTTTCTTCATGAGCTGTCTGAATTTGTCGGACATGTATCATGGCCTGTTGTCACTCACACTTTGTTCTGATAAGATAGTCCTCAGGGTGGAGACAGGCTTTGCTGAGGTGGTTGACTTCATTGTTATGACCTCCGGCCACTTTGAATGAGCATCCACAGCAATCAGGAACATGGACGGATTTCATGAATGGCCCAGCAAAGTCGATATATACGCTTTACCATGGTGAAGCTGGCCATTCCCATGGGTGTAATGGTGCCTGCGGGGGTACATTTTGTTTTTTTTTGTCATCTCAAATATCTTTTGTCCAAGTCTTCAATCAGCTTATCTATTCTCAGCTACCACATGTAGCTTTTGGTGAAACTCTTCATCTTGACTGTATCCGAGTGTCCTTCATGCAGATTTTCTGACACTCTGGTGCACAGTTTAGAGTGAATCTCTGGTGAGACTGCACTTAAAGCATTGTGCTCAGTTCTGGTCACCTCATTATAGGAAGGATGTGGAAGCTATGGAGAGGGTGCAGAGGAGATTTACCAGGATGTTGCCTGGATTGGAGAACAAGTCATATGAAGCAAGGTTAGCAGAGCTGGGACTTTTCTCTTCGGAGCGTAGAAGAATGAGAGGGGACTTGATAGAGGTCTACAAGATTATGAGAGGCATAGATAGGGTGGATAGTCAGTACCTGTTTCCCAGGGCACCAATAGCAAACACCAGAGGGTATATGTACAAAATTAAGGGAGGGAAGTTTAGGGGTGACATCAGGGGTAGGTTTTTTACACAGAGGGTTATGAGTGCCTGGAATGACTTGCCAGGGATGGTGGTGGTAGCTAAAACATTAGGGGTATTTAAGAGCCTCTTGGACAGGCACATGGATGAAAGAAAAATGGAGGGTTATGGGGTAGTGTGGGTTTAATACTTTTTTTTAGGGATTATGTGGGTCAGCACAACATGGAGGGCTGAAGGGCCTGTACTGTGCTGTAGTGTTCTATGGTTCTATGAACCACCACACAAGATACACATGTCAGTGTTCTTTGACATACCAACAGTTGGTCTTGTCTCACTGAGAACTCTGGAAACAGGGTTACCATGAGCCAGCCATCCTTGCATGGTGCTTTCATAGACTTTGACAATGTTGGGTCATTCCTTGTTTCCACTTGTATTTTGGAATTTGTTACCGGCAACTGGTCCACCAGTGCAATGTGGCACACATCTGTTTGATCACGGTATGAAGACTTTTCTTCTTCAGTTGCCAAGTGGAAGACGTGACAAGCTGTCAGCATCGCTGTGTTGTTTGGTACCCTTGAACTCTGTGTCATAAGAGTAGGCTCCTAGGAATAGTGCCCAGTGTTCTAGCCGGGTAGCAGTCATCATTGGGATTCCCTTTGTGGGATTGAAAATAGATGCAAGGGGCTGGTGATCTGTCACTGGAGTAAACTTTTGTCCATAGAGGTAGTGGAGGAACTTGTTTATTCCCCATACTAGACTAAAGGCTTCTCAGTCGATCTGTGTGCAGTTGCGTTCTGCGCTCATCAGTGATCTTGAAGCAAACGCAATTGGATGCTCATATCCATCTTTCAGAATATGTGACAAATGGCTCCAATGCCATCAGGAGACACATTGTGTGTCAGTCTGATGGGCAGAAGTGGGTCATAATGTGTGAGCATTTCATCAGATGTTATTAATCTCTTTGCTTCCTTGAGTGTACTTTTGCATCTTTCTGACCATTCCCACTTTGCTCCTGTCTGTAACAGTGTGTTCAATGGGTGCAGCACTGTAGAAATGTTTGAAACCAGTGGTAGTAATACCCACGTGTTGTGGCGACCCACTTCCCAGCGCACTCGAACCGGCTCACAAAGTTGCGCGCGTCGGCATTGAGGCCGGTCCCAAAGAGGGCGCCAAGCCTTCTTCACCAGCAAGGGGAAAAGCCCGCGCGTGGGACGGGACTGTGAATATGCGCCCCCTACGACATTCCCGCCTGGGGAGGGCGGGAACAGGAAGGCTTTAAAGCGAGGCCGCGAAGTTTGAATAAATCTCTTTGCAACTGCAGCTCACCGACTACACGTCGTTATTTCAGCGCTGCGTGTAGCACACCGCTACAATTGGTGACCCTGACGGCCCAAACGATATTTGGACTGGAGATGAATGACGTCGCATCTGTTCATGCAGTTTCGTTAAAACTGCCAAGCTTCTGGACGCTGCGACCTCACCTATGGTTCCAGCAAGCAGAAGCCCAACTCCACATACGGCAGATAACCTCGGATGCCACACGTTACTACTACGTGGTGAGCTCCCTCAACCAGGAGACAGCGGCCCAGGTTGAGGAGTTCATACAGTCACCCCCGGAGCACGGCAAATACACAGAATTCAAAGCCTTGCTCATGAGGACTTTCGGACTCTCATGGCGCGAGCGAGCTGCCCGCTTACTGCACCTGGATGGTTTGGGAGACAGGCCACCATCGGCATTGATGAACGAGATGCTCTCCCTGGCTGGAGGTCACAAGCCCTGCCTCATGTTTGAGCAGGCATTCCTGGAGCAGCTGCCAGAGGACATACGCCTGCTGCTGTCCGACGCGGATTTCAGTGACCCCCGGAAGGTGACGGCCGGGGCGGACGTGCTGTAGAAAGCCAAGGAGAGTGGGGTGTCCATCGCACAGATCACCAGGCCACGCTCCTAGCAGCAGACCAGACCAGGCCCGGCTGCAGAGCCCGCTAACCCCAAAGGCAGGGGTGAGGAGACCAGCGAACAATGGTGCTTCTACCACTAATGGTGGGGCACAGAAGTCCGCCACTGTAGCCCGTCCTGCAAGTTCCCGGGAAATGCCAGGGCCAGGCGCTGCTGATGGCTACGGCGGCTGGCCATCGGGATAGCCTCCTGTATGTCTGGGACAAGCATTCGGGACGTCGCTTTTTGGTCGACACCAGAGCCGAGATCAGCGTCTTACCTCCGACGAGTTACGACACCCGCAACAGAGAACCGGGTCCCACCCTGAGGGCCGCGAACAGCAGCACAGTAAGGACCTACGGCACCCGTACGGTGCGACTACAGTTCGGCACCAGCTGGTTCACGTGGGATTTCACACTGGCCGCCGTAGCCCAACTGCTCCTGGGGGCGGATTTTTAGTGAGCTCACAGCCTACTGGTCGACCTGCAAGGGAAGAGACTGGTCCACGCCGAGACCTTTCAAACGTTCTTCCCTGGGTGAAGCCCAGTTGCCGGCCCCACACCTCGGCTCCATCACGCTGTCCGACAACAACTTCACCAGAGTTCTGGTGGATTTCCCATCGGTTCTGGCACCGCAGTTCACGGCAGCCATGCCCAGACACGGCGTACAGTACCACATCCCGACACAGGGGCCACCCCTCCATGCCTGTGCTCGGTGGCTTCCCCCGGACAAGCTCCGACTGGCGAAGGAGGAGCTCAAGAGGATGGAGGAATTGGGGATCATACGGCGGTCTGACAGCCTATGGGCCTCCCCCTGCTCATGGTGCCCAAAGCGACAGGGGGCTGGAGACCGTGCGGTGACTACCGCAGGCTGAACGAGGCTACAACACCAGACCGCTACTCTGTACCGCACATTCAGGACTTTGCAGCAAACCTGCACGGCGCACGGATCTTCTCCAAGGTAGACCTCGTCCGGGGATACCATCAAATCCCGATGCATCCGGACGACGTCCCCAAAATGGCACTCATCACCCCGTTCGGCCTTTCGAGTTCCTCTGCATGCCGTTCGGCCTGAAGAATGCCGCACAGATGTTTCAGCGGTTAATGGATGCGGTGGGACGCGACCTGGACTTCGCTTTCGTCTATTTGGACGACATCCTCATAGCCAGCAGCAGTCGTCAGGAGCATCTGTCCCACCTCCATCAACTCTACGCCCGACTGAGTGAATACGGCCTGACAATCAGCCCAGCCAAATGCCAATTCGGGCTCGACACCATCGACTTCCTGGGCCACAGGATTACTAAAGACGGGCCAACCCCTCTGCCAACCAAGGTAGATGCGGTCCGCCATTTCCCCCGACCCAACACAATCAAAGGCCTTCAGGAATTCGTGGGTATGGTGAATTTCTACCACCGCTTCCTCCCTTCAGCTGCCCGAATCATGCGCCCCCTGTTCGCCCTGATGTCGGGTAAGGGCAAGGACATTACCTGGGATGAGGAGTCCGTCGCCACTTTCATTAAAACCAAAGAAGCCTTAGCAAACGCCGCGATGCTAGTGCACCCCAGAACGGACGTCCCTACCGCCCTCACAGTGGACGCATCTAACACGGCAGTCGGTGGGGTGCTGGAACAACTCATCGAGGGTCGCTGGCAACCCCTGGTGTTTTTCAGCAAACACCTATGACCACCCGAGCTCAAATACAGTGCTTTCGACCGGAAACTGTTGGCGCTATACCTGGCAATCCGGCATTTCAGGTACTTCTTGGAAGGTAGGCCTTTCACCGCATTCACGGACCACAAACCGCTTACCTTTGTGTTCACGAAAGCATCCGACCCCTGGTCGTCCCGCCAGCAGCGACATCTGTCCTACATCTCCGAATACATGATGGATGTCCGGCATGTCTCAGGAAAGGACAATGTTGTGGCGGACGCCCTCTCCCGCTCTAACATCGAAACCCTGTCCCGGGAGTAGACTATGAAGCGCTGGCGGAGGCGCAGCAGGCAGACGAGGAGATCCCTAGTTACAGGACTGCAGTCTCCAGTTTGCAGCTTCAGAACCTCCCCGTAGGCCGAGGTGAGAGGACCCTACTTTGTGACGTCACCACCGGCCAACCCCGCCCCGTCGTCCCGGAAGCCTGGCGGCGGCACATTTTCAACTCCATTCACAATTTAGTGCACCCCTCCATCAGGTCAACCGTCCAGATGGTAGCCAACAGGTTCGTTTGGCACAGACTCCGCAAGCAGGTCAGTGAATGGGCCAGAATGTGCATGCACTGCCAAACAGCCAAAGTGCAGCGGCACACCAAAGCTCTGCCACAGCAGTTCCAACCCACACACTCACCACACCACCTCCGAATCTTGCACCCAAGCACTGATTGCAACCTGGGTATCTCGCTTTGGTGTACCGGCCCACATTACCTCCAACAGAGGCGCCCAGTTCACCTCCAGCCTGTGGTCAGCTATGGCCAGCCTTTTCGGGACACAGCTGCACCACACAACTGCCACAGTCGAACGGACTGGTGGAGTGTTTCCACCGTCACCTGAAGTCGGCTCTCATGGCCCGCCTCAAAGGGCCTAACTGGGTGGACGAGCTCCCCTGGGTCCTGCTTGGAATCCGCATGGCGCCCAAAGAGGATCTGCACACCTCGTCGGCTGAGTTGGTGTACGGCGCACCCCTGGTCATCCCAGGAGAGTTCATACCAGCCCCAAGGGGGCAAGAGGAAGAACCCGCAGCAGTCCTGGGCAGACTACGTGAGAGGCTCGGTAATCTGACCCCCATAACCACTTCGCAGCATGGGCAGAACCCGACCTGCGTACCCAAAGACCTATGAAACTGTAAGTTCGTTTTTGTACGACGGTGTGGACATCGGGCACCGCTACAGTGGCCCTATGAGGGGCCATTTACGGTGATCAGAAACAACGGGTCCACATTCGTGCTGGACATTGGGGGGAGAGAGGAGGTTTTCACGGTGGACCGACTCAAACCGGTCCATGTGGACTTGGCGCAGCTGGTCGAGATTCAGGCACTGCGGCGCAGAGGCAGACCATCCAAACAGAGTCCGACCCAGACTGAGGACATTGGGGGTGTATCGTCGGTTCTGGGGGGGGCGGTTATGTGGCGACCCACTTCCCAGTGCACTCGAACCGGCTCACAAAGTGGCGCACGTTGGCATAGAGGCCGGTTCCAAAGAGGGCGCCAAGCCTTCTTCATCAGCAAGGGGAAAAGCCCGCGCGCAGAACGGGACTGTGAATATACGCCCCCAATGGCATTCCCGCCTGGGGAGGGCGGGAACAGGAAGGCTTTAAAGCGTGGTCGCGAAGTTTGAATAAATCTCTTTGCAACTGCAGCTCACCGACTATGTGTCGTTATTTCAGCGCTGCGTGTAGCACACTGCTACAGTATGACCAAAATCCCACACATACGAACAACTCCGGCCTTCCCTTTCTTCATCGCTGGGACAATGGGCATGGCTCAATTGCTCCACTCAACCTTGGAGAGAGTTCCAGATGCCCCAAAGTTCTGCAGTTCAGCATCCACTTTAGGACGTAATGGGTAAGCACTGGATGCGCTTTATGGAATCTTGGTGTTGTTGTGTCATCCAGGTCAATTCTGCCCTTCATGCCTTTGAGTTTACCAATCTCATCCTCAAACATCTTCTTATTAACTTTAAGCAGTTGTGACAGTTTCTGGTTGGTGCTATCCTTTGGGCTGTTGTTGCCTATTGATGTCACACTGAGAACTTTGATTGAGTGCCAGTCTAATTGGATTCACATCTGAAAAGTGCTGGCCCTCCACTTTTCATTACATAAAGCTCTAACTGTTGTGTTTTACATTCGGTAACTTTATGCATTTGCTTAGTTTTGTGTTTGGGACTTTTCACTCAGTTGTGTTTGTCTGTCTTGTACGTTTTCTCTACGTGACCTTGTCTGTGACACTTCTTGCACACTTTTGCCTTGAACCAACAGTCATTTGCATCATGGGAGCATTTGCTAGATTGATAACATTTTTGTTTTTTGAACCCTTCAGGGATATTTTAAGCATTTCACATTCTAACTGCCTTTTCTGTAGTTCTTTGCATCCTTTGCTATAGTCTCTAACTATTCACATGTTCAACACCCATTCTAAGGTTAGGTCTCTTTTGAATAGTTGTCTCTTTTCAGTGCTTTGACTATACAAGCCTCTCCCTCAGAAAGTCCATTGCTAAAGTCACAGTAATGGGGAAGTTTGCGCAGTTCTGCAATGCATTCAGAAAGGCTTTCATCTTTTGACTGGCTCCTTTTGTAAAAATCTCTCAGCTATTATCAGTGGTTTTTGAACGTCTTGTTTACTGGCTTTGAAGTGGTTACTAAGTTGCATAACAGACTACACATCCTTGGCCCCATTAAACTAAGAAGCATAGGGACTTCCTTTTGCACCTTCACATTGTTGACGTTACAGTACAGTTCAGCCCTCTCAATATATGACTCACTATTAGCACGATAAAATTAGTCAACTTTCGATTTCCCGACTGAAACCACTGCCACATTATTTTCACTTTAAATTTAGCACATCTTTTACTGTTACTATGCACTGTACTCTGTTAGTGTCTGTGATCTTGTGCTGCTTAACTCACGCTGTTTCATCTCGTATCTGTGGGTGCAGTTCATCATATTCTCTGACATTCAGGTTCGTACTCATCACTGATTTATTGTGTCTCTGCACAACTACGTATCAATGAAATAAAAGCACACACATGGGAGATGGCTTTAACTAGTGTATTCACATTGCAATGAGAGAGAGAGAGAGAGAGAGAGAAAACAATGCACATGCGTAGACAATGGCCGTGTGCAGACAACAGATCAATACGTAATGCTAAGTGGGGTCATTGCTCTAAAAGAATAGATCCATAAATTACAATGAGTACTTGGTGTGATGGTAGAGGCAGATACATGAGAGACTTTTTAGAGATAAGGCCATAAGATATAGGAGCAGAAGTAGGCCATTTGGCCCATTGACTCTACACCATCATTCAATCATTGATCCAATTCTTCCAGTCATCCCCACTTCCCTGCCTTCACCCCATACCCTTTCAAGCCCTGGCTAATCAAGAACCTATCTCTCTCTGCCTTAAATGCACCCAATGACTTGGCCTCCACAGCCGCCATGGCAACAAATCCCACAGATTTATCACCCTCTGACTAAAGAAATCTCTCTGCATCTCTGTTCTAAATGGGCGTCCTTCAATCCTGAAGTCATGCCCTCTTGTCCTAGACTCTCCTACCATGGGAAATAACTTTGCCATATCTAATCTTTTCAGGCCTTTTAACATTTGGAATGTTTCTGTGAGATCCCCCCTCATTCTCCTGAACTCCAGGGAATACAGCCCAAGAGCTGCCAGCTGTTCCTCATAAGGTAACCCTTTCATTCCTGGAATCATTCTCGTGAATCTCTTCTGAACCTTCACCAATGTCAGTATATCCTTTCTAAAATAAGGAGCCCAAAACTGCACACAATACTCCCAGTGTGGTCTCACGAGTGACTTGTAGAGCCTCAACATCACATTCCTGCTCTTATATTCTATACCCCTAGAAATGAATGCCAACATTGCATTCTCTTTCTTCACCACCAACTCAACCTGGATGTTAACCTTTAGGGTACTTTGCACAAGGACTCCCAAGTCCCTTTGCATCTCTGCATTTTGAATTCTCTCCCCATCTAAATGGGGAGAGACATCTAAATGCCTGTTTATTTCTTCCACCAAAGTGCATGTCCATATACTTCCCAACATTGTATATAATTTGCAGCTTCTTTGTCCATTCCCCTAAACTATCTAAGTCTCTCTACAGGCTCTCTGTTTCCTCAGCACTACCCGCTCCTCCACCTATCTTTGTATCATTAGCAAATTTAGCCACAAATCCATTAATCCCATAGTCTAAATCATTGACATACATCGTAAAAAGCAGCGGTCCCAACACCGACCCCTGTGGAACTCCACTGGTAGCCAGCAGCCAGCCAGGAGGGGATCCCTTTATTCCCACTCTCACAGCCCTAGTGGTCCCAACAACAAGCTGTTCTAAAAATCCATCCCTTAGACATTCTATAAATTCTCTCTCTTGAGGTCCAGTACTGGCCTGGTTTTCCCAATCCACCTTCATGTTAAAATCTCCAATGATTATCATGACATTGCCTTTCTGACACGCCTTTTCTATCTCCTGCTGTAATTTGTAATCCACATCCCAGCTGCTGTTTGGAGGCCTGTATACAACTGTCATTAGGGTCCTTTTACCCTTGCCATTTCTTAACTCAACCCATAGAGACTCTACACCTTCCAATCCTATGTTATCGGTTTCTAATGATTTAATATTATTTCTTATACACAGGGCCACAGCAATCCCCCCCAACCCCCGCCCACTAATCTATCTTTCCGATACACTGTACATCCTTGGATATTCAACTCCCAAAGGCAGCCATCCTTTAGCCAAGTTTCAGAGATGGCCACAACATCATACTTGCCAATCTGTAGCTGAATTTTAAGATTGTCCATTTCATTTCTTATGCTGTGTGCATTCAAATATCACACTTTCAGTTCAGTGTTTGTTGCTTTCTGTTGTAACTGCACCACGCCTCTATTGCCCTGTAACTCATCCCACTGGCATTGATTATGCCTCATCTCCCGTCTGTCCTTTCTATTATCTTCGGTACTACTAACTGGGATGTACTGCAAGGGGGGCTCTGTGGGGGCTTTGAGGAGGTCACTGAATGCACAACGGACTATATTAACTTTTGTGTGGATGCAGTTATCCCTGTTAGAACTGTTCGCTGCTATCCCAATAATAAGCCCTGGATCACTAGTCACATCAAAGGCCTCCTAAACCAGAAGAAGAGGGCCTTTAAAGATGGTGATCGGTTGGAGCTTAAAAGAGTTCAGAAGGAACTCAGAGTACAGATAAGGGGGGCAAAGGAGCAGTATAGGAGGAAGCTAGAACAAAAGCTGCAGAAAAAGAGCATGAAGGAGGTGTGGGATGGGATGAAGATCTTCACCGGATGCGGTGCAAAGCGGGGGGCGAACATAAGTGGAGATGTGGAGAAAGCGAACCAGCTGAACAACTTCTTCAACAGGTTCGACAGCTCAATCTCATCCTCACCGCAGAAATCCACACCAGGCTTACTTCCCTCACAGGAAAATAGCCACTCACAGGAGACCTTGCCCACGCCCAGGATTACGGCTGCACAGGTGGAAGGTCAACTGAGGAAGATCTGTACCAGCAAGGCGGCTGGACCGGATGGAGTTTCCCCACGATTACTGAGGGCCTGTGCGACTGAGCTGGGAGAACCACTACAGCGCATCTTCAACATGAGCCTGGAGCAGAGAAGAGTACCCAGACAGTGGAAAACATCCTGTATTGTCCCGGTACCGAAGAAACCACAACCAAAGGAGTTGAATGACTTCAGACCTGTTGCCTTGACGTCGCACGTGATGAAGACCATGGAGCGGCTGATAATACAGAATCTGAGGCCATAAACCAGGCACGCCCAGGATCCTCTTCAGTTTGCGTATAAGGAGAAGGTGGGAGTGGAGGATGCTATCACGTATTTGCTGCACAAATCACTCTCTCACCTAGAGGGGGTCAGTTGTGCTGTGAGGATTACATTCCTGGACTTCTCTAGTGCCTTTAACACCATCCAGCCCAAGATCTTAAGGCACAAACTAACGGAGATGGGAGTAGACTCTCACATGGTGGATTGGATAGTGGACTACTTGACAGATAGACCTCAGTATGTGCGGTTGGGAGACTGTAGGTCTGACACGGTGGTCAGCAGCACAGGGGCGCCGCAGGGAACCGTACTCTCTCCGGTCCTGTTCACCCTGTACACATCAGACTTCCAATATAACTCGGAGTCCTGCCATGTGCAGAAGTTCGCTGATGACATGGCCATAGTGGGGTGTGTCAGGAATGGACAGGAGGAGGAGTATAGGAAACTGATACAGGACTTTGTGATATGGTGCAACTCAAACTACCTGCGTCTCAATATCACCAAGACCAAGGAGATGGTGGTGGACTTTAGGAGATCTAGGCCTCATATGGAGCCAGTGATCATTAATGGAGAATGTGTGGAGCAGGTTAAGACCTACAAGTATCTGGGAGTACAGTTAGATGAGAAGCTAGACTGGACTGCCAACACAGATGCCTTGTGCAGGAAGGCACAGAGTCGACTGTACTTCCTTAGAAGGTTGGCGTCATTCAATGTCTGTAGTGAGATGCTGAAGATGTTCTATAGGTCAGTTGTGGAGAGCGCCCTCTTCTTTGTGGTGGCGTGTTGGGGAGGAAGCATTAAGAAGAGGGACGCCTCACGACTTAATAAGCTGGTAAGGAAGGCGGGCTCTGTCGTGGGCAAAGTACTGGAGAGTTTAACATCGGTAGCTGAGCGAAGGGCGCTGAGTAGGCTACGGTCAATTATGGATAACTCTGAACATCCTCTACATAGCACTATCCAGAGACAGAGAAGCAGTTTCAGCGACAGGTTACTGTCGATGCAATGCTCCTCAGACAGGATGAAGAGGTCAATACTCCCCAATGCCATTAGGCTTTACAATTCTACTGCCAGGACTTAAGAACTTTTTAAAAGCTATTATTAATGCTTTTTGAGATAGTGATTTAGATGCATATCATATTTTTTACTGAGTTAAGTATTGTATGTAATTAGTTTTGCTACAACAAGTGTATGGGACATTGGAAAAAAGTTGAATTTCCCCATGGGGATGAATAAAGTATCTATCTATCTATCTATCTCTGTTGCACGCTATCTTTGATTTATTTCTGTTTTCCCTTCCTCAGCCCTATCACTCCGAGTGTGAAGGCAGTTTTCCTGGCCATTTGATTATTAATGTAATTGGTTGAGCACAACGTTGTGGCCTGAAAAGCCTGGTCCTTTGCTATGTGCTATGTTCTATGTTCTAAACAACACTGCTAATTTATCTTAAAAGCATCCAGCCCAGACGGGGTACCTGGCAAAGCACTAAAGACCTATGGCTGGAGTGTTCACTGAGATCTTCAACCTTTCACTGTGACACTCTGAAATACCCACCTGCCTCGAGCAGACTTCATTTACACGGTGGCTAAGAGGAACGTGGTAACCTGCCCCAATGGTTATCATCCAATAGCACTTACATCCACAGTGATGAAGTATTTTGTGAGGTTGGTGATGAAACATATCAACTCCTGCCTGAGGAGTGACTTGGATAGCTCAGCAGGAGAGTCCTTAAAAGTGAGTCCAATAGGTCGTGGACAATGAAGATGCATACACCAGGATGCTTTTTATCGACTATAACTTAGCATTCAATACTGTCATCCTCTCAAAACTAATCATTATGTTTCAAGACCTTGGCCTTAATACCTCCTAGTGCAATTGGATCCTCGATTTCCTCACTTGCAGGACCACAGTCAGTTCAGATTGGCAACAAAATCTCCTCCATCAGCACAGGCTGTGTACTTATCCCCCGCTCAACTCACTTTACACTTATGAGTGTGTGGCTATGCTTAGCTTCAATACCATGACACCACTGTCATAGGCCGAATCAAATGTGGGGGCAAATCAGCATATAGGAGGGAGATAGAACATCTGGCTGAGTGGTGCCACAACAACAACCTCTTACTCAAGGTCAGCAGGACCAATGAGCTGATTATTGACGTCAGGAGAACAAAACCGAAGATCCATGAGCCCGTCCTCATTGGAGAATCAGAGGTGGAGAGGGTCAGAAACTTTAAATTCCTCAGTGTTAATCACTTCGGAGGATCTGTCCTGGGCCCAGCACTTTGTGCAATTATGAAGAAAGCACAGCAGCGCTTCTACTTCCTTAGGCGTTTGCAAAGATTCAGCATGTCATCTAAAACTTTGACCCACTTTTATAGATGTGCAGTAGAGTTTATTGACTGGCTGCATCCCACCCAACCTGGTACGGAAGCAACAATGTCCTTGAATTTAAAATCCTTCAAAAAGTAGTGGATATAGCCCAGTCCATCTTGGGTCAAGCCATTCCCATATTGAGCACATTTACACAAGGCGTTATCACCAGAAAGCAGCATCAATCACAGGGATCTCCACCACCCTGTTCTCATGCTCTCTTCTCACTGCTGCCAATAGAAGGAAAGTACAGGAGCCTCAGGATTCTCACCACCAGGCTCAGGAGCTGTTATTACCCCCCAGTCATCAGGGCTTGGACCGAAGGAGAAAGCTTCACTCAACTTCACTTGCCCCATCATTGGAATGTTCCCACAACTCACTTTCAAGGACTCTTCATCTCACGTTCTCGATATTTATTGATTATTTATTTATTTTTATTAATTTTTTTTTCTATTTGTGCAGTTTGTTGTCTTTTTGCACACTGGTTGCACGCGAAGTTGTTGCAGTCTTTCACTGATTCTATTATGGCTATTATTCTGTTATAGATTTACGGAGCATGCCTGCAGGAGAATGAATCTCAGGGTTGTATATGTTGCCATATATGTACTCTGATGTAAATTTGAGGTGGTTGAATCCAACAAACACATCAAAAGTAGCAGAGTGCTTCATTATGATACCTTTGTCGTATTAGTTGAAGGAACATTGGAATTTTGTGTTCCACATTCTGTTCTACTTGCACACTGGGGAGTTTTTACTTTTCCTTATGCAGATCGTGTATCTGGAACTCATATGATTTATGCAGGCCCAACCTATTTTGTCTATGAGCATTATAAGTCATTGGTTAGAATACACTTGAATGCTCCATGTTTCCAATGCCGATATTGTGTGCCCCCAACTTGCTAACCCTAACCCATATGTCTTTGGAACATCCAAACAAACCCACACGGTCACAGGGAAAACGTACAGACTCCTTACAGATAGTGGCAGTAATTAAACTTAGGCCACTGGAGGCTAACTGCCACACTAGCATGGCACCCTCTACCAAGTCCATTTTCACTATCCCTAATGTTAATCATTAGGAAGTTTAAATGGTCTTTCTGGCAGCTCAAATAAGTGATAGTAGCAGATGCCAAGGAATTAACGTGATTACCCTAAATTCATGTTCTTCGACTGTGTCAGTGAGACGATAAACTTCTGTCTTAATATTCCCCAAATGGCAACTTTTTATAATTGCAGCTGGATATAAACTGAGGCGATTCCAAGAAACTTCTCATCAGAGAGATAAGACAGCAAATAAATTTACACTGATGTATTGAATTTGTAATTGATTTTCTCATTAATTTAAACATTATGGGGGAAAAATCTGAAGAGCATTACTATGTCTGGCTATTTTCAACAGATGATGAGTGACTGAGACATAGCTTCATTAATAAGCTCAAAAGGATTTGAAAAGATCTGTAACTGATACCCCTTGGAAGACAGGACCTCATACACATAACATCCGAACAGGAAACATTTGAAACACCATGACCCAGAATGCCTTTGAAAAGATTAACCCCTAAACCAAGATAAACATAAAGCCGATATTAAGAACAAGTAATGCTATAAGCAAGGCTTACACAAACACACCGAAGAAGTGAAAAGCGATACTCTATTTCATGCAGCAATAATGGAAATGTCACTCTCCAGGATACACAAGATTTAGAGGAGATTTTTGTTTAGCTGCTTCTCATTTTGAAGCTATATTACATGTCAAGTCTCTGTGAAGCTGAGTCACATGAATATTTACAGTTAGTAGGTTAGGTACCAATTATAGTTGAAAAGGAAATGAGTCACTTTTCTTATGGAGACGTGGACAAGGCTACAGACGCAAGCAGGGTTGTAAGGTCATACAAAATGTGAAGCCTTAGCACAAAATCTTTTATCCTTTCAGTTATGATTTTTTGATTCTACTGCTTATTCCGTCTCACAGATGGCATTCTGTATAATGCACGTTCAATCACATGGACCGTGTTCCATGTGCTGCTCGCCCAATTACACTGATGTTGTCATGTGTACTACATTTGTGGGCGAGCAGCAGAATGTGATTAATCTATTTTCAATTTTTTAATCGTATGCTATTAACATTCTTCAAAATATGAAGGATTATATTTTTTAAAAGTTGATTGTGAGAGTCAGTATGGATTTGTAAATGATAGGCTGGGTAGGGAATGATTGTCATTTCATTGCACGTGAATTGTAGAAAATATTATATAAAGTCCCTGATAAGAAAGGTAATGAAAGCTAATGAACTGGTTAAGGAACTTTAATCAGTGACGAGATTGTCACAATAACCAACATGTATCAAGCATGAGTCCTTTGAAAGTACACATTGATCCTTGCCTATTAATGGTACTGATCAGCACCACTTAAAGCTCTGCATTGGGGACTGAAGAATGGTAGTCTCCACTGGTGTTCAAACTATGCAATCAGTGGCAATTTAACAAAAAAAAAGGGTCAATGAGAGTCAGCACGGAGGACAGAAATGTTGATTGCAAGAGAAGTAAACACAAGGGAAAAGTAATAATCAGGTAGAGAGGCTTGTCAGTGTTTTGTTGTAAAATTGGACGTAATATTGGCTCAACACATGAGCACTCACCTCAACACTGAATTGATTCCATAACCTGTGGACTCACTTTCAAGGACTCTACAACTCATGTTCTCAATATTATTTATTATTTATGATTTATTACAGATTTTTGTATTTACACAGTTTGTCTACTTTTACACATTAGTTGCTTGTCCATCTTTGTGTCTAGTTTTTCATTGATGCTGCTGCATTTCTTTCTATCTACTGTGCATGCCCACAAGGAACTGAATCTCAGGGTAGTATATGGTGACACATACACACTTTGATAATACATTTACTTTGAACTTTGAATTTTGATTACACAGGTAGCCTAGATGCTTGCAAACAAGCATGAGTCCTTTGACATGAAAAAGAATTGTTGGGTAAAGCTGACTATATTCTCCAAGTTGAAGATTACATTGAAGGTATGCAGGCAATGAATGATACCGTAAGCTATTTTGTTCTCAGCAACTGGCACTACACCTATTGCACACTTACTACCGTAATCTGCTAATCCCACAGAAAGCCAAAAATATTCCATTCACATTAGGAGAGCAGAATTTGACGGGTTGTTTTGATCCACAACCATTTGACGTAGACTAGCTTTACAAGTTTGGCCAAGGAAATTGTCAGTGATTACATCGTTACCTTAAAAGGTTTATCCCATTATTGCAACTATGATGAATTCTTAAACTGTCCACTGGGAAATAGATTTGTGCATGGCTCAAATGACAAATAGAGTCATTCTAAGTTTTTAGCTGTGCAGAACCTTACTGCTTTACCTGGATGCAAAACTGCAAAATTGACAAAAATGGCAGGGAATAAAATAGTGTCAAGAAATCATCCGAGCAAATCTGACAGGAGTTTGTAACACACACAAAATGCTGGGCGAACTTTGCAGGCCAGGCAGCATCTATGGAAAAGAGTAAACAGTCAGTGTTTTGGGCTGAAACCCTTCATCAGGACGGGAGAAAGAAGATGAGAAGTCAGAATAAGAAGGTGGTGGGGGAGAAGTTTGTAATCAGAAGGCAGAAAATGAAGTTCCATTGTGGAATCTGTGGAGTGAATTATCACTGCAGAAATAATGTCAGCCACTCACCAGAGGTCTGTTTCTCCAAGGATGTGATATTTTATATGTGTTTGAAGAAGAAACAAAATCCAAACCCAGAACAAATATACTTGGAGATGGGTAACCAAAGCATTCCTTTCAGGAAGTGAAACTAGAGTGGGAGTCTGCTGAACTTGATTATCTAACAGTCTGCTAATTCAAGTGGAGCAGAAGTAGACTTCAACAGATCTGACCCAAAAATGGGCATGGCAAGAGTATTCACATTTTCAAACCAAAAGTACAAATAAGCGCCCAGGGTGTGGAAATGAATGACGATAAATTGTGTCATATTAATTTCAGCTTGTTGTGCTATCGTGGGTGAAGGAAAATATCTATAGTCAGAAGTTCTGTCACCCAATATTGACAGAAGGTGTGTGTTGAAAGCATTGAAAAACTAAAGGTACCAAGACAAACAGAATGGAATTGTGCTTGGGTGGTAATGATAGAATTGTCTACTTTGAATAATTGACATGTTAGGAAATTTCCATACGGATATTGTAAGTACTCATGGAGAAATTATAATGCAAGTATGAAGAAATCTTTAAGTTTTTTCTGTGGCATATTTGCTTGCAACACACACACACACACACACACACACACACACACACACACACACACACACACACACACACACACACACACACACACACACACACACACACACACACACACACACACACACACACACACACACACACACACACACACACACACACACACACACACCAAGTCAGCTTTAGAGAAGGTGCAGAGGAGATTTACCAGGATGTTGCTTGGATTAGCGAAAATGTATCATAAGGAAAGGTTGAGAGAGCACAGACTTTTCTCTTTAGAGTGAAGGAGGATGAGAGGTGACTTGATAGAAGTATATAAGATTACAAGAGGCATAGATAGAGGCACATTTGTTCCAGAGCACTAATAGCTAATACCAGAGGACATTCTTTTAAGGTGGATGGAGGAATGTTTAAGGGGGATGTCAGGGGTAGGTTAGGTTTTTTATACAGAGAGTGGTAAATAACTGGAATGCAGTGCCAAGGATAGCGGTAGAGGCTGATGAATTAGGGACATTTAAAAAACTCTTAGGTAGGCCCATGGATGAAAGAAAAATGAAGGGTTATGGACTGTGTAGGAGGGAAGGTTGAAATTGATTGTGGAGTAGGCTAAGAGGTCGGCACAACATCAGGAACCAAAAGGCCTGTCTGTGCTGTACTGTTCATGCTCTATGTCAGGGGTGTCAAGCTCATTTTAGGTCACGGGCCGGATTGAGCAAAATGCAGCTTCATGCGGGCCGGATCAGTCGGACGCGTGCGAACGCAGCTTTCGTTGCCTCCGTTTTTTCAGCCTGCTCTCATGTGTCTCAGTCTCTGCTATAACTACAAAGTGTTTCACTTTACAAATTCCGTTTCTTATGAAGAAGACTGCCGAGCAAGACTGCCGAATAAACACTAAAAACCCTGAAAACCTGGTACCTGAATAAACTCAGCATTAGCCATATCATACGCCATAGGCGCTTCGATTACTGGGGCCAGCTTTAATAGTAATTAGATATTATCTCGCGGGCCAAAGATAATTCCACCGCGGGCCTTGAGTTTGACATATATGCTCTATGTTCTATGTTCCATGCTCTATGATCCATACTCTATACTTATATCCTATGTTCTAACGTAAACTTTGATTAGTGCTATATTCGATATAAAGTCATGGGTTCATTTGTGGCACATAACATTCAGACCACAAAAATGTCAGATATGACTATTTCTAACTACTGAAAGTTAAACATCTGTCCTTGATATTCCATGGTATTTTCATTACTAAATCGTTCCATATTCTCCACATCTACATCCCAAATCTTCAGAAAGCAGCTTGAACAGCTACATAAATAATGACCACACGAGCGGATTAGGTATCTTGCACTGAGAGGCTCACCTTCTCACACTCTCACACCTTCTCACATTCTCAGTCCTTCCTGTCATCTTCAAGATAAAAATCAGCAGTAGAATATCCTCCACTTTTCTCAACGAGTACCCCACCAACAATTCTCAGGCTGCTTGACTTGATAATAACCCCTGTTGACATCAATGGATATGGGGTTGAGGAGGTAAACAGCTTTAAGTTCCTCGGCATCCACATCACTGAGGACCTCACTTGGTCTGTACACACCAGGTGTGTGGTGAAAAGGCACAACAGCGCCTCTTTCACCTCAGATGGTTGAAGGCGTTGGGTATGGGCCCCCAAATCCTAAGAACTTTCTACAAGGGCACAATTCAGAGCATCCGGACTGGCTGCATCACTGCCTGGTATGGGAACCGTACCTCCCTGAATTGCAAGATTCTGTAGAGAGTGGTGCAGACAGTTTTTCCGTAGTTGTCAACTTCCCATGAGTCAGGACATTTACAGGGACAGGTGTGTAAAAAGGGCCCAGAGGATCATAGGGGACCCAGGTCACCCCAACCACAATCTATTCCAGCTGCTACCATCCGGGAAACGGTACCGCAGCATAAAAGCCAGGACCAACAGGCTCCGGGACAGCTTCTTCCACCAGGCCATCAGACTGATTAACTCACACTGATTTGTGTGTATTTTTAGGTTACATTGACTGTTCTATTTATTATAAATTAATAAAAATTACTATGTTTGCACATTGCACATTTAGATGGAGACATAACGTAAAAATCCAGAATCAGAATCAGGTTTATTATCATCGGCATATGAAGTGAAATTTGTTAACTTAGCAGCAGCAGTTCAATGCAATATATAATATAGAAGAGGAAAAAAAAGAATAAAAGTTAAAAATAATAATTAATAAATAAATTACAGTATATGTATATTGAATAGATTAAAAACTGTGCAAAAACAGAAATACTGTATATTAAAAAAGTGAGGTCGTGTCCAAGAGTTCCACGTCCATTTAGGAGTCAGATGGCGGAGGGGAAGAAGCTGTTCCTGAATCGCTGAGTGTGTGCCTTCAGGCTTCTGTACCTCCTATCTGATGGTAACAGTAAGAAAAGGGCATGTCCTGGGTGCTGGAGGTTCTTAATAATGGACGTTGCCTTTCTGAGACACTGCTCCTTGAAGATGTCCTGGGTACTCTGTAGGCTAGTACCAAAGATGGAGCTGACTAGATTTACAACCTTCTGCAGCTTCCTTGATCCTGTGCAGTAGCCCCTCCATACCAGACAGTGATGCAGCCTGTTTGAATGCTCTCCACGGTACAACCATAGAAATGTTTGTGTGTATTTGTTGACATGCCAAATCTCTTCAAACTCCTAATGAAGTATAGGCTCTGTCTTGCCTTCTTTATAACTACATCGATATGTTGGGACCAGGTTAGATCCTCAGAGATCTTGACACCCAGGAACTTGAAGCTGCTCACTCTCTCCACTTCTGATTCCTCTCTGAGGATTGGAATGTGTTCCATCGTCTTACCCTTCCTGAAGTTCACAATCAGCTCTCAAATCTGAGATTTTTATTCCTCATGTATGTGAAGGATGTAAGAAATAAAGTCAATTCAATTCGGATCAATTCATTCAATTCAAAATCGAGGACACAACAGCCTAATTGACAGTTCCTGTAATCACCACCCTAATTGTTCACACACCTCAACACTAGTGCACAGAGGACACACATACACCACCAAGAAACCACTCCACATTCTCTCTCTGGTTTACGCTGTGTGCTCCTTCAAAACTGTGAACTCTACTACCAAGAAGACCAAGAGCTGCGGATTCATGCAAACACCAACACCTGCAGCTTTCCCTCGATGTTGCACACCATCGTGATATATCGTTATGCTGGCACTAAATCCCGGGATAGGTGTCCTCATTACAATGAGAAAATGCCCTTAACAGAACAAGTACTGTGGTTCAAGAAGACAGCCTACCATCTTTCCAAGGGGAATTTGGGAGTGATTCAGATTCCAAATTGTAAATAGGAATGGAAAGCAAGGCACCTGTTCTAATCATCTTGCAACAGAGGCCATGTAACATTTACTGTTCTGTGACAACCATGAGTTTAGTCAGGATATCACACATACTTTGGATCAAGAAGTAACAAAAACATCTGTGACCCAAACACAGTCGAGCAGGTCCAAGTAATGGGGAAAGCTTATTAATGGAGTAAATCTGTACTTACTATGTAAATCCAGATTTATTTTCAAATGTAAAATTAAGAGTGTCATGTTTGTATGCACAGTTGTGCTAAAACGTTTGTGAACTCTGTAGAATTTTCTCTGTTTCTTTCATAAATATAACCTAAAATGTGATCAGGTCTGCACATAAGTCCTAAATTTAGATAAAGAGAATGCAATTAAACAAATAACAGAAAAACATTATACTTGTTCGTTCATTTATTGAGAAAAATGATCCAATATTACAGGTATTTGTTGGAAAAAGTATGTGAACCCTTGCTTTCAGTAACTGGTGTGACCCCCTTGTACAGTAATAACTTCAACCAAACATTTCAGGTAACTGTTGATCAGTCCTGCACATCGCTTGGAGAAATGTTCACCATTCCTCCTTACAAAACTCTGGGATGTTGGTCAGCTTCCTTGCATGAACTGCTTGCTTCATGTCTTTCCATAACATTTCTATAGGATTAAGGTCAAAACATTAATGTTCTTCTTTTTAAACCATTCTGTTGTTGATTTACTCTTGACTTTCAGATCATTGTCTTGTTGCATTATCCAATTTCTGTTAAGCTTCAGGTGATAGAAAAAAAACATAGAAAACCTACAGCACAATACAAGCCCTTCAGCCCACAATGCCATGCCATCAGCCCACAATGCCATGCCAAATGGGTACTTACAGCCCCAAACCATAATGCTCCTTCCACAATGCTTCACAGATGCGATGAGGTTTTGGTGTTGGTGTGCAATGTGCTTTTTCCTCCAAAAATAGCATTGTGCATTTCTGTCATAAAGTTCAACTTTTATCTCATCTTTCCACACAAAATTGTCCTAGAAGTGTTGTAGAACATCCAAGTGGTCTTTTGGAAACTTGAGATGTGCAGCAATATGTTTTTTTTTGGAGAGCAGTGGTTTCCTCCTTGGTGCCCTTCCATGAACACCATTCTTGTTCAGTGTTTTTCTCCTAATGGACATATGAACAGAGACTCTAGCAGGTTCTAGAGATTTCTGCAGGTCTGTTTCTATTACCCCTGGTTCTTCTTCCCCTCCTTCAGCAATGCACGCAGTGCTCTTGGTGTGAACTTTGCAGGATACCCACCTCGAGGGAGAGTAGCAACAATACTGAGTTTCCTCCATTTGTAGACAATTTCTCTTATTGTGGACTGTTGAACGCTCAGGAACCGATTTGCTAGAGCAAGTTATGAGTGACAACAGAGCACAATACATGTCAGAAGAAATCTGACTGTTCATGAACAAAAATGGCATCAAGTCAGCTCCTCACCACCCAGCAACAAAGGGTTATCTAAACCTTCAAGAAGTTCATTAAGGTGATGGACAAAGAGGGCATTTCTCTACAGCACAATGTGGACAACTTCCTTTTTATGTATCAGAACTCTGTTCATCCAACAACCAATCAAACACCAGCAATGCTGTTTGGGGGCTGGAATCTGAGATCTTGCGTGAATCTCCTGAAACCAGATCAAGACAGGGAAGTACAGAATAAACAAATCAGCCGGTTGTCAAGTGAAGCAGCAAGGAGCTTTGGCATTGTATGGGAAGTCTTAGCGTGTGATTACTGAGAAGACAAGTGGACATCTGGTAGAATAGCTATAAGATCTTGACCACTGATATACGCAGCATATGTTGGAGATCAGACATGGAGACGTCATGTAGACCAAATACTGCATGGTTAACTGAAGAACACACCTGAGATGACAGTATCCAACAAGAGGGACAGATTACAGTCACTGGACTTACCTCTCAGTGATGATCCTGTCACTGACAGCAACGTGACACCAGAAACCGAGAACATTGTCATAGACAAGACACCTACCAGACCCAATGCCACTCCTCAGGTCCAGAGGCGCTGTGCTGAAAGAAACAGAGCACCACCCAAAAGACTGAAGCTTTAGAACTGTGAAGTTAATTTTGGATTGTTATTGTGAAAGTATGTTTATTTGGAATATGGGTTTATGAAAAGGAAATTGAATGTTTTGTACATATTAAGTTTTATGTTGCATTAATCTAAAGGGGGAAGAACTGTAATGTATGCATCTATTTCTTTTAGAGCAATGGCCCCTCCCCCTTAGCACTATGTATTGATCTGTCAACTGTGCATGTTCTGGCGTCTACTCATGTGCATTGTTCTCTCTCTCTCTCTCTCTCGCTGCAATGTGAATACACCAGTTAAAGCCATCTCCTGCTCGCACGCTTTTATTTAATCAATATGCAATTGATAAGTCATATGCACAGACACAACAGGTGAGTCAAGGGCAAGAGGGCACAGCCTCAGGCTAGACTGGGACATCCATTTAGAACAGAGATGAGTAGGAAGTCCTGCCGAAGGGTTTTGGCCTGAAACGTTGACCGTACTTTTTCCATAGATGCTGCCTGACCTGCTGAGTTCCTCTAGTACTTTGTGTGTGTTGCTGAGTAGGAATTTTTCTAACCAGGGGTACTGAATCTGTGGAATTTATTGCCACAGGAGGCTACAGAGGCCAAGTCATTGAATATATTTAATGCAGAGGTTGATAGGTTCTTGATTAGACAGGGCATCAAAGATTACGTGGAGAATTGAAAAGAATGGGTTTGAGAGGGTGAATAAATCAGCCATGATAGAATGGCGGAGTAGACTCAATGGACCAAATATTTGATCATTTTTCTCAATAAATATGTAAACACATATATTTTTGTGTTATTTATTTAATTGTGTTCTCTTTATCTAGTTTTATGGCTTGAGTGAAGATCTGATCACATCTTAGGTCATATTTATGCAGAAAGAGAGAAAATTCTACAGGGTTCACAAACTTTCGAGCAGCAGTGTAAGTCACGTGTGAATAAAATAATAACAAATTCCTTTGTGTGATATAGGCATACATCTGCATCTCCGTCTGCAATAAAGCATGCACCTATGTTCTGAAGATCTTGGTGGTTCCTTACGATTATTATAAATAACACTAAATATACTATAAGACAAGTTTATAGACCACATCCAAAAACGTAATTCTGCGTTTTCACTGTCATTTCTTTTTGCACAGCCCTTTCTCTATGCAATCTCTTGATTTTGAACATTGGTTTTGCTAACTTTCATTAATTTCTTCCCGCCCCTCCCCATTCTCTCTTTCTATTTCACATTTTAACATTCTGGCTCCCCTCTTACCCCTTTTCTTCTCCTCAATTGCCCATCCCCTCCCTCTGGTGTCCCTCTTCCTTTCTTTTTTCTCATTGTCCTCTCCTCTCAGATTCCTTCTTCTTCAGCCTTTTCCTCTTCCACCCATCACCTCGCAGCTTCTTAATTCATCCCCCTCCCCACCCACCTATCATTCCCATCCTCAAATGGTTTTATGTATCACCTGTCAGCTTGTACTCCTTCCCGTCCCCCCACTTCTTATTCTGGCTTCTTCCCCCTTCCTTTTTAATCTTGATGAAGGGTTTCAGCTTGAAAAGTCAACTGCTTAGATAGATTGGGAGATAGATAGATAGATAGATAGATAGATAGATAGATAGATAGATACTTCATTGATCCCAGAAGAAATGACAGTGCCACAGTAGCATTGCAAGTGCACAGCTATACAACTATTAGAAGAGAAGTAAGAAGAATAAAAAATAAGTTACCTTACCTTAAAAATAAGACATTCAAAATTTACCAGTCTAAGATTACAAGATTTACAAGATATCCAAGTTCACACTGATAAGATGGTAGTATAAGAATTACCAGAATATTATACAGAAATGGGTGTATGTTCACACCACCCAGATAAGAAGTGATGGTAGTATTGCACAGGATGACCATGATAGCAGGGTGTTGTAAACAGAGCTAAACAGTGCTTAGAAAGATCTCTGGTAAACAGAGGTTAGTAACAGTCTAATAGGAAGCGGTCATCGCTTCCCCAGCTAAAGGTTGACTCATTATAGAGCCTAATGACCAAGGGTAAAAATGTCCTCATATAGTGCTCTTTGGAGCAGCACAGTTGTCTTAGTCTATTACTGAAAGTGATCCTCTGTTCAACCAAGGTGACGTGCAGAGGGTGAGAAACATTGTCCAGAATTTCCAGGATTTTCCGTAGGGTCCTTTGTTCTACCACAGCCTCCTTGTGTCCAGTTTGACTCCTATTACAGAGCCAGCCTTTCTAATCAGTTTATTGAGTCTGTTGGCATTACCCCTGTTGATACCATTGCCCCAGAACACCACCGCATAAAAGATTGTACTGGCAACAGCAGACTGCTAGAACACGTGAAGGAGAGGCCTGCATGCTACAAAGGACCTCAGTCTCCTCAGGAAGTAGAGGTGACTCTGCTCCTTCTTGAATACAACCTCTGAGTTGGGGCTGTTATATACCCCTAGGGTTCATTTTTTCTGTGGACTGTCACCTTAAAATGCCGGGAGAATGAGACTGACTTTTGAACACTGTTTGAGCTGCTCCAGAGAGAGGGAGAGAGAGGTGGAGTTATTTGATGGACAATCGGATGTTATGGTTTCTCTGCAGCTTGCTTACTTTTTACAGGGACAATCACAGACACACACAGCTCAGAGGCGAGATGGATTCGGTCAATGGAAGACACCAGTGAGTCGGTCGCTGGTTTAAACTCTCAGTAGCCCAAAGGGGTGAGTTGAGATCGATCCAGAGTATTGATAAATGACTCTCACAAGTTGCTGCAACTGGAAGAAGTTTGCAGAGAGGAGAGGAGAGGAGAGGAAGGTTTGAAACAGAAGAAATCTGGTGACAAAGAGATCACTGTTTGGACTCTCTCTCCAAGTAGCCCGTGAGGGTGAGTTTGTTTCCATTCAGATATGAAAATGTGATTGTCACATAGTTAATCCACAGGAGTGGGTTCTTTGGTGAGGGGAAAACCTTTGTGAATACCACGTGTGTGTTTACCCTTTGTCTGGATGTGGTAGTTCACTGAAGAAAGGCCCCCCTGTGGCAAATCACCATTGGAGTTATTTCGTATGTCGTGGAACTGGATAAATGGCTATCACGTTGTGTGTGATTGGGGTAACCTTGTGGAATCTACCTGTGTACTGACCCTTGCCTGGGTGGTGGTTCCCTTGAGGATGGTCCCCTTTGTGATAAGCTACTGGTGGTGATAATCCATACATGGATTCTGTTTGAGTATCCTGTGGCCACCACTTTGAGATGTCCCGTAGCTGAACTCGGGTATGGTCCCACTTGTGTTGAAAGGATATTCGTTCAAGATCACTGTCAGTGATACTTTGTGTGTGGAGTGGAACAACTTCGGATATAAAACCTACTGCTATTGTTATTTTGCATTGCTGTTGTGGAATCTGCGGAATATCGACGTAATTGCCTTCTCACACACACGCCTTTGGATTACAAACATCTCACATTAATTAACCTGTGCATCTGAATTGAACTTTCTTACATACCATCGTAAGACTGTAACTCTTGCCACCTGATTTTGAATAAGTTCGGGAACTTTATTTTTACACCTATATATGCATAACACCGTTAACTCTTGATTTACCTGGTTTAAGTTACTATATGACGTAGTTACAAATAAACCAGTGTTTTGTTAACAGCAAAACCGGACTCCATGTCACCTGCTAAGTCAACATACCACAGGCTCTCTCTCCCTAATAAGGAGAAAAAGAGGTGTCCCCATTTCAGAGCGAGAGGGGAGACATAACAAACAACTCGCTGGTTTACAATGTTAAAAATCTGTTGTGTCACTTTTTCCGAGCTCTACGCCCGGAGAGTCGGCACTAAAACAGTGCAGCTCTCCGGGCACGCAACCCCCGGAAGCTAACCCGCTGCTCCCGGTGTTCCGTGTTCTCCCACGACACTTCAGTCAAGGGCACCGACCTAGAATCTGCACGTCCCCGGAGCCATGAAGTCCTGGAACCTTGATGGGGAACTTGTCTTCCAGGCAACATCCTTAGGATATCAAAGAGCGGCCGGTCGTGAGGTCCTGAGAGCGGGTCCCATTCCCGCAAAGAACCAAAGTCAGACGGTAACTCCAGGTCAGGGTCTTCAAGAGAAACTCCCCACACCCGGAAAAGGGTGAACAATGCATTTCACTGTTTGCGTTGAAGTTCAATGTACATGTGACAAATAATGATAATCTTTATCTTTTTCCCTTTGTATTTTGTTTTTGATTGTAACCAGTGTAGATGTCAGCTCTGATCCCCATAGCTTTTACAGGAATAAAGTTCAAAGTTCAAAGTAAATTTATTTTCAAAGTGCAAATATATCTCCTTGAGATTTATTTTCTTGCAGGCATTCACAGTAGAACAAGGAACTACAATAACACCAATGAAATATTACACATAAAAAAGACTGACAAACAATCAATGGGCACAAGAAGACAACCATGCAAACATAATAATAATAATTAAGTAAATAGAGCATGAGTTGTAGAGTCCTTGAAAGTGTGTCCATAGGTTGTGGAATAATTTCAGTGTAGGTGTGTGAAGTTATCCATGCTGGTTCAGGAGCCTTATGGCTGGAGGCTCCCGTGCCTCTTTCCGAACAACAGCAGCAAGGAGACAGGAACCTGGCAATGGACGTCCTTGATGAAGGATGCTGCTTTCTTGTGGGAGAAAGATTCTGTTAAAAGGACAAAAGTGTGGAAAATGGATTTCGATTTAGCTACCTGTGAGGGTTTTAGATCTAAATCCAAGGGAACATTAGATTACGAAAATAATATATGCCGATAAAGATCTTGAGGTTCATTTATTCAGAAAGTGAAGGAGATAAAAAGCGAGGGGCTGTAGGTCAGTCAGAAACCATATTGAACATCTTATAGCTGGGATCTTAGAAAGGTTTATGATAACCCAGCAAAGTTAATATATAACACACCACACACACACATAATGATGCAGGAGCTCAACAAATATGGCAGCATCTATGGAGAGGAATAAAATATTGTGTATTTAATATTTAAGTAATATTGTTATTATATTGCTTGATTAAGCTTTCTTTGTTGGTTACATAATTCATTACGGACTATATGTAAAAAGTATGGGAATGGCATCTGTATTTTAGCTACTGCGTCATATATGCAGGCCTCATTAATGTAAAGAATGAAGTAGACACGTTATTCCTGACTCTGTGCTTTTTCGATTAGTGTTTTGTTTTGAGTTACAAAACAGAACATAAAAAGCCAATGTTTTGGTCCAAGACCTATTATCAGGACTGAAAAGAAAGAGAGAAGAAAATGGGGGGTGTGAGGGGGTGAAGGGATACAAGCTGAGTAAAATCAGGTAAGGTGGAAGACAGGTGGGTTGGAGAGGGGGCATGAATTGAGAATCTTTGAGGTGATAGGTGGAAAGGGTAAAGGGCTGAAGAAGAAGGAATCTGATAGGAGAGGAAAATGGACTATGGGAGAAGGGGCACCAGAGGGAGGTGATAGGCAGGTGAAGAGAAGAGAAGGGGTAAGAGGAGAACAAGAATGGAAACAGAGAGAAGGGGTCGAGGGGGAAAATTGCAGTTAGTAATTGCTGTCAGGTTGGAAGCCACCCTGATGGAATATGAGGTGGTGCTGCTCCAACATTTATTTGTGAAAAAAAAAGACATGCTTGATCAATTGATTGGATTTCTTTGAAGAAGTAATATGAACTGTGGTTAACGAACAACAGGTGAATATGCCATGCTTAGATTTCAAGAAGGCATTTGATGCCATATTAAAGGTTATAACAAAAAAAAAGCTCATGGTGCAGGAGATAACATACCAGTGTGGATGGAAGAATAGGTGCTGAAAAGGAAACAGAGGGTAGTCCTAAATGGTTCTAATTCTGGTTGGCAAAACTTTGTGAGCAGTGTTCTGAATGATTTGTCACCAGGGCCTCGGCTTTCCATAATACCGTCTGTATAAATGACTAGGATGAAAGCTCCAATGGTATGCTTACTAAATCTACTGATGACACAAAGATTGATGGCAATCTCAGCTGTGAAAGCAACATAAGGAAGTTACAAAAAGACTGCGGGTTTGGTGAGAGAGCCAAGATTTGTCAAATGGACAAAGATGTAGAAAAATGTGAGAACTAGAATCAGGTTTAATATCACTGGCATATGGCATGAAATTTGTTGTTTTGCAGCAGCAGTACAGGGCAATGCATAAAATAAAACTATATATTGCAGTATGATATATATTTTATATATACATACACACACACATATACAGTATAGAGAGAAAGAGAGAGAGAGAGTAAGTAGTGCAAATCGAGAGCAAAAATAGTGAGGAAGTGGTCATGGGTTGGTTCAATGTCCATTTGGAAATTGTTTCTAAATCATTGGATGTGTGTCTTCAGAGCCCTGTACTTCCTCCCTTACGGTAGTAATGAGAAGAGGGTATGTCCTGTTGACAGGGGTCCTTAATGATGGATGCCACCTTTTTGAGGCATCACCTTTTGAAGATGTCCACAATGTTAAGGAGACTAGTGCTCATGATGGAGCTGACTGAGTTTTCAAAGCTCTCCAGCTTTCTCCAGTCCTGTACAGCGAGCGTGGCCTCTGCATGCCAGTTGGTGATGCATTTGGCAGGAGGAAGAGACAGGAAATCTATTCAATAAATGGTGAGAGCTTTCAAGGTTCTAAGCCAGACAGGGATCTAGACAGAGACAGGGATCTGAGAATGATTCACCATAAGTTAATATGTAGGTAAAGGAAGTCATTAGGGAAGCTATTATTGTTTATTTCCAAAGAAATTGAGTACAAAAGCTGACTGATTATGCTTCAATTAATTATATAGGGCATAATTAGACCGCATCCAGAGAAATGGGGACGGTAATGTTCATCTTACTTAAGGACGAATATTCAGGACACTTACGGCAGCAGGTGTGTGAGAAGGGCTTGGAGGGTTATCAAGGACCGCTGCGTCTGTCTGGAAAACGGTACCACACCATTAAGACCAGGACCAACGGGCTCTGGGACAGCTCCTTTCACAAAGCCATCAAGTTTATCAATACACACTGATCTGATTGTACATACCTGTATATGAAACAATCATGTATACAATCTAAGTGTCTGGGCAATATCCTCCCACATTTCCCTTCCTTATTGCTTGCAGATAATGACAGAGACACAACATGTAGATCTTTACTTCCTCATGTTGTGAGATAGATGTAAGAAATAAAATTTTAGATCTAAAATCTAAATCTAAAGTTAAATATAAATGCATTGAAAGTTGTTCAGATGGGTTGCACTAGACTGACATTTGCAATGGGTGCATTGTGATGAAGAAATGACAGACAGCTAGGTCTGTATTGGCTGGAGTTTAGAGGAATGAGAAACAATTTAATTGAAATATAATACTTCCTAAAAGATTGTAACAGGATGACTTTAGGAAGGAAATTTACTCTTGTGAGACAATTTAGAACTGGAAGTTTGAACATAAGAAGTTGTCCACTTAAGACAGAGATCATGAAAAATCCATTCTGTCAGAGGGCCATGAGCCTTCGGAAATCTCTCCCTTAGAGGATAATAGAAACAGATTCTTTGAGTATTTTTAATGTTGAGATGTTTTGCTTTTTAATAAGCAAGGGGGTGAATGATTACCAAGAGTAGATGGAAATGGGAGTTATAGTTACAGTCAGATTATCAAGATCATATTAAATGACAGAGCAGGCTCCAGTGTCAAGGGAACTCTTTTGATTTATTGTACATTTGTATGGCATGAACAGATGCAGAAAATAGTTATAAAGGGTAATGACATGTTGGCTCTACATCCCAAAATCAGGAACATAAAAGGATAGAAGTTGAGCTACAGCTTCTGGTAGACTGTGTCTGCCGTATTTTGGGCAGTTTTAGATGCATAGTATTAGGAGTACAAATTGGCCTTAGAGAGAGTGTGGTGTAGATTAATCAGAAGGATTCGAGAATTTTAATAAAGAAGAAAGGTTTCAGAAACAAAGAATTGTTCCTGGGTTTAAGAGACTGATCACTGATTTAATCTGTTTTCAAGATAATATGAGGAACTGCTACAACAGTAGGAGGAAATAATTTCTACTGGTTTGAGGATCTAAGGCCAGTTATCTAGGTCCAAAAATTAAAACCAGATTTTACAGCTGTGATGTTGAAAAGCATTTCTTACACAGTACAGTAAAAATTTCAAACTCTGTTGGTAAACAATAATTGTCACTCAATCAGTTGTTAACTTAAAATATGGGATTTGTGGATTTTAAAGATTGTAGTTAGAGAAATGGAACAAAGGCAAGTCTGTTAAGTTAGGTATAGATTAACTATAAACTCATTGAATGGTAGAACATAACTGTTCAAACTGCTTTAGAGAGGGTGCAGAGGATTAGAGAGCAAGTCTTATGAGGAAAGACTGAGAAAAGTTGAGCTTTTTTCTTTGGAATGAAGGAGGTTAAGAGACAACTTGATAGAGGTGTACAAAATGATAAGAGGCATTGACAGAAGTGAACAGTCAGCACTTTTTTCCCAGGGCAGAATTGGCTAAAACAAGGGCAAATTTTTAGGTGATTGTCGGAAAAGTGGGGGGGGGGGGGGGGGATGATGTCAGAAGTAGGTTTTTTTACACTGAGACAGGTGGGTGTGTGGAGGTAGAGGCAAATAAAATAGGGACATTTAAGAGACTCTTAGATAAAACGGGTGAAAGAAAAATGAAGGACTATGTGAGAGGGAAGGTTTAGAATGAACTTGGAACAGGTTAAAAGCTTGGCACAGCATTGTGGGCCGAAGGGCCTGTACTGTGATGTGCTGCTTATGTTCTATATTTGGCTTAATGATTGGAGTTAGTAGTCGATAGTTGTTTTTCACAGGAGGCCTGTGACCGGGATGTGCCTCAGGGATCTGTGCTGGCTCCCTTGTTGTTTGTCATACACATTAACAATGTGGATGAGAATGTAGGTGCGTGGTCTGTAAATGTGCAGATGAGACCAAAGTTGGTGGTATAGTGGACACAGAAGAAGATAGTCTAAAGTTACAACAGGATACCGATCAACTAGGAAAATGGGCAAAGGAACTGCAAATTAAATTTAATTCAGACAAGTACGAAATGGGAAATTAGATCTGGACAGGACATGCAGGGCCCTGTTGGACAGAGGCCTTGGGGTGAAAGAACGTATATCTCAAAAGGTGGCAATACAAGTAGACAGGATGTTGAAACAGAAACGTGGCACGATTGCTTTGGTCGGCTGAGGCATTGAGCTGGGAGATCATGTTACAATTACACAAAATGGTGGTTAGGCCTCAGTCTGAGTACTGAGAGTAGTTCTGCTTGTCACTCTATGGGAACAATGTGATTAAGCTCGAGAAGATGTAGAAAGAATTCACTAGGATGTTGCCTTGACTGGAGGTTTGGAGTTATAAGGAATGTTTGGATGGGCTGGGTCTGTTTTCCCCAGAGCAAAGGAGGCTGAGAGATGATTTGATAGTGGCATTTATAGAGTAGAAAGCTAAAGTCTGTTTCCCATAACAGGGGTGTCTAAAACTAAAGGTCATCGGATGCCTCAGAAAGGCAGCAACCATCATTAAGGTCCCCTACTACCTATTACATGCCCTCTTCTCATTACTACCGTCAGAGAGGAGGTACTGGAGCTTGAAGACACACACTCAACATTTTTGGAACAGCTTCTTCCTCTTCACCATCAGATTTCTTAATGGACAATGAGCCCATGAACACTAACTCACTAGTACTGATCTCTCTTTGCACTATGTATTTAGTTTATATAAGCAAGTATATTTCTTATTGTAATTTAAGTATTGCATTGTGCTACTGCCGCAAAACAACAAATTTCAGGACTTTGTCCAGGGATGATAAACTTGATTCCAATTCCAATTCTAAGGGGATGTGAGGGGTAAAATTTCCATACAAGGAGTAGTTGGTACCTGGAAAAGAGCGGCTCGAGGAGGTGACAGAGGCCTGAACAGCAACAACATTTAAGAGGTATCTGGACGGTTACTTAAATGAGCAGGGCAGAGAGGAATATGGAGTTAAGAGAATTGTGTATGGACAGGCACAACAGTCGGCATAAGTGTGGTCTTTTTAAAAGCCTGGTCTATGCAGGACAATTCTAATTCTGTGGTGAAACCCAGTGAGAGGTTACAACTAAAATCGACGTGATGTAAAAAGGAGGCTTCTTGTTGTTGTCTTCAATCTACCTTTCAGGTGTAGGGGCTCCTTCAACCTGGACAGTGGTACTGGTGGCTTTCTCACTCAATCAACAGCAGCCTGAGCCCACTTGGGGGTGAAAAATCCTCTCAAACCTTATGCATTAAATATCCACAGTATCTTGGGCCGGGAGGCTGGTTATTCTGGGAATGCTTCCACGATACCGATGAGAAGCGTCCGTCCGCTGACGTCAAACCTCAGTTGCTATTATTCAAGAGCACATGGGCAGCTAACTGCTGGCAGGGTGCTTCTGAGGGCAGCCGGACTTTGCATTAAGGTGTATATAGCATAGCAGGTCTGCTGAGCTTACCACTTGGCCTGGTGTTATGGATTCTCCAGAGGCCTCTTACGGTTTTAGCAACTGCCAGGATCATTTTCACAAGGGATTTGTTCTTGCATGTTTTAGCATATCAAGTGCTGAGGAAAAGAGGAAACGAGTGACCTGAAATGACACGCTTACGTTATCTGCTGGTCTAGTATTTTCCAGACTGCATGACACTGGCACCTTCACAGCAGTAGCTTGTGCCCGGCCAGACTGGGAAAGCAAGACTTGCATTTACATGGTAATGGATCTCATTCAGAAGGTAAAGGCTGACAGTCTGTAGGTTGTAGCTTGTACCTGTTACTATGCTGAGGACAACTGCAGATGTTCTGCTTAGCGCTGCTCCCTTTCCCTTTGGAGTGAGATCATTGCCTGTCTCTCCAGTATGCACTGCCATTTCCATCACTTTCGTTCCCACAGGCAAGAGCAATAGTGGCACACATTTACATGAAGTCAAATTTCCCACGGAGTGCTGTCAAGTATATGCTGACAATACATTGATTTGTTGGTTTCTGCAGGAGCAGAGTGGCAAAACATATTAGCTAATTCAGAAATATAGAAAAAAACCTGAAGAGACAAACAGTATAGAAATGAGCTGTGTATGATGCCTCTCTACGAAACTCCATGTAAGGTCAATGAAATCACTATTGAATCAGTATTGTATTGACCCTCATCCAAGAACACACACACACAGACATGGACACAGACACTGACAGACAGACAGACTCACACACACAGACACACACAACCACACACACACACACACACACACACACACATGGACACAGACACTGACACACACACACACACACAGACACACACAACCACACACACAAACACAATCACACAGAGACATACACACACACACACACACACACACACACACACAGACACACACACACACACACACACACACATGGACACAGACACTGACACACACACACACACATACACACACAGACACACACAACCACACACACAAACACAATCACACAGAGACATACACACACACACACACACACAGACACACACACACACACACACACACACACACACACACACACACACACCATCCTTATATTGCACATACACAAATGACATACCGAACACAATCAGACATGTATAAACATACGTTGTCAGGGTCTGGTCCGGAATCCGCGTTCCGCGTCTCGATCCGGTCCGAGGGCTCCGGACTCCAGGTCCTGCAGTTGTCCCTCCCGTCACCCGTGATCTAGTTAGGACCCTCCTGGCTCAAGGAGGCACACCTGTGACTCATTGAGCTGCAGGTGTTTATAAGGGGCCTTGGGACTGGGACCAGGTGGGTGGTCGTTTTGTTCTGTTTCCTGTTTCTCCGTCGGCTCTGAACTCTTCTCTGCATTCTGTTATCCTGCCTGGGCTCAGATCCACTCCTCATCATGCTTCTCTGCCCTGTACCAGTACTGCCAGGTTGGTCCACTCTCCCACCTTTCTTCCCATGCGCTGGTCCCGTTTCTCCGCTCGTTTGTTTTGTTCGCGCGGTCGCGCCATCTGCCGGCCGTTCCTGATTTTCCTGCTATCATGGCTATTGTGTTGGTCACCCTAGACCTATGCCCGTTCCTACCCCTTGCCTCCGTCGGGCAGGTCCGGCCGACCTGCTGCTGCCCGGCGGGGGTTCTGCCCGTTCCTATCCCTTGCCTCCGTCGGTCAGGCCCAGCCAGTCTGCCGCTGCCCTGTGGGGGTTCTGCCCCGTCCTCCTCTTCCGCCCGAAACCTGGGATTGTGCCCCGCACCCGCCTAGGGGTTCGCGTCTTGCCCAGGCCTCCGGTGTTTCCGCCTGGGCGGCCCTACCCGGGATATATGCGGCCCGCCCAGGGAGGGCTCTCCTCTGCCCCGTCCTCCTCTTCCGCCCGAACTCTGGGATTGTGCCCCGCACCCGCCTAGGGGTTTGCGTCTTGCCCAGGCCTCCGGTGTTTCCGCCTGGGAGGCGGCCCTACCCGGGACATATGTGGCCCGCCCAGGGAGGGCTCTCTGCCAGCCTATCTAGCCACCTAGACCTGCCTGCCTGAACCCCGGGGACCTGCTTACCTGCCTGCCTGAAATCCAGGAGCCCGCTCTGCTCTGCCTGCCTGAAATCCGGGAGCCCGCCCCGCTCTGCCTGCCTGAACTCCGGGAGCCCACCCCGCTCTGCCTGCCTGAACTCCAGGAGCCCGCCCCGCTCTGCCTGCCTGAACTCCGGGAGCCCGCTCCGCACTGTCTGCCTGAACTCCGGGAGCCCGCTCCGCTCTGCCTGCCTGAACTCTATCTACCTGAGCCCCAGCTCTACCCTTAAATGCCATGGCATCCCCATCCTGTCCTCCCCCTAGTACTTCAGTGTCTGCGTCCTGCGTTTGGGTCCATCCGGCCCCGTTCCTGACATATGTGCACAACACATGGTCACACATATAATCATAAAATGACTGCTTGTGTGGTTTACTTAATATATTGAAGGCAGAGATAGACTGTTTTCAGCTTGCAGAGGAATCAAACATTATAAGAACAGGCAGAAAAAGATATCTAGAAAAAGACCAAGATCACATTAGCCATGATTTTACTAATTGATAAACAGACTCAGGACCCCATTTAGCTTCTTCCTGCTCTTACTTCCAATGTTTAGCCTGTCCTGTTAAATAACAAGCTATGAGAATAATTCCATCACCAAGAAACAACCTTCCGATTGGAGTAACACACTCAAATACTGGAGGAATTCAGCAAGTCAGGCATCTAGGGAGGGCAAAGATTTTTCATCAGGACTGGAAAGAAAGGGGGCAGAAGCTAGTATAAGAAGGTGGGAAGAGGAGAAAGAGGAAAACTGGCAGTAGGTAGGTGAAACCAGGTGAGGGGGTAGGTAAGTGGGTGGGTGGTGGGGAGGGGATGACGTAAGCAGCTGAGAGGTGATAGGTGTAAGGAAGAAGGAATCTGAGAGGAGAGGAGCATGGATCATGGGAGACAGGAGGAGGAGGGGCTCCAGAGGGAGGTGATGAGAAGATGAAAAGAGCAGTACTGAGAGGGGAGACATAATGGGGGGTGGTAAAAGGGAGAGGAGAAAGGAGGGAGAAATTACCAGAAGTTGGAGAAATTAATGTTCATGGCATCATGTTTGAGGCTATCCCGATGGAATATGAGGTGTTGCTCTTCCAACCTGAGTGTGGGCTCATCATGCTAATAAAGGAAGCCAGGGCCCAACGTATCAGAAAAGGAATGGGAAATCAAATTGAAATAGGCGGCCACTGGGAAGTCTTGACTTTTGGGTGGATGCATCAACGGTGCTTGACAAAGCAGTCCCTCGATCTACGTCAGGTCTCACCGATGTAGAGAAGGCCACACCAGGAGCACTGGGTACAGAAGATGGCCCTGATAGCTTGCATGTGTAGTGTCAACTCAACTGACTCAAGTGGAGATATTATAACAGATGATTAGAAGATTACTCACAGATATCAAAGAGATGCAATGAAGAGGAGGGAATAGTTGAAAAGCTGGGTTAGGAATTGGAATTGGTTTATTATTGTCTCATGCATTGAGATGCAGTGAAGCACTTGTTTTGCATGCTGTGCATAGGTGGAGTTGGGGATGTAGGGGCAGAAAACATTCTTCGCTTAAGGCGATCCTGCAATCAGAGAAGACTTTCTTCCTCTCCACTTTGAGGTTGCTAATTATGGTCATTATGGAACCCCCAGACTCTGCCACAGATGTTCAACTGGTGCTGGATGGGATGGGTACGCCAGTTCATTTCTGTGTGTTATATAACTATGTTTCTGAATGCTCCTTCTCCATTTTGAAATGCCAAGGGCTAGGGATTCCCTCAAGTCAGCAGTGCGTTGTCGTAGTGGCCATCGTCGGAGTGGACTGAGGCAGAGTGGGACGGCTTTGGCTCAATCAGGCTTCGGCAAGAACAGGCAGAGGCGAGGTTTGAACTGGGCACAACTGCTCAAGCGTGTGAAAGTCGGCCTCTGAGATCAGCGGGAGAATTTAAAAAGCAAGCAGAGGCTGAGGTTGAGCTTCACTCCAAGTGAAGTAAGGCCAGGTAAGCTCCTTTAATTAATTTAATTAGCTTAGGAGTAGGTAATGGAAGCAGCAGTTAGGGCAGTTGAGTGCTCCGTTTGCAGTACGTGGGAAGTCAGGGCGAGCACTGTTGTCCCTGATGACTACACCTGTAAAAGGTGCATCCAGCTACAGCTCCTGACAAACCAAGTTAGGAAACTGGAGCTGGAGCTGGATGAACTTTCAATCATTCGGGAGGCAGAGGCAGAAATAAACAGGAGCTACAGGGAGATAGTCACCCCTAGGAGTCAGGAGACAGGTAGTTGGGTGACTGTCAGGAGAGGGAAGGGGATTAGACAGGAAGAGCAGAGCACCCCTGTGGCCATTCCCATCAACAATAAGTATACTGTTTTGGATACTGTTGGTGGGGATGACCTACCAGGGACAAGTTGCAGTGGTTGCATCCCTGGCACCGAGACTGGACCCTCAGCTCAGAAGGGAAGGAGGGAAAAGAGGAGAGCAGTAGTGATAGGGGATTCGATAGTTAGGGGGATAGATAAGAGGTTCTGTGGAAGAGATCGAGAATCCCGTATGGTCTGTTGCCTCCCTGGTGCCAGGGTCCACGATATCTCGGATCGAGTTCTCAGTATTCTCGAGGGAGGGTGAGCAGCCGGATGTCATGGTCCATGTAGGGACCAATGACGTAGGTAGGAAGAGTGAGGAGGTCCTGAAAGGTGAATTTAGGGAGTTAGGTGCCAAGTTAAAGGACAGGACCTCCAGGATAGCAATCTCAGGATTGCTACCAGTGCCACGTGCAGGTGGGTTTGGAAACAATAAGATAGTGCAGATCAACATGTGGCTGAAGACATGGTGCAGGAGGGAGGGCTTCAGATTTATAGATAATTGGGCAGTTTTCCAGGGAAGGTGGGACCTGTTCTGGCAGGACGGTTTACATCTGAACTGGAGGGGGACAAATATTCTTGCAGGTAGGTTTGCTAGAGAGGCTCCAGTGGATTTAAACTAGATACAAGGGGGGAGGGGAACCAGAGTGTAGGAACAGATGTATGGGAGAAGGAAGAAAAAGAAGATAGTAAAATTGTTTGCACCATTAGAGATAAACAGAGAGGAAGAGGTGGAGAATTACCTAAATGCATTTATTTTAATGCTAGGAGCATTGTAAGAAAAGTGGATGAGCTTAAAGCATGGATTGATACCTGGAAATATGATGTTGTAGCTATTAGTGAAACATGGTTGCAGGAGGGGTGTGATTGGCAACTAAATATTCCTGGACTTCATTGCTTTAGGTGTGATAGAATCGGAGGGGCAAGAAGAGGAGGTGTTTGTTGCATTGCTTGTCAGAGAAAATATTACAGCGGTGCTCTGGCAGGATAGATTAGAGGGCTCGTCTAGGGAGACTATTTAGGTGGAATTGAGGAATGGGAAAGGTGTAGTAACACTTATAGGGGTGTATTTATAGACCACCTAATGGGGAGTGAGAACTGGAGGAGCAAATTTGCAAGGAGATAGCAGATATTTGCAGTAAGCACAGGGTTGTGATTGTGGGAGATTTTAATTTTCCACACATAAACTGGGAAGCCCATACTGTAAAAGGGCTGGATGGTTTGGGGTTCGTAAAATGTGTGCAGGATAGTTTTTTGTAGCAATACATAGAGGTACCGACTAGAGAAGGGGCAGTGTTGGATCTCCTGTTAGGGAATGAGGTAGGTCAGGTGAGATATGTGTTGAGGAGCACTTCAGGTCCAGTGATCACAATGACAATAGTTTCAATATAATTATGAAGAAGGATAGGACTGGACCCAGGGTTGAGATTTTTGATTGGAGAAAGGCTAACTTTGAGGAGATGCAAAAAGATTTAGAAGGAGTGGATTGGGACAATTTGTTTTATGGGAAGGATGTAATAGAGAAATGGAGGTCATTTAAAGGTGAAATTTTGAAGGTACAGAATCTTTATGATCCTGTTAGGTTGAAAGGAAAGGTTAAAAGTTTGAGAGAGCCATGGTTTTCAAGGGATATTGGAAACTTGGTTCGGAAAAAGAGAGATATCTACAATAAATATAGGCAGTATGGAGTAAATGAGGTGCTCGAGGAATATAAAGAATGTAGAAAGAATCTTAAGAAAGAAATTAGAAAAGCTAAAAGAAGATACAAGGTTGCTTTGGTTAGTAAGGTGAAAATAAATCCAAAGGGTTTTTACAGCTATATTAATAGCAAAAGGATAGTGAGGGATTAAATTGGTCCCTTAGAGAATGGGAGTGGACAGCTATGTGTGGAGCCAAAAGTGATGGGGGAGATTTTGAACAATTTATTTTCTTCTGTATTCACTAAGGAGAAGGATATTGAATTGTGTAAGGTAAGGGAAACAAGTAGGGAAGTTATGGAAACTATGACAATTAAAGAGGAGGAAATACTGGCATTTTTAAGGAATATAAAAGTGGATAAATCTCCAGATCCTGACAGGATATTCCCTAGGACCTTGAAGGAAGTTAGTGTAGAAATAGCAGGGGCTCTGACAGAAATATTTCAAATGTCATTAGAGACGGGGATGGTGCCAGAGGATTGACGTCTTGCTCATGTTGTTCCATTGTTTAAAAAGGGTTCTAAGAGTAAACCTAACAATTATAGGCCTGTAAGTTTGACGTCAATGGTGGGTAAATTAATGGAAAGTATTCTTACAGATGGTATATATAATTATCTGGATAGACAGGGTCTGATTAGGAAAAGTCAACATGGATTTGTGCATGGAAGGTCATGTTTGACAAATCTTATTGAATTTTTTGAAGAGGTTACTAGGAAAGTTGACGAGGATAAAGCAGTGGATGTTGTCTATATGGACTTCAGTAAGGCCTTTGACAAGGTTCCACATGGAAGGTTAGTTAGTAAGGTTCAATCTTTAGGTGTTAATATTGAAGTAGTAAAATGGATTCAACAGTGGCTGGATGGGAGATGCCAGAGAGTAGTGGTGGATAACTGTTTGTCAGGTTGGAGGCCAGTGACTATTGGTGTGCCTCAGGGATCTGTACTGGGTCCAATGTTGTTTGTCATATACATTAATGATCTGGACGATGGGCTGGTAAATTGGATTAGTAAGTATGCAGATGATACTAAGGTAGGTGGTGTTGTGGATAATGAAGTAGGTTTTCAAAGCTCGCAGAGAGATTTAGGCCAGTTAGAAGAGTGGGCTGAATGATGGCAGATGGAGTTTAATGCTGATAAGTGTGAGGTGCTACATTTTGGTAGGAATGATCAAAATAGGACATACATGGTAAATGGTAGGGCATTGAAGAATGTAGTTGAACAGAGTGATCTAGGAATAATGGTGCACAGTTCGCTGAAGGTGGAATCTCATGTGGATAGGGTGGTGAAGAAAGCTTTTGGTATGCTGGCCTTTATAAATCAGAGCATTGAGTATAGGAGTTGGGATGTAATGTTAAAATTGTACAAGGCATTGGTGAGGCCAGATTTGAAGTATTGTGTACAGTTCTGGTCACCGAATTATAGGAAAGATGTCAACAAAATAGAGAGAGTACAGAGAAGATTTATTAGAATGTTACCTGGGTTTCAGCACCTAAGTTGCAGAGAAAGGTTGAACAAGTTAGGTCTTTATTCTTTAGGGTGTAGAAGGTTGGGGAGACTTAATAGAGGTATTTAAAATTATGAGGGGGATAGATAGAGTTGACGTGGATAGATTTTTTCCATTGAGAGTAGGAGAGATTCAAACAAGAGGACATGAGTTGAGAGTTAGGGGGCAAAGGTTTAAGGGTAACACGAGGGGGAATTTCTTTACTCAGAGAGTGGTAGCTGTGTGGAACGAGCTTCCAGTAGAAGTGGTAGAGGCAGGCTCGGTATTGTCTTTTAAAGTAAAATCGGATAGGTATATGGATAGGAAAGGAATGAAGGGTTATGGGCTGAATGCAGGCCAGTGAGACTAGGTGAGAGTAAGCGTTCAGCACAGACTAGAAGGGCTGAGATGGCCTGTTTCCATGCTGTAATTGTTATACGGTTATATGACATCTTTCCTATAGCTCAGCGTACCTGGCGCAGATATGGATGTCCGGGAGGCTAGGAGACTCCAGGACCTCCCACATCCGACACTGAGAACAACAAGCTGCCCTCACACTCATAATTCCCCCTTTCCTCAATTAACAGGAAAAATTGAAAACTAAACCTACCTTGCCTCGCCCGTTTCCGCCAAAGCCCGTTGAGCCAAAGCCCTTAAGCCTTCACTCTGCTCTCGGCTCACTCCGCTGTCCACTGTATAAGGCTGTGTTCTTTTTAAATCTTCTGCGCTTCTCTGCCCGATGTCACACGCCTGTGCAGTCCTGCCTCTCTTAACCCCAATGAGAAGAAAAAATCAAAATGGCTCTTGCAGCACTCCTGTTCTGATTCTCAGACTTCCTTCTCCAAATGCAAGACTAACTTCATTTTTACTTTAAGTGAGGCATGTACGTATGACGCGGTGGCCTGATGATGTATGCCATTCATGTACTTTTACATATAACATGTACTGAATTATTTAAACAATAAGGAATGCTTAATCAAACAGTATATTTACAATGTTACTGAAATATTAAATACATACAATGTTCAGCAGAGAAACACAAGCAACAACAAGAGCACCACTAAAACAAAATAAGCCTCCGTTTCACCCTCCCATCCACTCACTCACTCTTGTGAGTCAGGCCTCAAAACCAAGCACAGGCCACCTCCGGGTTTCTGAACTCCAGTCCTTGGACAGATATTCTGAGAATTTATGCAAAGCAGGAGAACTCTAAAACCATGCCTGATTATTTCCAGGTATAAATTTCAGTGAGAGTGCAAGTTGACTGACTTGGTTGAATCCAACTTCTGAAACATAATGCATTTGCAACTAAAATGGCTTCAGTGAATTTGACGAGGTAATTATAATGTCACCATCAATTGTACATGTGGGGAGATTGTGGCACTAACAAAGCATTGAAGAAGATTATAAGGGATCTGAAAAGCAAAAGGGTAAAGCAGGTTAGACCAAAGGGGTCAATCCAATTTACACAATCAAAGGTTTAGCATGTTAGGGCTCTTGTGCAAACCCAAAGGACCATTCAGGTGAGATGTTAAGCTGAGGTTATTTTGCTTTTTCAGCTGGGTATAAAAGATGCCTTGGAACATCTCAAAGAAAATCCTCTCCTCCCTTGACTAGTTTTAGCCCCTTTCCAGCCGAATGTGTGTTTCAGGCTGCAGCAACGGCTACTATGATCCCTCCTGCGTGGCAGCAGATGTCACAGGGTGTAAACACTTGGTGCCACCCTGCAGGCGGAAAGAAAGTCACAGGCACAGTTATAAGTTTTGAACACAAGAGGTGCTGCAGAGGCTGAAAGTGCGGAGCAACGCTCACAAAATGCTGGAGGAACTCAGCAGGTGAGGCAGCATCTATACAGAGGAATAAACAGTCGATATTTCAGGCCAAGACTCTTCATCAGGATGCAGACACATCTTTTGTTTCAAACATTCGCCAGAGCCCAGTTCAGTTTATCTTGCTTTGGGAACAGTACCAGGGGATTTGGGACAGAGGGACAAACAGAGCAAAGGTTCAGGTTTGCTGTGAACTGATTGAATATTGAAACAAGTTTGAAGGGGTTAAAAGCCAAACTCTAGCTCCTACATTGCAATGTTTTAATTTCTAAATCAGCAAATTAAAGATGAAGAAAGATTACAATGCATGAATGCTAGTTCTGAATTAAAATTGGTGAATCAATGTTTGCTAGTCCCATGACATCATATTAAGTAATAAGATTCTTTTGCAAACAAATGATATATTAGTGACTACTGAAGTAGTGGTGGTGGTGGTGGTGGTGGTGGTGGGGGGGGGGATCTCACTGGAAGGCTCTGTTTCCCACAGGAAGTACTTTATTCAATGAGTGCACTTCAAGAGTTAATATGACAGATACCCATAGTTTCATTGAGCTGTTATGTCTGTTGCCTTAGAAACCACAGTGGAATGTTTGCCTGTGAAACCTACAGGGGAGAGAGAAGCTTTCGGCCGGAGCTTCGGGTGTACACCAAACCATCCAATTAGCTGCTACATGAGGGGGCTCACGGGTGTGATCACATGAAATGTCTGCTGGTCATTCTAGACGACTTTCCCAGCGTCACACAGAACAGCACTTATAGAAATATCAACATCAAATCTCCACACAATGGGAAAACCAAACCAAGAAATTTTCAGAATTTAGATTGATTGAAGCCCTCAGTATATTTCTAGATAAGATAATTTACTCAACCAAAAAAGGGATATATTTCCAAATTTTTTAAAAAACTCTGCAGGATATGACAAAACCAATCCCACAATTGGGATGTGTGATATATAAATTTGCATTATTTACTGCGATGAAATACTTTTCATCTACATTCAGACCATCACGTGATTTTAAAGTTAAAGTTGTTGTTTACCAAGGAACAAACAGGATTTTTAAGTGGTTGATTGTTTATATTTTAAGAAAAAAATTGCTTTAATGTTGGTTTAGGGAGATGAGATAATTCCTTTAGGGTCTGGGCTTTGTTGAAATCTGTATTTGTTTTGATCAACAATAGTCAGTGAGGTTATTTTTCCTTCAGTCTTCTCTGCAGCTCAGCCAGAGCTGCCTGTGAGGTAAACAGCCTTGCCCTTCTTTATATTGGGAATGGAAACACGTCGCCTTGACAGGAATTTTCCACTCAGCAGCCCCTCGCTTTCTAAAAAGGGGCCTCCACTAGCTGATACTCGCAACAGTGCAGGACTTCTCTCTCCGTGGCGGTGCCTCAACATACAGCTCAGGCATTTTGTATCCTGCAACTTTCACCCGAAGAAAGATGAACCTCCTTCTGATTACAGTTTTCTGGTGGACTACAAATCATTGTAATCCTTGCTTGTATTCAAAACAGCAGCAAATGAATGCAAGCACCTTCAACCTAATGAACTGTGGAACCAATGCATCGAGAGATGTATGAAATAAAAAAATATCTTAGCTGTCAATAATAGAAATAAATACTCTTGTATGTCCAACTTATTGGTTTAGCAGTTTTGAAAGGATTCCCCTGTCTGCAAAATATGGTAGCGCCTTAGACAGTGAGCTCCCAGCAGGTCAGACTGGTGTGTCACATTGTGTATACTAAATGACATTGGGTGGTTGTGGGTAGGGTGGGGACACGGAGGGGGAATGGAGAAATGGCGAAAAGATTGATGATTTGCAGGACACCTAGGGTAATTCATTCAAAGTGCATTACATCCACCCTCAGCTAGGAACAAGGGCAGGGAGAAAAAGTCTTCAGTGGAAGCTGACAGCTTCGGACTGATCAAAGGCAGTCAGTATTGAATGAATCCAGATCATTTAGCTGTTTTGTTTCTTTTTAAAGGCTCACAGGTACCGTCCATTTGGGTGCAGAGTGAAGGGACTAAAGAACACACAGCATTTTTAAAAAACAGAAGGAAAGGTCTCCTCATCTCTTAAAATGTAATGTTTATATAAGGCCTGCTGGGCACTGGAAAGACGAAGAGAGGGGTCACTTTTAACAGGAGTGATCTGCTTCCTAATTACACAAAGTATCTTATGATAAATTGTTCCAATGACACTTCTCCTTTTGAAATAGCCAACACCCCCCCAAGAAACCTCTGTAAACTGCTTTTTGATCTCTTCACTAAGGTTTCGTAAAGATTCTGTGGGCTGCTGTAGACCTTCATTCTGTCAATTGCGTTGTCCAGCCCCTGCTACATTCTAGCCATAGCCAGAATCTTACTTTGCACTTGATGTGAAAAAAAAACAAGAATGGTTTAGGGAATGGAAGAGCGGGTGATGTGGGAGAAGTTTAAAGTTCAAGGTTCAAAGTAAATTTACTATCAAAGCACATATACTACCTTGAGAAATATTTTCTTGCAGACATTTACAGAGAGAAAAGAAATACAGTAGATTTTTACAAAAAAATCTAACATAAACGAAAACTGGCATATAACCAATGTGCGATGACAAAAGTGCAAATAAAAATAATACTGAGAACGTGAAGTCTGTAGGTCATAGAATTAGCAGTTAGGATACATTACTATGCATCAATAGAACTCTGTCAAAGTTTTGACTAAGTGAACAAAAAAGAGGGAGAGACATAAAGAGAGAAAGAGAGAAAATTTTTGAGTGGGGATTTTAAGTAGGAATTTTTGCATGCATGTTTTCTAGACATTTCACAATATTACACAACCAAGGAGTAATTTCTGAAGTGCAGCTGCTCTGTTTTCATAGGCAAATCTAGCAGTTATTTGCACACAGGGTAGAGTCCTGTAAATCACAATCAAATGAATATTCACTTAGAGTACATAGAGCTGACAGCATGAAAACAGGCCTTTCAACCCACCAGCCCTGGTGAATATTTACTCTTCTCTTTAGCTAATCATCCTAATCACCTGCTTGCTCTCATATCCTGTTTTCCTTCTGGCACTTACTTTATAATTTTGCATGCTGACGTCAATTCTACCTCAAACACCAATGCTGGAAGTAAATCGCATTGATTCACAAACCCCAAAGCAAAGAAGTTCCGTGTACTTTCGAACAAGAACTGGATAGGCCATTAGTGGAAAATAGTTTACTAGGCTAAGGCAGGGAAACAACATGAGTGGAAATTCTGTACAGGGAGAGAGAGAAGGTCTCAATTGAATGACCTCTATCTAGCTTGTAACAATTCCATAATTATATTTCCTCTATTCTAATTCTTCTACATTTAAACTTAGGAACAACTCCTTTCCCTTTGCCGTCAGATTTCGGCATGGTCCATAAACGCAAGAACAAAAGTTCAAAGTTCAAAGCACATTTATTATCGAAGTATGTACGCCATATTCAACCTTGCGATTCATCTCCTTACAGGCAGCCACAAAGCAAAGAAACCTGATAGAACCCATTAAATAAAGACAGTCAAACACCTGATGTGCAGAGGAAAAAAGAATACCTTGTTATTTCTCTTTTGTACTATTCATTTATTTATTTGTAGTGTATAATAATTTTTAAACCTTGCAATGTACTGCTGGCTGCAAAACAGGGGATTTCATGACAGCTGGCAGTCACTCTATCATTCTATTTATCTATAATGAATGATCCCTTCCCTCAACATGATTTATGCTCCCTCAACAACCCCACAATGTGGGTGTCAATTCACCCTTTGCTATTCTAAACACTTTATGATATCAAGCATGTTTTGGTGATGGTAGTTCATGAATAGTTTTGGCAAGTTTTTAGCGTAAGTTAAAAAACGCATCTTTCTCAGTTAGAGTGGAATAGCCTCCACAGTTTTAGCCTAATGTAAGGATTCAACCTGTAACATCAGCGATGTATTCCCCCACCCACACACAGATGCTGCTTAACCTGCTAAGTTCTTCCAGGAGATGGTGTGTTATTCCCGATTCCAGAGTCGGCAGCTTTTTCGAGAAGAAGTTGTTTTGAAATTAGGACTGGGTGATAAACAATAAACTGGAAGCAATAAAATATAATTAGGTGGTGATACTGCGAATAGAGCCACAGCCTCACAACACCAGAGGCTTGTGTGCAGTCCTTGTCTTCAGATGCTGTCTGTTTGGTGTTTGTAGATCCTCCATGGGTTCTTCTGGTTGGTCCATCATTCCAAAGATCTGTGGTCCTGTTTGTTGATTAGCCACTGTACTTTGCCTCTACTATCTAGGTGATGATGGAATCTGGTAGAAGCCAATGGCAATGTGGTAAGAATAGAAATGGGATCAATATAGAATTAACATGAAAGATTCAAAACACTCAAAGTACATTTATTATTAAAGTGTACATGCAGTGTACAAGCCTGAGATTTGTCTTCCCACAGACAAACCAAAAAACAAGCAAAGAAACACTAAGAAACCCGTTCAAAGAGAACTTCAAACACCCAACGAGCAAAAAAAGAATAAATTGCACAAGTGCCAACAAATGAGCAAAAAACACAGAATATAAAACATCAGACCACAGAGTTATTGAAACAGAATAGCAAAGCCCAGTTTGGTTCAATTTAGTGCTGCGTCGTTTGTTGACTGTAGGCAGCAGATCCAGTCTGCCCCGATCAAAATTGCGCAAAATAGCAACAGAAATAAGTAACCAGAAGCCAGAAATACATATAACAGGAACTGCAGAGTCTAATCCACAGACCACATCAATTAACCCTTCCCAAGACCCAAGACTCCTGTGGCACCGAGCAAAAGGGCCAGTGAGAGCAACTGGTCAAGTGCAGGCAGATGGCGCTGAAAACTTGCTTGCCTTCCATTCTCGTTCTTCTTGATCTCAATTTTGCCTGATGCTTTAATCAGTGAGATCAATGAGAAATGGAGTCGATCATGGGCTCGTGCCCTGTCTCCAGGCTTCTTGGCCTCCAAGCCGCACATTCCGGTCGAAACCCCGCCAGACTCCCTCGGAGACAGCAAAGCACCAGGTCACTCAATTGACCCAAAACACACCATCAAAATGTAAATCTCAGATTCTAATCAGACACAGCTAAGTAGCAGAATCATACTTGAAAGAAGAAGAAGAAGTTTCCTGAACTGTCTGAAGGACGTCACCTTTGGTTGTGTTGTTCACTGGTGGTTAATAACTGCATTGATTCAGTGGGTCAAAAGGCCTTTCTCTGTGTGGTATCTCTCTAGGATTTGAAAACTTAATAACTCTGGAAAAGTAAAATAGATATTTGAGACAAACATATGGGAAGGACAGAAGACTGGGAGAGAGAAGGAACAATAAACTGCTAAACATTTTATTTTACTCCTATTTAACCTTGAATGCAACATTTGAAAAATAAAGCTTTATTTATCCCAATGAATGGTCTCAGCCCGAAATATCGACTACTCCTTTTCCTGTACCAATGCTGCCCACCTACTGGGTTCCACCAGCATTTTGGGTGTGTCGATCCAGATTTGCAGCATCTGCTGTCTTTCTTTATTGGCATTGGTTTCTTACAGGAATGTAGTCACTACATTTCCAAAGCATTTCATTGAAGTCTTGAGGAAGTGGTGGTTGGATGTAGTTCATAAGCATGGGCACAGAGAAATGGATATCTCCAATATATTAAGATCCAGCTATTTCAGCAATATATATAGTACTAAAATAACCATTTTATAGAGCAAAAAAATTAGTTCAAATTAGCATTGCCACTTATACCCCATCATCATGCCTTGATTATATTTAACCTGTGCAAGAACAAGCAGATTACAAAATTTGTGCCTGTTTGAAAAATAACACAAAAGTAAAAAATAGAAATGGGAGTAGGTCTTATGCCTACTCTGTTATTCAATAAAATCACAGTCGGTCTTTTACTTCATGCCACTTTCCTGTGATTCTCTTACAATAGTTTACCTGAGACATTTCAATGTTCTAACACTAGATCTACTGGTGCATTCCGAATATCATTGTGAGACTCCATCATTGGACTGAATTTTCACGATTTTAAGCCCAGTGAAATCACAGAGTTTGAGCAATGGAGATATTTAGGTCACCACCCATGAACATATTAGAGCTTCAATAAATAACAGGTTTAATTTTAAAATAGACATTTTCTTCACATATGGCTTCACAATTCAATCCTGTAGCATTTGAGCCAATTCATAAAACCTAGCAGTTTGGATCTTCCTGCCACTCCTTTAGCAAGTTTTATTATAATATGAAATATTAAACCAGTAGGCTCCTCAGGCTTCCAGTGGAGGTCTGTTCCTGCTGAAGAATGGCAGCTGCAAGTCCGTTAATGTGAATTATTAAGAATAATGTTTGAAGCTTAAATATGCAATTCTTCTAGTTACTTCAGTCCAGTTTATAGGGACACGGCAGAGCATTCTGTGCAAGCTGTCTTCAGCAATGTTGCCAATGAGTCTTCTTGGTCAAGAGCAGTAACTGGGCCTTGGATTTCACTTGGGGATTGGGAAAGAACTTACTCTGCATCATTGAGTTCGTAGCTATGACAAGCACAGATCAAGCCCCGACCTTTCAGAAATACCTGAAAACTGACAAAGCATAAATAATGACCTCTTGAAGTAACAGGAATTTACTCTACTTTGCAGTCCATGGTGCACGGACAACTAATGAGGGTTACGTAGTAAGGAAGAGAATAACAGCACTGTCAACATTTTTTTCCGTGGTATTATTTAAACGGACGGTATCATCGGCCACAATGCCTATAATCAGCTCTAATCAGGCAATGAATACCTGCCGATGGAGTGTGGCACCAAGTAAGGTTTTTAAATCACTTCAACAAACATGCAGTTTATAGGCTGAAGTGTATGCACAATACTCAGGATGCTGACAGGGTTCAGAGAAAATGGAATGAGACCATGATTATTCGAATGTATAACAAGCCAGAGTAGTCTGAATTATGCATATTGCTTTTGGGATCTCTTTCAATCTTTTCTGATTTCCTATGTGGAGTAAAAAAAATGATGTGCTTACCTGTCTGCTTTCAAGCCGACTTATGGAATGTTTCCAGCAGCTGTGTTTTATTGACATTAAGTTGTACATTGTGGTTGCCTGGAAAATGCCAAAAAAGTAGTACAGAGCAGCAGATGCCTTACGCTCTAGTACTGCAGGGATGCTAAATAATAAACTAGTAGATAGATGGAAGTGATTCTTCACAAGTACAGAATGCTTTGGTGATCAATAAGTTACTGAATGAGTCATCATTGATGCACAACTGAAGACATTTGGCCACTGCACTCCTGTTGAGTCTTTGAAGAAACTAGCCAGTTAGGCTGACCTTGCTTTCTGTTCTCACATTTCAATTTTGCATCCGCTTCTCCCCGCAGCCTTGCAAACTTTTCACCTGCAACTCTTTATCAAAGTGCATTATTAAAGCTGCTCATTCGCTCCCTCCAGGTTGTGCATTCCAATTCGCAACAACTCCAGCGAGTGCGTTCCTGTAAATTGTCAGCCTTGGACTTGGGGCATTATCAACGACCACTCTCCGGCTCCTTTGAAGTTAATGTATGGGTGGAATCTTGCGAGCCCATCCACACTTGTACAGATTATGCTATAAATCAGAATATTGCCTGTAATTAGGAGAATAACAAGAGCCAGACGGAAGGCTATCCACATCCAAGATCAAATGCTAAAGTGAGACACCCTTCGCTTCATTATGTTTTCATGAAAGCTTGTTGAAGTGCAATGTTAAATCTTCATTGATTCTCCTTGACAATCTGTAAACAATACTTGCATAGATACATAAATAGGAAACGTTATAGAGAGGTATAGTCCAAATGCTGGGAAGTGGAGCTCACTCAGGTTGGCAAGAGTGAGTTGGACTAAACGCCCTGTTTCCACCTTGCATAACTCAGAGTGTAATTTCTGTTTAGTTTCATATTATCACTGGTTTAGTTCAATTTTCCTCTAGCAAATAGAAGCTAATTTTTAATTAGCAATACAGCATGGAAACAAACCCTCTGGCCCATTGAATCCATTCCAACCAACAACCAATAACCACTCATTTACTAGAGCACCTACGCTCTGGCTCCCAGAAAAAGCAGGATCTCCCAGTGGCCACCGATAATAATAAACTTCTCATTCCCATTCCAACATGTCAGTCCATGGCCTCCTCTGCTCTCATGATGAGGCCACACTCAGGTTGGAGGAGTATATTCTATTTGGGTAGCCTCCAGCCGGACCGCATGAATATCAATTTCATGAACTTCCAGTAATCAACCCCCCTTCACCATTCCCCATTCCTATTTCCCTCTCTAACTTTATCTCCTTACCTGCCCATCACCTCCCTCTGGTGCTCCTCCCCCTTTTCTTTCTTCCATGGCCTTCTGCCCTCTCCTATCAGCTTCCCCATTCTCCAGCCCTGTATCTCTTTCCCCAATCATCTTCCCAGCTCTTTACTTCACCCCTCCACCTCCTGTTTTCACCTTTCACCTTGTGTTTCTCCATCCCCTCCCCCCACCCTCTAACTCTGACTCCTCATTTTTTTCTCCACTTCTGCTGTAGGGTCTCGGCCCGAAACGTCAGCTGTTTACTCTTCTCCATAGATGCTGCCTGGTCTGCTGAGTTCCTCCAGCATTTTGTGTGTGTTAATTGAATCCATTTTATTCTCCTCATACTTCAATCAACTTTTCCCAGATTCAACCACTCACACACTTTGTAGCAGTAGTCAAGTGTGGACAATTAACATAACGTTCAGCATGTTCTTGGGTTGTGAGTGGAAAACCACACGGTCACAGGGGACTTGTGAAAATGTCACACAGGCAGTGTGGTGGGTCAGCATTAAGCATGGAGCCACAAGACAGTAGCTCCAGTAGCTGTACTACAGTCTCCAAAGAATTATGGAATAATGACATTTCTTACCGGTTTTCTTCTTCCTCTGGATCTCAATATCCAAAATTGGATCAGGACTAACTTCCAAGAGCATGACAAATAGTCACAGGAGTAGGCCAGTTGGTCAATTGAACTTTTTCTACATTCAATAAGATCATGGCTGATCTGGCTGTGGACCTGCCCTTTCCTCATAACCTTTAATTCCCCTGCTATGGAAAAAAAACTATTCATTTCTTATATATATTTAATGAGGAAGCCTCTACTACTTCTATGTGCAGAGAAATTCAGAGATTGAGTACTCTCTGGGAAAAGCATGTTCTCATTTCCATCCTAAATCTATCCTCCAAAATACTAAGGCTACCGGTATGTTCTCTGGTACTAATCTCACTTACCAGTGGAAAGAACTTTCCTGCCTCTATCCTATCTATTCCTTTCATAATTTTATTGGTTTCTGTAAGATTCCTTCTCATTCTACTGAATTCCAGTGAGTATAATCCGAGGCAACTCGGTCTCTCCTCACCCTCATCCATGGAATTATCCTGTGAATCTCCTCTGCACTGCTTCCAAAACAAGTGAATCCTTCCTGAAGACTCCAGGTGAAACCTTATCAGTCTTGTACAGTTGCAGCATAACCTCCCTGCTCTAAGGTTCAAACCCACTAGCATTTGCCTTGTTTGATAACCTTGATTCCATACATTGGCTTGTGACAATCTTGTCTCATGCTTTGATAAGCACAAGAGAGTGAACAAGCTGAAAAACTGAGTTGTTGACTAGTCATGAATAATATATGGACTCAAAACTGAGGAAGTTTACTTTATTATATCTGTCTGAAATTTCACTGTTTCATTTTCAAAGAGAAAATGCGCTAAAAGTTGTTCTGTGGTTAAGTATGGCATCTGGAATCTGGTGAGAAATATTTTTAATCTGCCAGTGATCAAGCAAAATAATACTGAAAATACAACAGGGCAGGCAGCATCTGTAGAGAGAGAAACAAAATTTAATGTTTCAGGTTGTATGTTCTAAGTTGCAAAGAAGTAGGAGCACGGAGAGAATTAAGGTAATTTTCCAAAAATGACTGAATGATACCAGGTGCTGGCTGTGAGGGGGGGGGGGGGGGGTTGAAGCCTTGACCAGTTAACCGTCTACAGGGGATGCAATTAGGAGGAGATAAATGAAAAAAGAGAAGGAAAGAGAAAGAAGGGAAGAAAAAAGCAATGCTAGAACAGTATAGCACAAAGCAGCGCATTTGGGTGAGTAGATTTAGGATGGAGATGAGGAAGAACTGCTTTTCCCAGAGTGTGGTGAATCTGTGGAATTCTCTACCCAGTAGATGTTACCTCAGTAAATATATTTAAGACGAGGTTGGATAGATTTTTGCATAGTAGGGGAATTACGGGTTATGGGGAAAAGGCAGGTAGGTGGAGATGAGTCCATGGCCAGATCAGCCATGATCTTATTGAATGGTAGAGCAGGCTCATTGGGCCAGATGGCCTCCTCCTGCTCCTCTTTCTTATGTTCTGAAATGTTTGAAAGCACTGGAGATGCTGAAAATCTGATATGGAAGTAAAGTATTCTGGAAAATGGCAGTTTAGACATTTTAGATTAGGCAGCATCTGTGGAGGCAGTCAGTTTTTTCAGGATGATGATCTTTCACCTGAATTAGCCAGTTGCTACAAGTACTAAAAAGCTGGCTATTTAAATTCAGTGTTAAATTCTGAGAGCTGAAATGTACAAGGTGAAAAATGATATGCTCTTCCTTGAGCTTGCAGTGAATTTTATAGGAGTGGGGCAAAAGTTCAAAGAGAGAGGGATGAGAGAGGGAGCGGCAGACAGTAACATGAAGCTCAGGTCACCCTGAGAACTGAACTGAGGTGTCTGCAAACCACTGCATTCGGTTTCTCCTCTATCAAGGAGATCACATTGTGAGCACCAGATGCAGTAGACTCAATTAATGGAGGTACTTCACATGTTTGAATCCCCAGATGGGGGAAAAGGAAGCAGAGAAAGGAAAAGTGTAGCACTTAGCTTTATACATGAACTACTCTGAAGTTGGGTGAACTCTGTATAAATGCAGGATGTCTGACTTGCAAGAACACTTGTAGTTGATTTTTCTGTCTTTGACATGACATGACCTGACCTTTCCTCAAGAACCAGAGCTGTATAGCTACCATTCTACACAAATGTCCAATGTAAACAAACACTAAGGACAGAAATGAAGAGAAACTTCTTTACGCAGGCTGCTAAACCAACAAACTTCTGCCTTTGGGTGATGCATTGTCGCTGAGAACATTCCAAATGTGATTGATATGTCTTTGAATACCACAGGTTGTGTGTAAATAGCCTGGAAAAGTAAACATGATTAGCTGCAATCTTACAGAATTGCAGAGATGGAGTATATCAAGAGGCCATTGGCAATACAAAAGATCCTGCAGATACTGAAAATCCAGAGTAACATGCACAAAATGCAGGACGCACCACATAATGCATCGATGGAGAGGAATAAACAGTCAATGTTTTGGGCTGAGATGTTTCATCAGGACTAGAAAGGAAGGGGGAAGAAGCCCAATGCTTTTTGGCAAACTCCTGCATCCACACTTTATGTTCTCAGTCTATACTTTGGCCTCAGGATGTGGACCTGTTTCCCATTATTTAGGATTCCCAAAAGGTTAATTTGCGGGATGAGTCCTTGGTAAGGAGTGCAAATGCAATGTTAGCATTAATTTCAAGAGGATTAGAATATAAAGGCAGTGTTGAGACTTTATAAAGCATTGGTGAGGTCTTGCTTGGAGTATTGTGAGCAGTTTTGTGTCCCTTATTTTAGAAAGGATGTGTTGAAACTGGAGATGGTTCAAAGGAGGTTCATGAAAATGATTCCAGGTTTGAACAGCTTGTCATATGAAGAGTGTTTGATGACTCTGAGCCTGTATTCACTAGAATTCAGAAGAATGAGAGGTGACCTCATTGAAACCTATCAAATGGAGAATGGCCTTGATAGAGTGGATGTTTCCTATGGTAGGTGACTCTAAGACCAGAGGACACAACCTCAGAATAGAGGGGTGTCCTTTTAGAACGGAGATGAGGAGGAATTTCTTGAGCCTGAGAGTGGTGAATCTGTGGAATTTGTTGCCACAGTCAGCTGTGGAGGCCAGGTCTTTATGTATATTTAAGGCAGTGGTTAATAGATTCTTGATAGGTCAGGGCACGATGGGATATGGGGAGAAGGCAGGAGATTGGGGTTGAGAGGAAAATTGAATCAGCTGTGATGAAATGGGAGAACAGACTCAGTGGGCCAAATGGCCCAATTCTGCTCCTAAATCTTATGGTCTTAAGGTCTTATTATAGGAAGCTGAACGTTGGTCTGAGGAAGAGAGACCAGATTAGCCAATGAGCCTACAGTTCAGGATATCTGTGAGCAATGCCGCAATGAAACCTATATAAAAGATCACACATTTTTTGGAATATCTTTAATACTGCAATCACAATTTTGTTTATAGACAATGTTCATTACACTAGTGTCTCAGGCATCATTATTTCTTAAACGAACTGTTGGTGATCCTGGCATCACTGAAATACAGCCAAATGATCCAGATAAAATGCAGTCTGGATAATGACATGACATGGAACTCTAGAACCCCTTTCTGTGTGCTGGGAACTGCTCTGACTTCTGTCTATAGTTGTAAATTGCTCCTCACAGTTGTGTTTACAGATTCCTCTGTTAACTTTTTTTGAAACCGAGAACCATAATTAACAACACTTCCAGTTATGATAAAAAGAGGAAGGAAGAAGTCTTGAAGATTAACTGAGTTTTGATGTGGGTCGATGCATCATTGCCAACACAGTATCTCTACTTAGTGAGCTTTACGGTATTTAGAAAGGAGCTGGAGTCTTACCAAACCCACTGCAAGTCCTAGCCCTCCTACAATGGGAAGGACTGGGGCCTCCATTCCTGAACAGAGCCACTTTGCAAATGGTATTTTCAGGTCACGTCCCACTACTATTGCTTGCCAACAAATAGAACATAACATTAGTTAAGAAACAAAAGAAGTGATTATTTGTGTCAAACGCCTTTACATGATTCAAGTTCTGAGTGAAATAAACTTCCTTCTTAAGGACGAATACTGTAATTAAATCTTCATTGAAAGAAGTGCAGCAAGAATAGCTGGGCTTTCACTGCCCCCATCTGGAGTGTAGAAGGTCCACAAAGGAGATGTATTTTGACGTCTTCAGCTATAGGTGATTATTCGTGACATTGGCAGTTCAGAAGCAGAATCAAGTTTATTGTCACTAACATGCATCATGAAATTTGTTGTTTCGCAGCAGCTGTGTATGGAATATATAAAACATTTTTTTAAATGCAATAAGAGACCAAGATTGTCAGATAGTGTTCATGGGTTCATTGTCTATTCAGAAATCTGGTGGCAGAGGGGAAGAAGCTTTTCCTAAAGTGCTGAGTGTGAATCCTCATGTTCCTGCACCTCTTCCCTGATGGTATAAAGAGAAAAGATGCTGGATGGTGAGGATTTTAATGATGGAGTCTAGGCACTGCATTTTGAAGATGTCCTTGGCAGAGGGGAGGCCAGCACCCATGGTGGAGATGGCTGTGTCTAAAACCCTCTGCAGCTTTTCTTCTGATCCTGTGCTTTGGAGCCTCCAACCAGGTGGCGATACAACCAGTCAGAGTGCTGTCCACTGTAGCCCTGTAGAAAGCTGCCAGAGCCTTTGGAGAGATAGGAAATCTCCTAATGAAGCAGAGCTACTGGTGTGTCTTCATCGTGATTGCAGCAATATGTTGGAACGAGGATAGGTTCTCTATAATGCTGACTGTATAGCCATTGGCATGCCTTTTTGTGATTCCATCAATATGCTGGGGGCAGGATAAATCCTGAGATGTTGATGCACAGGAAATTGAAGCAGCTCACCCTTTCCACTGCAGACTCCTCAGTGAGGATTGCTGTGAACCCTCCTGACTTCCCCTTCCTGAAGTCCACAATGAATTCCTTGTTGTTATTGACCCAGAGGAAACCCGTGGGGAGAATGTACAAACTCCTTATGTACCATGGCTGGAACTGAACCCGATCTTACAGCTGGCACTGTTACAGCGCTCCACAAACTGCTTTGCTGCCATGCCACCCCCATAGCTGTGTAATTGGCAAAGTTATAGATGGTGTTTGAACTGTATCTAGTGATGCAGTCTTGGGTGTAGAGAGAGTTGAGCAGAGGACCAAGCATCTATCCTTGAGCCATAACTATTCCCATATTGTATCACTGACTATAGCTGTCTTTTGCTGATCTTCTGTACAAGTATGGAAACCAGAATGTAAACTTAAGGAAGAACCACATTTCAAGAGTTTCTGAACAATTTTCTTACAAAAAGAAGGAAATGTATATATTTAAATGCTGTGCCTAAACTCAATGCAAATGGACACACATCCGTGTTTCTTTTCAGTTTCACAATCTGTAGCTGCTGAAACATCTGGTTTTAGTTGTTGGGAAGTTAAGCATGAAAGACGTATTCACAGTAGAACTTAGTTAATTTGTTGCCTCATCTCAAGCATCCGTGAATATCCAAAATATATCACTGGGTAGACTTACTGAGTGAGACAAGCTAGCAGTGTTATATGATAAATCCTGACTGTTGTAGAGGAAGATGGCTGGTTATATTGGCAGAATGTCAGCTAGTGACTGAATGGGGAGATTGAATGGATCACCCATGCAGTTTCTGCATTCAGAAATAATAACAAGAGTGATATACCAATGTCCAAGGTTAGTTTGTACACTGCAGCCTTAGAAGGGAGAGTTGATATGTGACAGAAATCTCATTTATTTTGGACAGTCAGTTTGCAATAGAAGGCTGAATGGAGAAAGCTTGCTCAATAGCAGTGCAGAGTGCTCCTTGCTCTTATTATAAGAAGCAGTGTGAGGATTGGAGCGAATCAACATTTACAACATGCTCTTCTCAGGCTTCCAGCCGGCTACAGATATTGATTATAACTGGTGTTTCAATGACAGACTCCGCCGTCTTCAACAAGGATGATGCCAGGGCATGTCTAGTCTGGGGGTATTTATACCCACGTAGTCCGTCCCTGCACAATGGTTAGTCCTCATCCAATAAAGTTCCTGCTGTCCCACCTTGTTTACAATCGAATGCCTATTCTTACTTAATGCAAGATCTTTATCTTTTTTAAAATTCTATTCCTCTAGTTTTATTTCAGTGGCTTCCCTTACCAGGTGGTCCCAAAAGCCATTGTCACGGCACAGTAGGTTTGTTCCATCAAAGTCAGTCCCATGGCCATTATGAATGCAATGTTCTGCCACCACCGAGTTCTCCAGGCAGTACAAATGGATACACCTCCTGTGCTCCTTGATGCAGGTTTCCACCGCGTGTCCTGTCTGACTGATACACGCTGCTCCACGTTCACAGGGAATCCTGTAAGTGCCAGTCACCCGGAGTCCCAGGTCATCTTTGATTTGAGCTTCCTTACAGGTTTGTGGATGGCATTAATCCAGTATTTCTCCAGGATCTTGGCGATGCTTCCAGAAAGGGCAGAGGTGATGGGTTCCTCCTCATTGTTAGGTTTCCTGGTTTCTCCATATGCTCTTTTAAGGATCCGATGGATTTCCTTCACCTTGTACCCATTCCGTAGGAATGTTATGCATTATTGTCATATTTTCTCGAGGAGACCCTCCAGGTCTAAACGTAGACTAGTTCTTTCTGTGATAAACCATGGGAAAACTATTCCAGACCCTTAAAAATAAGGCGAGAAAAAAAAAACAAATGCAGATACATCATGAGATGACCAACAACCTACTCAGCATGTACATCTTCCTGAAGTACAAAGATATGTAAATATCAGGCAAATAACAAAAACTGAAATCTGATTCCCAAATGGCATGAACCTTGACTTTGTACTTAAATAACACCATGAATGCCTTATTGTCCGTCACAGGACAGAAATCTTACATTGAGCTATGTAAAGAAATATAATGGCAATCAACCAGTAGCATTTTGTGCATTCTAAATTCCTCCAGCTTTTTTGAGTTTTGGTCCAGGTTTGCAGCATCTTCAGTCTCTTTGTGTTTCCATTATGCTGATCCACTGTGAAGTCTCTTCCAGGTATGCCAACCCTGAAGAAGTTTTCCTCCTCTCTTCAACTAGAGCTCCATGAGACCCTCTCTACCTGCTCCCCTCTCTGATCCTTTCTGCTATCCAACTCTTTGACCTTCTGCTCACCCAGACTCACTTGCACAGCCATGTGTCCTCGCTGAGCAATCGTCTCAGCCACCATCATATCTTCTTCTGCCCTTTGTCACTTCTACTTAACACCTCCCATTCTCTCATTCTCCCATTTTTCCAATTTTTAATGTTCATCTTTCTGTCGTCTGAAGCTAGTTTCTACATTTCTTGCTGGTACCAAATTCACATATTGATGCAAGGAAAAAGAGGAATGAGTAGAGATTTTTATTAAGCAACTTTGACAAAATATTATTCATTAACACAAAAGAGAAACATGGTTTTAGATAATTTGACACCTTTGAGAGAAATATAGCATTTTGTGAGTGAGCTCTGTGCTATAGATCTTAACAAGAGAGAAGATTATCATTGTAAAATTGCCTATCCATACCTACTGTTGGGAATTCCTGAACACCCCCTTAATACAACTACTTATTAGCTGGTCCTGTTAATATGACAGCTCATTTTTCCTTCAAACCAATATTATAATTTTATCAGAGTGTATGTGTTCTGTGGAATTGTATTTTTCCAATAACATTTGCATTTTTCATGTTGAATTAATTCAGTTTGTTAGTTACTAACCACTAATTAAGGGGTGAATTTGCCTGAACAAAATGTGAGTTGTCTTTTTCCAATATATCTGTTTTAGTTTGTTCTACTAAACAGTAAATTAGTAGACTAATAACTTCTAAGCCCTTCGTATCCTGTTTTATATACATCTGCTGTTCTCCAATACTTTGCTTTTCTGAATTTTGAAATGTGGATATCGTTTAGGCTATTTTAGATCGTGTGGGATGACACTAATATTTCCTTTGTAAGAAAATCCTCAACAGGCTCAAAGTTCAAAGTAAATTTATTATCAAAGTACATCTATGTCCCAATGTTGAGATTTATTTTCTTACGGTCATACTCAGTAAATCCAAGAAACATAATAGAATTAATGAAACACAGAATGGACCAGTGTGCAAAAGACAACAAACTGTGCAAAAATAACAGCAATAATAAATAAATAAATAAGCAATAAATATTAAGAATATGAGATGAAAAGTCCATGCAAGTGAGTCCATAGGTTATGGGAGCAGTTGAGTGATGGGGTGAGTGAAGTTAAGTGGTTATTCCCATTGGTTCAAGGGCCTAATGGTAGAGGGGCAATAACCATTCCTGAACCTGGTGGCATGAGTCATAAAGCTCCTATACCTTCTAACTCATGTTAGCAGTGAGAAGAGAGAATGGCTTGAGTAGTGGGGATCCATAATGATGGATGGTGCTTTCCTACGACAGCACTCAGTGTAGAGGTGCTCAACGGTGGGGACAGCTTTACCTGTGATGGACAGGGCTGTATCCATTAACTTTTGTAGGATTTTCCATTCAAGAGCATTGGGGTTTCCCTACCAGGCTGTGATGCAACTAGTCAATGTACAGTACTTTCCACCGTACATCCAGAGGAGTTTGTCAGTTTTAGATGTCTAGCCAAAGTTTTGCAAACTTCTAAGGAAGTAGAGGTGATGCCATGCTTTTACTGTAATGCACTTACATGGTATGCCCAAGACAGGAATTTGAAGTTGCTGACCCTCTCCACCACTGACCCCGATGGGGACTGGCTCATGGACCTCCAGTTTCCTTCTACTGAAGTCAATAATCAGCTCCTTTGTCTTGTTGACATTGAGTGAGAGGTTGTTGTTGGGACACCACTCAGTGCGATTTTCAGTCTCCCTCCTACGTGCTGGTTCTTCACATTTAATTTGGCCAATGACAGTGGTGTTATCAGCAAACCTAAATATAGCACTGGAGCTGTGCTAGCCTCACAGTCATAAGTATAAAGTGAGTAGAGCAGGGGGCTAAGCACACAGCTTTGTGGTGCACCAGTGTTGATGGCGAACGGAGATGCTGTTGCCAATCGGAACTGAGTGGGATCTACAAGTGAGGAAATCAAAGATCCAATTGCACAAGGAGGCATTGAGGCCAAAGTCTTGAATCTTACTGATTAGTTTGGATGGGATGATTGTATTGAATGCCAAGCTGTAGTCAATGAAGAGCATCCTGTTGTGTGCACCTTTGCTGTCCAGATGTTGCAGGGTTGACTGAAGAGGCAATGAAATGGCATCTGCTTTGGACTGTTGTAACGGGAACAAAGAGTTCAGGTTTAAAGAGTGGTTGCCAAAGTTAATATTTTGCCAAACATCCTAAGTCCAAAATATGCCCTAACAGTCCCACCTCTTGGCTGCCCTGGACAAAAATAAATATGTACCTGGAAATGCCATCCTTAAGGAAGATCTACTCAAATAGGGCAGCAGAAATGCCCTGTTTCAGAACCCCTCTTAATTACTCTATGTGCATCTACATCTAAGCTATCATCTCTAATGGCTACTTACAAGATGCTAAGCAGGGAGTTTGTTCTGGAAATTTGACCAACAGTCTTTATAATGCAGCGTTGTCATGTCTGTTACTTCCTTCCTTGCAGGCTGGTTGCAGTTTAATCACATTCTTTATCTTCATTCTCTGATAGCTAAAAATCCGCAGTGGCTGCTCTCTGTTCAGGAGCACCAGCAAGATAAATGTATCAGGCTCACAGCCCCTCCCCTCTCATCGATGTACAAGAAGGGGTTGGGGTGGTCTCTGTTTGAATGACTGTAAGGACCTCACCCCAGTGGCATCTTCTTCCGACTGTCCAGTCGATCATTGGCCCAACCACTGAAAGGTATTGATTCCCCATTCAGGCTAGAGGGTGGGGGTGGGGGGGTGACTGCCTTCTGATGCCGTGTACAAATCCTTCTCTTTCTCAGTCTGCCATGCCATCAAAGTTGTGGAACCTAATGTCTCTGCTGTAACTTGGATCCCTTTCCATCTATTTTCCTCAATATTCTTCTATTCTACATTGCAGAACTAATCAGCTGCCTTCAGCAACCAGCCTTCATTACAGAGTACCGTTACTGTTACACTTTAACATGTTATTCACGGCTCTCTCGGTGCCCTCTGCTTTCGCGTTTGCTTCCATCGGCTGTGGTCAGGTCTGGTGCAGTCGGCTGGTGTTCATCACTTGGGTTCTCTGCAACGACGCTGTTACGAGGCACAATTGAACTTTTGCTCTGTCTGAGAGGGCGACAAGCAGGTGGGTCATACAATTTAACCTGAGTCCAGTGTTTCCACTGGTTGCCTCGTCGGGACCGTACACCAACACAGATGTTATTTGTCTAGAGCACCGCCCGTAGTTTCATCCACCTGGGAGCGAAACCTGTCCTTTCAACCGGGTCCCTTACCGTGACTTGGTCAGCTGTCTGTGGGAGGACTATCTTCTCTCCCTCTGGCTCTCTCTGGTCATCAATATGTCACTGTTGCTTCCTTGATCCCTCAATGTGTTACCCTGGTTACGGTGGTCCTTCACATCTCCAAGTAATCTTACTAACTTGACATTTGTATTTCTTCCTGTACACTTGTAATTTCTGTAGATTCTTGCTCTTCCGCTGCCCTCCTCACGCTGATGTCTGTCCACTCGTTCCCTTTCTGCTCTGCACTATCCTCTTTCTGGCGAGCCTTTACTTTAATCACTGCTCCCACTTCAGGCAGCTGCACTACTTTTAACAGCTTCTGACTGTGCTTGGCTCTGACCCTTGGGACTTCCTGACACGATACCCACACATCGCCCAGCTTGAGGCTGCTGTCTCTCTGTGGGCCATGCCTGCTGCTCTGCTGGTCACACACGTTCGCTGCCCCGGTCTTGTCTCTGTTATTTCTGCTTTTTCTGCGTCTATGATCACACCTGCCTTACTCAGTCTGTCTATTCCCAGGATAGTACCCTCACCCAAAAAACCTACAGGAAGCTGCACTCCTTCCTCAATCTCAAGTAACTGGGAATGACTTCTCTCCCCCCTCATTGTTTCACCTCCTGCTCTGGTAATGTAAATCACTTCTCCAGTCGTGGGCAAGGATAGATCAATTATCGATACTGACGATATTGTGTCCACAAACATTTCACATTGCTGGCCTTGTGAACATCTGTGCATGATCACCGCTGGCAATCAAGGCTGCCATCGATATTTGTCTGACCTCACCAGCTCTCTAAACTGGTCAGCAGCCAAATTGGAAAGAAAGAGCACTGTTGTGGATTCTGCCTCCAACCATGGCCCGAGAAACCACAGCTGTAACAAATCACCGCCTTTACCTTCCCATGTCTATTCTAGCATTTCCTTGCTACGTGCCCTAGCTGTTGGCACACAAAAGCAGGTTCTCTGTGACATCACAGGAGCTACATTCATTACAGCCATTTTACTACTTCTCATCCCTCTCTGGTCTATCTCACTGGCCCATGACACTTTCACCGGGTAGTTCCATCCCACCACTGACCCCAAATCTAAAACCTCCTGGTGGGACAAGGTCAGGCCTTCCTTCAGCATTTTCATGAAGACTGGGCCACCTCTCCCTGCACTGTCCAACCCTGAAACCTCCTCATACGCTCGATATTTATGTTCTGCATAATCCCTGGCTGGCTCATCAGCTCTCTGAAATGCTGACGTTATCGATCCCCAGCTACTCTCACCTCTCCCTAGTCAACCCCTCACTTTCCTTTTAAAGAAATGATACCTCTATTCATTGCTAGCATCCCTGGTAGTTGCCTATATATCACCCTGCATTCTCTAGGCCATACTGTACCACATATCGCTTGTATCAACACATATGTGTCGCTTTTACTAACACACAGATATCTTTAGGGTACATCTGGTGAATTTCATTCATTTCCTCGAGCTTATGCCAGAATTATGCATTCCAGGAGGAGACCTTAAGTGAGGGCAACTCTGACAAAATGCTCTGGTTCTCCCTGGGTTGAAGGGTTTATGGATGATCATAAAGTCAAGGGTCATCAGGGTTCTCAGCCTGACGTTGCTGACTTCAATCGGTGCCATACCAACAGATATATCTGGGGATAAGACCGTAAGACCATAAGATAAAGGAGCAGAATTAGGCCATTTGGCCCCATTTGGCCCAATGAGTCTGCTCTGCCACTTCATCATAGCTGATCCAATTTTCCTCTGAGCTCCAATCTCCTGCCTTCTCCCTGTAAAACTTCATGCCCTAACCAATCAAGAATCTATGAACATCAGCCTTAACTATACATAAGGACTTGACCTCCACAGCTGTCTGTGGCAAAGAATTCCACAGATTTGCCATCCTCTGGCTAAAGGAATTCCTCCTCATCTCCTTTTTAAAAGGACATCCCTCTGTTCTGAGGCTGTGTCATCTTGTCTTAGACTCTCCCGCTATATGAAACATGCTTTCCATACCTACTCTATCAAGATCTTTCATCATTTAATAGGTTTATTGTCTATTGTCTATTCGGGGTCAAGGGATATGGGGAGAGGGCAGGAACGGGGTACTGATTGTGGATGATCAACCATGATCACAGTGAATGGCAGTGCTGGCTAGAAGGGCTGAATGGCCTACTCCTGCACCTACCGTCTATTGTCTATTGTCTATTGTTTCAATGAGATCCCCCTCATTCTTCTGAATTCTAGTGAATACAGGCCCAGAATCATTAGACGCTCTTTATATGACAAGCCATTCAATCCTGGAATTATTTTTGTGAACCTCCTTAGAACCCTCTCCAGTTTCAGCAAATCCTTTCTAAGATAAGGGGCCAAAACCTGCCTACAATACTCCAAGTGAGGTCTCACCAGGGCTTTATAAAGTTTCAACATTGCCTCCTTGCTTTTATATACTGGTCCTCTTGAAATGAAGGCTATCGTTGCATTTTCCTTCCTCACCACAGATTGACCCTTCAAATTAGCCTTTAGGGAATCCTGCACAAGCACTCTCAAGTCTCTCTGTGTCTCGGTTTTTTTGTATTTTTGCTCCATTTAGAAAATAGTCAATTCGTTCATTTCTCCTACCAAAGTGCATGACCGTACACTTCCCAACACTGTGTTCCATCTGCTGCTTCTTTGCACGTTCTCTTAATCTGTCTCAGTCTTTCTGTGGCTTCCTCAAAACTACCTACTCCTCTACCAATTTTCATATCCTCTGCAAACTTTGCAACAAATCCATCATTTTTTGTCATCTAAATCATTGACATATAATGTAAATGAAACCGTTCCCAGCACAGACGCCTGTGGAACACCACTAGTCACCAGCAGCCAGTCAGAAAAGGCTCACTTTATTCCCACTCCTTGCTTCCTGCCAATCAGCCACTGCTTTATCCCTGCTAAAATCTTTCCTGTAATACCATGGGCTCGTAGCTTGTTAAGCAGCCTCATGTGTGTCAATAGCTTTCTGAAAATCCAAGTACACAACATCAACCAATTCCCCATAACCTCTCCCTCAAATATATTCCCACTCTAATTCCCATTTTAGGCAAAATATAAAAATTAAGCAGTACAAACTAAATAGCCTGTAATCTGCCACTTAGGTGCGTCTGATCTCACAATGGCTGTTGTATTCCTTTGCATCTGTTACACTAAGATTACAGATGTTCAAACATACATACATTAGCAAACACGTCTGACAAAATACAGTCCATGGGGATGAGCATACCATTGGGAACCCTGCTTCACAACCCGTGGTCCTGTCTCACACATGCATGCACACACACACCACACAACTTTTATATCTACCAGTTCAGCTCTCTGCCGTGTTTGTGATACCTCACCATCCCGTAGCCACTGACCGGAAGTGTAAGTGGCAAATTAAAAGATACCCATTCACTTAGACTGCTGAGATTGCAGGCCACACAGTGGGTCACAAAGGCATCCTGAATGAAGCCCTCAAAAGTTGTAATGTGATCAAGGTCACCAGAGAGATGCAGCTGGTAGATATGAAAGTCTTTTATTTGACAAAGCTTAGCCACTCTCTGAAGGAAGAGGCCTGTTTATCCCAATATTACATGACATTTTATATGCTAAAAGATCAAAGGACAATTCTGTATTTACAATATATCTACAATGCCTTTCTTTGAATTACATATAGCTTTCACAACTCCATCATCACACCCACACTCCAGACACCCATTATCTGCTTTTTCAATTAACTGCTATTGTCCAGGGCTGCATTGTTAATTTAATCTACAGTCCATGTTCAGGTCTAAAGTATGTTGCTGAAATTAGTTACTGAAGATAATATTTTGTGGTACACCCTAAGTCCAGAATATGCCCTAACATGGATTTGTTGTGCCAGTAGGCAAATTGGAACAGGTTCAAGTCACTTCTCAGGCAGGAGTTGTTACGTTTCATCACCAACCTCTTAGAGCACTACATCACAGTGAATGGAAGTGATACTTGACGGTAATTATGGTAGCAGGTTATCACATTCTTAGCCACCAGTATAATTGAAGCCTACCTGAAGCCAGTGGATACCTCAGAATGCCCACCTAGATGGATCACCCAGTTCTTCCCTCAGACTCCAGAACTCATATTTGTGGGTCAGATGATTCAATTTTGCCCAAGCTATGTGCTGAGTATTTTGAAAACGTTGACAGAAATGTTAGTTTTTAAACTGCCTTGTTCCTCAGCTGTTGGAAAATGCAAAGCCTTTCTCTGCTATCTGAATCAGAAGAAAGGAGGGCATGTCCTGGATGTTGAAGATTCTTAATGATGGATGCAGTCTTCGTGAGGCAATGGCTCTGGAGGATGTCCTCAATGGTGGGAAGGTTTTTGCCTGTAATGCAGATGGCTGATTCTACAACACTCTGCAGACTCTTGTGATCCTGTGCAATGGAGACTGCGATGCCACCAATCAGAATGTTCTCCATCATTCAACTATAGAAACTTGCATGAGTTCTTGGTGACATATCAAATCTCCTTAAACTCCTAATGAAGTTGTGTTTCTGGCATGGCCTCTTGATGATTGCAATGATGATTTGGGCCCAGGTTAGATCCACTGAGATGGTGACGCCCAGGAACTTAAAGCTGCTCACCCTTTCTACTGCTGCGGCCTCAGTGAGGACTGCTGTGTGTTCTCCCACCCTCCACTTCCGAAAGCCTACGATCAATTCTTTGGTAGGAACAGGCACCAAGCAGGAGGTTGCATTCACCTTTACGTTGCTGACTTTCTCTTGCTTTTCAGAAAATTATTGAATGTCAATTTACAATTTTGGTTAAATATGCTAAGTGACTTCACAATGTTAACCACTGTCAAGTTCATATTGGACTAGGGTTGTGCATTCATTGCACTATCTTACTCACAGCTGGTACATGCAATCACCAAAAGTCAATATGGTACATGATTAATATTCAAATTATTCATGTAATAAGGGATTTTATTCACTGGATCACAGGAACAATATTACCATCAGAGTTTCTTAATTACAGTTTGAGATTCAAATATGTGGTTTGGATCATGTTTATCCTTGGTTCGCAGCCCATGTATTACTAAGAGACACGATCTATAACTCCCACAAAGAATGCCTTTCAATAAGTAGTATAATGGGACAATATACATCAATTTTAATATTGATTCACACCTTTCCTAGAGACAGACCTTCCTGATATTGTTCACTCAGAAGTCTACCTTTTCGATGTTCCACCACTGGAGAATGCGTGTGTGAGAACTGATAAACCATTCAGCCTGTCTCTGAGTTATATGGGAGAGAAGGCCAGGGTTAGACTTGAGGATGATAGAATGGTATCTGGTGGCAAGAGTCACGATCTCACGCATTGTATTGCTTCGGAGTGTGTGGGTTTGCAAGTGGTGACTGAGGGCTGATGAGAACAACACACACAAAATGCCGGGGGAGCTCAGCAGGCCAGGCAGCATCTATGGAATAGAGTAAACAGGCGACGTTTCAGACCCAGCCTCTTCGTTAGGACGTGAAGACTCCTGATGATGTGTCTCAGCCAGAAGCGTCGACTGTTTACTCTTTTCCATAGATGCTACCTGGCCTGCTGAGTTCCTCCAGCATTTTGTGTGTGTTGCTTTGATTCTGAACATCTGCAGATTTACTCTTGTGAGGGGTAATGAAAGCTGTCTTGTAATCACAAGTAAGGTGCTAGGTGTTACTCCAAGAGATCTGTGGACAGGGGTGGGGGGGAGCGAGGCAGCACACTCAAAATGCTGGAGGAATTCAGCAGGTCAGGTAGCATCTATGGAAAAGAATAAATAAGCGACGTTTTAGGCCAAGGCCTTTCATCAGGACAGGAAAGGAAGGGGAGAAGTCAGAGTAAGAAGGTGGGGGAAGGGGAGGAAGAAGTACAAGATGGCAGATGATAGGTGAAAGTGGGATTGGGGGTGAAGTAAAAATCTTGGAAGTTGATAGGTGAAAGAGATAAAGTGGTGGAAAAGGGTGAATCTGATACTAGAGGGAGGTGATGGAGGTGTAGGAGATAAGGTGAGAGGGAAATGGGAATGGGGAACAGTGAAGGAGAGGTGGGGGTTCGAGGAATCAGAGGTTCGAGAAATCGATGTTCATGCCATCAGGTTGGAGCCTACCCAGATGGAATATAAGGTGTTGCTCCTCCAACCTGAGTGTGGCCTCATCCTGGCAGCAGAGGAGGCCATGGACTGACATGTAGGAACGGGAAAGGGAAGCGGAATTAAAATAGGTGGCTACTGGAAGATCCCGCTTTTTATGAGGGTTGGAGCTAAGGTGCTTGACATAGCAGTCTCCCAATCTACATCAGTTCTTGCTGATATATAGGAGGCCACACTGGGAATACAGGATACGGTAGATGACCCCAGCAGACTCACAGGTGAAGTGGTGTGTCACCTGGAAAGACTGTTTGGGGCCCTGAATTGTAGTGAGGGAGGAGGTGTAGGGGCAGGTGTGACACTTGTTCCACTTGCAAGGATAAGTGCCAGGAGGGAGATTGGTTGAGAAGGATGAGTGGACAAGGGGGTCACATAGGGAGTGATCTTTGTTGAAGGTGGAAAATGGTGGGAGGGAAAGATGTGCTTGGTGGTGGGATCACACTGAAGATGCATAAGTTAAGGAGAATTATGTGTTGGGCATGCAAGCTATTAGGGTGATAGGTGAGGAACAAGGGGAGCCCTATCCCTGGTGTGGCGGCAGAAGGATGGGGTGAAGGCAGAGGTGTGTGAAATGGAGGAGATGCAGATGAGGGCAGTATTGACTGCGGAGGAAGGGAAACCCCTTTCTTTGAAGAAGGAGGACATTTCAGTTGTTCTGGAATGAAAAGCCTCATCTTGAGAGCAGATGTGGCAGAGACAGAAGAACTGAGAGAAAGGGATGGCATTTTTACAAGTGACAGGGTGGAATGGGGTATAGTCTAAGAATTAGTTTTATCAAATATATCAGTAGAAAGACATTGAGAAAGGGGAGAGATCTGTTGGAAATGGACCAAATAAATTTGAGGACAGGGTGGAAGTTGGAGGCAAAGTTAGTAAAATCAACAAGCCCAGCATGGGGGCAGGAAGCAGCACGAATGCAGTCATCAATGTAGCGTAGGAAAAGTTTGGGGTGATGTCGGTGTAGGGTTGGAACATGGACTGTTCCAGGTAGCCAGTGAAAAGGCAGACACAGCTGGGACCCTTGTGAATGCCCATGGCTACACCTTTGGTTTGAAGGAAGAGGGAGGAGCCGGAAGAGAAATTTTTGAGGTTGAGGACCATTTCCATCAGATGGAGGAGAGTGGTGGTGGAGGTTGGCCAGTACAGCGTGTCTGGGTCTGGATGTGCAGTTGGTCGAAGAGTGGGAGGGCAGCAGAAATGACATCGAGGGAGCAATGAGAGAGGGTTTCACTGAACTCTCCCGTCAGAGGGAAGATTTAGACTCCTCGAAGAGACCAGGAGGGAGGGAGGACCTGGTCATAGGGCAGTATGGAGCAGTAATGGTTGATGCAAGGTTTCTGATAGATGATGGGATGAGGTTTAGACTCAAAGTGCATAGACAGATCCCACATTAATGAGTAACACATCTTTCCTCATGAGCTTTGTGAAGATCTATGGTAAGTCATATGCGAGTGGACCAAAATCCAGGGCTGTACTGTCTGGCCTCCTCCCTACACTAATGCACCAGATACATGGAGGAGCCAGAGAGCAGATTATGGACATTATGGAATTTGCACCATTTCAATTTCCTTTTACAAATATTTTATACTGAAATTGAAGAGGGAAGCAGAAAACTATTGTGCTACTTGGCATAATCTCAAGTTGCAAGTCTTTTGACATACAGAGAAATATCAATGGTAGATGTACTGATATCATGGTCTGTCACATATGGTTAAGATCTGTTCTGTAAAGCAATGCCTCCTACCAACAAACTGAATTTGTTCCTTCTGGTTAGAATCCATGCCAATTGAAAGCTTTGTGAATTTTCAACAATGATCATCCATTCCAACCACATTGCATTGCTCATTCAAATTGTGATCCCCGATCCCATTTATTTGTCTCCTGCCACGTTTCTTAAATTGCACAAATGTCTTCCTGTTGGCTGTCCCATTGTGTGCAATTTAGATCTTCACATTCTACATTAAATATAATTCAGCAATGAATCAAACCCTGCATTACGTAATTCTACAGGAGAGGTTTTACTTTTAATTTGTTTTTCTGATGTTTTGTTGAGTGGGATAAGAAATGTCAATCAGTAGTTTAGAATCAATTTGAACATTTAGTTATGAAACATATGTATCGACTGGAATTAAACTGCTAATAATATCCATTTAAATTTCCCTTTAAGAGATCAATGCGGTAATTTACATTGTCAGAGATTACTTACTGCTAAAAAATTAATCGCTAGTGATAATGGCAATTTTAAATGCACTGTGGCAAAGTGTTGAAGGTTAAATCTCCAATCTTCCCTCCACTCTCTCCCCTCACACTGCCCTTCAGTCTTTCTGCATTAATCCCAAACTTATCACGAAATCCACAGACAAATGGGATGCTCTTAAAGTGCGGTAGACCAACCTCTACCTTGTTGATGCCAGGCTGCAACTCTTGGATACTTCCTCATCCCTAACCCTTAAAAAGGACTCTACTCTGGACTATCAGAAAAATGTCTCCGCTACCATCAGTAACCTCATCAACTCTACCGAACTCCCACCCATTGCCACCAAACTTGTAGTTCCTTTACTCCACACTGTTTATTTCTAGCTTCAACCCAAGACGCACAGACCTGGCTGTCCAGGTTGGCCCATAGTCTCTGCCTGCTCTGAACTCATGTCCACACACCTCAACCCTATTCTATCTCTCTTGGTTCAATCCATTCCCTCCTGTATCCATGAGAGTTCACATGCTCTCAATCTCCTCAATAACTTTCAATTCCCTGGCCCTGTCCACCTCATTTTCACCTTGGATGTCCAGTCCCAATACATTTCTATCCTCCATCAAAAAGGCCTTAAAACTCTCTGCCTCCTTCTCTACAAATGACCCAACTAGTCTACCTCCACTGCCACCGTCCTGCATCTGTCAGAACTGATCCTCACCTTCAATCCTTTCTCATTTGACTTCTCCCACTTTCTCCAGATTTAGGGTGAGGCTATGGGCAGCTGCATGGGCCCCAACTATGCCTGCCTTTTCCGTGGCTACGCGGAGTAGTCCATCATCCAAGCCATCACTGGTAACGATCCCCAAATCTTCCTGAGCTATATTGGTGACTGCATTGGTGCTGCTTCATGCACCCATGCTGAGTTTGTCAACTTTATCAACTTCTACCCTGCCCTTAAATTCATTTAATCCAATTCTGACACCTCCCTCTCCTTTTTTGATCTCTCTGTATCCATCTCTGCAGGCAAGTTGTCTACCACCATCTTTTATAAACCTATCAAGTCCCACCGATATTTTGACTCTACCTCTTTCACCCTATTTCCCATCAAAATGCTATTCCCTTTTCTCATTTCCTTCATCTCTGCCACATCTGTTCCTAGGATGAGGCTTTCCTTTCCAGGACACCACCGACGTCCCTCTTCAAAGAGTGAGGTTTCCCTTCATCCACCATTGATGCTGACCTCACCTCATCTGCTCCATTTTCTGTATGTCCATGGTCACACCATCGTCCCATTGCCTTAGTTGGGATTGGGTTCCTTTTATCCTCACACCCCTCTCCATGATCCACTGCATCCGACAGATAATTTTCCATATCTTTCCTCATCTTCAATGGGATCCTACCAGGAAACACATGTTTATCTGCCCCGCACTCTGCGCTTTCTGCAGGGATCGCTTCCTCCATGATTCCCTTGTCCATTTGTCTCTCCCCACGAAAGTTTCGTCCTGGCACTTAACCCTGCAAATGACAGAAATGCTACACTTGCTCATATAACCTCCTCCCTTACTTCCATCCAGGGCTCAAAGCAGTCCATCCAGGTGAGGCAACGCTTCAGTTACAAACTTGTTGTGGTTGTCTATTGCATTCGGTGCTCCCAATGTAGCCTCCTCTACATTGATGAGATCTGATGTAAAATAGGGGATTGCTTTGTCGAGCACCATCAAAAGCGTAATTTTCCAGTGGCCAACCATTTTTAATCCTATCCCAATTTCCATTCTGACATGTTAGTCCATGGCCTCCTCTTTTGCCATGATGAGACCATTCTCAGGGTGGAAGAGCAATACCTCATACACCTCATTTTCCATCTAGGTAGCCTCCAACCTGATGGCATGAACATCAATTTCTCCTTCGAATAAATATTTTTTCCCTTCCCCTTCTCTCTTCTATTCCCCACTCTGGCCTCTTACCTTTTCTCCTCATGTGCCTTGGGTGCCCCTCCTTCTTCCCTTTCTCCCATGGTCCAAGCTCTTCTCCCATCAGATCCCTTCTTCTCTTGCCCTTTACGCGTCCAATCCAGCAGGCTTCACCTAGCTAGTCCACCTCCCCTCCTCGCACCTTTTTATTCTGGTGTCTTCCTCATCCTTTTCCAGTCCTGAAGAAGGGTCTCAGCTTGAAACATTGACTGTTTTTAATTTCCATAAATGCTGTCTGATCTGCGGAGTCCACCGGCACCTTGTGTGTGGAATCTCCAAACTGTTGTATTGACACTGAAGATGTGTAATGAACTTCGGTTAAATGTGTTCCCTCTGGGAAGTCTGCTTACTTCTTCATTTCAGTATATTTTTCTCCATCTTCCTCAATATCTCATTCTGTTGCCATAGGTTGAAATTGGTGCCTTACATCTAATCAATGTTTTCTGCTTTCAGAAAATTCCATGTGTTTGGTGTCCTTTTCGTAATTCCAATGGGGAATTTTATTATGAGAGGAATTTCCAAGATGTAAATCAACCCAGACCAGCAGTGCGCAAATGTTTTTGAAAGACCTGTTCTCTATTTATTCATGAGATCCACAGATCCATAGAACAGGGAGAGCAGGGCATCTATGCAAGCTGGTCTCAGTTGTCTATGTTTGGCTCATATCCTCTAAATTTCTGTCCATGTACCTGCCTGAATAACATTTAAAGAATATAATCATACCACCTCTACCACTTCCTGTGGTAGCTTGTTCCATATCCTCATCAACTTCTGTGTGAAAAACCTGTCCCACATGTCCCCTTTAAATATTTCCACTCTCTCCTTAAACCAATGCCCTCTATTTTAGACTCCCCTACCTTGGAAAGATGTCTGTGACTATTTACCTTATCTATAAGCCCCTTAAAATTTTATAAACTCTTATAAGGTCACTCTTCAGCTTGCTTTGCTTTAGGGAAAACAGTCTCAGTCTATCTAAACTCTCTTTATAACCCAAGCCCTCCAGTCTAGACAACATTCCTGTGGATTATTTCTGTACCCTCTCCAGCTTAATCACACCCTCTCTACAGCATAGTGACTAGTACTGCACACAATACTCCATATGCAGCTAAATGAATGATTTGTACAACTGTAACATGATGCCCCAACTCTTATATTCAATGACTCGGCCAATGAATATAACATTGGCCTTCTTCACTGCTCTGTCTACCTCTGTTGAGACTTCCAGGGAACTATGTACTCCTAAGTCTCGGTGTTTACAATTCCTGCCCAGGGCCCTGTCATTCACTCTATGTCTCCTGGCCTGGTTTAACTTCCCAATGGCATTGTTTTGTACTTGATTTGCTTAAATTCTATCAGCCATTTCCGTAACCACTTGCCCAGTTGATATAGATCCTGTAGTGATCCTCTTCACTGTCCACCATATCACCATATTTTTGTCAACTGCAAACTTATTAAACATGCCACCTACATTCTCTTCCTAATGTTATGTATCCGTGGGTAACTTGCGACTGTCACATGACCAAGATGTAATTGAGGCTCTGCTGGGCATGATGTAATGGTCTTGTGATGGTGAAGTGATGTAATTTTCCTGCCAGTGAGAGATCATGTGATGGTTTTTTCAACAGGGTATAAAAGGAGAACCCCTCCCTGTGACGCAGGTCAGTTCGTGTTTTAATTCATCAGTGACTCTGTTCTGCTGCATATTTGATTTTATGACGCAGTTTCATTTTAAAAGTGGAGTTTTAATTTCTACTGTAAGAATTGTTGTGCCGGCAGTTCTGAAAATTACTGCCAGTTAAAGTCCAGTCGGAGAGTGAAGAATTATCGAAGTTCGGGAAGCTGAAGGATCGAGGAAAGTTGGTGTTGTTGGCGGTGAAACAGGTTCGACCTTATTTGATCCTCATTCTGAAGGAATTAGTAGCCTGCAATCCAAGATAGCTCCTGCTAAAAGAGCAGAAAGAGCTGGATGCAGGATTTTGCCAAGGAGAGGTCAGTGCCTTTAAGCAGTTTTATTTCCTTCACCGTAAATCCTTCAGGCAAGACATACTCCAGCTGGGATCAGCAGTAACGTCACAAAAGAGAATTTATTACTTCAAGGAGAGTCTCTCCTAATTGACTGTAAATAATTTTGGACTTTTTGCAATACTACTTTAAAAACTGAGTTCGCATTTCTCGCTTTAAGAACTGTTCGAGCTGCCGTATAGCAGCTGACCTCCGGTTAAGTTAGTCGTTTGTTTACTTTTGGGTCTTTTTTTTAGCAGTGTTTAATAAATGTTTTATTTGTTATAGAAAACCTGTCTCAATTATATATTCATTGTTGTTGGATCATAACACTAATTATTAACATATATGATGAAAAGTAAATAACCCAATACCGATCCTGCGGCTCATAACTGTTTACAGGTCAGAACAGAACAGAAACATTTCTCTGACAACATCTGCCTCCTACCACCAAGACAATTATGTATTCAATTTGCTATCTCATCCTGGGTCCCATGTGGTCTATCCTCCTGGAATAGCCTAGCGTGCAGATCTTGTCAAAAGCCTTGCTAAAATCCTTGTCGAAAATGGCTATATCTCTGCTCTCATTAATCCTCTTGGTCAACACCTCAAAATTCCTATGAACAGAACAATACCAACTATTCCAAATAAACCCTTGCCTTTCCAATACAAAGAATCCTGTCTCTCAGAACCCTTTCCAGAGACTTTCCAATTTCTACTTATATGATCTCACTAGACATTCCATAAGACCATAAGACATAGGAACAGAATTATCCCACTCAGCCCATTGAGTCTGCTCTGCTGCTCCATCAGACTGATTGCCTTTGTTACCACAAACTCAATCTGTAAGAAACATCCTCTCTACGTCCACGCTATCTAGGCTTTTCAAAATTTCTTAGGCTTCAATGAAATTCTCACTCATTCTTCTAAACTCCAGCAAGTACAGGTGCAGAGCCATCAAACACTTCTAATATATTAACCCTTTCTGTGAACCCACATTTCCATCTTGTGTCACTTTCTATAACATCACAAAATTCTACTTGAGCAAATCTAAGATGTAAATAATTATGTGCATTGCCAGATTTCACACTACATCATCCCTTTTAAAGGGAGCTGTCCAAGAAAATCAGGATTTACAAACCTTTGGTGCTGATGCAAGTGGAGAAAATTTCCTTCATTCCGTGTAGCAAAATCATAGGTACTTTCATGGGAAACAAGTTTAGAACTTAACAGCGCATAACACATTAGTAATTGTTCTTGGAAGGCAGAGGTGAAATGACACTTGATGGATTTTCGAGGGAATTCAAGGATTATGTTCTCTTTATTTGCTGGCTGTACACACAATTGAGCAGAAATTCTTATTACTGGTGATATGGCCTACTCAAACATTAACATCTGTGGGTTAATATGAGCACGTTAGAGAGGGATAGAAGGGCACTTCAGTAGAAAACATTCATGGAAATGAGTTTGATCCAAAGTTGAAATGAATAAGTGTTGAAGGCAGGCAGGGGCAGGAAAGGGAGTGAGGATGGTCTGACAAACTAAATTGCATTTGTTAATGAAAGAAGCTTGTTAAGTAAGGCAAATGAACTCAGTGCATTCAGGCACTTTGGAACTGTGATGTTACAGCTATTTGTAAAACATGATTGAAGATAGGCAGGACTGACATCTCTATGCATTGGGTTACAGAAAACTGCCAGCATGATAGAGGTGACAGAGGAACAGGAGTTGCAAGGTTTATAAGGCAGTATTTAGAGGGGATAATACATGGGAGCACATGATGCTGGAGAGGTAGTAATGGGGTACAAAGAAGTATTGGATGAGCTTAATAAGTATTTTGTGTCAGTCTTCACTGTTGAAGACACTAACTATATGACAGAAATTCAAGAGTGTCAGGGTCAAGGGCATCTTTGCCATTACTAAGGAGAACGTGCTTGGGAAGCTGAAAGGTCTGAAGGTAGTTACGTCACCTGGACCAGACGGACTGCACCCCAGGTTCTGAAAGAGGTAGCTGAAGAAATAGATAGATAGATAGATAGATAGATACTTTATTCATCCCCATGGGGAAATTCAACTTTTTTTTCCAATGTCCCATACACTTGTTGTAGCAAAACTAATTACATACAATACTTAACTCAGTAAAAAAAATATGATATGCATCTAAATCACTATCTCAAAAAGCATTAATAATAGCTTTTAAAAAGTTTAAAAATCGTGGAGGCATTAGTAATGATCTTTTAAGAATACGAGATTCTGGAATGGTTCCAGAGGAATGGAAATTGCAAATGTCTCTCCACACTTTAAAAAGGGAGGGATGGAGAAGAAAGGCAATTATAGTCCAGTTATTCTGACTTCAGTGTTTAGGAAGATGCTGGAGTCCATTATTAAGGATAAGGTTTTGGGGTACTTGCGGGTACATGACAAAGTTGGCCAAAGTCAGCATGATTTTCTCAAGGGGAAGTTTTACCTGACGAATCTGTTGGAAATCTTTGAGGATGGAGAAAAGAGAAACAGTGGATTATCAGAAGGCCTTTGATAAGGTGCTGCTCATGAGGCTGCTTAAGAAGTATTACAGGAAAGGTACTAGCAAGGATAGAGAATTGGCTGAATGGCAGGAGGCAAAGAGTGGGAATAAAAGGAGCCTTTTCTTGTTGGCTGCTAGTGACTAGTGGTGTTCCACAGGAGTCTCTGTTGAGACCACTTCTTTGTACTTTATGTGTCAACAATTTGGATGATGGAATTAATGGCTTTGTGGTCAAGTTCACAGATGATATAAAGATAGGTGGAGGAAGCAGGAAGTCTGTAGAAGGATTTGGACAGATTGGGAGAATGGGCAAAGATATGGCAGATGGAATATAGTGTAGGGAATTGTATGGTCATGCACTTTGGTAGAAGGAAAAACAGCGTAGACTCTTTTCTAAATGGGGAAAAATTTGAATATTTGAGGTGCAAAGGGATTTGGGAATCCTTGTGCAGGATTCCCTGAGGGATAACTTGCAGGTTGAGTTGGTGGTAAGGAAGACAAACACAATATTAGCATTCAATTCCAGAAGACTAGGATATAAGAGCAAGGGTGTGATGCTAAGGCTTTATACGGTATAGGTCAGACCACACGGAGTATTGTGAGCAGTTTGGGCCCCTTATCTAAGAAAAGATGTGTTGGCATTGGAGAAGGTCCAGAGGAGTTTCAATAGAATGATTCTGGGAATGAAAGGGTTAACATAAGAGGAGCATTTGATGCCTTTGGGCTTTTAATCATTGGAGTTTAGAAGAATGAAGAGAGATCACTTTGAAACCTGTTGAATATTGAAAGGCTTAGACAGCGTGGATGTGGTGAGAATGTTTCCTATAGTGGGAGAGTCTAGGAGCAGAGGGCACAGCTTCAGTATAGAGGGATGTCCAATTAGAACAGAGATGAGAAGTAATTGCTTTAGCTAGAGGGTGGTGAATCTGTGGAATTCACTGCTGCAGGAGGCTGTGGTAGCCAAATCAATGAATACATTTAAAGGACAGTTTGAGACGGTCTTGATAAGTCATGGTGTTAAACATTACAGGGAGAAGACAGGAGAATGGAGTTGAGAGGGATAATTATTCAGCCATGATGGAATGGCAGATGAGACTCAATTAGCCCAATGGCCTAATTTGCCTTCTATATCTTAATGGTCTTATGGTCTTTTGTATAGTCTGAAAACTTGGACATTGTGCCAAAAGAATCGATATGGGTATAATGGATTTTAACAAGAATTTTGAGAGAACAGCAAATGCATCAATATTGAGGCAAATGCAAGAAACAATGCAGACGTCAAATTCAGCAGAAAATGGTTTGCATTTATGAGAATCAGAATCAGGTTTATTATCGCCAGTATGTGTCGTGAAATTTGTTAACTTAGCAGCAGCAGTTCAATGTAATGCATAATATAGATGAAGACGAAGGAAAAAATAATAAATAAATCAGTAGATCAATTACAGTAAATGTATATTGAATAGATTAAAAATCGTGAAAAAAGCAGAATATATTAAAAAGTGAGGTAGTGTTCACAGGTTCAATGTCCATTTAGAAATCAGATGGCAGAGGGGAAGAAGCTGTTCCTGAATCGCTGAGTGTGTGCCTTCAGGCTTCTGTATCTCCTACCTGATGGTAACAGTGAGAAAAGGGCATATCCTGGGTGCTGGAGGTCCTTAATAATGGACGCTGCCTTTCTGAGACACTGCTCCCTAAAGATGTCCTGGGTACTTTGTAGGCTAGTGCCCAAGATGGAGCTGACTAGATTTACAACCCTCTGCAGTTTCTTTCAGTCCTGTGTAGTAGCCCTTCCATACCAGACAGTGATGCAGCCTGTCAGAATGCTCTCCACAGTACATCTATAGAAGTTTCTGAGTGTATTTGTTGACATACCAAAACTCCTAATGAAGTTTAGTCGCTGTCTTGCCTTCTTTATAACTGCATCCATATGTTGGGATCAGGTTAGATCCTCAGAGATCTTGACATCCAGGAACTTGAAACTGCTCACTCTCTCCACTTCTGATCCCTCTATGAGGATTGGTATGTGTTCCTTCGTCTTACCCTTCCTGAAGTCTACAACCAGCTTTTTCGTCTTATTTACATTGAGTGCAAGGTTATTGCTGTGACACCACTTCACTAGTTGGTATATCTCGCTCCTGTATGTCCTCTCGTCACCATCTGAGATCCTAATAACAATGGTTGTATCATCAGCAAATTTATAGACGGTATTTGAGCCATGACTAGCCACACAGTCATGGGTATAGAAAGAGTAGAGCAGTGGGCTAAGCACACACCATTTAGGTGCACTGGTGTTGATCGTCAGCGAGGAGGAGATATTATCACCAATCTGCACAGATTATGGTCTTCTGGTTAGGAAGTCGAGGATCCAATTGCAGAGGGAGGTACAGAGGCCCAGGTTCTGCAACTTATTAATCAGGATTGTGGGAATGATGGTGTTAAATACTGAGCTATAGTCGATGAACAGCATCCTGACGTAGGTGTTTGGGTTGTCCAGGTGGTCTAAAGTCGTGTGAACAGCCATTGAGATTGCATCTGCCATTGACCTATTGTGGCGATAAGCAACTTGCAGTGGGTCCAGGTCCTTGCTGAGGCAGGAGTTCAGTCCAGTCATGATCAACCTCTCAAAGCATTTCATCACTGTAGTGCTACCAGGCAATAGTCATTAAGGCAGCTCACATTATTCTTCTTAGGCACTGGTATAATTGTTGCCTTTTTGAAGCAAATGGAAACTCCTGCCCATAGCAGCGAGAGGTTGAAAATGTCCTTGAATGCTCCCGCCAGTTGGTTGGCACAAGTTTTCAGAGCCTTACCAGGTACTGCATCAGGAGCTTCCGCCTTGCGAGGGCTCATCCTCTTTAAAGACAGCCTAACATTGGCTTCTGAAACAGAGGTCACAGGGTCACCGGGTGTTGCAGGGATCTTCACAGCTGTAGCTATAGTCTCCCGTTCAAAGCGGGAATAGAAGATGTTGAGGTCATCTGGTAGTGAAGCATCACTGCCATTCATGCTATTGAGTTTCGCTTTGTGGGAAGTAATGTCCTGCAAACCCTGCCAAAGTTGTCGTACATCCAATATTGTCTCCAACCTCGTTCAAAATTGTCTCTTCGCCCTTTAAGTAGCCCTCTGCAAATTATGCCTGGTTTTCTGGTACAGACCTCGGTTGCCAGACTTTTCTTTCATTATAAGAAGTTATGCCAAAGTGTTTCCACAAATAATGAAGTGCCTTTGTAAAGTAGTCATTGCTGTAATATAGCAAATGTATGAAGCAAGGTCACAAAGCAAAAATGTGATAACTTCACTGCAAATAAAATACATGCAAATATCATGCTTTTCAGGGGATCCACACAAAATTGTACCTGGTGCTTTGCTTATGATAAATTTGTATGTTATTTCCTTTTAGCATGCAGTAAATGGGGATAACTTTAGGAGTTTTATGATACAGATTAAAGTAATTAGTTGTGTTGCAACTTTTAAAAGGAAAATGTTCACTGCCTCGGACACCGCTGTAAATTTATGGCAGTTTCAGAGTGCCACAATAATATGGGAGCAGGTATTTCTTATGCTGATTCTTGTAGAAGAGGTGGGCACTGGAAGAATTCCCAGGTGCTCGGGAGGTGAGGGGAGGCAAAGCAAGGGATCAGGATGGTGATGAAGTGCCGTTGGGAAGAGCTGGCAGCAGAGAAGAGACCAAGACCACGTCACAATGCAGAAACAAGTTAAATAAACACACACGTGAAGTCAGTGTTCAGAGGAGTAAGTTCCCATCCATAATGACTGTGCATTCTCACCACTAATCCAACAGTTGAACATTTACATCTCACAAATTTCACAGTTCCACATATCCAGTTAAGACAGTAACAGTGTGGATATTGTAACACACTGATCATGCACAACCGTCTTTCTTGGCAAAGAAAGTGGCAAACAGCCATTGGTAGTGGAACAGACTCAGCAGCAAGGCCTGCATTGCTTTGCTCACACATTTAACTCAAACACATATGGTGTGTTTTTTTTATTTTAGGAAATCTCAACAAGTATTATTTTTCATCTGTGGCAAGACTTGTATTCCTATGCATTTTTTTGCATGTGATTTTAGCAGCCAAATCCTTGTGCACAGTGCGTCCTGGAATTGAGAACTGGTGTGTGGACTCAATTATAGTTTAAGTCAAACTCTGGAACTCTAACTTCACTGCTTCACCTAAACAGATCACTAGCTTAGTCCACCAAACTTTACTCACCAATAAATATTGAAAAAAAGCATTAGAATTATGACAAATATTTAATATCAAATTTCTGTATTTATTATTGGGGGGGGCAGCAAGTCAATGCACACATATCCGTCCGTTCTATAAGTTCACAAGATATCTGTTATTCACATTGTGATGAAAACCACTGTGGATTAGAAAGGACATTCAATGCTTTAAGGTTTATTTGTAAACAGTTGAGCTGGAATGAACATGTTGCACCACTGGAACTCAATTTAGTTCACAATAATTCATAGGCCATGGAAGGATTCTCTGCAACTTTTATCCAAGAATTTGCAAAAGTACAAATGATCAAATTATTAGAATAGGTATTTCCTTTCAAACACCGTTTTCATTGAAGTCATCTAAAATGACTATTTTGAACAAAAATTAAAACTAATACAATAGTATTTAAAATGACTAGAATACACGGTCTGTGTGAATGTGTGTGTGTGTGTGTTTGCATGCAAGCCTAAGTGCATACATCTGTGTGTATTATATCTGCCTTGTGTGTTTGTGTAAACAGTAAGTGAGTTACTCAGCAGTGTACTTTAGCTCTGCATGTGGGTGATATATGGGTTTTGCTGTGGCCACAGAAAGAAGGGGCATGCACTTATTGTTGTAACCCACCATTTTCAATCCATTTGGCATATTTGCTCTAGCTGTGATAGGTGTTGAAGTACATGACCCAAAGATAAATGCTGTCGGGATAAATGTACAGAGGAATGAAATTTCAATGGAATCCATTTTTGGAATGTATTAAGTACCTGTAATAATGTTTAATTTTACTCTGGCTGTGATCCCAGTGTGCTTACCCTGGCTCTGATAGATTTTGGGATTATGAAATTGAACTGATCAAAATCAGGATACATATACTCATGAAATTGGGGTTGTGTGTAGTGGCTCGAGCAGAACTGAAGCGTGGGAATTAATTCTGGAAGAAGTTAGGGTACATAGAATAACTCATTTGAAGGTTTTAGGATATACACAGATTTAATGTACACACAAATTGTCCATTATGTGTGCATTTATGATGATCAGCACAGGAACGTGTGCATTTGACTGACGATGTTGGGATGCAAGTATTAGTATTGATTAAAGGGGCTGGGTATGTGATCACTGATTGATTTTGGGCTCATACTGTGACTGTGTCCAGTGCTAGGGTCTATTATTTGTATTGGTCCTTGATCTGATCGCTGCTGTCTCTAATGGACAATGCTATGACATATTCACCAAGATCATTATGGGGTGTTGAATAAAGGCACTATGAGTGATGATGGGTAGACATGGTATTATAGGTGATGGGTCTATAGAGTATGATTTGACAATATGCAGCTTGACTGTTGTTAGATGTATGTATCTTGACTGGTGCCAGGTTTATGGATTTTGTTGAATCCATGCACTACGGTCTCTTTTGGGATGCATGCACTGACTGTGATAATCTTCAGGTGTGCCTTGACTGTGCTTTTTTTTTTCTTTTTTTTATTCACAGTGCGCTTTACACAAAAATACTATAAAGTTCACACTATATTCAATTATACTATTAAAATTCAAGAAAAGTGGATACGAGACAATAACATCATAATTATATATATATATATTTATATAGATATATCATAGGTCAATACACTTCAGTAAAAAATATTTGAAAGCCTTCAAATCCTCCTGTTTACTTTTCAACAGGTTTTGAACAAACAGCCTCTACTGAGATTACATTGCACAGATTCTGATCAAGGTAGGGGAGATTTTCCAGAGCTCGCACTGACCATGCTAATGTGCCCAAGCCCAACAAACCAGCTGGAACGAAAAAAAAACCACCTGGGAAAGGATCAGTCCAAATTTCCCTCACTTAAGTGGCTAAATCAGATGGGCCCCATTATAGGTATGCATCCTGACCTAATTTCCCAGCATCCCAGGTGATCTTGGGCACAGAAAAGGAAAATCTCTCCTAGGCCTCATTGTTGAGTCATATACAAAAATCAAACCAAAACCCAATGGTTCAGCATTAAAAAAATTCACCCTAGTGCTTGGAGCATTTGATAATTTTTCTTTTTTAAAAACTCATCATCAATTAGTGCAGACCGGAGAGAGCAGGGCTGTGCAGTAGGAAATGGGAAAACATACCAAACTCTACTGCTGTTTGCATAGGAAAGCAACTGTCATTCTCATTACGAGAACTCTGCAGAGCAGGATGATATCCTGCTGAAACTGATCGGCAACTAAAGAGGTGGATATCTGCATTCTCCTGCAAACTGAATCACCGTTGGTTCCCTTCATTTGTGACATAGGATTAAAAAAACGCTCATAGAACAAAAATATTTAGCACAGGCAGAGAATATCCCATATGTGCTCACTGTGCAGCACCATTGCAAATCTCTTGTTAGAGAACAGGCCTATGGTTTTGTTACACATAGTGGCCAAGAATCAAGCTTCCTCTACTAACCACCTCCTCTCAAGCCTGCCTCTGATTAATTGCAATTTCTTAAAAGCTGACAATAAAATTAATTATATTAAAATCCATTCACATAACAGCACAGCTGTTTAACTATTTATTGTTATAGCAATATTACTTTTAAATATTATTTCACATGAGTGCTTCTATAAGGCAGCGAGTACCTAGGTCGCTGCCATGGATGATCGGCATGGTAATTGGCTCGGCCTCTGTCATGTGACATGTTGGCTTCAGTCACAGTGAACCATGGTCTCCTCAAGGCAACTGGATCGTTTGAGCCGACAGAACTGAACGGTCCTGGTGGGCAGACCGATGAGGACGTCAAAGGTCTAACAACAGTCATCGAGGAATTTACTCTTGGAGGGAACCTGTAGGGGTTAGCGGTCAAAACCTTGGGGGAAGCATGCTTCACAGAGGACTTTGTCAGATTGCTGTGTCCCAGAGAACAGTCTGTGGTTTTGAACAGGGTGATGCTGTCAGCTTCAGATTCTTCGTTGTGCTGTTTTTCTTCCAGCTTGGAAGGATGGGCATGCTGTCTTGTTTACAAAGACCTTTATCTGGCTTCTGGCGTGACTTGATCTCTTTACACAAACTGCGCTTCTTCTCAATCATTTCAAGTATCGTGTTGTCTCCATAGAACCACTGTTGATACGCCTGGGTAAAAGAGTAGACAAGCAGAAACAAAAGCATAAATCCCGCTGTTTGAATCAGAGATTTCTTTTAAAATCCTTTTTTTGATTGTTTTTCATGGGAGGCTCTGCTACTATTTTTCATCAGCTAGTTATCGTGAAACAACGGCAATTGGTATTAATAAAATTGACCTTGTCTCTTTATCTCCGATCATTGCGACACCCATTAACGCCGTTTTCACAATCATTTGTCATCCCTGTTAACTGGCAGGCAAAAAATCCAAAGGCCTGGCAAAAAAAAAAAGTTTCTAATTGCTGATGTATTAAATAATTTAATTTAGTAATTCAGATTTCTTTCCCTCTCACAGTTATATGTTGTGAGAAAAAGTTCAGCATTTTGCCACTGACCTGATCCACTGTCTTGATACGTGGGGAGATGGTATGCGGTAGCCCCTGGTTTTTAAGTGACAGGAGAGCACGCAAACGGAAGAGCTAAATAAGGATTAAGTTCATGCCGCACTTCGCGACAAGAGCATGCAAAGTGCAAGCATGCAGCCAGCGAATGTATTAAAGATAAGAAGCAGGTTTCGGGCATGCACGCAGAAGCTTATAATACATGCATACGCTGCAGAACGCCATGCCGGATGAATGTCAAACTAGCTGCACTTCACATGTAGAAGGTCATGACAAATGTCTCCCCAGCTTGAGGCTTCTGGCAGCTATCTCCTGTTCCTGTCTGGAAACACTTAGTGGAGCAAAAGTTCAATTCAGATGTGACCCCCGCAGCTGCTGACAAGAGCTGAGCTGGCCGTCGGAAAGGTTTGTCCATGCTCGTGTGTAGCGTGGGCTCCGAAATAAAGCCGCCATCCCCCTGGATGCCGGAAGCTTTCGACACACTCAGCCTGAGATGTCAAAGAGCTGGGATGGACAGTAGTCTTTTGATGGACTTTAAATCTTAGCCTCAGGGGTGGGGGGGGGGGGGGTGTTGCTATTGCTTGCATGGGTGGCGGTGGTGGGGGGAAAGGGGTTGGTGCTTTTGCTGGAGCAAGTGGGGGGGAGGGTTGATGCTGTTGCTGCTGTTGTGTGTGGGAGCTAGGGAGGGGGCTTTGGGATGTTAACACTTTCCCTGTCATTCATTCTTTGGGGTTTTCTTCTGTTTCATGGATGTCTGCAAAGAGTAAGGATTTCAGGTTGTATTAAATTGAACCATGGAACCATTGAACATAATTGGCTGGCCCGGTACACACTGGCAACTGAACACCGTAGTGCGTTCGTACCTGGTCATCTTCTGATCCTCTCGCAGTTGCTCCAAAGACCTGCAAACATAGAAGGATGTCCAGAGAGGTCCCAAACATGCAGAACATCATGAAATAACTTTAGGGAAACAGACCAGGGGACAGAAGGTGTGTGGGTTTATGTAGCTTGTAGCATGATGGCAGAGTGGTTAGGTTATGACAATCACTTACACGGATGGGTTTTATTTACAATCTAACACCTCAGAGCGAAGTTCACGCTTATCAGGCCATCTTCAGAACAAAGAGTGGAAGTGATCCAGCCCTCTCCTTGATCCTTGCAGTGTCTACCTGAAGTGTATTTTGCTTTGTTAAGCTGCAGTAAACCCTGCGTATGACAGGAGGAAAAGCTCAGTGCCAGAGGTGGCAACTAGCCGATTTACGGCCATGACACGTGCAGCTTCCAGAACTCTCCTGTGCAAACAGGAGGAAACTAGTGCAAAGTAGAAGCTTTTTATATAAGATAATACCACAATAAAACAATATCGTTAATTCTAGATGAGGAACATTGCCAAGCACTGTTTTGAAGATGAGCTTCTTTTCTGCCTGGGTGGTAAACATCTGCTTTCGAGCCTCCCTTTCCATCTCCAAGCAAATACTAATAGGATGGGATTTATCATGGGTGGTTAATCTTCAAACCCAGCTTTATGCCTGGTGGTGGGGGCAGTGGAAAATTCCACCTCAAATTCTCCAGTAAAGGCCACCGTTTTGTATCTCCCTTGTTGATTTTATCAGTTTGAATAATATGAACAAACAGCCTCTATAAAAATAACTTAATTCATTTCCCAGCGAATTGTCAATTGTAAATGAGGAATATGTTCCTACCAAATTATCAACTTCCTATTCCAGCTCACTTTAAAGGAATGAAAAGGTTGGTATTTTCTCCTCAAATCCCTTTGAGATTTGACAAAATATAGTCTATGTATAATAGTATCGGTAACTAATTTTTGGATTTTAGCTAGCTAAAACTTTGATTTTGCAGATTATTTCATTTATTTTCACCATGATTAAAACTCACATTTCTTAATATTACATGGGCCAGGAAATTGACTTGTATTTTGTTTCCTCGACACTTTATGCCCTCATTGTCAGTTTCCCATTCAAGTATATAGTATATTTAACACCATAGAAGGCGATCCAATCAGCCGGTTGAAAAGTATATAAAAGCCAATCATTTGGAGGACACACCACAATCGACAGCACACTGACGATGTTTCCTTGCATGATGATGAAAAACTTGGCAAGTAAGTTGCCAAGATTGGAGAACAACTCAACCCAACCTTAGAAGGGGATTATTTGGCCCATCAAGTCAATGGTGGTTCTCAAAAGGATCCTGCCAATGATTTCCAAACAGATCATTTTGTCTGAAGTGCTCACCATCTCCACACTGAATCCCTGATAAGCCACCTGAAATAAACACTCACCTGTCACCCAGCGTGTCTTTGGGGTGTGGGCAGAAACTGGGCCACCTGGCGAAAACACTTCTTTTGGGGATGCATGGTAGTATGAGAGTTAACACAACCAGCTTACTGCACCACTGACCCAGTTTCAAATCCTGCCTCTGTCTGTAAGGGGTATTTATGTTCTCCCCTTTACTACCCGGGTGCTCTGGCTTCCTCCCACATTCCAAAGACGGACAGGTTAGTAGGTTAATTTGTCATGTGGGTGTAATTGGGTGGCGTGGGCTCGTTGATCCAGAAGGGCCTGCCTGCTGCACCTCTAAATAAAAATTAAAATAAATAAATAAGAACTTGTGAAGAATACAAGAACTCCACAAAGACTAATTAATAATTATGAGACTGTGGAGGGCAGACACTAAGATGGAGGTGTTGGGTAGAAGTTCTGCTGTACCATCCATTAACTTATCAGTCTCATCCGTTATCAATGCCTTCCCCAATTGTACTGGCAACATCTTATTCCAGCTAGTCCTCTCCTTCCTTTCTCTGATCGAGTTCCACCCTTACTCCTATGATTCCACTCACTCCTCTAATTCTTTAGCCTTCAGACAATGCTTACTCATTCTAGATGGCAATGTTTATTTTAGTTCCTTTATCTTGGTGAAATTGTTCCGGATAACATAGGTTGAATACTATTATAAAGAGCTTAAGTTTTTGAATAAATGTAATATTTACTTTTAAACGGAATCTATTGTTTATGAGCTTGTAACTAGCATGTCTACAATGACCCCACAGGCATACTGTAAATATGAGCATATTTTACGCAGCAGATTTATAAACAGCTTAATCACATGCTTGTTTTTTCTCCACAAAAGTGTTTGCCCTTTGTTTATAGAGAACACTTGGAGATAACAGAAAGCAGCTGTTTTTGAGATTCCCCTATGGATTACATTTAGCAACAAAAGTAGAGGGTCAGAGAGGAAGGATGTACACAAACCCTGACCACAGTCAATGAACTGTGTTTACATCAAGAACCAAACAAAAAATCACAACAATGCTTCACAGTAAATGACGGTGGAACAGCATATCAGGAGAAAAGAGGGACCAACTCTTTATTGTCCTAATGTATTTCAAATGGTCATCTTTCAGTCTGCTCTACAATTGCACGTCAATGGTCACAGGCCAGAGTGAATGAGCCTGGTGGAAACTAGTTGCAGAAATGGCCATCAAACAGGTTGAAAACCATCAAGTAGTGATGACATTGTCACACAAAACTCCAAACACGAGTTGCTCACCTGCGACTTTAAACATGATTGATCGCTTTGTGTATGAGGGTGATAACATAATAAAAACTATAGATTCTTAGTTCCCATGTCTCGCAGCTCTGGGTTAGCGTCAGGCAAGCTGGTGGGAGAGTAGTCTCGGGAAATTAATTGCCAGACAATTTTCTGAACTAATCACATATTTGATTTTGCCTTGAAAATGTGTGATTTTATAATTTAGATTAAATGGCAAAATACAATCCAGCAACTAGAGTTAATTGAAATGCTTAAAGGAAATATATTTCTTTAAAGGAATTACATTTTTTTCTCTCTTGACTTAACATGAATCTGAAGGGCAGTGCACAAAAGGTGTAAAAATAACTTTAAAATAACCTTTAATAGTAGATGACTACAAAGTGCTTTTGGGAAGTCATAGCAAATGTCATGACATGCTAGATTTAGAGAAGTTTGCCTGAAAACTATATCCAGAGAGTCTGGCTCCAGAAGCCTTGCAGTAGTAATTTAATCTTTAAATGCTTGCTTTAGAAGTTTATATTTGCAAATAAACCTGGAAGCCTCTATGGGAAATAAAAGGTGCTTGTGAAAGTATCCCGCATTCTCACTTTCTCTTTTACATCGTAAGAAGTGGCCTCTTCTCTCAGGGAAATAATCACAAAATTTAATTGTGGCTTAATACCATGGTCCTGGAGGAACGTTGTTTCGTTTTTACTGTGCACTGTACCAGCAGTTATGGTTGAAATGACAATAAAAGAGACTTGACTTGACTTAATATATCAAAGGTATTTCAGCCTCCACATTACCTGCACATCTTACACACGAGGTCCTGTTCTTCTGTAGTCTGCTAACTCATGTCCCAATTCACACTAGTTACTTTCAACCATTACTGCTGTACTTGCTAACCTACATTGGCTCCTGATTAATTAAGACGTTTATTTTAAAGTGCCTATATTTGTTGTTATATCATTCCACACCCCTAAGCCCTCCCCACTCTGAAATCTTTTCCTGTCATATAACCTCCTCTGATATCTGCACTTTCCAAATTCCAGTCTCTTGTTCAAGCCTAAATTTAACGGGTACAAGTTTTAATTTGCTTTTAATAGAGATGGCTCAAGCTCCAAGAGAACCATAACGTTGTTATAGGGTTCGGAGGCTTGCATGCCTCAATGATCTGGAGAACTATGTTGGCTGGAGTCAGGGCTTTATGCTTTGACTCTTGGTGGGGTCACAAGTCAAAGGGTAGAGGCCAGACTAAGAGTGGTCCACCAGTCCTCCAAGTCTGGGGTTCAGCTCAGAACCAGTAACAATACTTACTGGTCAAACAAAACTGTTATGGAAACAACATTGTAGAATCTGAGTGAGGCAGTATTCCTGACTCTCCACTCGGGACTTGCATGACTGACAGTAGTGAAAAATGAGTTACTAACATGATGAAGGAAACGCTGAACACAACCAGAGATGGAAGACTTCCATTGCTGCCCTAAGGCATATTGGGCAGTAGGTAGAGATGTCCCAAGTTTGGATATTTCTTCATAAACCTTGCCATATCTAAATCATTCTTCTTTCAAAATGTTTCTGAAAACTTACCTCATTGACCGAGCTTTGAATTATCTGTCCTAATATGTTGGTGTCAAAGTTTGTACTTCATTGTTCCAATGAAGGATGCTGAGGTCTTTTTGCATTAAAGATACTGTACATATAGAAATTGTTCTTGTTGTAAATTACAAGATTTTAGCAATAAATATTCTATGTAGAATGCACTGTATCTATTGTTATTGCGAAATGAATAATTTGCTGTGTTAATGATACATTTCAAATCTTTCCACATTTTTGTGAATATATGTACTTAAGATCCATTGCTGTCCTCATTGCTATCAATAATAAAGATAGCATCTGAAGAAAATCGAAAAGAAATACAATTTCTATGATGGACAAGCAATAATAACTTTGTATGTGATTATTGATGAGACCACCCTTTTACTTCTGGAGTTACACTTCTCTTTTTGACAATCAGCAATGAATCTGACAGATTGATTGATGTGTTTTTATAAAATCAAATCAGAATTTTTTATTTACCTTGAAATAGGCATTGTGCAATTAAGAAAGAAGATAAAATGTTTCAGCTCTAAATTGGTAAATATCACATCCAAAGTTCGCAGAATGCAACATTTGCCATTCCAACAGGTATGATTATAGGACCATTTACTGACACCTAGTGGTTTCTTTGTATTGGAGAACCAGTATCAAAATCAATGACTGTTAAATTATTGACTTCTTTGTGATGGATAAAGAAAATTTTAGCACTTCATTTACAGAGCAGCTGAGATACGCTGTTCACGCATGGTCTACGCAAAAGACTGATGTCACGGATTGCAACATGCTCTGCAAAATATTTCTTATGCTTACTGACGATAACAGATGCTATTTGGTAGAAAAGTACTATTCACTAACAATTAACTCTTGGAGCAGCTGGGCCAAGAACATGGCCTGTGTTTGAAAAAAGGACACCCCAATCCTGTCAGTAACGCAGTGCCAATTTACTATTTACACAACTCTAAATGCTTTTGCTGTTCATTATCAAGAATGACGTAAGTACTAGCCAGACAGGCAATTTTGAAAGTCTGCTGATCTCATCAACCAAGTAAGCTAACACTATGCACACACAATAAACAGCTTTATTTCAAGAACAACCTTGATCTGCGTAAAGCAGCAATTATGTTCCAATGTAAAGGCCACAGTGGACTTCCTGAATGGCATGAACAGAGGAGTCAAAATCCTGATTACAAAGCCAATCAAAGTCTTCCCCGGTTCCAGTTTCTGCAGCATTACAATGTGATTGTATTCATTACTTCAGCAGCTTCCAGTCACTTACATTGACCAAGGTTCAATTGAATATTGACCGTGTGCATATTAATGAACTGCCTGTACTTGAGTTACAAAGAGATTGTGATTGGATTTGAATGCCTAGTGATTCAAAACATGAAGTTTGATCTCTTTTGGGATACAATTGGGCACTGCATGCCATCCAAGAACCCAATCGAGCAACTCAGAAAGAATTAGAATATTCCCAGCAGCTACATGGTCAGGGTGGGTTTCACCCTTATCCACTTACTAAAGTTCTTTTCCTGGAGCCGGTCGACTGTAGAAGTTTCAGCTGTTGCATCAATGTCCCATTGACCGTTTAGATAGGATGTAGATGGCTCCAGTGGAAGTGAAAGGCAGAGATGGAAGAAGGAAAAAAGGAGCCTTGTGTGCTATGCATTGCAGATGGAAATCAACTGCCTCCATGTAGTGGTCTGACCCAATGGCTCAAGTCACTGTGAGGCTTAGGGTCACCAAAGAGCCAATGATCATAGCCTATGGACAAGTGTTGTGCAGATGTCATGAATCTTTCTTCCCAAACATTGATGCTCTAATGCAGTGATTCCCAAACTGGGTTGCACAGACCTCAGTTAATTGTAGGAGTCCATTGCATACAAAGGGTTGGGAATCCCTGCTCTAAAGGGACACTTTAATTCATGTTTTATTCATGACGCTGTAAGGTTTGCTCCTTGCTTTCTTAGGGTTAAGACAAATTGTCATAAATTCCATCACTGCACCAACATCTGTTGACTGAATTGAAATCTGTTAACATTGATGGTATAGTTATGTTCACAGGTGATGCTGGAATGGTCCACAGTTTGGTGACTTGTGCCTGGAAGTGCCCAGTATCGTTTCCTCAGTATAGCTTCCTCAAGTAATGGTACTCTTACTTCAGATGTGATTAAATTGCTTTTGTGAGAAATTTATCCCTAAAGGCTCATCAATTAACAGACTGGAGAAGAAAAGACATGTATTTATATGGAAACAAGAGGTACTGCAGATGCTGGAAATCTAAAGCAGTACACATAATGTGCTAGAGGAACTCAGCAGGTCCGGTAGCATCTATCGATGTCCTGATGAAGGGTCACGGACTGAAACATTGACTGCTTATTCCCATCCATAGATGCTGCCTGACCTGCTGAGCTCCTGCAGCATATTGTGCATGTATTTATATAGCATCTCATTCAACGTCTGACAATTTAAAAATGTCTTTACAGCCAATGAAATATTTTCTGGGATGTAGTAACTTCTATAAAATTATGGCAAGATCAGTTCAACGGTGGCATGGTAAGGTAGCGTTTAACACAACACTTTACAGCATTGGCATAAGTTTGAAAGTGTGCACAGAACTTCAGAACCTGAGTTATAGGGGAAGGCTAAATTAGTTGGGACTTTATTCCCTAGAGCATGGAAGAGTGAGGGGACATTTGACAGAGGTGTGCAAAATTATATGGGGTATAGACAGGATAAATGCAAGCAGGCTTTTTTCAATAAGGTTGGGTGAAACTAGAATTAGAGGTCATAGGTTAAGGGTGAAAGGTGAAATGTTTATGAAAAACATGAGGTGGAATATCTTCACTCAGAGGGTGATGAGAGTGTGGAATGAGATGCCAGCAGAAGTGGTGGATGAGGGTTTGATTCCAACATTTAAGAGAAATTTGGGTAAGTACAAGAATGGGAGGCGGGTGTGGAATAGGTGTGGAGAGTCCAGATGCAGTCAATGCAAACAGGCAGAATAATAGTTTGGCACTGACTAGATGGGCTGAAGGTACTGTTTCTGCGCTGTAGTGCTCCATGACTCGATGACGCTGTGACTCAATTAACAGAAAGAAACAAAATAGTGCTAGGCAAGAACTGCGTGGAGATCTGTCATTCAAAAGGTGGAAATAAGTGGCTGAGCTGGTTAAGGCAGAGTCACGTCTGACCCTACAGAGATGACCTCACGTGGAAGAGTAGACATGAATGTAAAGTAATTCATTTGAACCGGATCCTGCCATTGAAGACTGGAGAAAGAGATGCTGAAGAAACAGATAAAGCAGAAGCAATGCAGTCTTTGTTGATATAAAAGTTAAGGAGAAAGATTAGCTTTGTTTGTCATATGTACATCAAAACATACAGTGAAATATGTCGTTTGCATCAAATCAAATCAGTGAGGATTGTGCTGGGTTTCCAGTGCCAACATAGCATGCCTACAACTCACTAACCCTAACTATGTCTTTGAACTGTGGGAGGAATTAAGCATGGGGAGGGGAACCCATGCTGTCACGGGGAGAACATGCAAACTCCTTACAGAAAGCAGCAGAAATTAAACCCTGACCTTACAACTGACACTATAAAGCTTTGCACGAAACACTACACCACCACGCTGTCGTTTCCTTAGAGATGAGCAGGTGGGAGGTCAAAGTTAGCTGATTAAAACTAATTCTGGTATGAAAATAAAAAGGAATAATATGCTGTAAGTATTCAGCAGGTTAGATAACATCTGCAGAGTCAATGGAAAGGAATAGAGAGGCTGGAAGGTGATTGGTGGAGGTTACAAAGTTGTGCCGGTCAATGGTTTTGTTGACGGATACAATAAGGGAAGGAAGCTTGAGAACAGATGAAAGGTCATCAGCCTGAGATATTAATTCTGCTTCTTTTCCCACAGTATTTCTAGTTTTTACTTGAATTTCCAACATTCACAGTATTCTACAAATGTAATCTTATTATTACTTGAATGTCCTTTAATAGGTACCACCAGAAGTTACTACTATTGCACAAAGTCTAGAATTAGCCTCAGTTCTTTTTGCATGACTCTCATTTTAGCATTTCTGGATGTTTTCTTGAATGTTTTTCATTGTATTTCCATTTGTGTCATATACAGTAAAGCGGAAAGCGAAATGGAAGAATGTGGTTCAAATGGAACCTTCCTCAGTTTTAAATATATTGAACATAATACTTATGTATATGAATATAATGACTTTATTTAAAGCTGCTCTACCGTGAGCAAGCTCAGAATGGCTTTCTTTTGTGCTCTAACAGTTGTAAGATTGGATGCTAGAGGAGGCCCTGTATCGCTGAACTGGCATGCAATGGCTCCCTCTGTTGGCTATGATGAGGAATGAACAAAACTCAGCATGTTCTTCAGTCCAGGAATGTTTTGTGGATTAGATGTTGTTGCAGTTTAGAGCAGAAATTGACAGAAAGTAGAAGGGGAATATGCAGAACAGAAAAATAAGAAGAGGGAATAATAGATTAAGATGACTCTTACACCAAAGGATGGAGTGTAGGGTGGGCACAGTAGTGCAGCGGTTAGTGTCACACTGTTACAGCACCAACTATCCAGGTGCAATTCCTGCCACTGTCGGATAGGAGTTCTACCCGTGACCCTACGTATTTCCCTTGGGCACTCCGGTTTCCTTCCACGCAAGGGTCAGAAGGTTAATCAGTCACGTGGGTGTAATTGAGCAGCACAGGCTCGATGGGCCAAAAGGGCCTATTACCATTCTGTATCTCTAAATAAATAAATAAAAATTAAAAGCCAAATCAAGCACAGAATTCAAGTTCATGTTTAATTTTCATTCAACCACACATGAATACCCATGAATACAGCCAAATGAAACAGCGTTAATCTGGGGCCAAGGTGCAAAACACATTATCTGCAGATATAAACAGCACAAAGCACATGTAGCACATGTAAGATAGCAAGCACATATAAAATACCAGTTAATTACAGTCAGGCAACAAAAATATATAGTCCAAGAGCTTGAGTTGATGAATGTTGAAAGACTCTGTAGACTAACACAGTACTGCTTGTCTTCTGCCGAGCGAACACTGGGGGGGGGGCGGGGGGGGGTGGGAGGGGAGCACCAACTGCAGCTTGGATGCCACACCGCATCACCTCTGATGGAGGGCAACGATTCCAACGCCTCTCTCCTGGGCGGCTGTAAACAGGCAACACCATAGCTTAAGGCCTAGTCCTTGCTACGACCAAGGCCCTGCAGCTCCCACGCCGCCCACTCCTGCTGTCCGCCAATAAATCAATTGGACTTACAGCATTCCACATTAGCGATACCCAATGGGACCCTGCGACCACTCGCTGTTAGACTGCACACACCAACTCCTCCGGCGCCTCTGTGATGGAGGCAGCAGCAGCAGCACGATCCGCACCGCATCCAGCTCCTTCACTTTTCTGCCAAAGAGCAGCACACTGATGGGGTAGACCTGCAGCGCTTTAAGCTGCTAATGTCCAGCAGGGTCTCGTGGTCATTAAATATATGTTTGAAAAGGCCAATAACGCCTTTTGGTTGACCCAAAAGAAGCCGTCGCGATCGGACGCCATCTTGCCAGAAGAATTGGAGAAGGACCAAAGAATTGATTGACAGCTGGGCTGAGTAAAGGATTGGGGAAAAGCAGGATTATTAGAAAGCGTTCTGCTCCTTTCTTCCGTGAGTTTCTTCCCTTGTCACGCACCATGTTTAACTTAAAAATGGAGAACACATCTTATAAACACCTACTTCAGCCAGAAAATATATTTGATTATTTTAATATCCAGATTAATCTCCGACTATGACCGTTGGACTTGCTTTGGTATGGCACATCAGTAAAGTAGGATAATCCAATGCACAGCTAACAGATCATCACTGCTTATTCAATGCCTTGCTGTTTGGGCAGTTTTTGGCACACAATAATTTTCCCACAGTCTGACAGAAATTGATTTCACTAATTATAACCTTAAGGTTACTTAAATACACAATAGTCCAAATGCTTATTTATACTTCAAGGTCATTAATCCTCGGCAACTATGTTCTGCAGCTTTTGTTGATCTGGATAGGATGTCAGTTTAGAATGGGAGGGGCTGAAAGTTTGTGAATTCATGTTTATGAGTACAGGGATTAGCTCCAAAATGACAACACTAGAGTTTTTGAAACCATTGTTTGTTTATAAAATAATAAATATGGAGAGCACATTAAAATATTCAAAAAAGTTTCAGTAGAAGAGATGTGGACCAGATAGCAAAGTATTTAAGAGAGTTAACTGAAGGGACAGTCAGAAAGGAAGCATTTAACGACAATGTAAACACGAGAGATTCTGCTGGTGCTGGAAGCCTAGAGCAACTCACAGAAAATGCTGGAGGAACTCAGCAAGTCAGGTCGCCTCTACAGAGGGGAATGAACAGGCAAGGTTTCGGGCCGAGACTCTTCACCAGAACTGAAAAGGAAGAGGGCAAAAGCCAGAATAAGAAGGTGGGAGGAGGGGAAAGAGTACGAACTGGCAGGTGATAGGTGAAACCAGGTGAGGGTTGGGGAAGGGAGATAAAGTAAGAAACCGGGAAGGGATAGGTGGAAGAGGCAAAATGCTGAGGAAGGAATCTATAGGAGAGGGCAGCCTGACTATGTCAGAAAGGGAGGGAGGACGGGCACCAGAAGGCAGTAATGGGCAGATGAGGAGTAGAGAAGGGCTGAGAAGATAACCAGAATGGGGAATGGAAAAAGAGAGAAAGAGGAAGGGGAAAGAAATTATAGGAAGTTGGATAAATTAATCTTTTACAAATAACATGAGAGTTTTAAGAAGGACTTCCAGAGGGTAAATAGCCATAAATATGCCAAATATTGAATGTTGGGAGTAGGGTGTATCCACATAACTGAGAAGCCTGTTTGTGAAGTCATATAACTGAACAAAGGAAGCATGCAGACAAAATAGAGTGCAGTAGCTTGCCTTCACAGAATTCTCAGAAAACTAGTCATATGGATACTGGGATCAAGCATGGAAGGAATCAAATAACAAAGAAGGTGATCAAAGATAAGTGTGTGCTAAGAATTGAATATAAGATTAGAAACTCATGCCTGCAACAAATCAGTACTGTCTAAAACTTCCTGAACAACATTAAGGGTATATGAAGCAAGGAAAATTTGTTGGGAGCTTGGCTCTTCTTAACAAGACCATAAGACCATAAGACATAGGAGCATAATTAGGCCATTTGATATATCGACTCTGCTCCACCATTCAAACATGGCTGGTCATTTTCTCCCCTCCTCAGCCTCACTTCCCTGGCCTTCTCCCTTAACCTTAGATGCCAGGTCCAATCAAGAACCTACCAAGCTTTGCCTTAAATACCCCACGGTCTGGCCTCCAGCAGCTGCCTGTGGTAATATTCTCCTTCCTTTCAAAACAAAATTGCGGAAATCTTTTTTCATCAGCAATGGCTATTTATACCTGAGCAAAACCACTCCTAGTTTATCTATTTATTTATTAAAAGTTATAAAAGTTAGGCCTTTCTGGTTCTTCACGCCACACCACTCCAGGAACGCCTGACAAACCGATTAACTCTAACCTAATCATGGGGCAATTAACAATGTCCAATTAATCTACTGGGCAAGTCTTTGGACTTTGGGAGGAAATTGGAGGACCTGGAGAAAACCCATGCATCCCATGGGGAGGATGTAAAGAGACTCCCTACAGAATGGCACTGGAATTGAACTATGAGCTCTGGAATGCCCCGAATTGTAATAACATCCCACTAATCGCTATGCTCCATTTCTCTCAGTGAACCCCATCTCTGCAGTTATACAACGTGCTAGCTTAAGAGAATTTCTAACTGTATATTCCCTTAGGCCACATAAAAGTGAAGATAGCATCAAGATCAGATTAATCGCAACAGATTGTGAAACAAACTGTTTTCTCTTAGTGACGATGAAGAAATCTTGCCAGACAGTATTAGCAAGTCTCCCATATAATGACACATCCTCTAGTCCAAGTGTAAATTGTGACAGAAAATAGCACGTTTCAAATGTGCAGCAGTACAGAAAATGCAAAAGCTTGCAGCTAGAACTCTTTCCACACATTCCACTCTGTCAGTCGGCATAGTGGATGCATCTCCCAAATCTCCCACGGAGACTATTTATTGTTTCTCTGCCTGCATGTGGCATTTGTGACCACATCAGCAAACAACTGTCAAACAGCTGGAAAAGCTCATTCAGGACAACGTTCAACACTTGTTGAAGCTGCCCCTGCTCACTGCCACAAGTTCAAGATAGGAATGCCGCCCTCTCTTTCGCAAGGGGGCAAAAAAATTGATACCTACATTTCCATTTCTTAAATGCAAATTAAACACGTCCAGAGCATGAAAAGTTGTAAAACGATTAACGAAGAGACAGTAGCACGGTGGTTAACGCAATTGCTTTACAATGCCAGCGGTCTCTGATCTGTCTGCAAGGAATGTGCACATTTTCCCTGAGACCACATGGGTTTTCCCTGGGTGCTCTGGTTTCCTCCCACATTCCAAAGACGTACGGTTATGGTTAGGAATAATAAAGTGTGTGCATGCTGCATTGGCGCCTGACACGTGGCAACACGCGCACATTGCCCCCAGCACAATCCTCGCTGAGTTGATTTGACGCAAACACTGCATTTCAGTGTATGCTTTGATGTTTTGATGTGCATGTGACAAATAGAGCTAACTTTAAAAAAATAAAGGTTAAAGTTTTATGACTTTGTTGGCTAAGTCTGGTGTGAACTGTAGTTCCGATATTTGTTTAATTGAAAGCTTCTAGATAACTCAACCAGCTCACGTGAGTCCTACGGGGAAGGAAGGCCATCACCTCAACCCGTTTAGATTACAACTAAAGTTTATAGCTGAGAATGCAATTTGCCCAGTGGGATATCAGCCCACGTATGCATAAATATTATGATCATGCCCACTTTGCAAGGACAGTTTAAAATAAATGAACCGATGCTTTAAACATTAAAATATCATTCCACACACTGAGATCAATAGGTTTTAATCAGCTCAGCTCAATTGCCTAATGCATTCCTTCATGGGCTTTTTATGCTTCGCTCACTTGTTTTGTGTTATGATGATATCAGTGAAAGATTTGAATGCAAGTTAAGCTTCAGAAATTCGCACTGAAAAATATTCAGTTTCTTAGAGTCAGAGCATTACTGTAGGGTATTGTTGGCAGGGACTCTCTCTTGCTGAACTGAAGGCTTCTCCTTACTACATCCTTTCCAGTGATCATAGAGGCCATGATTTGTTTTCCTCAGGTCAGTGAGGAAGGTAGACAGAACATAAGACACTATAAGTAGCAAAGAGAGATATGTAGTTTAAAAAGGATGATCTCATTCTCAGGATATCCAAAATTTTATCTCAAATATATATAGTACAGGCAATGTTACTTTGAAAATACAGTGGATTCCTTTTAATTGGGCCATTGATTAATTGGGGCAGCTGCTTATTTGGGATAACTCTTAAAGAACTAAAACTAGTAGAGAAAACTGCCGGGATTCCCTTAGGCAACACGAGTGAATCTGCAGATGCTGGAAATAAATAAAAACACAAAATGCTGGCAGAACTCAGCAGGCCAGATAGCATCTATGGGAGGAGGTAGTGACGATGTTTCGGGCCAAAACCCTTCATCAGGGATTTCCTTAGTTTATTCGGGACACTATGTTACTTAATTGGGGCAGGAGAGTCTTGCCAAAAAGGTTCTAACTAGTGCGAGTCACATGCACTTGTGTGGCCATTGAATGCTACACTATGCTTAGAGCCATCAGCTTTTAAACAGTGGCAGCTGTGTGTGTTTGTATTCGAAAGGCAGTGATTTTTGTCAGTGACAGCTGGCCGGGAATAAGCAGTGAGACGATTCAGAACTGTTTTGCTCACTGTGGTTTCAAACATTCAGGCTTGGAGATGCCAGAAACAACCAAAAGAGAAAATGAAATAATTTCACTACTTCAACAAGTTAGAAACTATGAAGAAGTTGAAGTTATCAACAACCATCTGGAATGTTTCAATGAAGGTGAAGGTTTGGAAGATGCAGTCCTTGATAGCACACTATGAAGGCAGTCCATTTTCTGCACCAGGTATTCATTGCATACACTGGATGAATTCCTTTGTCTATTACTATTAGGAATGAATACACAGTTCATAGTGCTTTAGTACTATTGGTTGTATTCTAATTTGTTCTGTATTTCATTTAAATACATAACTTGTTGCTCAGTTTGTAATTTTTATACCTTCCTAACTATGTCCATAAAATTTCAGCTAATTGAGCCAACTGCTTAATTGGGCCAAAATGCACTATTCCTGATGTGATCCATTTAACTGGAATGCACTGTATTGTCAAAACCGCTTGAAGGGAAACGTGACAACTAACCTGCTTTCAGCAAGTTCCATGTGACCCATTTATTTTCCGAGAAGTCATTTAGTATGGAAACAGGCTCTTTTCCCCATTTGTTCTGTGCTACAGAAAACACCCAGTTCCATTAACCCTACTTTAATCTTATTTATTCTCCTGACATTCCCATTAAATCCTCCCAGATTCTACTACTTATCGACATGCTAGAAGCAATTTGTGGTGGCCAACTAGTTTTTCAGCCTGCGTATCTCTGAGATCTGGGAAAAATCTGGAGTATCTGCAGGTAATTCATGCAGTCAGAAGGTGAATGCGCAGACTCCACGCAGATTAGGCTCTAGGTCACTGGAGCCATGAGACAGTAGCCCTGCCAGCTCCACTATTATGCTATCCCTTGTTGGTTTGCGAGAAATGTGTGGACCAAGATGCCAGGTCTTAGAATTGCTTTATTCAGCCTTGCATATTATATGGAAGACAGAACCATTGACACTCTGCCACCTTGCAAACTGAACTGAAATCTTTGACGATTTGCTGAGATTCTACATCCAAGCTGGAGGTGGTGGACCGTACTGACACGTTGTTGGCTGCTTACAAAACTCCTAAAGAATCCGCTTCTGATTTACACTCACTGCAATCTCCTTTGAAGCATCGTACATTTGCTTAAAGGGAAGATTGTCAAGCATGCAGGTACAGCACCTTTAAGCTGAATCAAAATCAGAATCAGCTTTAATATTATCGGCATACGTCGTAAAGCTTGTTGTTATGCGGAAGCAGTACATTGCAATACATAATAATAAAAACCGTAAATTATAGCAAGTACATATATATATATATATACATTTGAAAAGTCAAATTAAATAAGTGGTACAAAAAGAGAAAAAAAATACATCACCATAGCCGTAAGAGAGGGAGGAGGGGAGGACTCCAGGCTAGGTTAAGCTGCAGAAGATTCAACCTCTTTCTACCCAGCATCTTGATAGCAAACGTACAGTCACTGGAGAACAAGACTGAGGACCCAAAGGCAATATGGCTGTATCGGAGGGAAATGAGAAACAGCTGTATTCTGAGCTTCACAGAGACGTGGCTCAGTCCGAACACACCAGATTTGATGATCACAGCAGAGGGCTTCTTGATAATCCATATGGACTGAACTGCTGATTCAGAGAAGGCAAAAGGTTTGCTTTTTTATGATAAACTCTCTGGAATACTCAGTCTTGGTCCTTCAGCCTGGAACAACTATCGATTAAGTGCCAACCACCCTACTTGCCAAGAGAGTTCTGTTCCCTGATCCTGAATGCTGTTTACATACTGCCAAAAGCTGATGTTAGCTAGGCACTTGGGATATTGAAAGCTGCCCTGACCATACAAGAAACTGCCCACCCTGACCCATATTTCAAATTATAGTTGAGGACTTCAGTCAGGCTTATTTGAAGAAATCTTTGCCCAATTACCATCAACATTTAACCAGCAGCTCTATGGATCCTAATACTCTGGATCACTGCTGTACCACGATTGGGAATGCCTACCATTCCATGCGCATTTCGAGAAATCTAATCATCTGGGAGTCCTTATCCTACCTGACTGACAGGCAGAGGCTAAAGAGCAAAGATCCAGAGGTAAGGACAACAATGAGGTGGTGACAGGAGACAAAGGAGTGGTGTTGGGATTACTTTGAGCTGGTGGACCGGTTGCAACTAGTGAAAGCCTTTGATTCTGTTGTGCATCTTTGTATCCACTGAGCTTGCCAACAAGAAAATGAATCTCAGGGTAGTACATGGTGGCATATACAAACTTTGATAATGAATTTACTTTGTACAATGAACCATCTAAATCTGAGGGAGTTCATGCTCTGTTAGGGATTATTCTAGAGTTAGGAAATTAAGGATAACTTTTAAGCTACAAGGTTGTGTTGATAGAAGAAGTGATTGGAAAATAGGTAATGGAAGAGTGTCTAACTTTATCAAAATGGGATGGCACATAGAGTTATGGAAATTGGAGTTGCTTCATTGTGCTTGAAATTTGGGGAATGAATAGTAAAGTACAGACAATAATTTTTTATAACCCCTGTGATAGATTAACACCTAATAGATTGGAAAGTGTGGGTGGAAATGGAAAAAATAAGGTTACATGGTGTGGGAGTTTTAGTGCTGATTGTACTACGTGGAGTTGTAGTGACGCAGAAGTGAATGGGATGGTGGTGGAAGACTTTCTGGAAGAAAAGTGTTTGGTGTGCTTGAACGATGGTAGGAGTACAAGGATACATCTATTTAGCAACACTGTTTCTGCTATAGACCTGATGCTGGTATCTGAACATATAGCAAGTGTGTGTTACTGGGAAGTGTATAACGATGTGACAATGGGGAAGGATCATTTCCCCGTTATCTGTAAAATGGGAATAGCTGCGTATCGGAGGAAAGGATCTCATATCCCCAGATAGAATTTTAAAAAGACTTATTGGGATGTATTTGATCATTTACCGGTACAGAATATGAAAGTAGATTTCTTGTTTTGGAGGAACAATGCCTTGTGCTCTCTATTCAACTCAATATCTATGAAATCAGTTCCTAGTTTGTTTGGAGATAACAAAAGCAGAGCTTTTCCCTGGTGGACAGATGAATGTGAAAGAGCTGTGAAGAAGTGAATAAAGCCTTTTTTAGAAAGTTAGGCAGTGTTACTCCTATTTGTCTCTCGTGCAGAACAAAAGAGCTTATGCTATAGTCAGAAAAGTAGTGATAATGGTAAAGAAAATGTATCAGAGAATGTACTGTGATAGTATTGGGAAAGAGATCCAGGTAGGGGAAATTTGGGGTATGATACAGAAAATGGGGAGGGGGGAGAGTTAGAAAACTTGATGCATTGCCAGTTTTGCATAGTGGGGAAAAAGTTGCAGTTACGGACCTTGGAAAAGCAGAATTATTAGCAAAAACATATGTCAGTTTTGGCAGGCAATCCTCAGAATGTTGAGAAAAAAATTTTCCAGTTCCTGCTTGAATGCTGAATTTACATTGTCTGATCTTTAAAGAGCTAATAGTAGTGCTGGTCAGACATCACTTGGGAAAGATGATATTTGTAATATGTTAACATGGTTATCAGATTTGAAACTGGTATTGGCTTTGAAATTATTTAATACCATTTGCATGAAGGGCAACTTCCTGCTTCCTGGAAATTGGTGGTGGGTGTCCCTCTATCGAAACCTGATAAGGGTCAATCATATCCTTCCAGATATTGATCTATTTCACTAACTTCACATGTATGTAAGATAATGGATGAATGGTTATAGCAAGGCTTATTTAATTTGTGGAAAGTAGTGGAATATTAGTTTTATACCAATCTGTATTTTATAAATGAGGAAGAATGACAATGGACTCAGTGTTAAAGTTGGAATCCGATATTCATGAGGCCCAAGTTAATAAAAAATTAGTGGTAGCAGTTTTCTTTGACGTAGAGAAAGCTTATGATATGTTATGGACACAAGGATTGCTGCTTAAACTGGAAATAATTGGAACAGGTGGTAGAATGTTCAATTGGATTCAAGATGTTTTATGTGATAGGAAGGTACAAGTTAGGTGGGAACAACATACTCTAAGGAGTATGAAATAGAATGGGACTCCACGGGGGAGTGTGTATAGCTCGCTCTTTTTTAATATTATGATTAATTTGAGCTAGGAAAATTCAGGCAGGTATTAATCAAATAGAGGAATGGGGACATTGGTGGTGCTTTAAAATTTTTGTTGCACAAAGACTGGTTATTTTTCTAAAAGGAACATTACACCCACAATTGACCTCAAGTTTCAGTCTATGGTAAGTCTCTTAAACAAGAGTCTGTGGCAAAGTTTCTAGGTATGGTATGTGGATATAGATAGATAGATAGATAGATAGATAGATAGATAGATAGATACTTTATTCATCCCCATGGGGAAATTCAACATTTTTCCAATGTCCCATACACTTGTTGTAGCAAAAACTCATTACATACAATACTTAACTCAGTAATAATATGATATGCATCTAAATCACTAACTCAAAGGCATTAATAATAGCTTTAAAAAAAAAAGTTCTTAAGTCCTGGCAGTTGAATTGTAAAGCCTAATGGCATTGGGGAGTATTGACCTCTTCATCCTGTCTGAGGAGCATTGCATTGACAGTAACCTGTCGCTGAAACTGCTTCTCTGTCTCTGGATGGTGCTATGTAGAGGATGTTCAGGGTTTTCCATAATTGACCGTAGCCTACTCAGCGCCCTTCGCTCAGCTACCGATGTTAAACTCTCCAGTACTTTGCCCACGACAGAGCCCGCCTTCCTTATCAGCTTATTAAGACGTGAGGCGTCCTTCTTCTTAATGCTTCCTCCCCAACACGCCACCACAAAGAATGTGTTTCAAGGCTAACGTGGAAGGTACATGTGAATAAAGATCTTGAGAAGTGTAAAAAAAAGGCTGTTAATGTGCTTAGCTGGGTGTGTTTGGGGTGTGAGTAGGAGGTCACTTAAACAAAAGTATATTGCTTTAATCAGATCTGTCTTTGATTATGAATGTGAGTCTCACTAGTGGTCTTAAATCCTCTAGATTAAATTCAAACACAAGCACTGAGATTATGTTATGATACTATTAAATCATCCCCAATTTCAGCACGAGTGGGTGAAGTACCTTTATACCTATGCAGGTTACAGTTAGCAATGGTTTATTGGGTTAATGTAAAGAGGACATAAAGTTGGTCATCCAATATTAGCAACATTGGTAGAGTGTTGGGAGCACTGTATTCATAAGGTCTTCAGTTTTTGGTGGATGGGTAATGATTGGACCTAAAATCTTGTGTTGTTTAATGTGGATTATGGTCCAGGTGTACTCCTTTCTGTCACTCCTCCGTGGTTTTTCCCGTGGTTGATTTTGGCCTTCAGGAAAAGGTCAAGATAAGGAATGATTATCAGTGGCACAGGATGTTCAGCAATATTTGTAAGACAGATATTGTAGATTCTTAGATATCTACATATAAGATTCAAAAGATCCAGTGACAGGTTGATCAGGTGTTTTTGTTTATGTTCCAAAGTTTCAGGTGACTATTAAGAAAAGATTATCGGACGAAGTATCAGTATGCACATCTGAGATGGTTGCTACCATTTTAGTCTTGGAATGGGTCGAAGAAGTATGCCCTGATTATGTACTCCCATGTTTTGATTTGTTCTAATTCTTGACACCTATTAAAGCAAGTACTTCAAAATGAAGGTCAGCCTTGAGATTGGACAATATCTGTTGAGGCTGCAGGGTTTAGGCTTGTGTATAGTATTTTATGGGTTCCAGTAAGGTGGCGGCATGCTAGAACACAGTGGTCTCTCTGGGGTCAACCAAAGGTGCACTTCTCTTGTTAAACTGAATTTTTTTAATGATCATAAAGCTAAACTAAATTCCAAGAACAACAGGTACAGCATCAGTGATCTGTTCGTTGTTCAGAGCAACCAGCCAGGGTGTCAAAGGAGCCGATGGATGAGTCAGAGAAGGGGAAACTGGTGCTTGGATCGGAGAAGGAGAAACTGGCAGACAGGCTGGAGAAGGGGAAGCTGGCAGACAGGCTGGAGAAGGAGAAGCTGGCAGACAGGCTGGAGAAGGGGAAGCTGGCAGACAGGCTGGAGAAGGAGAAGCTGGCAGACAGGCTGGAGAAGGGGAAGCTGTCAGACAGTCTGGAGAAGGGGAAGCTGTCAGACAGTCTGGAGAAGGGGAAGCTGGCAGACAGGCTGGAGAAGGGGAAGCTGTCAGACAGGCTGGAGAAGGGGAAGCTGGCAGACAGTCTGGAGAAGGGGAAGCTGTCAGACAGGCTGGAGAAGGGGAAGCTGTCAGACAGGCTGGAGAAGGGGAAGCTGGCAGACAGTCTGGAGAAGGAGAAGCTGTCAGACAGGCTGGAGAAGGGGAAGCTGTCAGACAGTCTGGAGAAGGGGAAGCTGGCAGACAGGCTGGAGAAGGGGAAGCTGTCAGACAGTCTGGAGAAGGGGAAGCTGGCAGACAGTCTGGAGAAGGGGAAGCTGTCAGATAGGCTGGAGAAGGGGAAGCTGGCAGACAGGCTGGAGAAGGGGAAGCTGTCAGACAGTCTGGAGAAGGGGAAGCTGTCAGACAGGCTGGAGAAGGGGAAGCTGGCAGACAGGCTGGAGAAGGGGAAGCTGTCAGACAGTCTGGAGAAGGGGAAGCTGGCAGACAGGCCGGAGAAGGGGAAGCTGGCAGACAGGCTGGAGAAGGGGAAGCTGTCAGACAGGCTGGAGAAGGGGAAGCTGGCAGACAGGCTGGAGAAGGAGAAGCTGTCAGACAGGCTGGAGAAGGGGAAGCTGGCAGACAGGCTGGAGAAGGAGAAGCTGTTAGACAGGCTGGAGAAGGGGAAGCTGTTAGGCTGGAGAAGGAGAAGCTGGCAGACAGGCTGGAGAAGGAGAAGCTGTCAGACAGGCTGGAGAAGGGGAAGCTGGCAGACAGGCTGGAGAAGGAGAAGCTGTTAGACAGGCTGGAGAAGGGGAAGCTGGCAGACAGGCTGGAGAAGGGGAAGCTGCCAGACAGTCTGGAGAAGGAGAAGCTGTCAGACAGTCTGGAGAAGGGGAAGCTGTCAGACAGGCTGGAGAAGGGGAAGCTGGCAGACAGTCTGGAGAAGGGGAAGCTGTCAGACAGGCTGGAGAAGGGGAAGCTGTCAGACAGGCTGGAGAAGGGGAAGCTGTCAGATAGGCTGGAGAAGGGGAAGCTGGCAGACAGGCTGGAGAAGGGGAAGCTGGCAGACAGTCTGGAGAAGGGGAAGCTGTTAGCTGGAGAAGGGGAAGCTGTTAGGCTGGAGAAGGAGAAGCTGGCAGACAGGCTGGAGAAGGAGAAGCTGTCAGACAGGCTGGAGAAGGGGAAGCTGGCAGACAGGCTGGAGAAGGAGAAGCTGTTAGACAGGCTGGAGAAGGGGAAGCTGGCAGACAGGCTGGAGAAGGGGAAGCTGCCAGACAGTCTGGAGAAGGAGAAGCTGTCAGACAGTCTGGAGAAGGGGAAGCTGTCAGACAGGCTGGAGAAGGGGAAGCTGGCAGACAGTCTGGAGAAGGGGAAGCTGTCAGACAGGCTGGAGAAGGGGAAGCTGTCAGACAGGCTGGAGAAGGGGAAGCTGTCAGATAGGCTGGAGAAGGGGAAGCTGGCAGACAGGCTGGAGAAGGGGAAGCTGGCAGACAGTCTGGAGAAGGGGAAGCTGTCAGACAGGCTGGAGAAGGGGAAGCTGTCAGACAGGCTGGAGAAGGGGAAGCTGGCAGACAGTCTGGAGAAGGGGAAGCTGTCAGACAGGCTGGAGAAGGGGAAGCTGGCAGACAGGCTGGAGAAGGGGAAGCTGTCAGATAGGCTGGAGAAGGGGAAGCTGTCAGACAGGCTGGAGAAGGGGAAGCTGGCAGACAGTCTGGAGAAGGGGAAGCTGTCAGACAGGCTGGAGAAGGGGAAGCTGGCAGACAGGCTGGAGAAGGAGAAGCTGTCAGACAGTCTGGAGAAGGGGAAGCTGTCAGACAGGCTGGAGAAGGGGAAGCTGGCAGATAGGCTGGAGAAGGGGAAGCTGTCAGACAGGCTGGAGAAGGGGAAGCTGTTAGGCTGGAGAAGGGGAAGCTGGCAGACAGGCTGGAGAAGGGGAAGCTGGCAGACAGGCTGGAGAAGGAGAAGCTGTCAGACAGTCTGGAGAAGGGGAAGCTGTCAGACAGGCTGGAGAAGGGGAAGCTGGCAGACAGTCTGGAGAAGGAGAAGCTGCCAGACAGTCTGGAGAAGGGGAAGCTGTCAGACAGTCTGGAGAAGGAGAAGCTGTCAGACAGGCTGGAGTAGGGGAAGCTGGCAGACAGGCTGGAGAAGGGGAAGCTGTCAGACAGTCTGGAGAAGGGGAAGCTGGCAGACAGGCTGGAGAAGGGGAAGCTGTCAGATAGGCTGGAGAAGGGGAAGCTGTCAGACAGGCTGGAGAAGGGGAAGCTGTTAGGCTGGAGAAGGGGAAGCTGGCAGACAGTCTGGAGAAGGGGAAGCTGGCAGACAGTCTGGAGAAGGGGAAGCTGGCAGAGTCTGGAGAAGGGGAAGCTGTTAGACAGGCTGGAGAAGGGGAAGCTGTCAGACAGGCTGGAGAAGGGGAAGCTGGCAGACAGTCTGGAGAAGGGGAAGCTGTCAGACAGTCTGGAGAAGGGGAAGCTGGCAGAGAGGCTGGAGAAGGAGAAGCTGGCAGACAGTCTGGAGAAGGGGAAGCTGTCAGACAGGCTGGAGAAGGGGAAGCTGGCAGACAGGCTGGAGAAGGGGAAGCTGGCAGACAGTCTGGAGAAGGGGAAGCTGTCAGACAGGCTGGAGAAGGGGAAGCTGGCAGATAGGCTGGAGAAGGAGAAGCTGTCAGACAGGCTGGAGAAGGGGAAGCTGGCAGACAGGCTGGAGAAGGGGAAGCTGGCAGACAGTCTGGAGAAGGGGAAGCTGGCAGACAGGCTGGAGAAGGAGAAGCTGTCAGACAGTCTGGAGAAGGGGAAGCTGGCAGACAGTCTGGAGAAGGGGAAGCTGGCAGACAGGCTGGAGAAGGAGAAGCTGTCAGACAGTCTGGAGAAGGGGAAGCTGGCAGACAGTCTGGAGAAGGGGAAGCTGGCAGACAGGCTGGAGAAGGAGAAGCTGTCAGACAGTCTGGAGAAGGGGAAGCTGTTAGGCTGGAGAAGGGGAAGCTGTCAGATAGGCTGGAGAAGGGGAAGCTGGCAGACAGGCTGGAGAAGGGGAAGCTGTCAGACAGTCTGGAGAAGGGGAAGCTGGCAGTCAGGCTGGAGAAGGGGAAGCTGTCAGATAGGCTGGAGAAGGGGAAGCTGGCAGACAGGCTGGAGAAGGAGAAGCTGTCAGACAGGCTGGAGAAGGGGAAGCTGGCAGACAGGCTGGAGAAGGGGAAGCTGGCAGACAGGCTGGAGAAGGAGAAGCTGTCAGACAGGCTGGAGAGGGTTCCAAGGAGCAGACCTGGATGCAGACTCTGCTGCTGCCTGCTACTCAAAGACATTGGAGCTGGTGCACAAAAGCAGCACGCAGTGTAACCATGAGTGACTGTCTTGGATGTTTCTCTTGCAATTGCAAGACCCTGTTGGTCATTGATAATGTGAGATGCTGCAGGACAATCGGTGGTGAGACAGGCAACAAGGCAGCATTGTGGCCTTGGTTGTAGCGATGACTAGGGTCTACGCTGTGGGTTTGCCCATAGGCTTGCCTGCTACAACAGTGCATACGAGAAGACGCTGGAGACGGTGTAGTATGGCGTCTGTGTCCGGTTCAGAGCTGGCCTCTCCCATAAGAGCTGTCCTCAAGTGTTTGACAGGTAGAATGACAGGCTGGAATGCCGGGAGCTGTGCCATCGATTTGCATATTGCTCAGGGACTTGGACTATACATGTGTTTTCTTTCATAATGATGTGTGTGGTTTTTTACTCTCTCTCTTGCTATTTTAAATGTATGCTATGTACCCTGGCCCCAGAGGAATGCTGTCTTGTTCAACTGTATCCATGTATGGTTTGAATGATAATTAAACTTGATTTGATTTGATTTGAAGGAAATGAAGTGGCAGACGTTCTTGCCAAGCAATCATTAAAAATTAAGGATATAAATGTAGTGGTGTCTTTGCATTAGGGTGTGATGAAAACCATAATTAAAAAGTCTATTCAATCACTGTAGCAACAAGGTTGGGATAAGAAAAAGAAGGGATAACATTTTTATAAAATTCAGAGGATGGTGGGAACTCAACTGATAGATGGGTATTAAAGGAGAGAAGTTATGCTTACACATTTACATACTATCAGAATCTGAGTCAGAATCAGGTTTAACATCACAGGCATATGTCGTGAAATTTTTAAATTTAGCAGCAGTAGTACAAAGTAATAAATAATAATATAGAAAGAAAGTAAATCAACTACAGTAAGCATATATACGAGGGGTGATTGAAATGTTCGTGGCCTAAAGTAGAAGAAGTCAACTTTAGAAAACCTAGCACATTTATTTTTCAACATAGTCCCCTCCTACATTTACACACACAGTCCAGCGGTCGTGGAGCATACGGATCTTGGACCCCCAGAAAACGTCCACAGCCTGGGTGATTGATAAGTTTGTGGCCTATGCTGGAAGGAGATGAGTTATACAGCTCTCTTTACGTGCACATGCAATTCAACTCTTTGAGTGATTATGCAGAAAGTTTGAAGTTAATAACTCATATGGGGTGATTGATAAGTTTGTGGCCCAAGGTAGGAGGAGATCAATCACCCATCTGTGGACGCTTTCTGGAGGTCCAAGATCCGTTTGCTCCACGACCACTGGATTAAGTGTGTAAATGTAGGAGGGGACTATGTTGAAAAATAAATGTGCTAGGTTTTCTAAAATTGACTCCTTCTACCCTAGGCCACGAACATATCAATCACCGCTTGTATTTATATATGTAGTTAAATTATATATAGTGCAAAACCTGAAATAATATTTTAAAAAGTGAAGTAGTAATCATGGGTTCAATATCCATTTAGGAATCATATGGTAGAGGAGAAGAAATTGTTCCTGAATCGCTGAGTGTGTGCCTTCAGAATTCTATACCTCCTTCCTGAGTGTAACAATGAAAGGAGGGCATGTCCTGGGCGATGGGGATCCTTAATGATGGATGTTGCCTTTCTGAGGCACCACTCCTTGAAGATGTCTTGGAGTACCCAAGATGGAGCCCAGATCAAACAGTGATTCAGCCAGTCAAAATGCTCTTCATGGTACATCTGTAGAAGTTTTGCTATGTTTTAGGTGATAAACCAAATCTCCTCAAACTTCTAATGAAATATAGTTGCTGTCTTGCCTTCTTTATAGTTGCATTGCTATGTTGGGACCAGGTTAGACCCTCAGAGATCTCAACACTCAGAAACTTGAAATTGTTCACTCTCTCCACATCTGCTCCATCTCTGGCTGGTCCTGAAAACCCTGCCAGAGTTGACATGCATCCAATGTCACCTCCAACCTTTTTAGGAATTGTTTCTTCACTCTTGAAATAACCCTCTGCAAGTCATACCTAGTTTTCTTGAACAGGCCTGTGTTGCCAGACTTAAATGCAAGAGATCTAGCCCTCAGCAGAACACAAACCTCCTGGATCATCCATAGCTTTTGGTTTGGGAATGTACAGCAAGTTTTCATAGGCACACACTCAGCCACACAGGTTCTAATGAATTTGGTACTCATCCAGATTCAAAGAAAAATCCCTGAATACTGTCCAGTCCACTGATTCAAAGCACTCCTGTGCTTCCCTTGTCCATACGTTTTTGGTCTTCAGTCTCTGCCTATACTAAGGGAGTAGAAGTAAAGATGTTCCAAAGTGTGGGTGTGGAATAGCATGGTAAGCATTCTTGATCTTAGTGTAACAGTGGTCCAGTGAGTTGTTTCCTCTGGTACTACAAGTAATTTGTTGATAATAATTATTCAGTGAATTTTTCAAGCTGGCTTGGTTAAAATCCTCCAAAATTATGGTATTTGGAGATAAGACCATAAGATACAGTTGCAGAAATAGGCCATTTGGGCCATTGAGTATACTCTGCCATTCAATCTTGGCTGATCCTTTTTTTCCTCTCCACAACCCCTCTCCTCGGCTTTCTCCCCATAACCTTTGACACTATATCCATTCAAGAACCTATCAAGCTCTGCCTTAAATACACCCAATGACCTGGCCTCCACAGCTGCCTGTGGTAAAAAATTCCACAAATTCATCACCATCTTGCTAAAGAAATTTTTCTGCATCTGTATTTTAAATAGACGCCCCTCTATCCTAAGATTGTGCCCTCTTGACTACCCCAACATGGGAAACATCCTTTCCACATCTACTCTAGGCCTTTCAACGTTCGAAAGGTTTCAATGAGATCCCCCCTCATCCTTCTAGATTCCAGTGAGTACAGACCCAGAGCCATCAAATGTTCCTTATATGATAACCATTTCATTCCCAGAATCGTCCTTGTGAACCTCCTCTGAACCTTCTCCAATGCCAGCACATCTTTTCTTAGATGAGCAGCCCAAAATTGTTCACAATATTCAAGGTGAGGCCTTACCAGTGCCTTATAAAGCCTCAGCATTGCACCCCTGCTCTTGTATTCTAGACCTCTTGAAATGAATGCTAACATTGCATTTGCCTCTTCATTATGGATTCAGTCTGCAATTTAACCTTTAGGATGTTCTGCACAAGGACTTCCAAGTCCCTTTGCATCTCAGATTTTTGGATTTTCTCCCCATTTTGAAAATAGTCTGCACATTTATTTCTACTACCAAAGTGCATGAAAATATATTTTCCAACACTGTATTTTCTTTGCCACTTTCTTGCCCATTCTCCTAATCTGTCTCAGTCCTTCTGCAGCCTACCTGTTTCCTCAACACTACCTGCCCCTCCACCAATCTTCATATCATCTTCAAACTTGGCAACAAAGCCATCTATTCCATAGAAAAACTAGGTTGATGTTTAATTAATATGCATCATTAATATGCATGATGTGGGCATCTGTATGGAGTACACTTGTCAAGAAAATGTGCAGCATATTGTTTGAGTGCGGTTCCTATGAGGTGTGAAGGAAACATCTAATTGCTAAATTGAGATCTTTTGGACAGACAAGTTTAACATGGAAAGTTTGTCAAGATTTCAATTGCCATTATAATGTATATGGGTGTGTGTTTAAGTTTATGGAAAGCATTAGACTTTTTATATTATTTGAGTTTTTTGGGGGGGGGGGTGGAGTTTAGAGGACATACTTCCTGCCTCTTTCTGTCAATTACCATTAAAACGTTACAAGAAGAAGTAGTCAAGAGAGTGAGATTTGCTTATGTTCTCAAATATTCCCTAGTTACAGATTTTTGTGTGAGTCAGTTTAAGTCAGTCACAACATGCTTCTCCTCTTCTGTACCCCTGTCAAGCCCACTGGCATTGAATCTACTGGAGTCAAGGTCAGGGTGTAAACATCTTATAGCTTCACACCAATTATACTGGTTATCCTGAACCCACCACCCCTGGCTTATAAATCCTAGGTACTGGCCTTCACGTGTGGCTCAGCTATAAGCCTGACGGAACTGTTTCTACTGACAGGAGAAGGGACAAAGGCTGGATACTGGTGACATACAGTCAGTCACTTCAAGAAGATGAGGCTTGTCAGCCAGGGTTGGCAGCCCATCTAGAAGAAGGAAAACTCTAATCTCAAACCTCAGCTGCATTGCAGCTATACCCACTCATGTGGAAGGCTTTGGTGGGGAAAAATCTGGAACCGGAGTCCCTAAGGCAGTTCTACATTGAGTTCATAGAAACATAGAAAACCTACAGCCCTTCAGCCCACAAAGTTATGCCAAATATGTCCCTACCTTAGAAATTACTAGGCTTACCTTTAGCCCTCTATTTTACTAAGCTCCATGCACCAATCCAAAAGTCTCTTAAAAGACCCTATCATATCCAACTCCACCACTGTTGCTGGCAGCTCATTCCACACACTCACCACTCTCTGAGTGAAAAACTTACCTCTGACATCTCCTTTGTACCTACTCCCCAGCACCTTAAACCTGTGTCCTTTTGTGGCAACCATTTCAGCCCTGGGAAAAAGCCTCTGACTATCTACATGATCAATGCCTCTCATCAGCTTGTACACCTCTATCAGGTCACCTCTCATCCTCCTTCACTCCAAGGAGAAAAGGCTGAGTTCACTCAACCTATTCTCATAAGGCATGCTCCCCAATCCAGGCAACATCCTTGTAAATCTCCTCTGTACCCTTTCTATGGCTTCCACATCTTTCCTGTAGTGAGGCGACCAGAACTGAGCACAGTACTCCAAGTAGGGTCTGACCAGGGTCCTATATAGTTGCAACATTACCTCTCGGCTCCTAAATTCAATTCCACAATTGATGAAGGCCAATACACCGTACGCCTTCTCAACCACAGAGTCAACCTGCGCAGCTCATTTGAGCGTCCTATGGAATCAGACCCTAAGATCCCTCTGATCCTCCACACTGCCAAGAGTCTTACCATTAATATTATATTTTGCCATCATATTTGACCTACCAAAATGAACCACTTCACACTTATCTGAGTTGAACTCCATCTGCCATTTCTCAGCCCAGTTTTGCATCCTATCAATGTCCCTCTGTAGCCTCGGATAGCCCTCCACACTATCAAGAACAGCTCCAACCTTTGTGTCATCAGCAAACTTACTGACCCATCCTTCCACTTCTTCATCCAGGTCATTTATAAAAATCACGAAAAGTAAGGGTCCCAGAACAGATCCCGGAGGCATTCCAGTGGTGACTGACCTCCATGCAGAACATGACCTGTTTACAGCCACTCTTTGCCTTCTGTGGGCAAGCCATTTCTGGATCCACAAAGCAATGTCCCCTTAAGGGAACAACATTCGCAACACTCCAATCCTCCAGAACCTCTCCCGTCCCCATTGATGATGCAAAGATCATCGCCAGAGGCTCAGCAATCTCCTCCCTCACTTCCTACAGTAGCCTGGGGTACATCTCATCCAGTTCTGGTGACTTATCCAACTTGATGCATTCCAAAAACTCCAGCACATCCTCTTTCGTAATATCTACATGCTCAAGCTTTTCAGTCTGTTGCAAGTCATCACTATAATCACCAAGATCTTTTTCCATAGTGAATACTGAAGTAAGGTATTAATTAAGTACCTCTGCTATTTCCTCCGGTTCCATACACACTTTCTCACTGTCACACTTGATAGGTCCTATTCTTTCACATCTTATCATCTTGCTCTTCACATACTTGTAGAATGCCTTGGGGTTTTCATTAATCCTGCCCACCAAGGCCTTCTCATGGCCCCTTCTGGCTCTCCTAATTTCATTCTTAAGCTCCTTCCTATTAGCCTTATAATCTTCTAGATTTCTAACATTACCTAGTTCTCTGAACATTTTGTAAGCTTTTCTTTTCTTCTTGACTAGATTTATCATAGCCTTTGTACACCACGGTTCCTGTACCCTACCATAACTTCCCTGTCTCATCGGTATGTACTTATGCAGAACTCCCCACCAATATTCCTTGAACATTTGCCACATTTCTTCCATACTTTTCCCTGAAAACATCTGTTTCCAATTTAAGCTTCCAAATTCCTGCCTGTTAGTCTCATAATTCCCCTTACTTCAATTAAACGCCTTTCTAACTTGTCTGTTCCTATCTCTCTCCAATGCTATTGTAAAGGAGATAGAGTTATGATCACCATCTCCAAAATGCTCTCCCACTGAGAGATCTGACATCTGACCAGGTTCATTTCCCAATACCAGATCAAGTACAGCCTCTCCTCCTGTAGGCTTATCTACATATTGTGTCAAGAAACCTTCCTGAACACACCTAACAAACTTCACCCTATCTAAACCCCTCGCTCTAGGGAGATGCCAATCGATATTTGAGAAATTAAAATCTCCCATCACGACAACTCTGTTATCATTAGACCTTTCCAGGATCAGTTTCCCTATCTGCTCCTCGATATCCCTGTTACTATTGGGTGACCTATAAAAAACACCCAGTGAAGTTATTGACCCCTTCCTGTTCCTAACCTCCACCCACAGAGACTCCGTAGACAATCCCTCCATGGCATCCACCTTTTCTGCAGCTGTGACACTATCTCTGAGCAACAGTGCCAAGCTCCCACCTCTTTTGCCTCCCTCCCTGTCCTTCCTGAAACATCTAAAACCCGGCACTTGAAGTAATCATTCCTGTCCCTGAGCCATCCAAGTCTCTGTAATGGCCACCACATCATATCTCCAAGTACTGATCCACGCTCTAAGCTCATCCACTTTGTTCACAACACTCCTTGCGTTAAAATAGACGCATCTCAAACCTTCGGTCTGAGCGCGTCCCTTCTCTATCACCTGCCTATCTTCCCTCTTGCACTGTCTACAAGCTTTCTCTATTTGTGAGCCAACCTCCTCTTCCCCAGTCTCTTCAGTTCTGTTCCCACCCCCCAACAATTCTAGTTTATACTCTCCCCAGAAGCCTTAGCAAACCTCCCCGCTAGGATATTGGTCCCGCTGGGATTCAAGTGCAACCCGTCCTTTTAGTATAACGCTGACTGGCAACTCCTGCAATGCCACTGGTGCCAAACTGTATTGGTCTCTGCCATTCCTTTTGATTCATCAGCTGCCTGGGGAGGTGGGGGGTGGTGAGGGGAGGACTGCTACATGGGCAACATTGTTCTCCATATCCTACTGGCTTGCATATCACTTAGACAGCTGGGTTGCAACATCCATGCTCGACCCTAACCAACTGAGGGGGCCTGAGCCCGAGACTGGAGACAGCAGATGCTCGCACCTGGAACAATAAACAATCAGCTGGAGGTACGCTGGGTTGAGCAGTATTACAGTTATGAACGCCACCAATAGCCTTTCCTAGTCCAACCACGTTGATGTCATGTTCAAGAAAGCTCAGCACCGACTCCACTTCCCCAGGAAACTAAAGAAATTGAGCGTGTTCCAGCTGACGTTTACCGATATTTATTGGTGCACAATAGAAAGCATTCTCTCTGGATGCAACACAGCTTGGTATGGCAACTGCAAGAAATTGTGGAGAGTTGTGGACACAGCTCAGCACATCACACTAACTAGCCTGTCCTCTGTCTATACTTCTCGCTCTCTCACCATATCCCTTGATGCCCCAAGCAACCAGGAATCTATCAACTTCCGCTTTAAATATACCCATGGCCTCCACCGCAGTCTGTGGCAGAGCATTCCACAGATTCACCACTTTTTGGCTAAAAAAACTCCTTCCTGCTTCTGTTTTACAAAAGTCCACCCTCAATTTTGAGGCTGTGCCCTCTAGTTCTGGATACCCCCACCAGAGGGAACATCCTCTCCACATCCTCCTTTTCTATTCCTTTCAAGATTCAGTAGGTTTCAATGAGATCCTCCCCCATTACTCTAAACTCCAGAGAGTACAGGCCTAGAGCCACCAACCACTCCTCATATGTTAACTCTTTTATTGCTGGGATCATTCTCATGAACATCCTCTGGACTCTCTCCAATGCCAGTCCATATTTTCTTAGATAAGGGGCCCACAACTACTCACAATACTCCAAGGGAAGCCTGACTAATGCCTTATAAAGCCTCAGCATCCAATCCTTGTTCGTATATTCTAGTCCTATTGAAATGAATGCTAACATTGCATTTGCCTTTCTTACCACAGTCTCAACCTGCAAGTTAACCTTTAGAGAATCATGCATGAGGGCTCCCAAGTCCCACCGTTCCTCTTTTTGAATTTTCTCCACATCTAGAAAATAGTTCACACCTTTATTCCTTCTGCCAAAGTGCAGGGCCATGCACTTCCTACACTATATTCCATCTCTCACTTCTTTGCCTATTCCCCAATCTAAGTTTAAATTTGAATCCTTTTGCAGACATCTGCTTCCTCAACACTTCCTGTCCCAACAACGATTTGTGTATTGTCTGCAAACTTGGCCACAAAGCCATGGATTCCCTCATCATTGATATATAACGTGAAAAAAAGTGTTCCCAACACCAACCACAGCAGAACATCATTAGTCACCGGCTGCCATCCAGAAAGGGCCCCCTCCCCTTTATTCCCACTCTTTGCCTCCTGCCAGTCAGCTAATCTTCTATCCATGCTAGTATCTCCCCTGTAGTGTCATGGGCTCTTATCTTGTTTAGCAGCCTCATGTGTGGTATCTTGTCAAAGGCCTTCTGAAAATCCAAGCAAGCAACATCTATTTGTTGTCTATCCTACCTATTATTTACTCAGAGTTCCAACTTAATTGTTAGACAAGATTTTCCCTTTAGAAAATCATGTTGGCTCTGGTTTATTTTATCAAGTGCCACCATATACTCTGAAATCTCATCCTTGGTAATAGACTCCAACATGCTTCCAACCACTGAAGTCAACCTTATAGTTTCCTTTCTTCTGCCTCCCTCTCTTCTTAAAGATTGAAGTTACATTTGCAATTTTCCAGTCCTCAGGAACCATTCCAGAATCTATTGATTCTTGAGAGATCATTACCAGTGCCTATTTCAGAACCCTGGGGTGTAGTCCATCTGGTCCTGTTGATTTAACTACCTTCAGGCTTTTCAGCTTCCCAAGCACTTTCTCCTTAGTAATAGCAACTACATTCAGTTTTGTCCCTTGACACTCTTGCATTTCTGACATCCTGGTAGTCTTTCACAGTGAAAACTGATGCAAAATACTAATTCAGTTTGTCCTCCATTTCTTTGTCCCCCATTACTACCTCTCCAGTGTCGTTTTCTAGTGGTCTAACATCCACCCTCATCTCTCTTTTCCTATATCTGAAAAAAATTTTGGTATGCTCTTCTACTTTATTGACCGGGTTGCATTCATATTTTATGCTTTCTCTCCTTACCGCTTTTTTAGTTGCCTTCTGTTCATTTTTAAAAGCTTCCCAGTCCTCTTACTTCCCGCTATATTTTGCGATATTATATGCCCCCTCTTTAGCTTTTATGCTGTCTTTGATTTCCCTTGTCAGCCCAGGTTGCCTCATCCTCCCTTTAGAAGACTTCATCGGGGTTAAATAATTCGGTGTCCTGTGAAGTACTTCCACAAACTTCAGTCATCGCTACTCTACCATCATCTCTGCTAGAGACCCCTTCCAATCAACCTTGGCCAGCTCCTCACTCATTCCTCTGAAGGTACTTTTACACAACAACCTTTACTTCAGTGTATTTTAGTTTTATTTGGATAAGCAATACAATTTTACAAAGAATAAATCCTGCCACCATCAATGAGTAAATGTCAATTTCTAACACTGAGGTAAAGTGTCAAACTAAAGATGTTAGGTATGGAACGCAATCAAAGGACAAGTTTTGGTATGCTCTTCTACTTTATTGACCGGGTTGCATTCATATTTCATCTTTTCAGTCCTTATGGTTTTTTCAGTTGCCTTCTGTTGGTTTTAAAAGCTTCCCAATCATCTAACTTCCCACTAACTTCTGCTATAAGTCCTTTCTTTAGCTTTTATGGTGTCTTTGACTTCCCTTGTCAGCCCAGGTTGCCTCATCCTCCCTTTAGAATACTTCTTCATCTTTGGGATGTTTCTTTCCAGTGCCTTCCATATTTTCCCAGAAACATCAGCCATTGCTGTTCTGCTGTCATAACTGCTGGTGTCCCGTTCCAATCAGCTTTGGCCAGCTACTTTCATATGCCTCTGTAATTCCCTTTTCTCCACTGTAATATTGATACCGCTGATTTTAGCTTCTCCTTCTCAAACTGCAGGGTGAATTCTATTATATTATGATCACTGCCTCCTAAATCTGGATCATTACATAATACCCAGTCCAGAATTGCCATTCTCCTATTGGGCTCAACCACAAGCTGTTCTAAAAAGCCAAACGCATCTGCATTCTATAAATTCCTTCTCTTGGGATCCAGCACCAACCGAATTCTCTTAATCCACCTGCTTATTGAAAACCCCATGATTATCACAACTTTGCCCTTTTGACTTGCCTTTTCTATCTCACCCACATCATTGTTACTGCTCAGAAACCCTTATATAACTCTCATCACAGTACTTGTTACCCTTGCAGTTTCTTAATTTTACCCACAAGAATTCTACATCTTCTACATCTATGTCAACTCTTTCGAAGGATTTGATTTTATTTTTTACTAAAGGCTCCTCAATGGCACAAGGCAACGTCAGTGCAGAAGAGACGGCTCGTGGTGGGGGAGGTGAGAAGACAGGAGGAGGCAGAACAACACGCCAGGGCCATCTCAATGGCCAAGCAGGGCCAATGGACTAATTGGGAGAGCCTGGAAAAGAGGAAACTTAGCTGGCGTGACACCTGGGAGATGGAGGCATCTCGGCTAAGTTTTATCACCAGAGCCACTTATGACCTCCTACGCACAGCCCAGAGCCTGTACCAGTGGTGGGGAGAAGACCCCACTTGCTCTCTTTGTCAAGCACCTGGATCACTAAGGCACATTTTAACAGGATGCACCACGAGCCTCAGCCAGGGGTGGTACACTTGGCAGCATAACCAAGTTCTCAGACAGCTGGCATCAATCTTGGACCAGAGGCGAATCACCACAAATGTTCTCCCACAAACATCGGCAAGAAATATTCACATCACACGATCTGTTTCAGCAGGCCAACCTCCAGAGCACCATATAACATCAAAAGAGGTAAGCATTCTGCAGGTTGCTCGGGATTGGAAAATGAACGTGGACTTAGAAAGAAAGCTTGTGTTTCCCCCAGATATTGCGGCTACAACACTTCGGCCAGGTATGATCCTGTGATCCACAACAGCCAAGCTGGCATATGTTGTGGAAGTGACAGTACCATGGGAAGATGGCGTTGAAGAAGCTTATGAGAGGAAAAAGACCAAGTACTCTGAACTGGGAACTGAAGCTGCTCAGAACGGCTGGAAGACCAAGATTTTCCCTGTAGAAATGGGATGCAGGGGACTCGTGGCTACATCTATGACCAGTCTATTGAAGATGGGGGTGAGGGGTTATTCACTCCAACAAGCAATCAAGTCCTTGTCAAATGCAGCAGAGGAAAGCAGTAATTGGATTTGGATTAAAAGGAAAGACAACAACTGGGCTGCAAGATGAAGCCAGGAGGGTATGGAACTGGGGGGTGGGGGTGTATCTGGGACGCCAGGTAGCCCTCTGGAGACGTGTCGGCTCATCAACGAAACGTCAAAGAAGGAGGGTACCCACCTGATGACCCCGATGAGGTATCTACCCTCCTTGTCACCATTCCAAGCCCACTGCCAACATCAAGAGTGCCGACTTATCAAAGGGATTGAAACATCAAGTCCTTTTAGCTCTACTACAACAGACGCACCCTGCCTCCTCAAGTATTTCCTTTGATGCTAAGCTCCTATCTTCAGTGCCTATAAAAAATATTCAACCCCGCCACCACCCCCACCCCAGAATTTTCATGTTTTATTGTTTTACAGTATTGAATCACAGTGGGTTTAATTTGGCTTTGTTAACATTGATCAAAATGAAAGGATTCTTTTGTGTCAAACTGAAAATAGATCTCTGCAAAGTGATCTACATTTATTTCTAAATTCATTACTAATATAAAACAAAATAATTGATTGGACATGTATTCACCCCCCCCCCCCCATAATATGACTCACCATATCATCACTGGTGCAGCCATTTGGTTTTAGGAGTCACATAATTAGTTACATGATGATGTGCTTTTAGAGACTTTTGTACAGTCAAGGTGTTTCAATTGATTGTAGCAAAAATATTTGGAATGTCCAACTACTGGTGAGTCCTGGCAAAAACTCTGCCACGAAGACCAAGAACACTCCAAGCAACCTCCCAAAAAACCTATTGAAAAGCACAAGTCAGGAGATGGATACAAGAAAATTTCCAAGTCCCTGAATATCCCTTGGAGTTAACAGTTATGTCAATCTCAAGAAATGGGAAGAATATGGCACAGCTGTAAATCTGCCTCGAGCAGGGCATCCTCAAAAACTAAGTGATTGTACAAGGAGACTAGAGAGGGAGACCACCAAAATACCTTTGACAATGCTGAAGGAGTTACAAGCTTCAGTAGCTGAGATGACAAAGACTGCGCCTATAACAACTGTTGCCCGGGTGCTTTACCAGTTGCAACTTTATTGGAGAGTGGCAAAGAAAAAGACACTGTTGAAAAAAAGCCTCACATGAAATCTTGGCTAGAGTTTGCCAGAAGGCATGTGGGAACTCTAAAGTCAACTGCAAGAAGGTTCTATGGTCTGATGAAACCAAAATTGAGCTTTATGGCCATCAGACTCAATGCTATGTTTGTTGTAAGGCAAATACAGCACATCATCAAAAACACACCATCCCTATCGTGAAGCATGGTGGTAGTTGCTCAAGTTATGGGGATGCTTCACTGAAGCAGGACCTGGAAGGGTTGTGAAGGTAGAGGGTAAAATGAATGCAGCAAAATACAGGGAGGTGTTGGAGGTAAACCTGATTCAGTCTGTAAGAGAACTGCAACTTGAAGGAAGATTTATTTTTCAGCAAGAAAATGACCCCAAGCATAGAAGCCAAATCTACACAGGACTGGCTTAAAGACAACAAAGTTAATGTCATGGAGTGGCCAAGTCAGAGTCCAGTCTTCACTCCAGTTAAAAATTTATGGCTGGACTTGAAAAGGGCTGTTCACTCATGATCCCCGTGTAGTCTGACAGACCTTTAGCAGTTTTATGAAGAAGAATGGGGAAGAATTGCAGTGTCCAGATATGCAAAGCTGGTAGAGACCTATCCACACAGACTCAAGTCTGTGATTGCTGCCAAAAGTGCATCTACTAAATACTGACTTGAAGAGGGGTAAATACTTATGCAATCAATTATTTTGTGTTTCATATTTTGTAATTAATTTAGAACACTTTGTGGAAATCTGTTTTCATTTTGACATAAAAGAGTCTTCTGTTTATCACTGTCAAAAATGCCATATTAAATCTATTGTGATTCAAGGTTGTAAAACAATAAAACATGAAAACTTCCGGGGGGGGGGGGGGGGTTGGTGAATACTTTTCACCAGATCTTCTTTCAGCCACGACTCTGAGATGCCCACAATATTGTAACTGTGAATCTCTAACTCCGCTAAAACATCATCTACCTTATTCTCTTTTCAGCGTGCATTCAAATATAACACCTTCAAAAGACAATAGACAATAGTCTATTCAGTCCTGTATTCATCCCCCTTTTTGATTTTGGCTCCTGTTACACTTAACACATCCCACTGACTGCAATTTTGCCCTATGATCTACCTGACCTTTTGTGTAGCTTCACTACACATTACGTCTAGTTGTATACCAACTGCCCCATCCAAAGTCCTATCACTCTGGTTCCTACCCACCCTGCAAAGTAGTTTAAGCCTCCCCTACAGCTCTAGAAAATCTACCTGCAATTATATTGGATCCCCTTAGACTCAGGCATAGCCTGTCCATTTTGTACAGTCATTCCTTTCCCAGAAGAGATCCAAATGATTCAGAAATCCAAAACCCTGTCCCCGTACCTATTTTTCAGCCACACATTCATCTGTCAAATCATTATTTTCTTGTTTTTGCTGGCATGTGGCACAGGCAGATTACTACCCTGCAGGTCCTGCTTTTCAGCTTCTGCCTACTTCCCTATATTGTTTCTTCAGGACGTCCTTCCTTTTCCTACCAACGTCATAGATACCAGTATGTACCAGGACTCCTGGCTGTTCATCCTCCTAATTTAAAAACCTATAGACTTGATCCAAGACATCCTTAGCACATGGGAGGCATTATACCATCTTTCACACCCACATAATCTGCTTTCTTCCCCTCTAATTATGGAATCCCCCATTGATACTGCACTGCTCTTCTCCCCTCTTCCCTGCTGAGCCACAGAGCCAGTCTCAGTGACCCCCCCAACAGTATCCAAAGTGGTACTATAGGACTCATTAATGCACACTAAGCCAATACTATAAATGATATTCACAAAGTAACAGGAAAACTGATAGTAAATTTCAGAATGGGATAACAATGTTGTTAGCTTGATCTTGCAGCACACAATGATGCACCATTTCAGTCTGGAATCAGGCCAAGAGAACAAGCATCTACAAGCTTTGTCAAAATGGTTGGAATTCAAAATACTTCAAGGAACTGAAGAGAATGAAATAAAATTGCGATCTTGATCCCTAGCATGAAATCTGAAAGCATTTAACCCATCACTGAAATCAAGATCGAAGGCAGATGACATATGGGGGCAAAGTCCTTACTGTGAAGGTGTCGTGATAGTTTTTCGGTAATTGTGGGGGCTGCAATTCTTTGATGAAAGATCAAGTTTAATGCAGGACCATACTGGACAAAATGCATCTGCAAACAATCGGGTTATGGTTTCAAGAAGCTAGGAAAATGCAGGCATCACGCAAAATCAAAGGTGATCCAATTCAATAATCTTGAAACCATGATCATGTGCTCATTTGAAGCATTCCATGCAGGCTTTAAATTACATCGGTATTCACTATATTCCCTGTACCAATTATTCTTTTTCGCAGGTGAGATATATTAGCTGTCATATTGAGAAAACAAGGTGTGACCTTTTTGTAAGGTCAGTATGTGGGTAACATCAGCTGTTTTCACTTTCCAATTTGAACACTTTGCCAAACAACATTAGTCAACTTTCTTTGAATAGTGGGACCTTGGATTTTTAGAGGCTGAATTACCTGGTGAATAGCAACACCTATGTCAGGCTGCTGTTTATTGATTACAGCTCAGCGTTCAACACAATCATACCCTCACTCTAATCAACAAGCTCCAAAACCTGGGCCTCTGTACCTCCCTCTACAACTGGATCCTTGACTTCCTCATTGGGAGATAGTCTGTGTGGATTCGGAATAGCATCTCCTCCTCGATGACAATCAACACTGGCACGCCTCAAGAATACATGCTTAGCCCAATGCTCTAATCTCTCAAAACCCATGAGTGTGTGGCTAGGCACAGGTCAAGCATTATCTATAAATTTGCCAACGACTCAGCTAATTTCAGATGGTGACGAGAAGGTGTACAGGAGATAAATCAGCTGGTTGAGTGGTGTCACAGAAAAAAGCAAGGAATTGATTTTGGACTAGAGGAAGTGGAAGACAAGGAAACACACACCTGTCCTCGTCCAGGGATCAGTAGCGGAAAGGGTGAGCAGTTTCAGTCTCCTGGGTGTCAACATCTCTGAAGATCTATCCTGAGCCCAATATATTGATGCAATTATAAAGAAGGCACGCCAGTGGCTATATGTGATTAGGAGTTTGAGGAGAATTGATATGTCACCAAGGACATTCACAAGTTTCTACAGATGTACTGTGGAGAGCATTCTAACTGGTTACATCACCATCTGGTATGGAGGGGCCAATGCACAGGATTGGAAAAAGCTGCAGAAAGTTGTAATCTCAGCCAGCTCCATCATGGATACTAGCCTTCCTAATATCAAGGACACCTTCGAAAAGCGATTCCTCAGAAAGGTGGCATCCATCACTAAGGACTGCCATCATCCAGGACATAACTTCTTCCCATGCTACTGTTAAGGGGGAGGTTTATGAGCCTGAAGGCACATACTTAACATCTGAGGAACAACTTCTTCCTCTCTGCCATCAGTTTTCTGAATGGACAATGAATTCATGAACACTACCTCACTTATTCCCCTCTCTTTTTTGTACTACTTATTTAATTTTTTAAAATACATATACTTATTGCAATTTATAGTTTTTTTAAAAAATATGACATACTGACATACTCCAGTCACATTAAACCTGAATCTGAATCTGAATCTGATTCTGATTCATTCATCTTGGTACCACAGAAATAGGAGGCCTTTAAAAACGACACATGATTATAGCAGTGCTGAGCTGGGGCAACTGTTTTCATCTCTGGAGAGCTCCAGAACAGTGCAAAGAGGAGTAAAACATTTTTTAGATGCATCTTTCATCGCTTTGAGGTGTTCATGCCAGTAAAGTATTGGTGTTGGGCATATGTTACAGCAAATGAGCCTGAAATAAACTAGCACATGATACAGTGTAGATGGGCTGTGGTTGGAGCAGATGCCAGGAAGTGTTTTACGTGGAAAACCTGAGCCATTGTGAAAAATGGCATGGCATGCGGGGTGGTAGGCTTGACAGTTTTCTGGATCCTGTTCTGCAGTCTTTGTTGAAGGAGGAGAAGATCATGAGTGGTCCTTCATCAACAATGGGCTCTCCAGACAATTGTTCCTGGTAGAAGGAGGAGAGAGCCGTGGAGGATAATGACAAGACTCAAGCCCCAAGGAATTTTATGCCATTTGGTGAGAAGTTTAGTGGTCAAGGTCAGCAGAGTCAAATGCCATAACCCATCACTTGCAGCAGAGGGCATAATTACTGCTCAAGTAATCATCCCTATAAACACAAGAGCCCTTGCAGATGCTGGGAATCCAGGGCAACATGCACAAAATGCTGGAGAGACCTAGCAGGTCAGGCAGCGTCTGTGCAGAGGAGTAAACTGATGTTTGCGCGAAGCTCCTTCAGCACGAAAGGGCTAGAAGACATGGACAAGTGATTCCCTCACCCCCAGTACCCCCTTCATGGTGACTTACTTTGCAGCTGGGTGGCAAGTGCTGTGGCTTCAAGCTAGTGAGGCTGTGCAGCATTTTCTCATTTTTTTCATGGGAACTGCATGAAACAGGGAAAGGCCAGCACTCATTGTCTGCTCCTAATTACCTCCCATCCTCCACACTCACGGTTAGGTCAATCACTTTGGTGATCTAAAGTCAAATCTGACAAGGATGGCTATTTCTTTCCTTAACAAACACCTCTGACCAAACAAGTCATTGTAATAATTCAGAGGTTTCACAGGAATCATTGAATGTCTAGTGATGAGACAGCCCTATCATAATACCATACCAATCAATCTAATGAGCTTATACCTATGGACTGTGGACACATCGTCTTAATATTGGGCAGCACTTAAGCTTTGAGGACCTAGGGCATCACAGGCAGATAGGTTCATAAAGAGGGCTTCTGGCCCATTGGCCTTCATAAATCAGGGTACTGAGTACAGGAGTTGGATTGTGAGGTTGATGTTGTATAAGACATTGGTGAGGCTGAATTTGGAGTATTGTGTGCAGTTCTGCTAACAAAGATATCAATAAGCTTGAAGGAGTGCAGAGAAAATTCACACAATGTTATTGGGAGTTCAGGACTTGAATATAGGAAGGTTGAACAGGTAGAGGCTCCTTTTCCTGGAGTGCATGAGAATGAAGGGAGATTTGATAGAGATATGTAAGTTGTGAAGGGTATAGACAAGGTGAATAACCCCCTCAGGCTGGGTGAGGCTAGAACTAAGGTTTAGGATGAAAGGCGAATTATTCATGGGGAATCTGAGGGGGGGCTTTTTCACTCAGAGGGTGGTGTGAGTGTGGATTGAGCTGCCAGTGGAAGCAGTAGATGTGGGTCTGATTGTGACGTTTAAAAAATGTTAGGATAGGTATATGAACAATGGATGTATGGAAGGTCAATGGGACTTGGCAGGAGAGCAGGATAGCATAGAAAGTCCTGTGTATGTACTCTCATGCTCTATGATTCCATAATTCTGTGCCTTTGATGTATTACAAAAGACTGCACATTTTCATTCATGATATACTATATGTGAAGTTACCATTACTGGGGAGAAGGTTCTTGGGAAACTGAAAGGTCTGAAGGTTGATAAGGTGGACCAGATGGCGTACAATCTAGGGTTCTGAAAGAGGTGGCTGAAGAGATTGTGGAGGCAGGAATAATGATCTTTCAAGAATCACTTGATTCTGAAATAGTTCCAGAGGACTGGACAATTGCAAATGTCATTCCACTCTTTAAGAAGGAAAGAAGATAAAAGAAAGGAAATTATAGGCCAGTTAGCCTAACCTCAGTGGTTGGGAAAGTGTTGGAGTTATTATTAAGCATGAGGTTTCGGGGTACTTGGAGACTATTGATAAAATAAGTCAAAGTCAGCATGGTTTCTGTAAAGGAAAGGCTTGCCTAACAAATCTGTTTGAGTTCTTTGAGGAAGTAACAAGCAGGGTGGACAAAGGAGAGGCAGTGGATGTCAATTGCTTGGATTCTCAGAAGGCATTTGATAAATTCTTTGGTGTTACAGGAAAGACATTGGCATGGATAGAGGAATGGGTGACCGGCAGGATGCAGCAAGTGGGAATAAAAGAAGCCTTTTCTGATTGGCTGCCGATGACTAGTGGTGTTTCTCAGTGGTCAGTATTGGGACCACTACTTTTCACATTGTTTGTCAATAATTTGAATGATGGAATTGATGGCTTTGTGGCAAAGTTTGCAGATGATATGCAGATAGGTGGAGGGGTAGGTAGTGGGGAGAAAGCAATGCGAATCCTGCAGGAACTAGACAACTGGAAGAATGGGCAAAAAAGTGGCAGATAGAATACAATGTTGGGAAATAGAACAATAGTGCGGACTAAATAGCTAAATGGGGAGAAGGTTCAAACATCAGAGGTGCAGAGGGACTTAGGAGTCCTCGTGCAAGACTCACAGAAGGTTAATTTGCAGGTTGAGTCTGTGGTAAAGAAGGCAAATGCAATGTTGCCATTTATTTCAAGGGGAATAGAATATAAAAGCAAGGAGATAATGCTGAGGCTTTATACGATACTACTCAGGCTGCACTTGGAGTATTGTCAGCAGTTTTGGGCTTCATATCTCAGAGAGGATGTGTTGTCTTTGGAGAGCGTCCAGCGAAGGTTCACAAGGATGATTCCAGGAATGAAGGGGTTAACATATGAGGAGTGATTGGTACCTTTGGGCCTGTACTCAGTGGAATTTAGAAGAATATGGGGTGGATCTCAGTAAAACTTACCAGATGTTGAAAGGACTAGATAGGGTATATGTGGAGAGGGTATTTCCTATGGTTGGGGTATCCAGGGCACAGCCTCAAAATTGAGGGGGCAACCTTTTAGAACAGAGGTAAGGAGGAATTTTTTTAGCCAGACAGTAGTGAATCTGTGGAATGTTCCACCATATACTGCAGTGGAGGCTGTCTGAGGGTATATTTAAGGCAGAAGTTGATAGTTTCCTGATCGGTCAGCACATCAAAGGATATGGCGAGAAGGCAGGTGTATGGGGTTGAATGGGATCTGGGATCAGCCATGATGGAATAGTGGAGCAGATTCAATGGGCTGAATGGCCTAATTCTGCTTCTATGTCTTATGGTTTTATGGTCTGAATAACAAGCAGGATAGACAAAGGAGATTTGGTTGATGTAGTGTACTTGGATTTTCATAAAGCCTTTGATAAGATCCCACACATGAGGCACTTAGCAAGCTATGTGCCTATGGTATTATTACAGGAAAGATTCTAGCATGGATAAAGCAGTGGCTTATTGGCAGGAGGCAAAGAGAGGGAATAAGGGAGCCTTTTCTGTTTGGCTGCCAGTGACCAGTGGTGTTTCGCTGGTGTCTGTGTTGGGACTGATACTGTTTACATTATATGTTAATAATTTGGGTGATGGAATTAATGGCTTTGTTGTGAAAATGTGAAGATAGGAGGAGGGACAGGTAGCTTTGAGGAAGTAGAGAGGGTACAGAGGGACTCAGACAGATTAGGAGAATGGGCAAATAAGTGGCAGATGGAATACTGTGTTGGGAAGTGTATGCTCATACACTTTGGTAGGAGAAATGAAAGGGCTGACTATTTTCTAAGTGGAGAAATAAAAAATAAAAATCTGAGGTGCAAAGGGATTTGGGAGTCCTTGTGCAGGATTCCTTAAAGATTAATTTTGCAGGTTGAGTCTGTGGTGAAGCAGGCAAATGCGATATTAGCATGATTTTCGAGAGGACTAGAATATAAAAGCAAGGATGTAATGTTGAGACTTTATAAAGCACTGGTGAGGCCTCACATGGAGTATTGTAGGCAGTTGTGGGCCCCTGATCTTAGAAAGAACGTGCTGAAACTGGTGAGGGTTCAAAAGAGGTTTACTCAAATGATTCCAGGATTAAACAGCTTGTCAAAGGAAGGCCCTTTGATGGCTCTGGGCCTATACTCAATGGAATTCAGAAGAATGAAGGATGACCTAATTGAAACCTATCAAGTGGTGAAAGGGCTTGATAGAATGGGTGTGGAGCAGATGTTTCCTATGGTTGGAGTGTTTAAGACCAGAGGGCGCAGCCTCAGAACAGAGGGGCATCCTTTTAGAACGGAGATGAGTAGGAATTTCTTTGGCCAGATAGTGGCGAATCTGTGGAATTCACTGCCACAGGCGGTTGTGGAGGCCAAGTCTTTATGTATATTTAAGGCAGAGGTTGATAGATTCTTGCTTGGTCAGAACATGAAGGGATATAGGGAGAAGGTAGGAGATTGGGCCTGAGAGGAGCATTGGATCAGCCATGATGAAATGGTGGAGCAGACTTGTTGGGTCTAATGGCCTAATACTGCTCCTGTATTTTATGGTCTTACAGTCTATATTTTCTGCTGTATATACTTGGTAGTTTCTACATTCTCTGGACAAATCATGGCCTCAATGCATATGCCAGCGGTGATGACTGGAAGGGCAGGAAGGGGAAGATGGTTGTTGACCAGAGGAAATTTGATTCAACAGTTTTGTTTGTGGGTTAAGGTACAGAGGTGAGTGATGTGATGGGGAAATTATTAGGGCATCAGGTCCTGCAATTTTGGGTGAGATGTGAAAATGGTTGGCTGTGGATTTATGAAGGGTAATCAATGATTCTGAGTGGGGTAGGTTAGTGTTGGACCTTGGGAGATGGGTGACTGGGGAACAGGGTGGTTATGAGGTGGAACGATGATGGTGAGATCTGAGGACTGGGGTAAGTTCAGACAGAGGGAGCAGTGGTCAGCAGCTGTCGACCAAGGTACTTGAGCAGAGGAGTTGAGAAGTCCGGGCTTGACATGTTGGCATCATTTCATGCAAGGTAAGGGTTAACAGGTTTAGAGGGACTAAATGGAAGAATCTTTTCATCCAGAAGTTGGCTGAAATCCTATGTACACTTTCTAGGGGCTTGTGAAGGCAGAGCCATTTTCAATGCTTAAGACGAATCTAGATGAATGTAGAAGGCTAATGACCAAAGCTGGAAAATGGGATTGGTATAGATGAGTCTTAATGGTTGGCAGGTACATGATGGGTTGAAGGGCCCAGTTCTGTGCTATCTGATTCTATGACTCTATAAGGTTGGACCTAAGCACAAAAAATAGGCATATAGAAGCCTTTTCCAGTGCAATATTAATAAAATACTGCATTCTGGATATAGCCACATGTCATGTGCCAAATGGGCCTTTATAAATAGGCATGTTGCTCACGTGTGTGTGAAGTGTGCAGAACTGTCAAATCCCACGATGGCAACTAAGGAATTGCCATGAGCCGTGTCTTCAGTGGGCAGGATCTTGTGGAATTTGTCACCCTCTGCTGTGCAGAGAGGTTTTTCAGATGTGTCGTTCGGTGGTGTGTGTTGTTTCATAGGGAAAAACTTTAAATTGTAAGTTGTTCGCAGAAAGATGTGATTAGATTAGGTGTGCAGCATTCCAAGAAGAAAGCTGCACAATAAACGTGGCAGTCGTGAGATCAGCACAAGAGTAAAACTCTGTTAGATGTACCTGAACAAGCTTCAGGCGCTGTGTTAAATGCAGCAAAATAACATTGCAGCAGCTATTTTATCACTTACCAATTGATTTGGATCCAGTTGCATTGAAGAGGAGAAGCATAAATTAATCTAACCTCTTTATTCCAGGAATGCTTAATTTAAATGCCACTATTACTTGCCATAGTGGGATTGAAGTTTATGACTCCAGATCAATAGCCCTGGGCTCTGGATAGAAGTTCTTAACCACTGCACTAATGTATCAGACCACCACACATCCTGACATCCAAATTGTGCCAGGCTTCTCCAAAACAATCCACACAATGAAAGTTTTGTTTTAAAGCTATTTTTAATATGTCATCTGTCAGCCTGTCTTTTATTTATTGCATTCAGCTCACATGTGTGAAATTGTATCAAAGCCATGAGCCATGTGGATAACTTTTCCTGGAAGTTAGTCAGCTATCGATGTGTCATAATGGCTCAAGCTCAACTAGCAAAGCAGATCTCCACAGGACCAAGTCTTCATTGCCAAGATTTCCTCCACAACCACTAATGCTGAACAGACTATGCAGTAATGTCAGGTGTCATTATAGGTGTCAGACTATATAGTAATGTTGCATTTTGTTATCACATTCTTTTCACTGAAGTAAGAGCGCAACGTACTACTGTGACTATACATCAGGCTTGGTGCTACTGATCATGAAGGAATTGCTGAGCAAATAATAGTTCCCCATGGTAAGCTCATTCAGAAAGCCAAAAGGCTTAGAATCCAGCAAAACTTTGCTACATGGATTCAGAATTGGCTTGCCGAGCGAAGGCAGAGGGTGGTAGTAGATCGAGCGTATTCTGGCTGGAGGTCGGTGACCAGTGGTGCTCCTGTTTTAGGACTCCTGCCCTTTGTTATTTTTGTAATTAGCTTGGTTGAGGAAGTGAAAGGGTGAAGTTTGCAGATGACACCAAGTGTTGTGGATAGTGTAGAAGGCTGTCATAGGTTACAAAAGGGCATTGACAATATGCAGAGCCTAGATGAGAAGTGGCAGATGGAATTCAATTCAGAAAAGGGTGAAGTGATTCACTTTGGAAGATCAAACTTGAAGGCAGAAGGCCGAGTTAATGGCAGGATTCTAAAAGTGTGGAGGAAAAAAACGATCTAGTGGTTCTCATCCACAGATCCCTCAAAGTTGATAGGGTAGTTAAGGAGGCACATGATGTGTTGGCCTTCATCAATCAGGGATTTGCGTTCAAGAGGGAATGTTGCACCTCTATAAAACCCAGGGTAGATCACACCTATAATATTGAGTTCAGTTCTGGTCTCAACTAATGTGTTCACCTCATTATAGGAAGGATGTGGAAGCTTTAGAGAGAGTGTAGAGGAGATTTACTGAAAAGCTGTCTGGATATGGAAAACATGTCTTATAAGGATAGTTTGAAAGAACTAAAGCTTTTCTCTGTGGAGGGAAGGAGGATGAGAAGTGTCTTGATAGATATGTACAAAATGATAAAAAGCCATAGATCAAGTGGACAGCCAGAGACATTTTCCCCAGGTGGAAATGGTTAATATGAGGGGGCATAACTTTAAGGTGTTGGGAGAAAAGTATAGAGGGGATGTTAGAGGTGGGTTTTTTATATGGAGTGGTGGGTGAGTGGTATGTGCTGCCAGAGGTGGTGGTGGTGGCTGATACATTAGGGACATTTGGAAGATCTTAGATAGGCACATGGATGAAAGAAAAGGGGAGGGCTATGTCTGAGAAAGGGTTAGATGGCTCTTGGAGTAGGTGAATGGACCTAAGGGCTGAACAGTGCTGTACTGTTCTATATTCTACATCTTATAATTGCTACCAATCCACTAGACATTGACCTGCACGGCACGATTCAGAGTTTATGTTTACACTGTAAGTTATAGAGGAGGAACGTGTTGACATTCAGCACTCCTCTGAAAATATGCAGGCATCCATTGATGAGTAGTACTTATGAGGAAACTTGAAAACCCCATCAAACCATGTGCTGCTATTCTGATTGTCCGGCAGAAGTGAATGGAGCTCTCTTGGAAGAGACAGAGCTAATGGGAAACGGTCAAAAGCCAAACTAGAAAGGCTGCAACAAAATCTGGTCAGAATCAAATGTATAAGCAGAAGGAAAATCATTAACATGATTAGCTTGTAGTCACTTGCAATGCAGTTGCTTCTCTGCAATGAAGTTGCAATTGTAGCTGCAACAAATATGAGATTTAAGAGAAGGCATCTTTATTGTCATTGATTTAATTGAAAACGGATCAATAGAATTTTGGATATTAATGGAAATGGAGGTAACACTGGAAAATGCAGCTGAGATGGAAGATTAGCCATGATGCTAATAAATAGTGAGGCTGGGTTCAAGAGCCAAATGTCCTGCTTCTGCTCCCATTTCCAAAATGTTTTATTTAAGTACAGATGTCTCTCTTATGGTTTGTCACTGAAGAAAATAGGCCTCCTGTCCTGCAATTTTTCTACTTTTCATGCTGACTCCTTTTTCTCTCAACTGTCCTGAAAAAGAAGTCCCTATTGTTGCATTTGTGTCTGAGGAACAAGTGGTTTCTAAAGTCAGAAACTTCCTTCAGTAGCTGCCTTACAACTCTTCATAGGAATTGCCAACTGAATCAACCCTAAAAAGAATAGAAACCATTTGGTCAAATCATCCAGTTCTTTTTGTGTACAGAAACCCTCTGTTAAGAGAGTCTTACGATTTTGGAGATGCTGGTCTGGCAGATATTCTGGATAGTTTGATGTTATTAACATTTTAACATGCTGTTGAATCACCTTTTTATACAGTAGATGTTAACCAATTGCATTTTTCTAGCAAACCAGTGAATTCCAAGGGCACATGAGAATGGGGCTTCAGTGTCATTCATAGAGCTATCCAGCATGGAAGCGCGCCCTGCCGCGTACCTCTTCTATGTCAACATGCTAGTCCCATTTGCCTGTGTTTGGTCCATATTCCCCTTAACCTCCCTTTCTTATCCACATACTTGTCCAAATAGCTTTTAATTGTAGTGATTGTACCTGCCTCTACCACTTCCCTTGGCAGTTTATTCCATGTACTCACCAACCTCCATGTGAAAACCTGTCCTCAAGCTCCCTTTTAGTCTTTCCGCTCTCACCTTAAATCTACGTCCTCCGGTTTACGAGTCCTCCACCCTATCTATGCATCATGTAGTTTGATAAGGTCATGGCCCACCCGCCTTTATCCCAGAGCAAAGCAGTACCAGCCTATCCAATTTTTCCAATTTAGTGAGGTACACAGGCACCAGGATCTAGTCAATTTAAAGGGAGCAGAGAAACTAATTTCCCCTCATTAGTATGTTATGTGCAGGAATGAGTGAAAATGAGCCAGAAGATGAGCTACTGGAATTTCTGAACATGGTGGAGTTATACCACAGTCATGAAAGATTGCAGATGCCGGAATCTAGAGCAACACACAAAAAGATAGAGGGTTAGGCAACATAAAAGGTGGGAAAAGGACAGGTGATATTTTGGGATAAAACTCTTCACCTGAGCTGGAATTTTACTGATTATGAAAATCAGATTAGGGATAATGATGGAATCTTTCCTATTGCTTATCATCTGTACTGCCATGCATCTTTAAGTGGCAGCGTTTTCTGTAGAAGAGGCCTTCAGAATGGCACCAAATTAGCACTGTACCATGATTGGCTACTCTTCACATTTCCAAAGCAATGTCAGTTTGCATACACTCATGCCCACATTGGTAAAGCATATATTAATTATGAGTACATTGCAGATCCTAATCAAACCAATAGATGTGCCCCACCCACTCTAGTTTTGTGTCCTATTTGCTCAGTTCTAAAATTGCAATTAGGAGTCCATTGTAAACTGGGTACTAATCTTTGGTTGAACATCTTGCTTGGTTAGGATAGTTGAGTGGCCATTTTAAAGTCTTCTCTTTCCCATGCTCCGCTGTACTCTTTCAGCCTGATCAGGTGCTGGGAGGGGTTTTCCACCTGCTCCTCAGCATAAAACTGGTACTTTAGCTTATGCTACAGAAAGCACCAGATTTCCATTTACACTGAGGCTGCCAACTCTTTTGCTGATAGCTTGATAGATGTTTTATGAAAAGGAAACTCAAAGAGAACAAAGACTTCAAAACGCAATTCAATCACAGTTTGTGGAAAGAAATATAAGAAGACTGAAAGTCAGTTACAAGGATGCCTAAAACTTAGGAGGTATATTGATTCAATGTTGTTAGCTCCCCAGGAGCAAGTTCCTTCATGTATATGATAATCTCTAAAAATATAAACAAACTCCCTTTCTTTATTTCCTTTCAAAATGATTTTGATTACTTACTGTTTCTGCCATGTATTCTCCAGTGGATGGACTATTTTTTCGATTTATAAACTTTGGCACTGTATGACTGATCAAAGGGAGTTAAAGGATTTTCCTCTTAAGCCCAAATGATAATTTTCCACTGAATTCAACTCAATCACATTCATTCCTACAGGGTATGTGTCTGCCTTTGGGTTGTCACAAGGACATTAAAAAAGATTGTACATTGGTTGCTAACACTATTTGTATCTGATCCCTGACTGTCAAAGTGCATATATTCAACTTGAACATTCACTATAAAGAGATCAAATGTCAAAAAACGTGACATTTTACAGTAAGTACAGTACACTGTAAAATTTTTAATGTGACTGAATCAATTAGATCACATTATTGTTACTTGGGTTCCTGTATTTTTAATTATTGTTTAAGATATTGAATCTCATAATATCAAATGTTGTCTTAAGCATAAGACAAACTGTTTTACTAAATGGATTCATAAGCTTTGCTAAAAGTTTTACTAATACCTTTGGGGCCAGAGGCCAGCTCTGAAATCATGTTTGCTTTTGTGAGTAAAGTATATTTGAACACTTAGTCACAGAATGTGTGTTGTAATAACCGAGAGTTTGTTCATTATATTGTTCTCATTGAAGTCCCATCATTTTCCTGGAATATTGTCCATTTAACGACCTTTAACAGGTAACCCAACAAAATATTAATTACAATAATTTTCAGTGCTCCCAACTCCTTTTGTGAGATGTCCGTTGCAGTTTTAATTAAGACAATGTACACAAAATGTGATGTGATCACAAAAAGAATAGACACACATCAAAACGACCAAGAAACAACAACAAAGAAGATCGACTGCACTAAAAGATGTACAAGTTAGCAACAAAACAGCACAGCACTGCAAGTCTTTATGACAACACAGTGAAGAAAAAAATGTACACCAGCAAAGAGAGATCGGAGACATTTTTTATCAGATTTGTTCATTTTAAAGATATACAAATCTGCTAAAACACACATAAAACAATGAAGAAGTCAGAAAAGTCTATATATTTATGTATGTAGAGTACATCTTGTTCACAGTCAGATATTACAGGATGATTTTTTTTCTCTGTTAAAAAAGGAAAGACTGAAAGATGTGCCACAGAGTGTGTCCTGCCTTTTGAAAACCTACTTCTGCCCATGATTGACACAGAGGGAGACAGCGACAAGCTGGCAATACAATGAATGACAGACATGTGACAATTTTTGTTTTTGGCATGTTGAACCATGAGGTCACTCTGGACTGGCTAGCGATGGTACCTGGCTCTGTTGCGGCTCGCTGGACTGCCTGAGAGGGCTGACTGATGGAGGAGGCACACCTGAAGTTGAAGCAGATCGGCCCAGCTTGCAGCTCGTCTTTGACTCTGTAAGAGTAAAGAGGGATTAGAAAAGAAGTGAGTGCTCACAGCTGCAGTTGATGAAAGCTGCTTTATGCTGTCTCTCTTCTCGTCTCTGGTTCACTCCTGCCTCTGTGTTCACGAGGTTCAAGGTTCGAGGTCCATGTCCCATTCCAAAGGCTTGACATCGAAAGGTTACAAATGTGAAAGAGGAAATTAAGCCATTTTTAACCCCAAGTTGTAGAAGAATAGAGAAATATAAAAACTAGGAACAGGAGGGGCCTTTTGGCTTCTTGCGCCTGTTCTGCCATTCATGACCAATCACCCAAATTTAGCTTACCTCCTCATTCCCCACTCCATCCAATGATCTCTCCAGCTCTGGGAACAGTAATAGTTTTGAATAAGGAGAAGTGATTCCAAGGAAACATTCATGTGATGAATACACCTCAGAAATTCCCAATACTGCACGAATATCTTCTGGTAGAATCACAGATAAATACATGCATAGAAACAGACCCTTAGGCTATCAGTGGGGTCACTTTCTCCTACCGACTACTCTACTGGATTAACATTTAACTTTCATAGGTAACGAACAGAAGGAAGGCATTCATATACATGAATTTATCTATAACTGTTTATCATACTTTTTTGAAAGTTTTACAGACCAAAGTTTAGCACAGAGATATAATCTTAAATCAAACATATCATCAAGGTTATAAAAATTAGCTTGAATATTTTGAAGCTCATAATGTCCAGATTTTGCTAATACTTGCCATGAGCCCTGAGGGCCTATTTGTTAATTGTTGTCTTATCTGGAGTTGTTAAGAGATTCCCAGAGTTCCATTGCCTAGGGAATAAACCTAAAAACATCCCTTTGTTCAGTGCCAATATTTCTCAAAAGGCGGGTATTCCATACCGTCCCAACACCTAAACAAAAACACACAAAATACAGGAAGGTATTGATCAAAAGCAATCCTCAAGTTCCAGCCTGTTATTTTTCCCAGGCTGGGTGTGGTTGTTCTAACCAAACTGGGTGGAAACAGGTGAGTTGTAGAGTTACAGAAAGGTTATAATATAAAATTAGACTAGTCAGTCCATCAAGTCTGTGCCAGCATTATGTAAGTGTAATCTTGATCCTAATCCCTCCCTTCTCATCATATCCTATAATTATTTTTCTTACAACTATATATAAAATTCTCATTTCAATTAATCTGTCTCACCTATTTTCAGTACGCCACAGGTTTTGTGTCTTGTAAATTAATTCCACTGTATCATTCGGGCTAGGTGATGGTAGAAAGACCATTCTTGAAAGTTCAATAGCACATTGGCTCTATTGTTTCTCAACCTTACCCAAATGGATTTTGTCTTTTGTTACACCAGGTTGTCCTCTCTTTAGTACTGTGCTATTCACCTTGATGTAACCCTGTTCTGTTCACCTAGATTAATATTACCTCTCTCATCTTTTTCTTCCCTTTCATGCCTTTCCTGAGTATTGTGTATCAGGAATATTTAGGAGGCATTCATGGTCTTTTTCTTGACAAATCTTGTCTACTGGAACTCTGGTATACTGTAAATATTGATCAAGTCTCAACAAAAATCTGTTTCCTGCTGGGAGCAGAAATAATATTAGCAATATTTTGCTAGTAATACAAGTTAGTAACACTAAATAGCATTAGGAAAATTTGCAACATTTTGAGCTTCAGTTTTGTTTAATGTGTAATTATAAAATGGGCCAAAACCCAATCTTTGGCCTTCTTGTGTTCTCTCTTTGTATGGTCAAATGTAATCCTGTACTATTTCATCCTCTAGTGCAAGTGATAGCTTGTAACCCTTTGCATGCAATTTCGATGCTACTGACTGGTGCCCAAATGGTTCAAGCTATCTGGTCCTCCACACCACTGATAAACATCCAAACTAAAACATCGGCTCCAGCTCCAAGCAACCTGTATTGGTCTCACCTCCCTCAGAACTGGTGCCGATATCTGAAGAAATTAAAGCACCGACTCTCCAACCACAAATTTGTCTTTTTTTCCCCTCCAGATTCTACACTTTCTTTCCTAAGACAGAGGAAATAATCCAGAAATTACTGCTGTCATGGTCCTGACACTTCAAAGTCTGGCTGCATGACTTCACCCATTATTTTATCTGTGCCACTAGTGCAATATCGATAAGAAACTGTTTATTGTTCCGCTCAAAAAGGTTTTGCTGTAGTTTTGCAACGTCCTTGGCCCTGACATTATGGAGACAAATACCATCCTGGAATCATATCTGAGGCTGTCTGCTTCTCTTACTGCAGAATCTCTTGTAATTAATGATGTGTTGAACTTTCTTCCCTCTCCATCCCCTCTACAGCTAAACAACCCTCTGGTACTAAGTCTTGGCTCAGGCTCCTTCGTATTCACTGGTGAGTGAGTGAACTACCCGCCAAGGTCTCAGTAAATACCAGCCTATGCTTCCCTCTCTGCCTGTCTGTCTTTGAACTGAAGAGTGGCCACATCCAAAAATGTGCTATCAATTAAACACTCACCCTCATGGATACAAAACAGTGACACTTTTCCCTCACAAACTTTGAAACTATAAGCTCAGTCTCTTCTAGCCGATGACATTTTGTGAAGCTGTGGCAAAAAGCCTCCACGTATTAATTCACAGAACTAAAGCAAATGAAGGAGCTCAAAAATTATGGTTGAGATGTTGAAAGGAAAAGGTAGGGAGGTTAGAAGCCTCATCCTGGGAACAGATGTGACGGAGATGAAGGAATTGAGAAAAGGCATTAGCATTATTACAGGAGACCGGGAGTGGAGAGGTGCAGTCAAAATGGCCATGGGAAAACCCGTGGGCAGCACGGTAGCGCAGTGGTTAGCACAATGCTTTACAGTACAGACGACTCGGGTTCAATTCCCGCTGCCTGTACGTTCTCCCTGTGGCTGTGTGGGTTTCCTCTGGGTGCACTGGTTTCCTCACACAGTCTAAAGACGTGCTGGTTAGTAGGTTAATTCATTATTGTAAATTGTCCCATGATTAGGCTCGTGTTAAAATAAGGGATTTCTGGGCGGTACGTCTTGAAAAGGCCAGAAAGGCCCAGTCTGTGCTGTGTCTCAATAAACAAATAAATAAATTTGGTAGGTTTATAAAAGATGAAGGTAGACAGTTTGTCTCCAGAGATGGAAATGGAAAGATCGAGAAAGAGGACAAAGGTGTTGGAAATAGACCAAGTGAATTTAAGGGCAGGGTGGAAGTTGGAGGCAAAGTTGATGAAATTGATAAGCATGGGTGCACGAAGCAGCACTAATGCAGCTGTTAATGGTGCGCCAAAAAAGTTGTGGAGCATTAGCAATGAAGGCTTGGAACGTGGACTGGTCCACATAGCCAATGAAAAGGCAGGCACAGCTGGGACCCATGCAGGTGCCCATGACAACCCCTTGTGTTTGGAGAAATTGGGAGGAGCTGAATGAGAAATTGTTGAGGGTGAGGACCAGTTCAGTCTGGACTGAAGAGGGTGATGGTGAAGGGGAACTGGTTGGGCTGTTGTTGAGAAAACAGTGGAGAGCTTTAAGACCTTCTTGATAGGGGGTATAATTGTAGAGGGACTAGATTTTCGTGATGAAAATGTGGCGGTCAGGGCCCAGGAAATTGAACGTTAATGAGGAGATCAAGAGCGTGTGAAGTGTCACGGATGTATCGTAGGTGGGAAGGGACTGACTAAGGGGAATAGAATGGAGCTGGGTTAGGGAGACATGAGTTCAGTTGGGCAAGAGCAGGCAGAAATAATGGGTCTACCAGCACAGTCAACTTGTGAATCTTGGGTAGGAGCTGGAAACAAGCAGTACAGAGTAAGGGAACTATGAGGTTGGTGACAGTCGATGGGAGATCTCAAGAGTTGATGAGGCAGTGTTACCTGATTGTGTCAAAATTGACCAGTTCTAATGGATGCTCATCTACTTGTAACATTACCTCAGGCTTCTTACACCAGGGATGCTCCCGTACAGCAATTTATTTTAAATCTTCACTGCACCCCATCACAGTCCTCTCCCACTCTCCCCTCCCCCCATAACCAAACAACATGCAGGTTTTCTCAACTTTTCCAGTTCAGACAAATGACCCTTGACCTGAAATGCTGACTCCGTTTTACCCGCTGTCAGGTGTTACCTGACCTTCTGGCTGTTACCAGCATTCCCTGTATTTGCTTTAGTTAGATTCATATAATGGTGAGCACTGGGTTTGACAATTATTCAGTTACCTTGACGTATGGTGTCTGAACTGTTGTGCCCTGCTAACAGAGTTGGGCTAACTGAGGACCTTCCCATTCGACTGCTCACTGGTGCTGGTGGTCCAGGGCTACCATCCCATTCCTGAGATTTGATTGGTTCTCCTGAAGCACCATGAGCCCCTTTCTCTCGGCTCTCCGCCTTTGGCAATGGTTCCGTGCTGGTGCTCCGTCCCTTTTGGTCCTCTCCTGGTTCTGTAAGAAAAAGACAAAAAAAAAAAATGAGATTCTGAATTATTCCAGCTCCAAAGTCAGAATCAATGTCCAAATTAGAAATAAGAGTCATCAGTGACTCTTCCAGGAGAATGCTGCAAGCTGAGATAGCCCAAAATTGCATGTCAGTGTGGGTCAAGTCGATATCATCAATGTTACTTCAGTAAGAAATAGCATTGGATTCCGGTAAAATGGCGGCACTCTCGGATACAGTGGCTCCTCTAGGTCCAAACAAAGCTGTAATTTTTAGTATTTTATGTCTTTTTCATAGCTTCAAGATTTGGGGGAGTAGATGTAGGACGGAGATGAGGAGGAACTACTTTTCCCAGTGAATCTGTGGAATTCTCTGCCCAATGAAGCAGAGGAGGCTACCTCAGTAAATATATTTAAGACAAGGTTGGATAGATTTTTGCATAGTAGGGGAATTAAGGGTTATGGGAAAAAGGCAGGTAGGTGGAGATGAGTCCATGGCCAGATCAGCCATGATCTTATTGAATGGCAGAGCAGGCTCGACGGGCCAGATGGCCGACACCTGCTCCTATTTCTTATGTTCTTATGTTCTTTTTCGTGACTGAAGGCACTGCCGGATATTAAGAACACCAAGTTCTGCAGATCCACCCCACTAGCAAGGTGCTGGATAGCGTTGAAGCCGCACTTGTTGCACATCGTGTTGTAGTCTGCTTCAGACACCCACGGAAGACGATGTCAGAGGCTGCACGCAGATCTAATGGATAGTGTGGGTGATTGTCTTGGACATTTACAGTTACTCTTCTACAGGTTTGCTAAGTATGCCCACAGGAAGAACAATCTCAGGGTGGTATGTGGTGACATGTATGTACTCTGATAATAAATTTTACTTTGCACTTTGAACTTCTGTTGTGATCGCAAGACTCTGTTGGACTTTGGTAATGTAGAATACAGTGAGTCCGATTCACCAGCTCATTTTGAGACTAACAGTGGGTGAGCTGCTTTGCTTTGGTTGTTGCATAGGCAAGGCCCTCATGCCTCATTTCATCTGTGGCGGCCGCCAGAGAAGGAGATGCCAGAGCCGAATGCGTGCTGTTGGATTCCACGCTGGTGCCTCCCATCGCTGTTGCTCCCCAGCGTTCAGACAGTGGATGACAAGTTGGACTGCATTCATCTGCGACTGCTCTTGTGCAGGATGAGGAACTGCTACGAGCTTGTTTTGCAGAAACATGGCTCCAGGACAACATCTGTGCACCATCAATCCATAGGCCATGACATTCGAGAACATGAGCTATATTTTTTATATTTTCTTTTGTAGCTGTTTGTTTTTCTGCTATCATAATTATGCGTGCTGTGTATGGCTGTTTGTACTGTGTTTTGCACCTTGGACTCAGAGGAACATTTGGCTGCATTTATCTGTATAGTTGAATAACAGTTAAACTTGAACTTACTGTATTTCCAGAAATCAGCAGACAGTAACCAAATATTCTTCACCAGCTATTTTAGAAAATTGCAAGAAGATAAAAAAAAGTGGGGAAGAAGGACAAATGAAGATGTTGTACAGTATTGAAACAGACCCTTTGACCCACCAAGTCTATGCTGGCAATTAGGCACCTATTAAAGATTAGAGATCACCTTTATTTATCACCTGTACTTCGAAACATATGGTGAAAAGTGTCGTTTGCTTCAAATCAGATTAACATGGATTGTGTTAGCAGCCCACAGGTGTCGCCACTCTCCTGATGGCGGCATAGCATGCCTACAACTTCCTAATCCTAACCCGTCCATCTTTGGAACATGAGAGTACAGTAAACCGCAGCACCCAGAGGAAACCCCCATGGTCACAGGGAGAACATACAAACCCCTTACAGGCAGTGGCGGAAATCCAAACTTGATCTTACTGCTGGCACTGTAATAGAATTACGTTAATCACTACGCTACTGTGCCGCCCTCCACTCAATCCACCTCATTCTCTGTATCTATCCATGTCACAATTTTTTTTTGGATCCATCTATTCATGGGATGTGTGTTTTGTAGGAATAGGCCAATGGTCATTACCAAACTGGGGTGAATTCAGAAAGCAGTTATATGTCAACCAGATATACTGTACTATACTTGTGTAAGGATGGACCTGAAAGACCTGAATGAATCTGTTGGGTCTTAATAACAATTTGTAAGACCATTGAATAGGAGACAGGAGCAGGAATAGGCTGACCAACATCTTGAACTTGTTCCACTGACCAATAAAATCGCGGTTGCTCAAATCTTGTCCTGTCCTATACCCTTGAGTTCCACTTTCTTTAAATGACTCTCATCTGTAGCCATTTAATGGCACTGCTTCCACAGCTCTCTGCAGTAGAGAACACACAGCCCCTGAAAAGAAGAAAACTCCTTTTTTTGTCCACCCCACATTGGTGACTTGTTATTTGAACATAATAGTCTCAAGTTGCAGAGACCTCCACAATAGAAACATCACCCAGGCTGCCAATCCCACCAGATACATAGACACAATCTCTTCTCATTCCTCTACTCTCCAACGACAATAGGCCTAACATGCCATACAGCCACTAATATCGATACATGTTCTTTTTATTCCAGAATTACTTACTTGAAGTTATATTTTCCAACTGCTGTCTTGTACTCTCTTGAGGTTAGAAGAATGTGAGCTGATCTCATGTTGAAACAAACAAAATTCTTGTGAAGTTTCACAAATATGAGACAGGACGTTTGTGTCTGAGGGTCTATAATCAATGGTCACAGCCTCAAAATAATGGTGTTGGCTGCTCAAGACAGAGATGAGAAGAGATCTCTTTTTTCATAAGGTGGTGAACCTTTGGAATTCCTTACACATGATCATTATGGAGGCTTGATTGCCGAACATATTAGTCATCCAGACATAGAACACTAAAGCACAGAAACAAGTTTTTCAGCCCATCTAGTCCATGCTGAACTACTATTCTGTCTAGTCCAATCAACCTGCACCAGGACCATGGCCTTCTATACCCCATTCATCCATATCTCTATGCGAATTTCTCTTAAATATTGAAATCTAGCTTGCATCCACCACTTTCGCTGGTGCTACCCTCTGAATGAAGAAGCTCCCCGTCATGCTCCCCTTAAAGATTTCACATTTCACCTTTAATCCATGACCTTTTGTTCTAGTCTAACCCAACGTCAGCACAGTTTCTTTTTGTGCGCGAGATGGCGGTGCACCCAGTTGCAGCGGCCACTCCGGCTCCAACTAATGGTGCAATTGTTCATCCTTAACATCTTTCTTATGATCACAAGGCACTGCAGGATATTAAGAACACCAAGTGCTGCTGGTCTACCTCACTGTTGAGTTGCTGGATAGCACTTCTGCTCTGCAGCACAGGTTTATTGAGTACTGCGTCATCGCCTGCTGCAGCCACCCTGTGGAGAAGGCGTTGGGAGCGGTGTGCAAGCAACCAGGACTGTGGAAAGCACACTGGTATTCATGCAAGACTAAAGCTGAAACCCTGCATGCCAACACTCCCCGCTTTCAAACGTTCAACCGCTTGAAAATAAACCAGATTACCTACGTTTGAGACTGAATCAACGTGAAATGAAAGACAGCTGCAGGCTCATTCTGATGGGAATGTGGCTCCAGGATACCATCCCTGAAGGGGCCATCCTGCTAGAGGGTTTGATCTCTTTTTGGTCTGACAGAATTCCCTCGATCTCTGGCAAACCTGAGCTAGAGGTGCATACTGCGTATCTATGCTAATAGGAATTGGTGTGTGAAGGCTTCGGTGGTGACAAGCCACTGTTTGTCTCTGTTAGAATCCTTACTAGAGAAGTGCAGGCCCTTCTAGTTACTGAGGGAGTTCACTGCTATTGTGATTCTGTCTGTATACATCGCCCCGCACCACCCCCCCATGCTAATGCTGGGTAAGCACTGCGTCAGCTCTATGATGTCATCAGTGACTTCCAAGCCACGCATCCTGATAATTTCTTTATTGTTTCTGATTAATTCAACCACGCTTACTTAAACACAGCCTTGCTTTGGCAGCACGTTGACTTTGCTACCAGAGGCGAGAACCCCTTAGACCTGGCTTGTTTAATATTTATTGTTTTATGACATACAGCATGGAATAGGCCTTTCCGGCCCTTCAAGCCAAGCCACCCAACAATCCTCTCCTCTTACCAACATCCCTGGCAAGTACAAAGCTGCTCCCCACCTCCACCTTGGATACTCTGACCACTTATCTGTTATGCTAATTCCTGTATGCAGACCACTGATTAAACAAGTCAAGCAGTTCAAAGGGAGATAAAGACCTCACCAGAGGGAACAGCCTCAGCACTGAGGGACTGTTTTGAAAACATGGACTGGAACGCGTTCAGGGAGGCAGCTACCTACAACCATCACATGAATGTCGATGAATATGGGAGATTGGTGTCTGGCTATACGGAGGACTACACTGAGGATGTCACCGTTACTAAACATGGTTATGTGAGGGCAGGTCAGAAGCCAAGGCTGACAGCAGAGATCTGAACACGGGTGAGAGATGGAGGGAAAAGATAGCTCTCAGGTCATCAAGATCTGCGCTTTCCTACGCCATCAGGAACGCAAAAGAGAGTATGGACAGAGAATATACCACCATTTCCGTAACACCAGATTCATGAGGCATTTGTGATAAGGCATTTAGAACATAACAGACTACAAGTCCATCCTGCATGTTAACAGAAGCGATTCCTCCCTTCCTGATAGGCTGAATGTTTTTTACGCTCAGTTTGATGCACAAAACAATGTGCCCGTAAGGACCAGGCACTCTTTTCAACACAGCTGACGAGTCAGAGTCAATTCCCGTACAGTTGTGGGTCCTGATATCTGGTCGGGTGCTGAGGAACAGTGCAGCCCAGTTAACAGAGGCTCTAACAGACACCTTTAACATCTCTCTGGAACGGTTCAGTGTCCCGTCAGGCTTCAATGTGGCCACCATCATACCTGGTGCCCAAGAGGGCAATAGTAACCTGCCTTAATGACTACTGCCCAGAGGCAGTGACTTTAACAATCATGAAGTGCTTTCAGCCGCTGGTTATAGATCACATTAAATCCCATCATCCTGCTACATTGGATCCTTCCCGGTTTGGTATTGCTTAAATCGATCCACTGATGATGTCGCAGCCTCTGTCTTCCAATCCATCCTGTCCCACCTGGAAAATGGTGCTTCATACATCAGGATGCTGTTTATCAGCTTGGCATTTAACATGATTATCCCTCAGAAGCCGGTAGGTAAACTGTCCTCGTTGGGTCTCAACACTTCTCTCTGTAACTGGATCTTGGACTTCTTGACAGAAAGGCCACAGTCAGTTCGTGTTGGTAGAAACATCTTTATATCCATCATAGGTGCATCCAAACCCACAGGGTTGCATACTCTGCCTGCAGCTTACGCATGACTGTACTGCCAGATCCAGTCCAAACTGAATCATCAGGTTTGCTGATGACACAAGAGTGGTTGTCCTCCTCAACAATGAGGATGAGAATGCATACAGAGAGGTGGAAGAGCAGCTGGTAGAATGGTTTGAACAAAACAACTTGAGTTTCAGCATGGATAGGATCAAAACGATACCTGTTGACTTCAGGAAGGTTCAGGCTGACCACTCCTCACTGCACATAAACGGCTCCTCTTGTGGAGAGAGTTAGGAGCACCAAGTTCCTGGGAGTGCATATAACAGATGATGTCACCTGCTCCCTCAACACCTCTTTGGTCAAGAAAGCACAGCAGCATCTCCTCCTCCATGAGCAGGCTGATTCAGGTGAGCCCCTCCCCCCTCCCCATTCTAATTAAGTTTCACAGGATCACCATTGAGGGTGTCCTGACAAGCTGCATCACCATCTCGTATGGGCATTACAAGGTATCTTACCGTAAGTCCTCACAGGGGCTTGTGGGAACTGCTGAGACATACATTCGGGTCTCTGGTGCACCACTCAAAGACATTTATCAGGAGCCCTGCATACACAGTGCCTTTAGCATTGTCAGTGATCCGTCCCATTCATCTGACAGGCTCTGACCCCCCCTATCATCAGGCAGATGGTACTGTAGCATTAAAACAAGAACTGTTATGATGGGAAACAGCTTTGTCTTCCAGAGACGACTGAACTCCAATAAATCTCATCGCTTATGAAGTGCCCGTAACTTGTGTCATAAATGCACCTTGTCATTTGTTAATTCACTGGTAGTAATATTACTTTTTATGTTGTGTGCATGAATTATATGTACTGTATTGTGCACCTTGTCCAGTGGAGCATTGTTTCGTTTGGCGGTATACATGTCTCATTTCGGGGTATACATACGTACAGTTGTTATATTTGGCGGTATAGATGAGTATGGTTGAATGATAATAAACTGAATTTGAACTTGAACTTGGTGGAAAAAGCTTGCCTGTATTTACTCTCTCTATGTCCTTTATGCTTAGGAGCTTATGTTGGCAATCATGTGAATAATTTAGGAGGCTAAGGGCAGAAATCTAAAGGCCAGGTCATGCTGAAAGAAAATGTTTTACTGTTCAGTGTTTCTGCTTGCACATGCAGATCTGTGTCACAGAACATTCTGTGCAAGTGCAACAGAAATTCACATCCCCTGCAGGTTTAAAATAATGAAGATAATAGAATTATTCATGCATCTAAACAAAAAGCAGGAAGCAGTACAGCTCCAACTGAAGTTAGTCAATATGGTAGCATTTGTATTCACCCTAACAATGGAGATTTATTATTCAATTCTTAAAGCTCAATTGTTTGAAATTGAGAAATAGGTCCCCAAAAGGGACTAAGATTACATTTTATTTTACATACAGTGATCCCAGTGGATAGAGGCAGAGAACACTCAAGGCAAATCTCTAGTCAAGTGTACTTTTTGTTATTGAATTTGTCGTTGTAATGATGACTTCGTCACACCATACCTGCTCTCAGACAAGTTCATTTCAAGGATTCTTAAAGGGATACAATCAGCTAATGGAGCCCAGGACATAAAGATGTGATAAGTTTAGAATAAAAATGAGGAGGTATTTGTTTAGCTAGAGGGTAGTGAGTCTGTGGAGTTCATTGTCACAGATGGCAGTGGAGGACTCATCATTTGGTAGATGTGGAGGATGAAAGGTTCTTGATTAGTAAGGTTATGGAGAGAAGGCAGGAGAACAAATGGGGTTGAAAACAGGACAAATGGCCAGTTCATATTTCTTATGGTCTTACGGTCTTTTCAAACTGTTAGATTGGTCCCTATTCAAACATATTTGTCAGTCTAGAGCCCTCTGTGGGGGATTCTCAATTGCAGGCTGTTAACCTGCTTCACTTGTGAACTCATCACATTTGTCGTTCAGTGTTTAATAGCTTGTCCTACCTTCTGGTGGTCTGAAGTTTGAAGCGCAAAAAGAGTTCATTTGGCCCATTGTTTCCACCTTCTGGTACCTCATGGGCAGCACAGGTGTGTATTGGTTAGCACGTCACTTTACTGTGTCCAATTGGGATTAAATTCCCACACAGACTGCAAAGAATTTGTGTGTTTTCCCCATGGTTGAATAGGTTTCCTGTAATTGCTCTGGTTTCATCCCATACTCCAAAGATGTATGGGAGGGGTTAGTTGTTAGGGTTAGGGCTAGATGTACAGGAGATGTTCTGGTGGTGCCAGAAACCTGGAAACACTTGCAGGCTGTCCAGCATAATCCTCACTGATTGGATGCAAAACAATGCATTTCAATGTATCTTTCAGTGAGGAGGCTTGGCTAATAAACTGCAAAATAACAAGCTGGGAGGGGCCACAAAACAAAAGAGAAATGCATACTTAACACAACAAGGTGACTGAAGGCTTGGAGCAACTGGTTTTGGTTAGAGGGTGAACAAGGATTGTGGATCAGTGCTGGCCTTAAATAGGCTGCAGTTGTTGAGCTGGAAATGAGTGGCAGGTGACTCCTGTTAGCTGGTGCTTGCCAGTGTAGGCCTGATAGGATGGCCCCTCCTACAGCCGGCTCCTGGCAACTCAGGATGGACTCCTTGATGAATGATGGATCCAGGGTGAAACTGGATGGCACCCAAGACATTTCCTCCTTCCAGGTCGACCAAGTATTCCACACCCCATCCACAACATAAATCTATCAACCAGTGAACCGTGTACACTGGACCACTTTCCAGCATCCTAAGTTCTGCAGATGCAGGCTCAGGTGGATTAAGTGGTCCATGGACAACGGGCTTGTGACAGGACATGTAGAAGATAGGTGTGATCCTGAGGGACGGTGGTAAGTGACTGGATTGATACGGGGAACAGTGGGGGGTTGGTAGGCATGGAACAGTTCAAAGGGTGACATGCCTATGTCAGAGGAGGTGTGTAGATTGTAGGACAGCTCAGCCCAGATCAGTTACTTCTTCCATGTGTAGAGGTAGTGAAGCATTGCAGAAATTTCTCCACCTGCAGATGGACTCTTTCTGACTGATCATTGGTCAGGTAATAGCCAGAGGACAAACTTGTTGAGGCTTGGAGGGGAGGACAGAAGGCTTGCTTAAAGTAGGGGGTAAATTGAAGGCCTCAGTCCAACACAATGACCTGAGGGAAACCATGGAGGCAAACTACATGTTGGAGAACCGGTCTGCCCTCTCAGTGGCTGAGGGAAGTTTGGGGAGGACAATAAAGTGGGCTGTCTTGAAGATCTGTTCCACCACTAATATCATTATTGTGGCCCCATTGGAATGTAGCAAACCTGTGATGAGGTCCATGATGATGTGGGACCATGGGCATTGAGGGATTGGTAGAGCTGCAAGAGCCCATTGGGCTGCTGTTCGGAGGAATTGGACTGCGCATGTTGAGAGCAGGCAGTGACAAACAGACGTGCATCTACAATCATGGTGGACCACCTGAACTGGTGTCGCAAAAAATTCAGAGTCCTCCGTGCACCTGGATGGCTGGAGAAGGGTGAGGTGGGCTGATGGAGTGCTTCAGAGTGCATGCTCTCCCCTCCAAGCCTCAACAAGTTTGTCCTCTGGCTATTATCTGACCAATGATCAGTCAGAAAGAGTCAATCTGCAAGTGGAGAAATTTTGTGCTGGTGGAATTTTGAAATTCCACCAGCATTTTGTGTGCGTGGTTATGAATGCTGTTTTCCACTCATACCCTGGTGGATGAGGATCAGATTGTATGCACTCCATAGTTCTAATTTGGTGAAGATATGGGCCCCATGGAGTATTTCAAATATACTATCCATCAAGAGAAGAGGGTAGCGGTTCTCAATGGTGATTTGATTGAGTCCACAGTAGGGATGAACACATCCATCTTTCTTTTTGACAAAGAACAACCCTGCATTGGCTAGGGACTGGGATGGTCGAATGAAGCTGAGCTGTAGCACTTCATCAATGTAGTCATTCATGGCTTGGATCTCAGGGGGGGAGGGGAAGAACAAAGGACCTTGGGGAGGGACGTTGCTCGGGAGTAGGTTATGTGGTCTGTGAGGCGGGCTAGGCTGCTGGCTTCCCATTTACTGAAGGAGATGGCTAAGTCCTGTGGGAGTTTGGTGAAGTTGAGGGTTTACCTTTATTGATTTATGGAATGAGGTCAGCTGAGGTTGCAGGCAGGTGGGTCCCCAACTCAGAAGCGAACTGGATGACCAGGTGAAGTGAAGGTCATGGGTGGAGAGCCGGGGTAACCCAAGATGAGAGGAGTGCTGGGTGAGTCAATCAGGAGGAACTGAATGGGATTTCAGCACTTTCTGATCTACATATGTATAAGCCATGCACGTGCTCTGACCATCCTGGGGCATATATCAATGGCCGTGATGCAGAAGGGGTGAGAGACAGGTTCGGTAAGGAGTCCACCCTGCACACACTGAGCCCAGTCCAGGAAGTTTCCTACTGCGCCAGAACCCACCAGAACCTCCTGTGCGTTTAAAGCCATCATGGTGTGAAGGATGACAGAGAGTGTGAGTCGGGCTATGGTGCTAGAACGAGGGGACATTGGGGGGGGCAATGATTATCATATAGAAGGTACCCCATCTCCACCTGACGATGCCATTTGATGGACACAGAGGGCATTTGATGCACGGGTGATCGGCTGCTCCACAGTAAGCACATAAGTTGTTTCTCTAACGATTCTCATGCTCTTGAAGGGTTACTGGAATTCAGGCACGGGAATCTGGAGTTCTGAGGGAGGTGGTTAACTGGTGCGGGGCTGCTGTTTTGATATGTAGAGTTTGAGATGGATAAGGGCAGCATCAGGTTCACCATTATTTCATCATACATGAAGCGATTAACTTTGGAAGGTCAACTTTGGAGGCAGAATACAGAGTTAATAGCAGGATTCTTAGAAGTGTGGAGAAACAGAGGGATCTAGGGGTCCACATCCATAGATCTCTCAAAGTTGCTGCACAAGTTGATGGTTTGGCTAAGAAGGCATATGGTGCGTTGACCTTCATTAGCTGGGGGACTGAGTTCAAGAGCTGCGAAGTAACATTGCAATTCTATAAAACCCTAGTTAGACCACACTTGAAATGCTTTGTTCAGTTCTGGTCACCTCATTATTGGGAGGATGTGGAAGTTTTAAAGAGGGCTCAGAGGAGATTAACCAGGATGCTACCTGAATTAGAGGGCACATCTTCCGAGGATAGGTTGAGTGGCCAAGGGCTTTTTCTTTAGAGTGAAGGAGGATGAGAGGAGACTTGACAGAGGTATACAAGATGCATAGATTGAATAGATAGCCAGGGATGTTTTCCCAAGGTGGAACTGGCTAATACAAAGGAGCATAATTTTAATGTGCTTGGAGGAAAATACAGGAGGGATGTCAGAGGTGAGTTTTTTATTAGATTGGTGGATGCTTGCCAGGGATGATGGTAGAGGCAGACTCATTAGGGTTCATTTAAGAAACTCTTAGATAAGCACATAGATGATGGGGAGAATAGGGGGCTCTGTAGGAGGGAAGGGTTTGATTAGTAGGTTAAAAGGTCAGCACAATATCATGAGCTGAAGGGCCTGTATTGTGCTGTGATGTTCTATGTTCTATATTCTATATACAGTATGTTCTCTGATTGTAATTGTAATTGGATAAACAGCTGGAATTGGTAAGGTCTACTATATGTCAGTGCCTTAAGGAACTCCTACGGGGAAGTTCTAGGCTGGGAATTATTATCTTTCATCCACCATAACCACATTCCTTTCTGTGAGGTATGACTTCAGTTATGGAAACACTGCAGGTGCCATACATGGCTAGATGTTATCTTGATGTCAAAGGCAGGCAGCCCCCAGGCCTCACCTCAGGAATTCAGCTGTTTGATCCATGTCTGGCTAATGCTGTGATGAAGCTGGAGCTGAGTGGCCTTGGTGAAATCCAAAGGGTCACCAGAGAGTGGGTTACTGCTGACTGTGGACTGATTTTAGGTTGGAGGATGTGGTGAACTACATATACCTGTCTGGACACGCCCCTCTGCTGACTGCTCCTGTGGCTCCTCCCACAGACCCCTGGATAAAGGCGATTGGAGGCACTGCTCCTCCCTCAGTCTCTAGGATGTTGTGTGGTGGTTTCTTGCTGCTAATCGTGGTCTCTTGCAGCTAATAAAAGCCTATCGTTTGCCTCCCGTCTCCGAGAGTTATTGATGGTGCATCAGAGGAACAACACCTTATATTCTGTTTGGGTAGCCTCCAACCTGATGGCATGAATATTGATTTCTCAGACTTCCAGTAATGCCTCCAACCTCCCCCCCCCCCACACCATTTCCCACACCCTTGTCCCTCTCCCATGTTATTTCCTTGCCCATCCATCATCTCCCTTTGGTGCTCCTCCCCCCACCCCCCTTTCTTCTTTCTTCCATGGCCTTCAGTCTCTTTCACCAATCAACTTCCTAGTTCCCCCTCCAAATTTCACCTATCACCTGGTATTTCTCTCTTCCCTCTCCCCCCACCTTTTACATCTACTCCTCAGCTTTTTTTCCTCCAATCCTGCCAAAGGTTTTCGGCCTGAAACATTGACTATACTTTTTTCCATAGATACTGCCTGGCCTGCTGATTTGCAGATTTTATCTTGTTTCAGAATAGATTCATCCTGCTTTTGTGAAAATGACATTCTTAGGCAGTTTTCCACATTGTTGGACAGATGTCAGCATTGTATCTGTTCTAGAAGTGCTTGGCTTGAAGCTCTGTGTCTCTGGAGGATTTCACCTGGGATGCTGCCATGTCCCATAGCCTTTGTTATATCCAGTTTATCAGCTATTTCTTCTCATGCAGAGCAAATCAAATCAAACCGAAGACTACATTGCATGGAGAAATCTAACCATGAGCACTGGCATTGAATGTTAACCGATGCATCTTCAACGGCGTTCCTGTCCAATTCAGCTGTGCATGCCTGGCTCGGAGATGGCGAAACGCTCATGCAGGATTTGTTCACAATGCTCTGGAGGCTTATTTCAGTGTAACTTAAGGAAACTTGCCTAATCAGGTCCATGCCGTGTAATCTGTTGCATTGATCATCTTACAGCCAGATTCTCCTTACACTTTCCAATCCTCTAGACAATCTGCCACTAGATACTATCACTGATTCATCCCTCTTGGTCTACTGCTAAATATTGCGCTAGTAGCCCGGTCTACTAATGGTGTGCCACACCTGTAATAATACCTATATAACTATCCCTATGAGAGGTATAGGTAAGATAGGTGCAAGAAGGCTTTTCCCACTGAGGCTGGGTGAGACTAGAGCTAGAGGTCATGGGTTAAAGGTGAAAGAGAAATATTTAAAAGAAACATCTTCACTCAGAAGGTGGTGAGAGTGTGGAACAAGTAGCCAGTGGAAGTGGTGTATGCAGGTCTGATTTCACTGTTTAAGAGAAAGGTACATGGATGGGAGAGCAATGGGGGGCTATGTGCAGATTGATGGGACTAGACTGAATAATAGCGTGGCAACACGGACTAAATGGGCCAAAGGGCCTGTTTCTGTGTTGTAGCGTTCTATGACTTCGATGACTCACAAAATATACATGATTCACTGTACTTGGTTGGCTTAACGTGTCTTTTGAGGTGCAGATTTTCTAGATATTTTTCTTTAATCTCAAAATGAGCTCTGTTCTATTTCCTGGATAAGTCTCTGAGCTGATCAAATGTCATGTTTGCCTTTTTCATTTACATCAGCAACTCTTGAGAACATGATTAAATACTAAGTTTGCAAAGTATGTGAATTTTTTCATAACCTTCAGAATTAAATTGATGGTGACAGATGGCTGTTTATGGAGCTTAGAAGATGCTGACTGGTGCGTTATTTCTGCATTAATGGGAATGATGGAGAATCCATAGATTTAGGCATCTGTTGTAAACATTTCAGTTGTCTGTAGTTTCCAGCTTTTATCCCAAAGCATTAGCGTACATCAGTATTGGGCAAACGTGCAATCTACAATTTTCATGGTGTACAATGAGGTGTATATAAAGACACTAATCCTGGTATATTCATTGGCATCAGAGCCCATAGCTGATGGGATAAGAGTTGTTATTGCTCGGGTAATGACACTGAACTACATCAGGTGTCCTCCTCAATAAGGATTGTACATGAGTACACAAGGGACACTTAACAACGTGGCCATTGATCATATCCTTAGGACATGTAAAGCACTTCAGTTTTAATGAACTACCTTTTGAAATGTCATCGTTGTTTTGTATAACTGCAGATCGCTGGAAAACCAATTTGCACAAAATATTCACAAATGCCGAAGTGGATGGACCGTTAGTAAAAGGGGGTAGTGTTTGCCTGGACTCATATCAATGTCAAGGTGATAGCAAGTGGTCCTTACAGCTGGCTGGCTGAGGTGTGAGTTCTCTATCTTCTCCAGCAGAGTAGGTGGCCTAATTTGCTTGGTGGGAGCAAATGGCACCCATAAATTATTACTCTTAGGCATTCCTCCGGTTATGATTCTAGGCTTCCTGTGTCAAAGTGCTCTGTACAGTAGCTAACACAGAATCATTATAGGCGAATAGAACTACCTAAGCTGTGAAGTACACTTCAATGTATATGAGTCAATTAGTACTATGTTTGCTGAGTTAGGTGGTCACGTATTCAATTTCACCCTCCAGAGATCTAAACAGAGTCGTTCTGAGGGAATAGTGTCCTGGCAGAGTGACCATCTTTTGGATGGGTGATGAAATCTGCTAACTCAGGTCAACGTTATAAAAAAAACTTATTTAGCTGACTGAAGAAAAGCAGTAATCTCCTGCTCAGTATATTGACTGATGATTATTTGTCAATCAACATGTAAAACAGCCTATTTGATTGCTATTACTTCAGTGCTTGTGAGGCCTTGCTGTGAGCAACTTGTCTGTGGTACTTCTCCATACCAGCAGCCTCAGAATTATTCCATTATTCCATTGGCTCTAAGGTGCTTTAGCATATCTTGATGGAATGAAACGAACTGTATAAACACACTTTTTTTGCACATGCAGAGCATGATATGAAGCACACACAGAGTCTACAGAGGAAGGCAGAAGAGACAGCTCTGTTTTACTAACCAAATAGTGCATGTGCAGACAGACGTTGCATACACCAGCCACTTCTAGAATGTCAAATTATTTTTCTTTACAGGATTTATGAAGCTTATAAAGTTGCATTGATCAGAAATCAACAGTAAGACAGACTCTTCGATAGGTACACGGAGCTTAGAAAAATAGAGGGCTAATGCAGTAGGGAAATTCGAGGCAGTTTCTAGAGCATGGTTGGCACAACATTGTGGGCTGAAGGGCCTGTAATGTGTTGTAGATTTCTATATTCTAATTACCTCATATTTTCATACTGCTGGTTTTAGTTTCAATCAAGGACAGCTCACAGATATTATATACAAATCAAAGCTACCGTCTGAAATCTCCCAACATTCACCAGTAGTATTTTGTGAAGTATGGCATTGTGTATAGATTTTTGAAAAGTCTTTTGATCAATATATCTGATGAGAACTAAAGACACTGGCAGATGCTGTAAGTCAGGGTGCAGGAAGGGTCAACGATTCAGTTGCCGTGGCACGCAATTTAGACAAAGTGGATTTAATATCAATAAGGGACATAAATCAGTCAGAAAATACGAACTAAATCAATTTTAGTGGCTACGGGTGGGCAGCAGACATGAAGCACATTGTGCACTAACTAAAGCAATCACTTTAAGCATTAACTGTAGCAGACCAACTGTCACAGTGGGCTCTGTCAAACATTCTTCTTCAGTCGGTTATGGGCTGTTCTTCCTGATGGGGTTGTGTGTGACAACGCTGCATCACAAATGAGAAAGAGGATTCCTCGAAGAGGGATACCAGATGTCATATCTCTGAAAACTGTTCAATCAAAATCTAAGCTTATCTCAGCCTTCAGCTTCCAGTGAATATTTGCTTCAAGGCACCAGAATAATATTAACAAAAAAAAAGTTGCCTTGAGGTTACTTGATCATGTGATTTGATCCCTATAACAGAACTATACAGCTATTTAAAATTAATCTCATAGCTTCTGTTGTATGGAATTATTTTATGGCTGAAACTACCCTATTGGCTCAGTAGGCAAGCTCATTGGCTGATATGTTAACAAGCCCAGGTTGAGGTTTTTGTTTGTCTCCACCAGCTGAGCACTCAGGATTGTTTGTGTGCAGGGTATGCAGGAAACTCTGCCCAAGTGAACTACCTGCCAATATAAGTGGGATTCCCAATGTCCTTCTGAACGAATGGAATGAAAAGTCTGGGTTTTGGAAAGGGCTGTGATTCTTGTCTGCATTCTACTCAGATGCTGCCTACGGTAAAAGCTCAAGGACCAGGAATAGGATTGGGTCAATCAGCCTCTCCTGTATGTTCTGCCATTCAATCTGCCTTGGCTGATCCAAATTTGACATCAGTACCATGTTCACACTCTCTCCTTTGCAGGTCATATATCTTTCAGCCTCTGCCCTCAATACTATTTGAACCTTCAGTTTTTGGTAGACCATAAGACTGCAGGAGCAGAATTAGGCCATTTGGCCCATCGAGTCTGTCCAACCATTTTATCATAGCTGATCCAATTTTCCTCTCAGCCCCAGTCTTCTGCCTTGTCCCCGTATTCCTTCATTCCCTGACAAATCAAGAATCTATCAACCTCTGCCTTAAATATTAGAACATTAGAAAGTTTTTGACAACAGGCCATTCAGCCCAACAAAGCTTGCCAAATCACAATTCACATAGTGTGTTGAAATAACTATCAAGTTCAGATTTGAAAGTCTCTAAGGTACTACTCTCAACTACACAACAGGGTAGTTTGTTCCATATGTCCACAACTCACTGTGGAAAGAAATGCTTCCTGATGTTAGTCCAAAATCTCCCTTTAACCAGTCTCCACCTATGCCCCATGTTCTTGATGATGGATTAATTTTGAAATAGCAGCTGGCATCCACCTTACTTACGCTCTTAATGATTTTGAAAACCTCTATCATGTTTCCTCTCATCCTACATCTACATGGGCTAAAAAAGTTTAATTCTTTCAATCTTTCTTCACAGCTCATGCCCTGCAGACCTGGAATGAGTCTCGTCACCCTTCTCTGGACTCTCTCCAGTGCCTTCACATCACTCACAAAATATGGAGACCAAAATCATACACAGCACTCAAGGTGTGGCCTCAAAAGTGCATTATACAGCTTAAGGAAAACGTCTCTAGTCTTGAACTCCAGTGAGTGCATTGTATAGCCCAATGTTCTATTAGCCTTCCTAATCACTTCTGTGCATTGTCTAGATGTTGATAGTGATGAGTCTACCAGGAGCCCAAATCCTTCTTATACACTGCACGTTTGAAATCAAGTCCTTCAATTGTATACTTATATCTAATATTTCTACTTTGTATATGTAATATTTTACATTTACCATTTATCTGCCCACATCTGGACTTTATTTATATCTAACTGTATTGATTCTGCTGCCTAAATATTATTAGCCTGCCCCCTAATTTTGTGTCATCGACAAACCTTACTAGTTTATTTGTTACGCATTTACCCAAATCATGAATGTAGATTAAAAACAGCAGCAACCCCAAAGCTGATCCCTGTGGAACCCCAATTATAACAGCTTCTAGGTGTGAAAATGATCAGCTCACCATAAGTCATTGTTTTCTGTTTTTGAGCCAATTCTGTACCCATTCACACACCTTACCCTGAATTCCTACCTCTTGTAATTTGAATGTTTACCTCTTGTGTGGTACCTTGCCAAAAGCCTTCTGAAAGTCCAGGTAAATGATATCAACCACACTATTGTTATCATAAATTTTAGTTGTCTCTTCACAGAACTCCAACATGTTAGTAAAACATGATTTCCCCTTTCTGAACCCATGCCTTGGAAAAATACATGTTAGGGATTTATATATATAATAACAGACCTCTTTGAGTACCCTTGGATATACGTTGTCTGGCCCTGGGGATTTATTAACTTTCAGCCTTTTCAGCTGAAGCAGGACCTCACTTTCTAAAATCTCTAGGTCATTGAAAATAACCTTTCTTTTCTCTACACTTACTGACATATTGCTAACATCTTTGCAGGTAAATACTTCAGCAAAATATGAGTTAAGAGTATCCGTTATGTCCTTATCTGCATAATTTATCACCCTATATTATTCTTAATACACTTAACTTCCTTCTTGACTTTTCTTTTACTACTAAAGTATTTAAAAAAAAATCTCTTGGGGTCAATCTTAGCATTATCAGCAATATATTTCTGAACCTACCTTTTGACAATCCAAATTTCCCTCTTCTCTTTAGCTCTCATATGTTCATGTGTCCATATGCCCTATTGTTAACATCATTACTATCTTTTCTGTATTCCTTATGTAGCTGTCTTCAATGATTTTTATGTATATCTTTAGCTGCTCTATTGATTTTATTGCTTCTCCTGACCTATAAACATTTCCTGCACTGCTTGTATTACCTCTTTAAATCAACCTCATTGTTCCTCAAATGACTCAACGTCAAGCAGTTCCTTCCAGTTTTCCTTCTGATGTCTTTGCTGCATCTGCACAAATTTTGCATTTCTGAAATTCAATTTAATGGCTTTGGTTTTTACTGGTATACTCTCCCAAAAAACTTTGAGACTAACTGTGATCACTTGCTCCTAAAGGCTCAACGACTTCTGCACTCAAAATTCTACTCTGACTTTTACGGAATATCAAATCTATACAGGCCTCCCCTCTTCTTGGTGCGTTTACATAATGGGTCAACATACAGACATTCAGTACTCAATGAATTCACTGTCCTTTAATCCATTAGTCACTAGGTCTTCCCACTTAATATTTGGGAAATTAAAGACACAAGGACTTGTACATAAAGACCAGGCCTCCACAGCTGCCTGTGGCAAAGACTCACCACTCTCTGGCTAAAATAATTCCTCTCCATCTCCATTCTAAAAGGACACCACTCTATTCTGAAGATGAGTCTTCCAGTCTTAGACTCTCCCACCACAGGAAACACCCTCTCCACATCCGCTCTATCAAGACCTTTCACCATTCGATAGGTTTCAATGAGGTCATCCCTCATTCTTCTGAATTCCAGTGAATACAGGCCCGGAGCCATAAAACTCTCTTCATTTGACAAGCCATTCAATCCTGGAATCATTTTCATGATTCACCTTTGAACCCTCTGCAGTTTCAACACATCCTAAGATAAGGGGCCCAAAACTGCTCACAATACTCCAAGTGAGGCCTCACCAGAAGTTTATAAGTTCTCAACATTATATCCTTGCTTTTATATTTTAGTCCTCTTGAAAGGAATGATAACATTGCATTTGCCTTCTCCACCACAGAATCAACCTGCAAATTAACCTTTATTGAATCCTGCACGAGGACTCTCATTTTTCACACTTCATTTTTTTAGCAATTTCTCTCAATTTAGAAAATAGTCAACCCTTTCATCTCTTCTGCCATAGTGTATGACCATATAATTCCTGACACTGTATTCTATCTGCCATTTCTTTGCCCATTCTCCTAATCTAAGTCCATCTGTAGCCTTTCTACTTCCTCAAAACTACCAGACCCTCCACCTATCTTCAAATTGTTTGCAAACTTTGCAAAAAAGCCATCAATTCCATCATCCAAATCATTGATATGTAACATAAAAAGAATTTGTCCCAACCCAGACCCTCGTGGAACACCAGTAGTCACCGACAGCCAACCAGAAAATGCTTGCTTTATTCCCACTCTTTGCCTCCTGCCAATCAGCCATTGCTTTATCCACACTGGAATCTTTCCCGTAAAACTATGCTTGTTAAGCAGCCTCATGTGTGATACCTTGACAAAAGCCTTCTGAAAATCCAAGTGTACAACATCAACTGATTCTCTTTTGTCTATCCTGCTTGTTATTTCTTCAAAGAATTCCAACAGATTTGTCAGGCAAGATTTTCCCTTGAGGAAACCATGCTGACTACAGCCTATTTTATCATATGCCTCCGAGTACCCTGAGACCTCATCCTTAATTATTGACTTCACCATCTTTCCAACCACTGAGGCCAGACTAACTGATCCATAGTTTCCTTTCTTCTGCCTCTCCCCCTTCTTGAAGAGTGGAGTGACAATCTTCCAGTCTTCCAGAATGATTCTGTAATCTAGTGATTCTTGAAAGGTCATTACTAATGCCTCCACAATCTCTTCAGCCACCTCTTTCGGAACCCTGGGGTGTACACCATCTGTTCCAGGTGACTTATCTACCTTCAGACCTTTCAGTTTCCCAAGCACCTTTTCCCTAGAAATGGTATCTCCATGCACATATTGACCCCTGACACCTGGAACTTTCATCATACTGCTAGTGTCTTCCACAATGAAGACTGATGCAAAATACTTATTCCATTCCTCCATCATTTCCTTGTCCCCCATTACAACCTCTCCAGCAACATTTTCCAGCTGTCTGACATCCACTTTCACCTCTCTTTCACATTTTATGTATCTGGATTATGCTTTGGTATCCTCTTTAATATTATTGGCTAGCTTACTTGTGTATTCCATCTTTACCTTCTTAATAACTTTTTAGTTGCCTTCTGTTTTGAATTCAGGGTGAATTCAATCATATTATGATCACCTCCCCTAAGAGTTCTTTTACCTTAATCAATTCTGGTTCAGCAGTACACAACACCCAATCCAGAATTGTTGATCCCCTAGTGGTCTCAACCACAAGCTGCACTAAAAAGCTATCTTATAGGCATTCCAGAAATTCCCCCCTTGGAATACGGCACCAACTTGATTTTCCCAATCTACCTGCAATTTGAAATCCCCAATGACTATTGTAACATTGACCTTTTGCCATGCATTTTCTATCTCTCATTGTCATTTGTAGAACATATCCTTACTACTGTTTGCGGGTCTATGGACAACTCCCATCAGGGTCTTCTTACTTTTACAGTTCCTTATCTCTATCCACAGTGATTCAACACCCTCTGACCCTATGTCACCTCTTTCTAATGATTTGATTTCAATTTTTTCCAACAGAGCAACGCCGCTCCCTCTGCCTTCCTGCCTGTCCTTTCAATACAATGTGTATCCTTGGACATTAAGTTCCCAGCTATAATCTTCTTTCAGCCATGATACAGTGATACCAACCTGCAACTCTGTAAGTTCATCTACCTTATTCTGTATGCTGCGCACATTCAAATATGCCACCTTCAGTCCTGTATTCTCCCTTTTCAATTTTGTCTGCCTTTTACGTTGCAACTCATCGCGTCGACTGCCATTTTGCCCTATCAACAGCCTCTCCTCATTACGCTTGTCCCTGTTTGTAAAACAATTACTGTACCTCACCTTTGACATTATCATTTACCTTTCCTACGATACTTCTTGCATTGAAACATATACAGTTCGCACCATGCTCAATCCTTTGATTCCTGATTTTGTCTGAGGTCTTACCGACATCTGCCTCCACAACCTCTCCACTAACTGTTATGGCACTCTGGTTCCCATCCCACTGCAACTCTAGATTAAACCCCACCATGCAGCATTAACAAACCTTCCTGCTATGATGTTAGCCCACCTCCAGTTCAGGTGCACACTGTCCCTTCTGTACAGGTCCCACCATCCCTGGAAGAGAGCTCAATGATCCAAAAACCTTATGCCTTCCCTCCTACACCAACTCCTTAGCCATATTAAACTGTATAATCTTCCTTGTTTTAGCCTCACTAGCATATGGCATGGGTATTAATCCTGAGATCATAACCCTGGATGTCCTACCCTTTAACGTAGCACCTAACTCCCCAAACTCCCTTTGTAGAACCTCATTACTCATCCTATCCATGTTATTGGTACCTTACATGGACCATGACGTTTGGCTGTTCACCCTCCCACTTAAGAATGCTGAGAACTCGATCCGAGATATCCTGGACCTTGGCACCTGGGAGACAACATGCCGTCCAGGAATCTTGTTTCAGTTCTTGCCCACAGAACCTCCTGTCCATTCCCTTAATAACAAATCCTCTGTCACCACAACATACCTCTTTCTACCCCTTCCTTCTGAATCACAGAGCCAGACTCATTGTCAGAGACCCGACAAAATGTGGCTTTCCTCCGTTAGGTCAACACCCCCAAACAGTATCAAAGTAATATTCCTGTTGTTGAGGAGGATGGCCACAGGGGTACTCTGCACTGACTCCTCTATCCCTTCCCCCTTCCTGACTGTCACCCAATTTCCTGTGTCCTGCACCCTGGGTGTAACTGTCTCTCTATATATCCTACCACCCCCTTCAGCCTCCCAAATCATCCGGGGTTCATCCAGTTCCAGCTCCAACTCTTAACACAGTTTGTTAGAAGCTGCAGCTGGATGCACTTCTCACAGTTGTAGTTGTCAGTAACACTGGACATCTCCCAGCCTTCCCACATCCTGCAAGAGAAGCATTCATCTATCCTGCCTGGAATCTCTACTGTCCTAGCTGAACAGATATAAAGAAGGGAAGGAAATAAAAAACTTAACATTGAGTTTTTCTTTCCTTTGCTTTCTCTGATTGAAGCCTCTTTTCACTGAAGCCTTGAAGAGCTAAAGCCTCAAGATCACCACCCTGACTTTGTCCCCTCAGACAGTGGGGCTGTGACAATGGCCGCTGTGCTTGCCCTCCCTCATCTTCCTCCAAGCTGCTCTTGCTAATCAATCCCGAATGCCGACTGGTCGCTGGTCAAAGCTCTTTTCACTGTAGTGACCAAAGCTGCCTTTTATACTCGGGCAGTGGACCTGAGTGAAATCCCCTCCTCTCAAAACTTACGATGTTTGGAAGTTATCTGTGTTTTGCTGGCAGGACCAACAGGTTTTGCTTGGCCCCAAGTTAAACACCTAGAATCATATGGAAATTCCTTTCAGCATGACTTGCCCATGCCAAGATGCCTGTCTATGTTAACTCCATTTTCATTCATTTATTATTGACATACAGCGTGGAATAGGCCTTCCAGCCCTTCAAACAACAATGCCCACCAATCCCCCGACTTAATCCTAGCCTAATCACAGGACGATTTACATTGACCAATTAGCAGTACATCTTTGGACTGTGGAAGGAAACCGGAGGACCTGGAGGAAACCACATAGTCACAGGGAGAATGTACAAACTCCTTACCGGCAGCTGCAGGAATTGAAACCAGGTCGCTGGAACTATAAAACATTGTGCTAACCACTATGCTACCATGATACCTGGCCATCTAGTCCACATCTCTCTATTTGTCTCCCATCCACGTACTTGTCCAACTACTTCTCAAACAATTATTGTGCCTGCCTCTACCACTTCCAATGGCAGCTTGTTTCATATACCTGCTACACTCTGTGTGGAAGATCTTACCTCTTAAATCTCTTTTAGATTTGTTTTCCTCTTACTTTAAAATTGAGTCCACTAATTTGAGACTCTCCTACCTCTGAAAAAAATTAATTCCCCTTATAACTTTATGAATCTCTTTAAATTTGCCCCTCAGCCTCTTGTGCACCAGTGAGAACAACTCCCTCTACCTAATCTCTCCTTGTAAATGCAGCCCTCCATTCCAGGCAATATCCTGATAAACAGAGAAACATAGAAAACCTACAGCACAATACAGGGCCTTCAGCCCACAAAGTTGTGCTGAACATGTCCCTACCTTAGAAATTTCTAGGCTTACCTATAGCCCTCTATTTAACTAAGCTCCATGTTACCTATCTGAAAGTTTCATCTTTTCTATAGTGTGGTGTGGTGACAGTGTGGTGATAGTGTGGTGTGGTGACAGGAACTGCATCTAATATTCCAGGTGCGGCCTGACCGATATCTTGTACAGTTGCACCAGGATGTGCCACCCCTGGTTATGAAGGCAAGTAAGCTAAATACCTTCTGCATTCCACCTGTGTTGGCATGGGAGCTGTGAAGTTGCACCCCAAGGTCCATCTGCACATCAAGGCTTCTCAGGTCCCTGCCATTATTAGATGACCCAAAATGAATGATCTCGCTTTTATCAGGATTAAATTAGAAATTGTTCAGCTGCATGCTTGTGGAGGGAGATCCAGTTTTAGTGACAATGAAATACTGGTGATATATCTTCAAGTCAGGATGGTGAGTGATTTAGAAGGAAGCTTTATTTGGTGCTGTTCCAATGTACTTACTATTCTTATCTATCTTGGTGGTGTAGGCAGTGGATTTCGGTATTGCTATTAAAATAACCTGGGAAAGTTACATCACAGACTATGAGACCAGACAATATACATTCTTTACTATTGAATACATGGCCCAGAGTTAGGTACACTTCCAGCCAAGCTCTTCCAGGACATCTACAATACTGGCATCTCACAAACAATGTGAAAAATGCACAAAGCAGGCTAAATCCATCTGGACTAATTACTGACCAATCAGACAATTCTGAGTCATCAGCAAAGCGACGGGTGCTGCCATTCATAGTGGGATCAAGAGACACTTGCTGCTTGGTGACCTCTTTATTGATGCCCAGGTGAGGTTGCTTAATTCTACACCTCATGGCGCCCTTGACTTCTGTAATGTGGATCTCCAGAGGGAGCTGAGGGTAGATCACATTTGGAGCTTCTGGCTGAACACATTTGTCAATGCTTTAACTTTGTTTCTGGTACTCATGCCATAACTGAAAGTGACGATTCTCCTGGAGCTTCCTATTCATGCCATGACATTTACAACAAAATGCAACAGGCAGACCTCTTGGAATGATGGACCTCTTTGATGCTTTCAAGAAGGAGCTAGACAGGTATCTTATGGATAGGGGAATCAAGGGATATGGGGACAAGGCAGGAACCGGGTATTGATAGTAGATGATCAGCCATGATCTCAGAATGGCAGTGCAGGCTCGAAGGGCCGAATGGTCTACTTCTGCACCTATTGTCTATTGTCTATAATGATCTTGCCACTAAGGAAATTCTAAGATGAAGTGGTTGATGTGGGTTGAATTGTAACATTTAAGTGAAGTTTGGACTGGTACATGAATGAGAGGGGTATGGAGAGCTATCATCTAGGTGCAATTAAGTGGGACGAGGCAGAATACCAGGTTGGCAAAGATTAGATGGCTGGATGGGACAAAGGGCCTGCTTCTGTGCTGTAGTGCTCTACGACTCTATGGTAGCCTGAATGGAAAATGTTGTACAGCATTCTGGAAGCAGTTCTTCCTACAGATGGATGAATACAAAAAATGAATGAGCAATCACTTCCTAAAACTAAATGAAGATAAAACTGAAATACTTTTGGTTGGTCCCAAAGCCAAAAGAGATAAACTTCTTGAAAAACTTTGGAACTTGGCTCCCCTTGTAAAATCAGAAGTGACAAACCTGGGTGTAATCCTGGATTCAGATTTGAATCTTAGTTCCCACATAAAGAAGGTGACCAGAGCAGCATTTCTAAAAGAAATATTGCAAAAATATGTCCACTTCTGTCACATAATGATTCTGAAAAACTGATTCATGCCCTTATATTGGTTATAGACTAGATTACTGCAGTACACCTTTTACTGGCCTTCCAAAACAATCTATTGACAAACTTCAACTCATTCAGAATGCCACTGCAGAACTTTTAATTAAAACTGGGATGAGGAAACATAATTTCTGTCCTAGCTACTCAGCATTAGCTTCTTGTACCTTTTAGAATTGATTTTAAAGTTCTCTTATTTGTTTGTAAAGCTCTTAATGGTCTGGGACCAGAGTATGTCACAGAATTGCTTTAGTTTTATAACCCTGTTGAGTCTTAAGTCTTCTTCTGCTGATCTCTTAAATTTAAACAACCTCCCTCAAAAGATAATTGGTAGGCCATCTTTCTTGAACTGCACTCCTAAATTGTAGAACTCAATACCTAATACTATAAGGGATGAAGATTTAATTGATACTTATAAATGTCAGCTCAAAGCCCATTTATTTAACCTTGCTTTACATTAACATTGTGTGCCTTTTATTTTCATGTTTGCACTTTATCCCATTGTAAAGTAGTTTAAACTACATTGTCTGTATGAGAAGTGCTCTGTAAGAAAGTTATTATTATTATTATTATTATTATTATTATTATTATTATAGAATGTCTCATACATCAGAGATGGCAGCTTGAAGGATCAGAGATGCAATGGGCAAACAGCAGGATCCATCGGCAGACCTGAACAATCAAACCACCAACAACTCCCACTGAAGCCCTGGAGTCCTATTACATTTACTTGTGAATGGTGCTGGGGCAAACAGCCGGCCCCAGGAGGAGCTTCCAACAATGGCACCACACTCAGTGATGGAATATCATTGCAGCCAAGGTAACGTAGTTTCAACCAGCTTCAGCTGTAAATTACATATAGACACAGAACTTGGCTTCCTCCACATCGCAGAAGCAAGCCTCCAGCAAATTCGACCCACTCTATGTGAAGTGGCTGAGAGCACCAGGAACAGCAAAGACCATTAATCCAGACAACATCCCAGGTTAGTACTGAAGACATGTGCCTCAGAATTAGTTGCAGCTCCAGCCAAGCTATTCCAGTACAGTTACAGCACCAGCCTCCACCAAGCAGTGTGGAAAATTGCCCATGTGTTGTTCACAAAAAGAAGGACAAATCTAATCCATTAATTACCACTCAATCAGTCTGCTAACACTCATCAGCAAAGTGACAGAAGCTGTTACTGACCGTGCCATCCAGCAGAATTTAGCCACCAATAGCCTGCTCGCTGGTGCCCAAATCTAAGTTCCACCAGTGCCACTGTGTTGCAGACCTCATTACAACCTTGATCTGCATAGAAATGCATGAGCGTAATTCCAAAGGAGAGGTATGCATGGCTGCCCTTGATAGCAAGGCAGCTTTTGCCTGAGAAGGACATCAAGGAACCCACATAAAAACTAAAGTCAATAGACATTAAGGGAAAAGCCCTCTGTTGTTTGGAGTCAAACATTTCATTGAGGCAAATTGTTGTAGTTCTGGGAGGTCAACCAATTCAGACTGAGGACATCACTAATAGAGATCCTGAGAGCAAAATCCTAGGCGCAACCATCTTCAGCTACTTCATCGAAGACATTCCATCCTTTATTATCTCAGAAGTAGGGATGTTTGTGGGTGGAGTTCAATTCCATTTGTGTATCCTTAGTGAGTGAAGCAGTCCATACCAGCCCAAAACAAGGCAATGGACACATTCTGACAGGAAATGACCAGAGCAGTTAACATTTGTGTCACAGAAGTGCAGGACAATGACCTCCTCCAACCTTACCTCTGACATTCTATGGCATTGCCACCACTGAACCTGCTACCGTCAATATACTGAGGGCAACCCAACTGGATATCCTGCAGCAAGTGACAACTCAGAAACTTTTGATCATCTAAGTCAGGTATGTGATAGAATAACCTGGATTAGTTCATTTTCAGCAGCAGTAGACACACCAGTCATTCAGGATATTTCTGTCCAATCAATTGGCTCTTGAACAACCAATGTAAATAGTCCTTCCCTCCTCCACAAGTCCACAGCAACTGCAATATTTACCAAAGACAAAATGCACTGCAAATATTCCCCTATGTTACTCTGACATCATACCATAAAACTGCAATGTCTGCTACCAAGGAGGACAAGGACAAGGGAAAAACCACCTCTGCTCCTCCAAGTTCCACACCATCACCACATGGCAACATACTCCTTCAGCATTGCTGAGTCTAAACCTTGGAATTGTATCTCCACCACAGTTGCTGAGAATGATCGGAAGCAGGTGGGGCAAGGAGATGGCTTTCCCGCAACTTCTCAAGAACAATTAGGAATGGGCAATAGATGCTGTTTTTCTCTTGTGACAGCCAGATTATGGGGCAAAAAAAATAAAAGAAATGAAAAAAAAACACCTGTATTACAGGACTGCTGTTGTTTGTTTACCATGGAGATTAACATCCAGCCTATTATTTTTGGCAAGCATCATCCTGGTGAAGTTGAAGGTCACAGGTGCTGGGGAAAGAAATATTATTCTATGTTTTTTTTTCTGGCATCAATACAGGCAATCTCAGTTTGGGTACAGTACAGCATTCTGTACTTGTCATTGAGAGTTGCACAGATTCTGCGATGGCTGCATGCCTACAGGAGCACAGCCAAAATTATTCCTCTACATCTGGCTGAAAGGAGACAACAGTCTAATCCCATATGTATTGGATCATCACGCTGGTTAAAAGAGTGGAAAAGATTTACCTTTGCGCAACATCTGTTTGACTTTTTTAACCTCTCCACTTAAACTGAGGATAGTCTGTTTTAAGAACAGATAAACATAGGAAATCGAAGCAGGGATGATCCTGTCAGCACCTTATGTCTCCTCACCATTCAATAAGATTACACTAATCTTCTGCCTCAGTGTTACTTTCTTTCAACAGGCCAATACCTCTTGATTCTCTCTATAATCTATTAATTCTTTGTTTTACACCAGCTCCTTTACTTGTTAAATATCAGAAAGGACTCAAAGTGCATTCAATGGACACCCACAATATTTAAGCTTCAGGTTATCATTATTTTTCATAAACTGTAAATCCAAATTATCACTTACTTTCCATCGGCTCCTTGGATTTCCTCCCACTGGCTGATTTCCTCAATAGACTCCTTCCTGAGGTAAAGAGGCAGCTGAGTTCTTCCAAAGGACTGGTTGGCGTTCTGGAGCGTGACCCACTATGCGCAGATCCTTGGGAAGAAGAGATATTTCCTGTCTTTCCTCCTTCCTGTACTGGGGTTTTCACTGTGGACTGAGGCACTGCGGAAGAACATCTTGGTGGTGGATGTATAGACTCATAGGGCGGGGGTCTTTTTAGGCCTAATGGAGTCATGGACCGCCCCATAGTGACAGGAGATGGGGTTATTGAGTGACTAAAATGAGACTGAAGACCATGAGGTGATGGCGTCCTATAAAGAGTTGATGGAAGTGGTGGGGAAGAGGGCCTTCCAGTTGCACTTATTCCATGAGAAGATGGTAAGTCTTTTTCTACTTTCTGGTATCCGGAAGACTGAGCAGGGAGAGATGATGGGGAAGCACCAGTTTGCTTGATATAAGATATGCTTGTTTCCAGCACTGGGAGCTTTATGACTTCAAGAGGAGTTAAAGGAGATTCGTCAGAAGCTGGTGAGCATTGGCTCGGAGCTGGCGGGAACACTAATAGAGGGGGGCGATGAGGGAGCAGATTTGGGAATGGAGGTGGAATCTCACAAAATAAGCCCTTTGGATTTGATGGGATTGAAGACTTTGTAATATCCACTTCAGGCACAGTTGGAGTAGGACACTGAGAATGAGGGTCTATAAGACCTGGACTGCCCCATTTGAAGTCTTGGACCACCTCATCAAATAATGGATACTTCATTTCCTCATAAACTGCCTCACTTTGATCGTCATCTTCTTTTTTAATATCGCGTAATATATTTCCAACCATTTCAATGTAGACTGGCTCTTCTTCCTCAGCGCCCCTAGTTGGACTAAAGGCTTGTCCAGAAGCACTCTCTTTGCTTGCTCCAGTGGTTGACTTTCGACTACTGTGCTTTGTGCCATACGTTTCATCAAAGGACGTGCTGAGCTGTGTGTTTGGGTCACGCCTTGGTTTAGGAGGTGGTATCTTCTTGCCATATTCATCGCTGTGGGGTCTGGGTTTTGTTGACACTATATAAAGATAAGCAGGCATATGATCAGGCAAGTCATTCCTTCAGAAGTACCTCACCACAGATCATTCAGTGGAGAGATGCTTGTCAATACACATTTAAAAGAATGAAAAAGACTGCCATTTATATTTTGCACCTTTAATGATTTCAAGATTTCCTGTAGACCACTAAGTACACTTAGTGTGTACTCATAGTTTTGAAGTGAAAAAGGTTACAGATTTCACCTAGTCAGATCCCCTCCAAATAATCTGTTGTAGTGATGCCAGTACAGCGAAAGTGTTGTCTAGAACACCAGGGAAAACTCTAAGCATTTCATTAGAACACTGTTATGGCATATCTTTACCATCCGTGTGAGAGAGCAGGTAAGCCCTCTGTTAACCTTCTGTCAGAGAGCATAGTTCCCCTTCAGAACTGCGGCCTAGATTTTTAACCTTCATTCCCAGGAATGGAACCTTGACTCAGAGTTGACATTACTAGCCTTACATTTTCTGGCAATCCAAAAATAATATGATACCCATTTGGGGACACATCAATGGAAATTTTGATAAATTTAACACTGTAAAGACTAATATGGTGTATGCAAATTTAATATACCATACTTTATAAGATTGAAGAGCTCAAACATAGAACAGAACAGGAACACACCCTTTGATCAGTCATATCTGTGCCAACCATGAAGCCAATTTAAACTAATCCCATCTGTCTGCACATGGTCCATATCCCTCCATTCCCTGTCTGTTCATGATCCTGTCTAAGTGCTTCTTTAATGTAGCTATCATCACTGCTTCCACTATCATCCTGTGTAAAAAAAACTTAACTTCACAAAACTCTTTTCTTTCTTTCTTTCTTTTTAAATCTTTTTATTAATTTTTTAAACAAACATAAATGAAACATGAATGCAAAGTGTTTGAGAGTACATAATTAATAGTTTAAGTAGACATTCAAATATATAATAATCAGTATATATAGCCTCCCAAACTCAAAGTATTTATGAACAAAAGAGACAAAAAGAAAAAAAATACAAAACTCTTTTAAACATTCCCCATCTCACCTTAAAATGATACCCCCCAGTAAATGAGATTTCCAGCCTGGGGAAGAAGTCTGTGACTATCTGCACTACCTATGCCTCTCATAATTCTATCAGGTCATCCCCCCACCACCCCACCAGCTTCTGATGCTACAGAAAAAACAATCCAAGCTTGTCCACTCTCTCCTTATAACAAACACTCTCTTATAGACAGGAGACAACATCCTGGTAAACCTCTTCTGTACCTCTTCAATGCTTCCAGATCTTTCCCGTGACAAAGTCACTAGAACCATACACAGCACTTCAAATGGGCCTAAAAAAAAGTTTATGCATTTGTAACTTGACTTGCCAACTCTTATCGTCAAAGCCCTGACCAATGAAGGCAAGTATGCCATACCCTATCTACCTGTGTTTCCACTGACTTGTAGCCCAAGATTCCTCTGTACATCAAACAGAATGATATCAAACATTGTTGACAAACATGATTAACATAACAAGACATTGCTTGTCAAGAACCTCTGCTGTAATGAGCTCTTCGGGTTTGTCTGGGGTGCTTGAGAGTGTTGGGCTTGCGTTGGGTTTTGGGAGTGTTGGGTTTTTAGAGCACCTCAGTTGGTTAATTGCTGTTTAACAAAAGTTGTTAATTGTTTAGAGTTCCTTGTGATGTTTCTCAAGCGACTAGCTCTTTGTAATGCGGTCTCCTGGTGCTTTCTGTTTAAACTTGTTAAATTTATTTTGATGGGCTCAGGGATTCCATGTTATTTGTATTATTTAAAGAAACACCCAATTAGCGCTAATTGCGGGGTCTTAGTTTTGAGAATGTTACGTCTCATGGCATCCCTTGGCCGAGCCACTGATATCTTATAAAGGAAGAGCTATAAAGAAGGCAAAACAGCGGATTTATTGCATCAGGAGTTTGAGGAGATTTGGTTTGTCACCTAAAATACTTGAAAACTTCTACAGATGTACCGTGGAGAGCATTCTAACTGGCTGCGTCAGTGCTGCTCCACAGGATCGAAATAAGCTGCAGAAAGTTGTAAAATTAGTCAGCTCCATCTTGGGTAATAGCCTCTGTCGTATCCCAGACATCTTTAAGGAGCAGTGCCTCAACAAGGCTGTGTCCATTAGAAAGGGCCCCCATCACTCCATCATGCCCTCTTCTCATTGTTGCCATCAGGTAGGAGGTACAGAAGCCTGAAGACACACACTCAGTGATTCAGGTACAGCTTCTTCCCCTCTGCCTTCTGATTTCTAAATGGACATTGAATCCATGAACACTACCTCACTTTAATTATTTCTGATTTTGCATTATTTTTAATGTAACTATTTTATTTATATATATATATATAATATGCCAGTGATATTAAACCTGATGTGGCTGTGTCTACAGTGGAGTCTGTCCTTCCTCAGCACTTGGATTCTGATACAGCCAGTATACATTGTGACACTCCACTCCATACGCAAAAAGCAGAATTTCCCGGGATTCAATCATTTTAATTCCAATTCCGACATGTCAGTCCATTGCCTCCTCTTCTGCCATGATGAGGCCACTCTCATGTTGGAGGAGCAACACCTCATATTCTGTCTGGGTAGCCACTGACCTGATGGCATGAACATTGATTTCTCCTTCCGGTAATTTTTCCCCTCCCCCCTTCCCTCTTCTATTCAACACTCTGACCTCATACCTCTTCTCTTTGTGCCTATCACCTCCCCTGGTGCCCCTCCTCCTTCATTTTCTCCCGTGGCCCACTCTCCTCTCCTATTAAATTCCTTCTTCTCCAGCCTTTGCTTTTCCCACCTATTACCTCCCAGCTTTTTACTTCATCACCCCTCCCTCACCCACGCGGCTTCACCTATCACCTTCGAGTTTGTCCTCCTTCCCCTCCCCCCACTTTCTTATTCTGGCATCTCCCCCCTTCCTTTCCACTCCTGATGAAAGATCTCAGCCCGAAACATCAACAGTTTATTTGTTTCCGTAGATGCTGCCTGACCTGCTGAGATCCCCCAGCATTTTGTGTGTGCTGTTGGTTTTCCAGCAACTGCAGAATCTCTTGTGTTAACAAATAGCTCAGTTGTAAATTAAAAAAGCTGCAAATGTAAAATAAAAAAAACAAAATTGCTTGGTCAAACAGCATTTGGAAAGAGAAACAGTTAATGTCTCACCTCAAAGACCCTCTGTCAGAACTCTTTTGATTAGATTTACACTAAGCAACCTCTCACGTGAATATATTCCCAGATGTCGCCACCTTCCGATCTAGTGTACTGCATTTGTGTTTGCAGTATGATCTCTTCCACATTTGAGAAAACAAATGAGGATTGATGAGAGCTTTGTAGAGAATTTCTGTTCAGTCTGCAAGGATGACCTTGAGCTTCCAAATGTCTGATACATTAATTCTCCATCCCACTTTCACCTTGACCTATCTGTCTGAAGCCTGAGGAGTACCACTCCACCTAAGTCTGCGCATGTTACAGCCTTTGCGACTCAGTGCTTAAATCATTGATGAAGGGTCTCGGCCCCAAACACCAAATGTTTATTCATACAGCCTGACCTGCTGAGTTCCTCCAACACTCTGTGTGTGCTGTTCTGAATTTTCAGCATCTGCAGAATCCCCTGTGTTTACTTAAATCATTGATTTCAGCTGAATTGTTTTCCTTTTTCTATTATTGAGAACAGGCCAATTCTATTGTAAGATTATCCACACGTAACATTACTTCAGATTTTCTTTTTCTTAGATATGTAGAGATTTGTTATATATTTCTAGAAATCAGTCTTGTGTCATTTTGGCAATAGCTTCATGTTGCATTTCACAGCTTTACATATCCTTTTATCTATTTTCTCTGTCTCTCTAAATGACCCTCTAAATACAAGGATGTTGCCTGGATTGGCGAGCGTGCCTTATGAGAATAGGTTGAGTGATTTTGGCCTTTTTTCCTTGAAGTGACAGAGAAGGAGAGGTGACCTGATATAGATGTATAATATGATGAGTGGCATTGATCGTGTGGATAGCCAGAGGCTTTTTACCAGAGCTGAAATGGCTAACACAAGGGGGCATAGTTTTAAGGTGCTTGGAAGTAGGTACAAGGGGGATGTCAGAGGCAATTTTTTCAGACAGAGTGGTGGGTGCATGGAATGCACTGCCAGCGACGGTGGTGGAGGCGGATACAAAAGGGCCTTTTAAGAGACTCTTAGAAAGGTAATGGAGCTTAGTAAAAATAGAGGGCTATACGCTAGGGAAATTGTAGGCAGTTTCTAGCGTAGGTTACATGGTCGGCACAACATTGTGGGTCGAAAGGCCTGTAATGTGCTGTAGATTTCTATGTTCTAAATGCCTTCGTTAATTTGTTCAACTTCTGGCTCTGTAAGTTAGGAAATACTAGCCTCCCATTCAGAAGGGTGTCCTAGTAGCCTTCAACCCACCCTTTCTGCAACCTAAAAGTAACTCCTCTCTCGTTCCCAGTTCCGATAAAGAGTCTGTGGCCTAAAATATTAGCTCAGGTTCTCCTGACCTGTTGGAGTTTTTGCGCATCGTCTCCTTCCATTTCATCTTCCAGGAGAAAGATGCAGAAAGTTCCAGGAATGCTCAGCAAGCCAGGCAGAGCGGGTGGAGAGAGAAACCGAGTTGACACTTCAAGTCAACGACCTTACGCATGCTTGTTACAGATACCTTCCACATTATCACAGCATACCCTGTTCATATTCCAAAACTCAAGCCTGTGCAGTATTTTGTTTATACGTTCATAAAATGGATCCAAATTCCGACTGTGCCTGGTGAACATTTTTTCCACCAAAGTTTTGAAAAGCAACTCTCAGTCTGGTTTTTGATGTGTCTCCTGATTGGCAGTGTTACCTGCAGTGTGTTTCTAGGTCTGCTGGTGCAATACGTGAAACAGGGCAACTCATTGGCGGTGCTTTCCCCAGCTGGCACTTTGGCACTGCCTACTGATGACAGCCCAGCTTAGCCAATGCATTTGTCTTAGGCAAACGCTCTTTTGAATTTCCATGTAAGTGTATTCAAAGAACTTGTAGATGCTTCACGTATTGCAGACAGTATCTACCACAAGTTTCCCAGTAGATACTTGTAGCACATACTATAAAGTAGCAGGGACAGAAGAGACTCTGAAGATGCTGAAATAATGGGCCATGTTCCTCTAGTCAAATAGCACATTCTCGGCTGCAGGAGTACGTGCTGAGGGACGCACTCAAACTCGGTGCAGCCACCGCAAGGGCCCGGTGGGGAAGGACCACAGTCTAGGGTCCTTCTCCCGCGGGAGTTGAGGGGTAGGGGAGTTGGGGGTATACCCCCTGAATGTAAAAATGAAAGAATAAAGTGCCACGTGGGTGGCAAAACATTAGAACTTTGAAAATGTAAAGACAGTAATGGTACCAACTGTAAAGAATTGAAAGTCTTTGAATGGTTATTGTACATAATTATATTTTGGAATAAAGTATATTTTGTTTAATAAAAAAAAATAGTATAAAACCATAAAGCAGCTTCTAAAACTGCTGAAACACAAGCAATCAACATCGGGATAAGGAAAGTACAGGCATTTTTACAGCATGTATTAAGGGAAGTTTATAGATTTATTTACAGCATTTTCTGAGAATACTGTCATTCCAGGATTTTGATATCTCACGTGAGCTTCTCAATTTTGTCATTGGATTGGAACTGTTTATAGTGATATTAATTAGAAAACGTTTAAGCTGTTGACTGGGTATTCCATTGGGCCACATTTTAGAAAAGAATTTCACCTTTTCCAAATAAATGCTTTATTATCAGTGCCAGAAATAACATAACACCTCATAAATTCAACAGACTAACATTGACAGTAGTAATTACTACACTACTGTTTTTTAAACACACAATCCAAAGGTAATCTTCTATATTTCAAATCTCTTGTGCAATATGAGTATATGAATAATCATGATAGGCTTTAGTAGGATGTATGCATGGAAAATCAGAAGTGACATTTTTAAACAATAACTTCAATAACTAAAAGCAGGGTATAATTTCTCCTGAAGGTGGAAACGTCGCATAGATTATGTCAAAGCATTTAAGAACGTGCTCATTTTCAGTGGGGTCTTGAAATTGAATTATGTCACAGAAAGCCTTGCCTTTGTCTTATTTGGCCATTATCATCTATCTCCATTGCCTTTTTGCAGATGCTATTACTTAGATCGTTTCTACTTTAGAGGCTTTCTCAGTGAATCACCCATCGATTTTCTTGAAGTAAATTGTACTGTCCCAATGCTTTCAAAAGCTGGCTGCCTGAAGAACGACAAGCTCTCTCATAATAAAGAAAGAAAGGGAAGTTTAGTGGATGACTTTAATGCATAATCACAGGAAGTTTACAAGCAGAAAAATTAAATTAATAATTAAAATTAATAATTAACAAAAATTAAAACGGTGTGAACAACGATCCTTAATGAAGTCGATTTTCAAAATGAAGATATTGAAAGCATTTTTTCAGTGTTGCAGTGCAGCAAGAACAAGATCTTGTTTGCTATTTTGGCTACTTATCCAAATGATGTCCATAACCATTAGGCCTGTTTGAAATAACATTTGTGCAGAATTAATTAGAACAGCAACTAAAAATGGTTCTGATTGAGGTTAATAAAAAAAAAAGCTGCAGGTGGGTCTCTTTAAATACCAAGTACGTAACAGAGAAAATTATGTTATCCACAGCTGCATGAATAAGATTGATCTGATACCTAATGTGCAGGGATAATATTCATACATTTTACTTACTCTGTAGAATACTAAAGCAATACTTTAACATGTCTTCCTGGATCTCCTTCCTGCTTTTTCTACAATAGAGTTGTTGGAGTATAATTTTAAATACTCATGAGGGGAAGAAGAGAGTAGAAGCCAGGTAAAATTCTGTGATATTTGCTATGGTAATAGCATTGGGTGTAATACATCTGCTGCTTTGGGGAGGTAGATCTGCTCATGATATTTTGGCAGATGGTCAGATTTAACATTGTCCAAGACTGGGTAATGAAACAGCCAAATGAAGACCAGTGCATTCCAGTCCAGCAGAATATGTACTTTAAAAAACAGCTCATGGGCAAGGAGGAGGAACTGCTCTTCCTCACAGGTCTCTGTGCAAATCCTCTGAATGGAAACCTAGCCCACCTCCTCCAAACCCCCGACTCCTCTCCACTGACAGTTTTTACAATCCTCCCTGGTTACCTAGAATTGTCACAAGCCTCTCTCTTGGCTGCATCCTTATTCTTTCGGTTTTGTTTATCGCCAGCATGCTCTCAGTGCTTGGGCAAGAAACAGAACAACTGATGCACCATCAATAACTCTCCGAGACGTGAGGCGAGATATAGGCTTTTATTGGCTGGAAGAAAGAACAAGCAGCGATTGACCACCACACTGCATCCTGGAGACTGAGGGCAGGGCCCAGGCTCCAATTGCCTTTATACAGGGGTCTGTGGGAGGAGCCACAGGAGCAGTCAGCAGGGGGGACATGTCCAGACAGGTATATGTAGTTCACCACAACAACGTACCAAAAAGGTACTATTGCTTACTGATTTATTTAGAGATCGATCACAGCAACAGGCCCTACCAGCGCTACAAGCCCGCAATGCCCAATTATACATATGTAACTAATTAACCTATACAGTACATCCTTGGAATAGGAGCACCCACAGGAAGCCCAACCTGATCACAGGGAGAACACACAGATTCTTTACAGACAGTGGCAAAATTGAAACAGTGGTGCTGTAATAGCATTATGCTAACTGCTATGTTGCTGTTGGTTTAATTGTACCCATGCTCAGAGTTATTCGTTAGATTTTAATCAATGGTGATAATGCTTTGATTTTAATTTCCACTTGGTTGTACTGAACGCTTTCATCATGATGCAATAATATGATATCATCTAATTAACCCTTCATTTCACTCTTGCCCGATGGGGCTACTCTTTAGACATTAGTAGACTAGTTTAATATGCTCATGGATTGCTTTGCACCAAAGTAGAAGAACTTGCTTACTCTGGCTAAACATGATGAGATTATGGAATTGATCTTTCTGATGTATTGTACAATCATATGGAGTGAATAGAGTTATGATTCATCCTTCTTTGATTGCCTACTGATCTTAAAACTGAAGAGCTTAGAGATTTATTATCTGAGGGCCCTATCATTTTACCTTGAAATGAATCCCAGCACACTGATTTATTTCATTGTACTTGCCCTCACATTGAGAATTTTTCCTTCAACTCCTCTCATTTCCTCCAGATCGAAAGTGCCTATGGGCACCTCATGAGGTGAAGCTTTGCCTGCCTTTTAGTGAGACATGTGGAACAGTTTTTGTTTCAGGAACAGCCAGACCTACCTCCTAAACTCTTTCCAATATATTGGTGATGGAATAGACGATGCTTTCTGCATGCAAGCAGAGCCCGAAACTTTCCTTATTCCTGTTGCCATTTTCAACTGTCTCACCTTCACTTGATCCATTTTGACTCTTCCCTTCCCTCTCCTTCCTCTATCTCTAACTTAAGAGATTGCTGGCCACAAACGTCCATTAAAAGCCCACCAGTTCCCACAGCCTCCATTCTGTTCTCTCAGTTCCTTCATTTACGTTGATGATGAGTCCTTCTATATAATTATCTCTGAAGTATATTCCCCCTTGTGTGTCTTTCCCCTTTAATAATGGTGGACAAAGTCCTTGTGCAAACCTCATCCATTTCCCACATCTTTGATCTCCTGGTTTCTGTGACGTAACAAGCTGTGTATATCACTTTCTGCAGCTTCTTACACTCACAGGCAGAAGATGATGCATCCATTCAGGATACTTCCTGTGGTGTAGCAGTTAAAACTGGTGAGAGTCAAAGGGGACATGCCATATATCTTTGCCCTCCGGAGGAAGTGGAGGTGCTGGTAAGTTTTCTGAGCCATTAGGTCAAGCACATACTATTGTTTCCCATCAAGAAGGGTCTCCACTTCTTTCTCAATAAAAAAAAGCCAGTTCCCCTTCAGAAGTACCTCCCTCTGTCTGGCAGAACTGGTCCTCACCCTTAGCATTTTCCCCTTTGGCTCCTCCCACCTGCTTGAGAGTAGCTATGGACACTGGCATGAGTCGCAGCTATGCCTGCCTTTTCATTGGCTACGTAGAACATTCCATATTCCAAGACCTCCCCGGTAACACTCCCCAACTCTTCCTCTGCTACTGCATTGGTGTTGCTTCATACACACCTGCTGAACTCAAACCTACTGATTCCTACAAACATCTTTACTGTACCTCTTCCCAACCTGTGTCCTGTAAAAATGCCATTTCCTCTTCCCAGTTCCTTCGTCTCTGCTGCATCTCTTCCCAGAATGAGGCTTTCCTTTCCAGGGCATCAGAGATGTCCTCCTTCTTCAAAGAGTGGAGTTTTCATTCACCATTGATGTTACCCTCACCTGCATCTCCTCTATTTCCCAAACATCAGTGCTCACCCCATCTTCCTGCTGCCTTAACAGGGATAGAGTTCTAACCACCCCATTAACCTTCACACCCACACATCATCCTCTGCAATTTCTGCCATCTCCAAAGGAATCCTACCAGCAAACATACCTTTACCTTCCCCTGACTATCTGCTTTCTGCAGGGAACCATAATTACCTTGTCTATTTGCCCATCCCCACTAATCTCTCTCCCAGCACTTACCCCTACAAGCAGCCAAAGTGCCACACCTGTCTATTAACCTCTTCCCTCACCTCCATTCAGGGACCCAAACAGTCCTCCCAGGTGAGGCAACTTGTGAATTTGCTGGTGTTGTCTGTGTATCCGGTCCTCCCAAGGCTGTCTCATCTACATTGGTAAGACTCGCTGTTAATTGGGTGACCACTTCGTCAAGCAACTGTGCTTCCTCTGTCAAAAGCAGAAATTCCCTGTGGCCCAATATTTAAATTCCAATATGTCAGTCCAAAGACTCCTTTTGTGCCATAATCAGGCAAACCCTCAAGACTGAGGAGCAAAACCTTATATTCCGTCTGGGTAGCCTCCAACCTGATGGCATGAATATTGATCTCTCCTTTCAAAAAAAAAATTCCCTCCCCCTCTTCTAATTTCAACTTTGGCCTTTTATTTCTTCTCTACATGCCTATCACCTCTTCTGCTGACCCTCCTCCTTCTGTTTCTCCTGTGGTCCACTCTCCTCTTCTATTCAATTTGTTCCTCTCCACTATTTACCTTTCCCACCCACCTGGCTTCACCTACACTTTTTACTTTGTCCTCCTTCCCCTCCCCCCCACCTTTTTTATTCTGCCATCTTCTCTCTTCCTTTGCAATCCTGAAGAAGAGCCTCGGCCTAGATTGTCAACTGTTTGATCATTTCTATGGATGCTGTCTGAATCTGCTGAGTTCCTCGAGATATGTGTGTTGCTTTGGATTTCCAGCATGTGAAGAATTTCTTCTGTTCACAGATGATTGTTGACGTTCTCTCTTAGGAGGTTGAAATGATCAACTCTCTTGACCTTGACACCTTTTATGTAGCAGTTCCCCCTTACTGAAGCCAATGACCAGCTCTTTCATTGTTAGCACACCTTGTCACTAGTTTCTCAACCTGCTTCCTGTACTCTAATTCACAGTGATGTGTGAGATACGGCCCATTACTGCAGTACCATCTGCAAACCTACAGATGGAGTTCGATAGCTCACTCTTTCCCTCTGCTTGCATCAGAACTGGTCATTTCTGCCAGTGATCCTTCCATAATTTTGGCTTATCTCTCTGCATTAATGTAGATTGGTCTGCTGGGCATGCCTTTCAACCATAACAAAAAATATAAACACAATCTGCTACTAATTGCCTTGTTTTGGTCTCACTCTATTAGAAATATTCTCTTATTCTTCCCATATATCCCCACTTTCTCTGGAACTTCTATTTCCTTAGAAGTTGGCAAAAATTTGGCATGTCATCTGAAACTTTGAGAAACTTCTACAGCTGTGTAGCAGAGAGTATATTGACTGATTGCATCACAGCTTGGTATGGAAACACCAATCCCCTTGAATGGAAAAGCCTACAAAAAGTAATGGATATGGCCCAGTCCATCATGGGTAAAGCCCTCCCCTTCACTGAGCAAATCTATACAGAGCACGGTCACAGGAAAGCGGCATCCATCGTCAAGGAAACTCCCCCCCATCCACCCATCCAGGCTATGCTCTCTTCTGACTGCTGCTATCAGGAAGAAAGTACAGGAGCCTCAAGACCCACACCATCAGGTTCAGGAATGATTATTACCCCTCAACCATCAAGCTCTTGAACCAGAGGGGATAACTTCACTCACTTTCACTCACCCCATCACTGAACTGTTCCCACAACCAATGGAGTCACTTTTAAGGACCCTTTAGCTATGTTCTCTATATTTATTAAATTTGCCAATGACTCTACATTGATTGGCCTTGTCTCAAAGAATAACAAGGTGGCCTACAGGAAAGAAGTCATCTCTCTGACACAGTGATATCAAGAAAACAACCTCTCCCTCAATGTCACAAAGGAGCTGGTTGTGGACTGCAGGAGGAATGGAGACAGGCTAAACCCTATTGACATCAATGGATCTGGGGTTGAGGGGGTAAACAGCTTCGAATTCCTCGGCATCCACATCACCAAGGACATCACGTTGTCTGCGCACACCAGCTGTGTAGTGAAAAAGGCACAACAGCGCTCCTTTCACCTCAGACAGTTGAGCAAGTTTTGTATGGGCCCCCAAATCCTAAGAACTTTCTACAGTGGCACAATTGAGAGCATCCTGACTTGCTGCATCACTGCCCGGTATGGGAACTGTAACTCCCTGAATCAAAGGACTCTGCAGACAGTGGTGTGGCCAGCCCAGCACATCTGTAGTTGTGAACGTCCTATGATTTAGGACACTTACAAGGACAGGTGTGTAAAAGAGGCCTGTAGGATCATCGGGGACCCAGGCCATCCCAACCACAATCTATTCCAGCTGCTAACATCCGGGAAGCAGTGCAGCAACATAAAAGCTAGGACCAACAGGCTCCGGGACAGCTTCTTCCACCAGGCCATCAGACTGATGAACTCTCGCTGATTTGAGTGTATTTCTATGTTATGTTGACTGTTCTATTTATTATAAATTACTATGATTGCACATTTAGATGGAGACGTAACGTAAAGATTTTTACTCCTCATGTATGTGAAGAATGTAAGAAATAAAGTCAATTCAATTCAATTTATTTATTTAATATGATTATTTCTTTTTTCTCTTTATGTATTTGTGCAGTTTGTTGTCTTTTGCACATTGGCTGTTTGTTGGCCTTGTTGGGCGTGGTCTTTCATTGATCCTATTGTGTTTCTTGTGTTTACTGTGATTGCCCAAAGGAAAACAAATCTCATTGTTGTATATGGTGACGTATATATAATTTAATAATAAATTTACATTTGAACTTTGAACTGAAATCTAATTTCTTTGCTCTCCTCTTCAGTTCTGTTGAAGGGTGTCAGACCTGAAAAGTTAAATCCATTTTTCTTTCAATGAATGCTCCCTGACCAGCTGAGAGTTTTCAGCATTTTCCATTTTTATTTCAGTTTTCCTGTTATTAGAATTTACAACTGTATGTTGAAGTAAATAATTACCTGATTACAGTAGTCTCTTATAATTTTGTTGAAACAGAAGAAGCAGTGCGATGTATATAAATGTAAATGAACACTTACAAACTGAGTGCATCATGTGTTCTGACTTTTGACACCTTGTTGGTTATTAACTGCCAATTACTGCCTTCATTAAATGATGTTTTCTTGTAAGCTTGAATTCAGTAACAATGCAATAGCAAAGAGATGACGGACACCACAGAAAGACTGAGTTATACCTTCACGGACCAGATGCAAAAGCTGGCCACTTTCTTCGATATATAAAATTGCTGATCCATCAAAGAGGCAAGTTAGCCATTTATATTATTGAATTACAAGTCCATTACTGTCTGTCATTTATTAATAATAAATGTCTAATTTATGATTGCTTCCAAGATTCCCAGGTGCTTGACACAGATATCATCACTATTCAGCATAACAGAAGGTGCAAGCTAGCACGAGGAAGCCAGTCTTTTTGGGCTTTTTGGCGCTCAGTTACATCTCTGACCTTCTGTTTATTATTATTGTTATTTACAATTTGCACAACTATATCCATATATTTATATTTGTGGATGGTGTCTCCTTGAACGTGGAGCTGAAATGCTGGCAGAAATTGTCCCTGTGCTCTTGAACCGTGATGTATTGATGCCTCGAGGGCAGCCACCCAGTTAAACCTACCTGTCAAGTGTATTGGTGATCTAACTTCCTACCCCGCCTCACTCAGAGATTGAAGGGCCCCTATCATTCTTGTTCTGTGCCTCAGTTAGAATGAAGCACTGAGGGAATGAACAGTCAGAATCCACAGAGGACTTCCAAGGAGCAAGTTGCTTCAATGTCTTTCTCTGACTTCATGTCCTCCAACTTGCCATTAGCATGTTCAAGAGATGTGCAGAGAAAGCCAGAATGCACCAGGTACACGATGGTCTTGGGCGGGTACAAGTATTTATAGTAGGCATGATTTAAAATTGAATCAATCCCATGAAACGGTGGCTGGTTATACACTGACAACGAATGCTGGAACCAATAGATCAATTAGTGGAATCCAATAATAATTAGCAAAGAATAGCAAACAGTTCCTTTCTCTGTACTCATTATCTTTTTTTAAAATTTCTAAATATTCATCATATTGGCTGCCATTGCCAAATTTTCAGTAGACATGGCCTATTAAAATTCACAATATGGCAGATGATTTCATTGTCTTCACTGTCGAATTCTGTTTAAGCAACGGAACAGGTTCCGATATGAGATGTACCTAAAGTCTTTGTTGTTTCAGAGCAAACTGTCACACGGCATCTAGCAAAGCTATTTCTGCCATTTTTTTAAATTATATTTCAGTCGCAATTACTGTTCAAAGGTCTCAAAACAGTATCCAGAACAACATACCCCAAAGGACTTTGCGGCAGTTGATGAGGGTAAGATTGGGGGGGGGGGTTATAAATCCTACTGAATGAACATAAAAAAAAATACTTTTTCTCTGTGTTGGTAAATGAATGATGCATTTCATTGTCCACTTGGATCCTGAAATGCATATTGTGAAAATGGGTAAAAATGTATCAAAAGAAACACAATGTTTTTCCATTTGCAATTATGTGCTGAAAAGGGAAAGGTGCAGTTCTCATCAGGATCTCTGTGTAGAACTCAGAACTGCTATGCCACTGGCACACCAACTGCTGTGAGGTGTGTCCGAGCCCAAAGGGCTCTCCCCTTTGGAGGTGAGACTAAGCCTGCAGGACTGGGGAAAGGGTTCTGTGGGTGTGGAGTGACTGTCTATGTGTTTAAGCACCCGCTGTGCAATAATTGTGTTCCACCGGATTGATTCTTGCCCCAACTGTGATCCTAATATACTGTGAAGAGCAGGCTGATCAGAAAGCTAGAAGCCTGATAAGCACTCACAGTTGGATCCAAATTGTAGGCTAACATCAAAATAGTATCAAACATAGATAGAGAGGATAGCCAGAGGCTTTTTGCCGGAAAATAACTAATACATGGAAGGCATAATTTTATGGTGATTGGAGGAAAGTACGGGGGTTCACAGGGGTAAGCTTTCTTAACTCTGAGAGCAGTGAGTGTGTGGAACGAGCTGCCAGGTGTGGTGGTAGAGACAAGTGAATCAGGTGAATTTAAGATGCTCTTAGGCAGGCACATAGACAGTAGAAGAATAGAGGGGTACAAGGGAGGGAATGGTTAGATTGATCTCAGAGTAGGTTAAATGGCCAGCGCAGGGCCTGTAATGTGCTGTATTGTTCTGTGTTCTATGTACTACAGTAGTGTTGCCACATAGTTCCAGCGACCTGGGTCCGTCTGTGTGGAACTTTCACATTCTCCCTGTGATGGGGTGGCTTTCCTCCAGGAGCTCCAAGTTCCTCTCATATGCTAGTACTTCAGTTGGCACAGTGAGGGGCAAGAAAAGTAACTTGCAAGGAAACTAAGTGGGGTGGCGATGTAGCACCAGCAATCACCAATTGGGGTTTGATTCCCGTCGCTGTCTGTAAAGAGTTTGTACGTTCTCCCTGTGACCTCCCAACTTCCGAAGATGGAGAGTCAGGGTTAGTGCTTTGTAAGCATGCAATGCTGACACAGGAAGTGTGGTGACGCTTGTGGGCTGCCCAGCATAATCCTCACTGATTTTATTTGACGCACATGACACATTTCACTGTGTATTTCGACATATGTGTGATAAATAAAGCTAATCTGAATAGTAATGTGTGAATGTTTTGTCACCCACAATGGGACAAAGGCATCTTTCTGTATCGTGAAAAGTAGCAGAAATATGAAGAATAAATAATAGCTGTTGGAAAAGGTTGAAGTATAATAGATCAGCCTGCTAAACAATAGTTCAAGGAGTTGTATCATCCTTAAATTATGTCAGATTAAGCAAAGGCTGGGGAATAATGAGGGAAAATGAATGAGTGCTGACAAGCTGTGAGCAGAGAGCCTTTCCACAAAATGACCTGAGGAACAGCACGTCCTGGCCAACAATGAGGAATGGTAACCGAGTTGCATCCTGTCTGAGGAGCAACTCCTATCAGAAGAGGAACAAACAGTACAGGTAATAAGAATGCAAGGAAATAGGTGTGTGCCTCTCAATCCTTCAGGTTTGCTCCATCAACCAATATGATCGTGGCTGATATAGCTTCAGGAATACAAGATAACGGGAAGCCATAACCTGACATCACAGGTAGTTGGGGCTGTAAAGAAAGCTTTTTGCACATTGGACTTCATAAATCAAAATACTGAGTTCAAGAGATGGGATGTTAAGTTGAAGTTGTATATGACATTGGTGAGGAATTGTGTTCACTTCTGCCTACAGGAAAGCCATATAACCACATAACAATCACAGCACGGAAACAGGCCATCTCGGCCCTCCTAGTCCCACCTACCCGCACTCAGCCCATAACCCTCCACTCCTTTCCTGTCCATATACCTATCCAATTTTACCTTAAATGACACAACTGAACTGGCCTCTACTACTTCTACAGGAAGCTCATTCCACACAGCTATCACTCTCTGAGTAAAGAAATACCCCCTCGTGTTTCCCTTAAACTTTTGCCCCCTAACTCTCAAATCATGTCCTCTCATTTGAATCTCCCCTACTCTCAATGGAAACAGCCTATTCACGTCAACTCTATCTATCCCTCTCAAAATTTTAAATACCTCGATCAAATCCCCCCTCAACCTTCTACACTCCAACGAATAGAGACCTAACTTGTTCAACCTTTCTCTGTAACTTAAGTGCCGAAACCCAGGTAACATCCTAGTAAATCGTCTCTGCACTCTCTCTAATCTAATATATCTTTCCTATAATTCGGTGACCAGAACTGTACACAATATTCCAAATTTGGCCTTACCAATGCCTTGTACAATTTTAACATTACATCCCAACTTCTGTACTCAATGCTCTGATTTATAAAGGCCAGCATTCCAAAAGCCTTCTTCACCACCCTATCTACATGAGACTCCACCTTCAGGGAACTATGCACTGTTATTCCTAGATCTCTCTGTTCCACTGCATTCCTCAATGCCCTACCATTTACCCTGTATGTTCTATTTGGATTATTCCTGCCAAAATGTAGAACCTCACACTTCTCAGCATTAAACTCCATCTGCCAACGTTCAGCCCATTCTTCTAACCGGCATAAATCTCCCTGCAAGCTTTGAAAACCCACCTCATTATCCACAACACCTCCTACCTTAGTATCATCGGCATACTTACTAATCCAATTTACCACCCCATCATCCAGATCATTTATGTATATTACAAACAACATTGGGCCCAAAACAGATCCCTGAGGCACCCGCTAGTCACCGGCCTCCATCCCGATAAACAATTATCCACCACTACTCTCTGGCATCTCCCATCTAGCCATTGTTGAATCCATTTTATTACTCCAGCATTAATACCTAACGACTGAACTTTCTTAACTAACCTTCCATGTGGAACTTTGTCAAAGGCCTTGCTGAAGTTCATATAGACTACATCCACTGCCTTACCCTCGTCAACATTCCTCGTAACTTCTTCAAAAAATTCAATAAGGTTTGTCAAACATGACCTTCCACACACAAATCCATGCTGGCTACTCCTAATCAGATCCTGTCTATCCAGATAATTATAAATACTATCTCTAAGAATACTTTCCATTAATTTACCCACCACTGATGTCAAACTGACAGGTCTATAATTGCTAGGCTTACTTCTAGAACCCTTTTTAAACAATGGAACCACATGAGCAATACACCAATTCTCCGGCACAATCCCCGTTTCTAATGACATCTGAAAGATCTCAGTCAGAGCTCCTGCTATCTCTACACAAACTTCCCTCAAGGTCCTGGGGAATATCCTGTCAGGATCTGGAGATTTATCCACTTTTAAATTTCTTAAAAGCGCCAGTACTTCCACCTCTTTAATTGTCATAGGTTCCATAACTTCCTTACTTGTTTCCCACACCTTACACAATTCAATATCCTTCTCCTTAGTGAATACCGAAGAGAAGAAATCGTTCAAAATCTCTCCCATCTCCCTCGGCTCCACACATAGCTGACCACCCTGATTCTCTAAGGGCCCAATTTTATCCCTCACTATCCTCTTGCTTTTAATATAACTGTAGAAACCTTTTGGATTTACTTCCACCTTATTTGCCAAACCAAACTCGTATCTTCTTTTAGCTTTTCTAATTTCTTTCTTAAGATTTCTTTTACATTCTTTATATTCCTCGAGCAATTCCTTTACTCCATGCTGCCTATATCTATTGTAGACATCCCTCTTTTTCCGAACCAAGTTTCTAATATCCCTTGAAAACCATGGCGCTTTCAAACCTTTAACATTTCCTTTCAACCTAACAGGAACATAAAGATTCTGTACCCTCATAATTTCACCCTTAAATGACCTCCATTTCTCTATTACATCCTTCCCATAAAACAACTTGATCCAATCCACTCTCTCTAAATCCCTTCGCATCTCCTCAAAGTTAGCCTTTCTCCAATCAAAAATCTCAACTCTAGGTCCAGTCCTGTCTTTCTCCATAATTATATTGAAGCTAATGCTATTGTGATCACTGGACCCGAAGTGCTCCCCAACACATACATCTGTCAGCTGACCTATCGCATTCCCTAACAGGAGATCCAACACTGCCCCATCTCTAGTCGGTACTTCTATGTATTGTTGCAAAAAACTATCCTGCACACATTTCACAAACTCTAAACCATCCAGCCCTTTTACAGAATGAGCTTCCCAATCTATGTGTGGAAAATTAAAATCTCCCACAATCACCACCTTGTGTTTACTACAAATATCTGCTATCTCCTTACACATTTGCTCTTCCAACTCATGCTCCCCATTAGGTGGCCTATAATACACTCCTTTCAGTGTTACTACACCTTTCCCATTCCTCAATTCCACCCAAATAGCCTCCCTAGAGGAGCTCTCTAATCTATCCTTCCAAAGCATCGCCATAAGATTTTCTCGGACAAGCAATGCAACACCTCCTCCTCTGGCCCCTCCTACTCTATCACACCTGAAGCAACTAAATCCAGGAATATTTAGTTGCCAATCACACTCTTCCTGCAACCATGTTTCACTAATAGCTACAACATCATAATCCCAGGTATCAATCCACGCTTTAAGCTCATCCACCTTTCTTACAATGCTCCTAGCGTTAAAATAGATACATTTAAGATACTCTCCACCTCCTCCTCTCTTTTCATCCCTAACAATGCATTTAAATTTATTATCCTTTTCTCCCCTACATCTTCAGGCTGAGCGCATCCCTTCTCCATCACCTGCCTTTCCTCCCTCACACACTGTCTACTTACTTGCTCTACTGGTGAACTAACCTCCTCTCCCATAGTTTCCTCAAATTGATTCCCACCCCCCCATCTTACTAGTTTAAAGTCTGCCCTGTAGCCCTAGCAAACCTCCCCGCTAGGATATTGGTCCCCCCAGGATTCAAGTGTAACCCGTCCTTCTTGAACAGGTCACGCCTGCCCCAGAAGAGGTCCCAATGATCCAGAAACTTGAATCCCTGCCCCCTGCTCCAATCCCTCAGCCACGCATTCATCCTCCACCTAATTCCATTCCTACTCTCACTGTCGCGTGGCACAGGCAGTAATCCCGAGATTACTACCTTTGCGGTCCTTCTTCTTAACTGCCTTCCTAACTCCCTACACTCTCGTTTCAGGACCTCTTCCCCTTTCCTACCTACGTCATTGGTACCTACATGTACCACAACCTCTGGCTCCTCACCCTCCCACTTCAGGAAATCTTGGACGCGATCAGAAACGTCCCGGACCCTGGCACCAGGGAGGCAAACTACCATCTGGGACTCCCGATCACCTCCACAGAACCGCCTGTCTGAACCCCTGACTATCGAGTCCCCTATTACTATGGTCCTCTTTCCTCTATCCCTACCATTCTGCGCTACAGGGCTGACCTCTGTGCCGGAGGCCCGGCCACTGTCACTTCCTCCAGATAGGCTGTCCCCCCCAACAGTACTCAAACATGAGTACTTATTGTCAAGGGGTACAGCCACTGGGGTACTCTCTAATACCTGCCTCTAGTAGGTACTAGAGGCAGTATCTTTTCTAGTAGGAAAGATGTAAATAAGACTGAAGGAGTGCAGAGAAGATTTACAAGGATGTTGCGTGGACTTGAGGAGCTGAGTTATAAGGAGAAGTTGACTAGGTAGGTGCTTTATTTCCTAGAACATAGAAGATTGAGAGGAGATTTGACAGACGTACAGAAAATTATGAGGGGTATATATAGGGTAAATAAAAACAGGCTTTTTCCTACTGAGCATGCAACTAGAGACCATGAGTTGAGGGTGAAAGGTAAACTGTTTAAGGGGTATATGAAGGAGGTCTTCTTCAGCCAAAGGGTGGTGAGAGTGTGGAATGAGCTGCCAGTACAAGTAGTGGATGTGGGATTGATTTCAACATTTAAGAGCAATTTTTAATAGGTACATGTATGAAAGAGATATGGAGGGCTATGGTCCGAGTGTAGGTTGATGGGACTAGGCAGATTAAAGGCTCAGCAGAGTGTAGAATGGCTGAAGGGTTTCTTTCTCTTCTGTAGTGTTCTATGACTCTATGATTCTATTATTGATACATTCTACGCAGTGCTTTAAAATCTATTGTCTATTGTCTTATCTGAGTGAGATCAGGGCAGAAATCACTACATTTGTCTGGAGGTGTAAGACATTCAGTCAGTCTGCAGAAACATTGCAGTGAAAGGGGAAAGGTTTTGGATTTCAGCCTCTGGAAAGTGGACCATGCACTAGTCATATAACAGGAAGTTCTGCGGTCACTGCACACTTGTGGATGTGTGAAAACATACACCTCTTTGCCGTCATGCACCACTCAGTCCCCCCTGGGTATAACAGCGGTCATACAGCTTTCAAAATATAAATTGATTCATCTGATCAAATAGCTGTTACAGATCCTGGACCCCAGGAATTACTTACTGGGGCTTATTAGCCTCTTGTTATCTTTATAAACAGATTCCATATGACTGGCGTTTCAGTAGTGACCCTTTCTCCTCAGTGTGTACTGAATCACCACGTTAACCAGGATCAAAGTCAAGGTTGTACTTTTGACAAGTGAAAAGGATGTCATAAACATGTATATGGGAACAAGCACAATCACTTTTGGGTTAAGTCTAGTTAATTCATCTTATACAACATGTGAATATAGCAATTCTAGATTTTTTTAAACTTCTCTCACAATATTTCACAGAACAATGCAATACAATAAAAGTCACGCTTTGCTTTGCCATACAGGGGGTAGTTTTGAATTGGTGAGTCATATTCCAGCAGGAGACGCTAACCTGTTGGACATTGGCCTGCACTGGACTTTATTAAGACACATCCACAGTAATGAAACAATTGCATAAGAAGTCCATGTGTAATGAATCCCCTTGCATTATCAGTTTACTTCAAGAGGTCTGGACATTTTGTTGGTGAATTTAAAGGCAGATTGTTAACTGGGAAGTGAAATTGATCAGAGGACACATTTTATTTGTAAGTGTGGGAGGAACAGGGACATGTAGGCCATTCAGCTCAAGTCTATTCTGATCTTCATTGGGATCATGATTAACTTGCTCTTCAACTAGTTTTACCTGCCTTTGTTTCATATCAGCGGCTATCTGTACCGAGCAAAATGTTGACTTCTTTAACATCTACATGAAGTCAAATAGGAAGGAATAGAGAATGGAGACCCTTTTCAACCTTACCCACTTACACAATCTCTGCAGAGTTCTAATACTCACTTGTATTTAAAGATTTACTCACTTGCATTTTTTTCAAGCTCTTTCAGTGTTGTTCCCATTGCCGCTGGCGTCCCTCCGATTCCAGCTGTCGCTGCTGTTCCTCCTGATCCTGAGGTCCCATCCGTGCCTGACGTCCCTGCTGTTTCTGGTGCCCCTTCTAGACCCAGAGGCCATCCTGCGCCAACGGGTGCTCCTCCCGGTCCTGGTGACCCCGTCAAGCCAGCGTTCACAGTTTCTGCCGAGATGCTCAGCTTGGTGCTCGGAGCCCGCTTGGGCTTTGGAGGTGGTTGCTTGCGCACGCAGGCGTGACTTTCATCGTCGCTGCCCCCAACCGAGTGAAGTGACTGTGACCTCACTGAAAAGCCACTGGCACAAGGGTGTGGCAGACGGTCCTGAGGAGCAGGCAGTGTCATGAACCCCATTCGAAAGTGTTTGCCCATGCAGGTGCCCTCACCTCCTTTTCCTACATCTCCGCCTAGCCTGGAAGAAAATCAACAACAAACGATTACGTGCTTGGAGAGGATTCTGCATGTTGTTTCCGATCAACTTTTCATTTTATTTATTTAGTGAGACATAGCGTAGAACAGCCCACTGAGACGTGTTGCCCAGCAACCCACCTATTTAACCTTAGCTCAATCATAGGACAATTTTAATGACCAATTAACCTACTAACCGGTTCGTCTTTTGACTGTGAGAGGAAACCAGAGCACCCGAAGGAAACCCATATGGCCATGAGGAGAATGTACAAACTCCTTGCAGATGGCGTTGGAATTAATCTCCAAACTCCAGCATCCTGAGCTGTAATAGCCTTGTGCTAATGGCTCTGCTACCCTAGCAACACCAATTTACAAAACCAATTTATTACTCCCTGAAATATAACAGAATATGTATTTCAGCAAGGCATTTGACAAGGTACCCCATGGTTGAGAAAGTAAGGAGGCATGGGATCCAAGGGGACATTGCTTTGTGGATCCAGAACTGGCTTGTCCACAGAAGGCAAAGAGTGGTTGTAGACGGGTCATATTCTGCATGGAGGTTGGTCACCAGTGGAGTGCCTCAGGGATCTGTTCTGGAACCCCTTCTCTGTAATTTTTATAAATGACCTGGATAAAGAAGTGGAGGGATGGGTTAGTAAATTTGCTGATGACACAAAGGTTGGAGGTGTTGTGAATAGTGTGGAGGGCTGTCAGAGGCTACAGCGGGACATTGATAGGATGTAAAAATGGGCTGAGAAGTGGCAGATGGAGTTCAACCCAGATAAGTATGAGGTGGTTCATTTTGGTAGGTCAAATATGATGACAGAATATAATATTAATGGTAAGACTCTTGGCAGTGTGGAGGATCAGAGGGATCTTGGGGTTCGAGTCCATAGGACACTCAAAGCTGCCGCGCATGTTGCCTCTGTGGTTAAGAAGGCTTATGGTGTATTGGCCTTCATCAACCATGGGATTGAGTTCAAAAGCCGAGAAGTAATGTTACAGCTAAATAGAACCCAGGTCAGACACCACTTGGAGTACTGTGCTCAGTTCTGGTTGCCTCACTATAGGAAGGACGTGGGAACCATAGAAAGAGTGCAGAGGAGATTTACAAGGATGTTGCCTGGATTGGGGAGCATGCCTTATGAGAATAGGTTGAGTGAACTTGGCCTTTTCTCCTTGGAGCGACGGAGGATGAGAGGTGACCTGATAGAGGTGTATAAGATGATGAGAGGCATTGATCGTGTGGATAATCAGAGACTTTTTCCCAGGGCTGAAATGGCTAGCATGAAAGGACACAGTTTTAAAGTGCTTGGAAGTAGGTACAAATGAGATATCAAGGCTAAGTTTTTACTCAGAGAGTGGTGAGTGTGTGGAATGGGCTGCCAGCGACGATGGTGGAGGCGGGTATGATAGAGTCTTTTAAGAGACTCCTGGATAGGTACAAGGAGCTGAGAAAAATAGAGGGTTATGGGTAACCCTAGGTAATTTCACAGGTAAGGACATGTTCAGCACAGCATTGTGGGCCAAAGGGCTTGTATTGTGCTGTAGGTTTTCTATGTTTCTATGTTTTCCTAACACATTCACAATGTTGTTGATGCTTCCTCCTTTCTCGAAGCTGCATGGCCTGCTGAACAGTGCCAGGAATTTCTGTTTTTCTTCTGATTTGCAACAATTGTAGTAATTTGCTTTGGAATTTGTTTGTTTTTTTGAAACACACAAAATGTGGGCGGAATTCAACAATTCAGGCATCATCTTTGGAGTGAAATCAACAGTTGGCATTTCAGAACATAAATGTCTATCAGGACTGGAAAGGAGCTGAAGCCAGACTAGAATTGATGGTGTGAGGAACAGGAGGTGTCAGGTGAGTCTAGGTGAGGGGGTAAAAGGTGGGTGGGGAAGGCCCCCACCTGGACTCTCCTTTCACCTCCTGTCCTTCCCTCCGTCATATTTAGTCTGGCTTCAGCTCCTTTCCAGTCCTGACGAAACATCCTGGCCTGACTTGCCAAATGTTTATTCCTCTCCATAGATACTGCCTGACCTGCTGAGTTCCTCTGGCATTTGTTTGTATCGCTCAATATTTCCAGCATCTGCAGAATCTTTGTTTTTGTACTCTCTTCCTTTCTGAGAGATTTAGGAAGAGCAGTGCCTATTCACCACAATGTAAAAGGATGAGAGCTGACCTCACTTCAATTTATTATATTGTGCATTGATTGACTTGTCCCAAGGCTCTTCCCTCAGGACAGGAAGTCCAGAAACAAGGATCCTATTCTCAGTCAGGGGTTTAATGCTAAAATGAGGAGAAACTGTTTTAATCAGTGGACCTTTGACCCACTACATCGAAGAGGGCTGTGGCTCCTCAGTCAGTGATACTCAAGGCTGAAAGTGGTAGAGTTTGGATGCTGAAGGACAAAGAATACGGGAACTGGGCAGGAACACGAGCAAGCACATGTGAGCAGTCATGTGGCATCTTTCTGCTGTGTTTTTGTATTGCCAGAACAATTTTGCTCTTTTCAAACTAATGTTCATCAAGATCTGCTATTACTTTCAATGCAACAAGCAAGACAAAGTTATCAAAGCACCTGAGCTTAAAAATAATGAGAATAGTTTATGAATCACAGCTAACTCATTGTGTCATGATCTTCCAGTCTTTTATCACTTCCTTGCCAGTGAAACAGACAAAGGAACCTATTAAGACAAGAGATGATTGTTTTCATTGATGTGCTGAGCTATGGCCACAACTCTCTGCAGTTTCCAGGGGTCATGTGCAGAACAACTGCTGTATCAAGTTGTGATGCAACTGCATGAGAAGCTTACTATGTTGCCTCAATACCCGTGCTGCATTGCCCGATGACTCAATGACAGGGGTTCCCAACCTTTTAAATGCCATGGACCAGTAACATTAAGCAATGGGTCTGTGGACCACAGATTGTGAACTTCTGCTCTGTGAGGAAAATGGTGGATTGAGTACAGGTAGAGGGAAAGAGAACTGTTTACCTTTTTTGAAGAACCCAGACAATCAACTTTGGAACTAGCACCATGCACAAAATGCTGGAGGAACTCAGCAAGTCAGGTAGCATCTATGAACAGGAATAAACAGTTGACATTTTGGGCTGAGTGCCTTCATCGGGACCTTTTCTATAGGAACCTGAAGGCTTCCATTTCATATATTCTGATGAAAGGAAATCCTGGCAGCTTCCATCAGTGCTATAAGATCATCCACTTTGGAATTTCATAGAATCATAGAGCAAATCAGCACAGATACAGGCCCTTTGGCACATTGAGTCCATGCTAACCAGGTGCCCATTCCTCTGAGCCCTGCCTCTCTATGTACCTATCCAAATGCCTCTTAAAAGATTCTGTTATACCTGCCTCAACCACTTTGTCTGTCAGCTTGTTCCATATACTCACCACCCTCTGTGTTAAAAAGGCATCCCTCAGGTGCTTTCCTGTTACCCTAAATCTACATTCCCCAGCTTTGGAAACCGCTACCTGGGCATAAGACTGTTACGGTCCACCCTATCCTTCATCATTTTAAACAATTCTATAAGTTCACCCTTCATTCTCATATATTCCATGAAATAAAGACCTACTCTGGCCAGCCTCTCCCTATAAATCAGGCCCTCTAGTCCTGACAACATCCTCAACAATTTTCTCTGTGCTTTTGCCAGTTTAATCACTTATTTTCTGTAACAGGGTGACTAAAACAATAGAGAGTGCTCCGAGCATGGCCTCATGAACACCTTATACAACTGCGTCAAGACAAAAACCCTGGAATCACACCGTGACACTGTCCCACCTGTGAACCACATCATACACAATAAAAAGCCACGCTCTGGCAGGGTGCTGGAGCCACACTCCATGTTGGGGTCAGGGTTATTTGTTGAAAGAGAGCTGGATTGTCAGAGGAGGCACTACTGAAGGCCTCTTGGGTGGGTTATATCTTATGATCATATTTTGAAGGAGAGCAGGGTGTTATTCCCTTTGGAACAAAAACAGAAAATGCTGAAAATACGCAGCAGGTCAGGCTGCGTCTGCGAGGAGGAGAAGCAGAGTCAATGTTTCACCTCGGAGAGGCTTCATCAGAATTAGAGTTATTGGCTCTGTCCTGGTCTGAACATCCCTCAACAAAAATCACAAAAGCGGATCATTGCTGTCCACGGGAGCTTGCCATGTGTTTCCTACGTTACGAAAGTAATGTCACATCATAAAAGGCAGCAGTGCCTGTAGCAACTGAGGTGTGCTCAAAAAGGAAGGGAATGGTGCTATCAAAATGTCTTCCCCTTTTCCTCATTTCTGTGCTCTACCTAGGTGACGGTTAGCACCCAGACAGTGAGGTTGAGAACTTGGCTGTGAGTCTTCTGCTGACACCGTTGAAAGTAATTTCTATCATTATGTCATCAAGACAGAATGTAACAGCAATAAATTATGTTTGTGTGAGTGTACAAAGTAAAGCAGCCACAGGAGACTGATAAATTACCTAGCATGTGGTGCCGTTTATCTGTTTTGCAGTGCGTGTTATTGCTCTGTGCTCTCTATGTGACTGTAATTCATCACCTAATTATGGTCCGTTTCCTAAATAGCCGATGTCAAAACATGTCCAGCATGCCTATTGGATATTCAAAGTTTTCTGCAAACTAAACCTGGATATGCCAATCAAATACAATTTATTAATTACGCTCCTGGAGCTCAACTACCTCAGAATTTCAAACCTTTCAAAAGACTGGGTAGATGTGTCAGTAGCAGATTCTATTGGCATACGTCTTACATAGGTCTCAGCCCTGTGCTTTGCCCCACTGTCTCTCTATTGACTATGAAGTCTATAAGCCTGCAGATCAGTACCAGGGGTGAGTGAACGTAAGTCATAGCCTCTTGAAATTGGACCAATATGTGAATTTCTTCATTGAGGAATGGGTGGTTTCCAAAGTCTCATTTAATGAAGTATGAAATATGTAAAATATTTAGAAATTTGGGACGGGAAACAAGCAATCCACTCCAAGGCAGACAGAGTGCACCATTCAAATTATAATGTAGTTGGTGGCATGGATGGGTGCAATTCCTGTTGGGTTCTCGGTGGGTGAAGGTCATCAATCTGAAACTGAGTTGAACTCTAAGAGACAAAGAGCAGTGATGCATTAGCAATACTTAACGCATCACTTCACACAACTGCTGTGATAGATCTAAGTGTGAAGCAAGAACAGTCCTGTTTCACGATTATTTCCTGCCTCCACCCTCTCACCCAACCCCATTGTGGCACGGGAGCAAAGTCAATAGATGTGTTTAAAGATGTAAATTCATACTGATTGAAATGAAATGTCATATCAAGGATTAAAAGATTGATTAGATTACTTCATTTCTCACATGAACATCGAAACGTACTGCGAAATGTGTTGTTTGCATCAGAGCAAATCAGGGAGAATTGTGCTGGGTAGCTCACAGATGTCCTCACACTTCTGGCACCAACATAGCACGCCCACGTCTCACTAACCCCTAACCGTCTGTCTCTGGAGGAGACAGGAGCACCCGGAGGAAACCCACGCTGTCACAGGGGGAAAGTACAAATCCTTTACACACAGCAGCGGGGGTTGAACCAATCTTGCAGCAGGTGCTATAATCTCGTTACACTAACCGCTTTGCTACAAGTGAACAGATGCATTAGTTGTCTTCATTTTATTGGCAATGGGGCAAGCAACTTCTGAAAGGATTCAAGTAACACACTGTAGAATTTACTCATGACTTCATCTCTTTGCATAACCGCTGTTGGAAGGAAGACCTGCATTCACATAGCAGTGGGTGATGTCTCTGGGTATATATTCATGTCCAATGATTCGCATTTGCAATGCAAGTTACTCTTGTTATTCTTTAAGAACAAGTAGTCTGTACTAAACAAACCTTCAAGAGGAAGTTTGAGGTAGCTGTCCTGCTATCCTGCTCTAGGCATTGATCCAAGGAAGAATGTTAGTCAGGACTTTGGACATATTCCTTCATCTTCTTCATTTATTTCCCCTGATCACTCACACTCGTATCTCCAAAGACTGGGATGGAGGCAATGCAGCACTCTCAGGATTGTCAGCCTGGATTCTGGATGGTGCTGACACTGTCCTTCAGATTCAGCTTCATTTATCCCACGTGCAGCAGAGGACACAGTGAGTGAGCAACCAACACACCCAAGAATATGATGTAGGCAGCTTGTAATTGTTGCCACACATTCTGGTGCCAACATTGCATGCCCACAATGTTCAACACAACACACATCAATGGAAAACACAAGCAGCAATAAAAACAACAGCAAAACAGCTGCCTCTCCCGCCCTCACACCCACCCACTCCCTCACACTCCAGGCAAGCCCCCAATCCCAGTACCTAAGCTGCCTCTGGGCCTCCCGTCCTTGGCCCTAGACTCTCAGACATCTGGCCTACAACCTCCTGTCTCTGGCCTGGAATTGCAGAATCAACCTCCGGGCTTCTACCTTTAGTTTCACTAATTTCAACTTTCGACCTTATGGGCTTTCTACCACTGGACTCACGGACTTCTGTCTTCAACCTTTCCAGCTTTCTATTTCTGGACTCACCGAGTTCCAGACTTCGGCCTTTGTACTTAACTGACCTCTGGACATTGACACTCATAGGTTTGACCTTTGGGCCTTGATTGGATCGATGACCTTCCACAGTGAGGTGCCTCGGGCCTCAGCTTCTGGGCCCACATGGACCTCTGATACAAGAGGCCCGTGGGGAAGGAGTCATCAGCCCTCGTAATGCCTACCTATATGGGCCTCCAACTTGGGTTTCGCTGATCGGGGGTTACCTGTGGACATGATTCAACCACTGGACCGCTGACCTTTCACTGCAGTGAGTTCTAACCTGGACTCCAAACGCAGGCTCCTGCCCCTGAGTCCTTATTCTAATACTGACACCTCAGTGTGGACTGCTTTTTCAAAAAGATTGCAATGCATTTTAAAGTGCAGTGCATCGGAGCCTCATATAAAAAGAATAATGACTATAACAACCATAAAAATAAAAAAAAAGATGCTAGCGATTATTTCTTAAAATAATCATGTTTTAATTCAATACATTTCTCCCGGATATTAAACTTTTCTCTCATTTTCTATCTAAATTCAATTTGCTTTTAATTTTCTCAGAGATAAAGAATCTAGTTTATTCTCCATTTAGTTGAGAAAATGGATAAAGGCACAAAGATGGTGAAATATCTAAGGCATTACTTCACATGTCTTATTGCAATTATTTGATAGTTTTGATATATTTTGCAATGGAGATCATTTTGCAGATCATAACATTTTGGCTTGTTGATAAGCTTAACGGCAGAATTTTCTGTTTTGCACTAATCCTGGCTGTTTCACTGACATTAATAATCTATTCCACTCTATTGTTAAGCAAGAAAAAAACAGTAACGCTGTTGTGTTGAATATTCTGAGAAATGGAATGTAGCCATTTTGCAGACTACAAAATAAAAGATATTAGCTGAAAGTAGGATGACTTGGTAGTGTAGCTGTTTTACTTCTGTATGTACAGTAATGATCTTATGTCTTTCCATACAACATGGGAACCAAAAGTTCAAAGTAAATTTATTATCAAAGTACACATATGTCACCATATACAAACCTGAAATTCTTTTTCTTGTGGGTATAGTCAATAAATCTATAGAATAATAACCATATCAGAATCAATGAAGGACCGCCCAACTTGAGAGTTCAACCAGAGTAAAGAAGACAACGACATGTGCAAATACAAAATGAAAGAAATAATAAAAATAGATATATGACAAATAAATATTGAGAACGTGAAATGAAAGGTCCTTGAAAGTGAGTCCTTTAGTTGTGAGAGCATATCAATGATGGGGCAAGTGAAGTTGCCTGGTTATCCCCTTTGGTAACAAAGGGTAACATAGAAACATAGAAAATAGGTGCAGGAGTAGGCCATTCGGCCCTTCGAGCCTGCATCGCCATTCAGTATGATCATGGCTGATCATCCAACTCAGAACCCTGTACCTGCTTTCTCTCCATACCCCCTGAACCCTTTAGCCACAAGGGCCATATCTAACTTACTCAAATATAGCCAATGAACCGGCCTCAACTGTTTCCTGTGGCAGAGAATTCCACAGATTCACCACTCTCTGTGTGAAGAAGTTTTTCCTCAACTCGGTCCTAAAAGGCTTCCCCTTTATCCTTAACATGAGGGGGAATTTCTTTACTCAGAGAGTGGTAGCTGTGTGGAATGAGCTTCCAGTAGAAGTGGTAGAGGCAGGTTCGGTATTGTCATTTAAAGCAAAATTGGATAGGTATATGGAGAGGAAAGGAATGGAGGGTTATGGGCTGAGTGCGGGTCAGTGGGATTAGGTGAGACTAAGCATTCGGCATGGACTAGAAGGGCCGAGATGGCCTGTTTCTTTGCTGTAATTGTTATATGGTTATATGGTTCAAGAGCCTGATGGTTGAGGGGTCGTTACTGTCCCTGAACCTGGAGGTGTGAGTCCTGGGGCTCCTGTATCTTTTATCTGATGGCAGCAGTGAGAAAAGAGCATGTCCTGGGTGGAGGGGGTCCCTGACAATGGATGCTGCTTTCCTAGTGCAGCGATTCATGTAGATGGGCTCAATGGTGGGGAGGGCTTTACTTGTGATGGACTGGACTGATTTCCACTACTTTGTGTAGGATTTTGCACTGTAGATAGGGTAATTAAATATCTGGGGAAGAACATTGCTGCAGTTGATAAAGTTGCTGCTTCACAGCTCCAGCGACTCAGGTACAATCCTGACCCCAGGGGTTTTCCACTGGAGTCTACATGCTTCCCCTGTGATCAAGGAGAAACCTTCTGCGTTCTGAGGTTTTCTTCCTTGCCTTAAGACCATGCATGTCTCTACGTTACTGACCACTGTAAATTATTCCTATTGTGTAGGTGAGTGGGAAAATATGAAGGGGAGTTAATGGAGTGTTGGGAGAATAAAAGTGGGATTAACATAAGTAGTTGCCTGTTCCCATAGCAACCTACACAAAATGCTGGAGGAACTCAGGAGGTCAGGCAGCACCGATGGATATGAACAAGCTGTCAATGTTTTGGGCCAAGGTCCTTCTCTAGGACTGGAAAGGAAGGAAGAAGACGCCAGAATAAAAAGTAGGGGGAAGGGAAGGAGGATAGCTAGCAGATGATAGGTGAAGCCAGGTGGATAGCAAATGTAGAGAGCTCGAAAAAAAGGAATCTGATAGGAGAGGAGAGTGGACCACAGGAGAAAAGGAAGAGGGAACAGATGCGAGGGGAGGTGAAAGGCAGGTGAGGAGAGATAAAAGGCCAGAGTGGGGAAGACAAGAGGTGGGGAGGGGGAGGGGAAGTCTTTTTTACCAGAAGGAGAAATCGATATTCATGCCATCAGGTTTGAGCCTACCCAAGGGGAACAAAAGGCATTGTACCTCCACCCTCATCAAGGCACAAGAGGAGGTCATGGACCAACATGTCCAGATGGGAATAGAAATCGGAATTAAAAGATACCGGGAAGTTCCACTTTTGGCGGATGTGTTCAACGAATGTAGAGGAGGGCACATCAGGAGCACCAGACACAATAGACAACCCCAGTAGTGTTGCATCAACTGGAAGGACTGAATGGAGGTGAAGGAGAAAGTGAATGGTCAGGTGTAGCACTTTGGCAGCTTGGAGGGATAAGTGCCAGGAGGGAGTTTAGTGGGGTGGAATGAATGGACAAGGGAATCACAGAGGGAGCGATCCCTGCGGAAACTGGAGAGAGAGGGGGAGGTAAAGATATGTTTGGTGGTGGGATCTCTTTGGAGATGGCAGAGCTTGTAGAGAATCATGTGTTGGATGCAGATGCTCATGTGGTAATAGGTAAGGACAGGACGAACTCTATCACTGTTATGGTAACGGGAAGTTGGAGGTGACCGTGGATGTTCGGAAAGTGGAGGAGATGCAGGTGAGGGCACCATAAGACCGTAAGACACAGGAGCAGAATTAGGCCATTTGGCCCATCGAGTCAATTCCACCATTCAATCATGACTGATCCTTTTTTTTCTCCTCCTCAACCCCATTTCCCTTAGCATCAACGGTGCAGGAAGGGAAAACCTGTTCTTTGAAGAAGGAGGTTATCTCTGACGTCCTGGAAATGAAAGCCTCATCCTGGGAACAGATGAGGTGGAGTCGAGGGAACCGAGAAAAGAAAATAGCATCTTACAGGAGACCGAGTGGGAAGAGGTATCGCCAGATAGCCATGGGAATCAGTAGATGTATAAAAGATGTCAGTCAACAGTTTGTCTCCAGAGGTGGAGAAAGAAAAGTCGAGAAAGAGGAGGGACGTGTCAGAAATAGACCAAGGGAATTTACAGACACAGTGGAAATTGAAGAGACATTGACAAGCTCAGCATGGGTGCAGGATGCAGAATTGGGGAGCGTTACTGGGGAAGGCTTGGAACATGGACTGTTCTACTTAGCAGCGAAAAGGCAAGCTTAGCTGGGGCCTAATTCATGCTCATGGCTGCCCCTTGAGCTTGGAGAAAGTGGGAGGAGACAAAGGAAAAATTATTAATGGTGAGGACCAGTTCTGTCAGACAGAGGAGCGTGATGATGGAAGGGAACTGGTCGGGACTGTTGTCAAGCAGCAGAGAGCTTTAATGCCTTCTTAATAGGGGGTAGAAGTGTATAGGGTCTAGATATCCATAGTGAAAAGGAGGTGGACAATGCCAGGGAATAGACTTCCTCTAGAATTTTGTATGTGTTGCTTTGGATTTTCAACATCTGCAGAATTTCTCTTGTTTATGCCTGTTTCCATGCTCCATCGTAAGGAAAGTACATCGGAACCTGGTCGCCTCATTGTAGGAGGAGGTGGAAACTTTAGAGAGGGTATCTAGGAGATTTACCAAGATGCTGCCTGGATTGGAGAGTAAATCTTATGAATATGAGGTTGAGTGAGGTCAAACCTTTCTCTCTGGTATGAAGGAGGATGAGAAGTGACTTGAAAGATGTGTAAAAAATGACAAGAAGCATAGAGCAAGTGGACGGCCAGAGATTTTTGCTCAGGGTTGAAATGGCTAATGTGAGGGGTCATAATGTTGAGGAAATTGGAGGAAAGTATAGGGGGGATGTCAGAGAATAGTTCTTTACTCAGAGAGAGGTGAGTGCATGGAACTCTCTTCCAGGGGTGGCGTTAGAGGCAGATACACTAGGGGCATTAAAGGGGCTCTTAGATAGGCATATTGATGTTAGAAAAATGGAGGGTTATGTAGGAGGGAAGGGTTAGATTGATGATACGGTGGGTTAAAAGGTTGGCACAATATCATTGTCTGAAAGGCCTGTACTATGTTGTACTGTTCTATGTTCTAAAAGGGAAAACATCAACAACCACTAAATAACTACAAGTGCTTGTTTCTTGTAGTGTTTGCTCACTGGAGTTGTAATCACTGAAATCTCTTTCACTCTGTCAACCTGCCTCAGCAACACTTGAATGTTTTCTGTCTTTGCACCAGCAAGCTCCACGCTGTAGTGGAAGTTCAATTGTGAGGGAGTCAGGACAGATCCAGGAGGATCATCCTGGGCTCTATTACCGGACTGTGCACTTATTTTAACAGTGACAGTGACGCGAATTTCAAAACCAAACTGATGCAAATGGGTGCCTAATATGTAGCAGATATATTCAAAGGTTCAAACTACATTTATTATTAAAGTATGCATGCAGAATACAACCCTGAGATTTGTCCCCCCACAGGCAACCACGAAACAAAGAAACACCATGGAACCTGTTCATGAACACATCAAGCACTCAACGTGCTAAAAAACAGAACAAATTGCACAAATGGCAAAAAGCAAGTGTGCAGCATGGAGATGATCAAATGTCAATCCAGGAGTTCAGTAGTATTCAGTTCAGCATCACACCGCTAGCCCACTGCAGACTACAGGATAAAGCATTTTTCTCTAAAGCGCTCAGACTGCATCGATCACCCTGATTAAACCTCTCTAAAACAGCATAAAAAGTAACCAGAATCCAGGAACACATGCAGCGTGAACCTTAAAATTCCCCAAAACGATTCCACAGCTACCAGCCTCTCCGATCGATCCTTGCAATGTGGATCCCAGGACTCCTGCGCTTCCCTCCAATGGCAGCCAGTGAGAGGGAGTGGAAGACTGGCCGAACGCAGGCAGATGTTGCCGAGCACCCACCCATTCTCTGCTCTCATCCTCATTGACTTCAGCTTGCTCAATGTCTCATTTAGAGAAAAGGAATGGAGTCAACAATGGGCTCATGATCCATCTCCAGGCCTCCAACAGTCAATGAACTCCCTCTGAGACAGCAATGCACCAGACTGCTTAACCGGTCCAAAAACACACCATCAAAACGTAAATCACAGGCTCCAATCACACAGGGCTTAGTGGTAGAATCATATTTGAAAAAAGAAGCTGTAAAAGATGTTGTTTTGTGAGCTGTCTGCAGGATGTTGCCATTGATTGTATTGTTTGCTGGTGCCATCTTGTTTTTCAATTAAACACTTTCAAGTGAAACAGGGCCCACTGACAGCAAGAATAATCTAAGCTATCACACTGCCCCAGCTCTCAATCTGTCATTTGCCATGTTTCAATAAAGTGAATGATTTGGACTCATTCCACTTTTACTGCTTAGTATTAGTTGAACCATTAGGTTCCTGGTGGTGAGATGATCACAACAAAACCCCAACCCTTGCACAGTCAACAGAATTACTGAAATATAGGATATAGACTTGAAGATGCCAATATTTGGGCCAGTTGTTATCGTTTGCATTGATTATATCTCTCTCTGTGGAACAAAGTGCAATGATGCCACAATCAAGCACATGCACTGCACCACATGGCCGCTAGGAGCCACTGCAGCACCCAATACGTCCATCCGCTGCTTTCATGAGCACCTGCTGGAAACCCCGTGGTCACTGTGGTCACCACAGTGGCCCATATGGATGCAGCATTGCAACATGTTTCACCTTCTGAAGTTAACATTGTTTGAATTCTCTGTTTAGGAGGCTAGCGCTGCCAGTTAATTTTCACACAATGACATCTGTCTTTATTTGAAATGAAAATGTACATTTGTGCTTAATCTTTGCCCTGAATAAAGCAGTGCTATCAAGGCTTCCTGAAACTGGAACTATTATGTTAAGCATGCTGCAGCCTAACAATTATTTCAATACAACAACTGAGCATACAATCTGCAATGTCAACAGCATTCAGGGTAAAAACCTTGTATTATCTAGTGTATCTAGATAGTGACTGTTTCTTAAGGCATTTCCTTTCTAGGGGAAGGATTACTGTCTTTAATTTTACCTCAGATTCATCTTCTAAGCTGGGAGGTGTGATGCAAATTACAGACTCTAAGACTAAAATGCTTATTCTGATGTAACCAAATATCAAAACACACCAGCCAGCTAAGTTAATCTTCCCTAGAGTAATACATCAAGTAGATCTTGTCTTTATGTAAATAAATGTGAGGGAGAAGCCTCCCCAAGGGCCTCTCTATAATTGGTGGTTTGGTGAGGCACTCTGTTATTGCATCCTGACCTGATCGGATGTTCTGAGGTTAGTCTGAATCATTTAGGTAGCCTATGGGAGGGATCCCTGCCTACCTCTTTTATTTGACCTGGAAGGAGGGAGGAAAATTCCTTCTTTAATTTTTGGGATTCTGAGACTTTCTAGGAAATGCTGATTTCAAATTCACAACAGGATACGTTTGCACTACTATTGATTTTTTTTGAACAACTGATTATGCTTCCCAAGCCCCAATGAAATATAAATACCTCCTTCATCTCAAAACAACACTGCCAAATGTGATTGGAGTTTCTAGTGGTTATGAGTTCAAAGCCGCAGAAATGAAAATAAAGCACCAACAAATTCCTGTCATTTACTCCATGACTGCTCATAGTCAACTGAAATTAGAAAGAGACTGCAATTATATATTTGTAAAACAACTCTTCATCTCTTTCCATCCTTTCTGCTTAGGGAGTCTCCAAAGGAATGTCTGCCCTAGGAAATTCATTGAAGTGACTGTAGTGAACCAAACTAAACCATGACTCTGTCCATTACACAATGAATGATTATTCCACCGCAAAATAAATACTGATTCTGCCTAGTTACACAGTGAGTGATCACACTTCTGCAAGATAAATGGTAACTGGGTCCAATTGCACTGTGACTGACTGTCACTGTGCTAAAGAAATGCTAACTCTAACTCATGCCTTCTTATCTGCTGCTGCCAACAAGTCAGTGACCCAAAACTTGTGGAACAAAATTCAATTTTGCACAACCATCCAACTGTCTGCACTTGTGGAAAGATTCCATCCTGAGCTTATCTACTTTTTATTTACCTCGCTGACAACAAAAATCAAGTTGCAGTCTTCCTGTATCCCATCTGAGACAGTTGCTCTCAGTACCCGGGAGCAAGTTAAGTTTGAAGCTGTTGTGAAAAATGACAAGTGTGGATGTGTTCACAGGCAAGCTGAGAAGTGTGGATGGATGCAGTTGGAACCTGAAATTAGGACCAGAGTTTGGATAATTATTGTGGTTTCATTAATTTTGGTAAGCAATGCTACATACAGTCCATTGTGTCTGAAGGAAGGGAACATTCAAGGATGTGAGATTTGAATTCAGAAATTTTTATACCTCGTCCTTCTAAAGCAATCACCCAAGCCTACTCAATGTGCTTTTACCATCTGCTCAGAGTTACATTATCTAGACCATTTGCAGGATGAATAATAGAGAGAATCGAGCAAATCCAGCTGCTCTTTTTGAAGTTATATCCTTATCTTCTGCTGCTCTTGACAACTGATAAAACCCTAAGAAGGTTTGATAAATTCACTAGATAGAAAACTAGCTAAATAATCACTCAGTATAGCTCAAACTGAAAAGGAGACATCAAAAGCTAACATTCCTGATGTTGGAGATCTTGTTCATTGAGAAGGAGTCTCACCACATGTGAATGTCATCACTGAGATCTTGTTAAATTGGTGTTCTACAGTGGAAGACCAAAAGGCTGAAGCTGTGACATTCTTAGAGTCATAGTGCATGGGAGCAGCCCTTTTCTGTATATGTACCTGCCCATATGTATGCTTATGTTGTTAAAGGACATGTCTTAACCAACCTCTGGCAGCTCATTCCACCTACTGAACATCCTCTCCCCATCTTTCCTGTAACTGAACCCTACCTTGCTCACTCTTTCCAACTTTCAATGAAGGTATCTCAAAGCTGAAACATTTATTGTTTCTTTTCCCATTAGTGCTGCTTGGGCTGCTGAGTGTTTCTATTCTGATTTCTGTATTTTCATCTCTGAGTATGTATAATCACTAAAACATTATAATGCACCTTTCTCTTTGATCACAAATTAGGACCATATAGATGTAGTTGATTCCACAAATACTTCATGTAACGTGGTATTAACCTATTTTTATCATGTTACTGTTTGTCTAATTTAACATTAGCCAAATAGTAAACATGATTAACTGGAGGATTTTATATGAAGACTAAAATGGGCAGCAAGCTAGTGGAGTGGTTAGCACCACACTATACAGTACAGGTGATTCAGATTCAATTCCCCCCACTCTACACTTTCCTCCTGACCTTGTAGGCTTCCTCTGGGTGCCCCGGTTTCCTCCCACAGTCCAAAGACGTACCAGATGGCAGGTTAATTGGTCATTGTAAGTTGTCCCATGATTAGACTGGGGTTAAATCGGGGGGTTGCTGGGTGGAGTGGCTTGAAGGGCCAGAAGGGCCTGTTCCGCACTGTATCTCAGAAAATAAAACATGCCAAAGCTTTGTATTTGTCCCAAAGGCTGATTGGATGTCAGAAAATGCAAAATAATAGAATCCTGTTTCAAATCTTGATGGGTTTTTTTGGGTAAGGTCAATGGATTATCAATACATTAGTAACTGATCCGTTCTTCAAAGCAAGTCTAAGCAGTATTAACCAATTATCGCCAATTTAGCAAAGGAATGGAAATTCTAATGCACCCTGAGAGAAAAGTACTGTCGCCATCAAATCCTTTGGTAGACCCACCTTGTTTTCAGAGGAAGAAAACCCATCCATCATTTTGATGTCATGAGCAAGTAGCACAATGAATATTTTCAACATGATTTATGTTTTTGCTTTGTGTGTTGCTGTGTGCAGTTTGTCACAGAATTTTTCCACCACAATAGCACATCATTCATGAAATACCTCATCACGCCAAAATACTTTGGTTCTTTTTACACAATTTACACTTCAATTAGGGTAAATTTAGTTCCTGTAGAACTGAAACATCATTTTTATCCTGTTGAAAACTCATGAACTGCAGAGAAATATAAAATTCTCCATCAGGCTACCATGATACATCCTCAGTCATTTATCAGAGATTTTCCATATCCATTTGAATCAGCAAAATAGATAAATAGGGTGGTTTGCACCTTGATCAACATAGCATTCTCTGGAATATAAGATCAAATTGGTTCAAATTAGCTTTTCTAAAGTGATTCGCAGACTTTCTGTCTGCTGCATTTTTGAAAGCAGCTTTATTGAGTTAGAAACTGAAGCGCTGTTAGAGGAAATTGCTTTCTTTCTCTTGCCGATCAGCTGGCCAAAGAAATTTGCCCTTTTAATGATTGCCTGTTAATTATTCATTAAATTAATTGTATTGGAGAGTTATCTGCACCTCCTAATACCTGGTACTTGTAATGGTGAGAGCAAAGTTTTCTGTTCACTGGGTTAGGAGGTAGGGGTATTTTGAAGCTGACTTGCTTTTACCTATTCTAGCCAATGGAACCATAGACAGCTAATTTGCTCACTGTCCCTTTTCATGAAGGAGCACAGATGCACCACAAGGCTAAGTGGCCCCCTGCTCCACTCACTTTACACTAATGACTGTGTGGGTAAGCACAGCTCCAATCCCACATTCAAGTTTGCTGATGATGCCGTTGTCATAGGCCAAGTCAAAGGTGGCGATGTAGCAGGGAGATTGAAAATCTGGTTGAGTCTGGAACAGCAACCTCTTAGTCAATGTCAGTAAGACCAAGGAGCTGATTATTGACCTTAGGAAGAGGAAACCAGAATTCCATGAGCCAGTCCTCATTGGGGGGCCAAAGGTGGAGAGGGTCACTTTTAAATTCCTTGATGTTATTATTTTGGAGGAATGTACTTGATCTTTGAACTTTAAAGTTCCAGTCAGCTCTTGGGATTCCTGTAGCATCCAAAGTGTGCCTGGTAAGCTCCAGCAGATACCAATATGAATGCTTGGAAATATCCCACATTTGGCCTTGGAAGGGGCAACAAAATGTCCATTGAATCTATGTGTAGTGCAAGGCAAAGGTTCTGCTGAGAAGAGGAACTTTTTGGTCATTCCTTCCTCTTCATTCACAGTAGCTATTGGTTATTTATGCTTTCACCAGGTAGATTAGGACAGGGAAAACTGAGGCACCCAAACAGGTGTGATTGAGTCAATATTGTGAAGGTGAATCCAAATTTAGACTTGGATTTTCAAAAACATTTGTCAGATTCCTTCACATGCATTTATTTATTTAGCTCAGGTATTTAGAAACATACCTGTGATGTGCCTTTTATGTTAATAAACAACACAACCCAAGGACAGGGCAGGGCAGCTCGGAAGTGTCACCACATATTCTGGCACTAACATAGAATGTCCACCATGCTGTTTGTGGATGGACTTTTCTGCACCAAAATGTTAAGATAGCAGTCTTGTCTAAATTGTGCCAGTCTTCTTCTGAAACAGAAAGCTTGAATTCATGTATCCGTCTAATAGGCACTAGATCCAGGTTGGAATGTGGAACTAAACCAATAGCATCACAGGGAGAAAGTGTAAACTCCAGGCAGATATCACACAAGGCCAGAAATGAACCTAGGTCAATGGCACTGTGATGATGCATCATTAATACTGAGATTTAATGAAAAAAAAAATCAGCAGACACTGGTTAGCAAGGGGTTCAATGGTAATAACACAAATTAAATGCTAAAGGAACTCAGCAGATCAGGCAGCATCTTTGGAATTGAATAACCTGTTGATGTGTCAGGCTGAGACCCTTCATTGGGACAGGACCCATCATTCAAAGTTAGCAATGGATAAAAGGGAAAGGCTTATTATTGTTATCAAAATTGTTATCAAAAGAGCATTGTGTCAGGGAAAGTAGCATAGGCTTGACCCAAACACAAAGCTGGGGAGACAATGTAGTGGGAAGTGAATACTTTAATAATGAACTGCAAAATAGCAGGCTACAAGGGGCCACAAAACAAGAGAAAATGGATACTTAATATGGCAAGGCAACAAGGTAACTGAAGTGCTGGGAGCAACTGGTTGAGGCTGACTGATTCATTGAGAGAACCAGGATTGTGAATGAGAGCTGGGTTTAAATAGGCTGCAGGTGATGAGATGGAAATGAGAGGCAGGTTACTTCTGTTAGCTAGCTTGAGACTAGGAGGTACCTGCCTGTGCTGGTCTGACACATTGAGCCTGAGAGTTGGGAGGGAACATGTCAAAGTTCAGCAAGGAGGACTAAGAAATAAAGTATGAGAATAATCTAGCAAGGAAGATAAACGATTGCAAAATCTTCTGCTGATATGAAGAAAGGAATATATTAGCAAAAGTTAATCTGCATCCCTTTCTGACTGGGAACAAGAGGAATTAATTTGGAAAATAGGAATAAGGAAATGGCAGTGAATTCTTACAAAAGTATTTGTCTTTAAGGTATTTGTCTACAGAGTCAAAGAAGACCTGTTGTTCTAGACTGAATGAAGGGACCAAAGAAATTAGCATCAGTAAAATAAAAAAGGTATAAGAGGAAGTAAAAGTCTCCAGTTCCTGCAACATAACGTTGTGAAAGGATGAGAGATGAAGAGAAAGGATACACTGGTTTTTAATCAATGAATTATTAAATTCAATGAATTTAAGAAAGAAGGGAGAGAGAACGGGGAATGACATGCTAATTAGCCTGACAGTTATTGTAGGAAAAGTGTCAGGAATTATTAGCAAGTAAGTGATGACAGGGCATTTAGAAGATAGAATAAAATAGAAAGATGTCCATTTATAACGGAGATGAAGAGGAATTTCTTTAACCAGTGGGTGATGAATCTATGGAAGCCAAATCATTGTGTTTACTTAAAGCAGAGCTTGATAGGTTCTTGATTGGTAAGGGTGTCACAATGGGGAGAAGGCTGGAAGTTCAAAGTTCAGAATACATATATATCACCATGTATGTCACAATAAATCAACCGTGATAGAGTAGTGGAGCATACTCAGTGGGCCAATTGGCCTAATAATGCTCCTATGTCTTATGGTTTTATGGTCTAATAATAAGTGGATTAGATAGATCCAGTGTCGGTTTGTAAAAGTGTGTCATTTTATCAGGACTGAGGAGCTTGGGTAATAGGGAGAGACTGGGATTGTTTACCCTGGAGTGAAGGAGGCTGAGGGGTGACCTTACTGCAGTTCACAATATCATGAGCATCACCCGATTGTCACGGTGTTTTCCCCCAGGTAGGGAGAGTAAAACATGTTTAAGGTGATGAGATAGATTGAAAGGAAACCTGAGAGGAACGTTTTTCACATGGAGGGTGTTGACTAAATGAAACAAGCTACACAGGAAGTGGTAGAGGTGGATACATTTACAACTTTTAAAATAAATTTGGACAGGTATATGGATCAGATTAGCTTATTGTCAAATATATCAGAGTGCAATGAAATTCCTCACTTGTATGAAACTCACGGAGTAAACAGTGTGAACTGTAATAGTAAATTCTACAATAAATACGGCAATGAGAGCAAAGCAACAGAATGGTGCAAAGGTAGCAGTGTAATCTGAATTCATGCTGAAGTGACAATAATGGAATACCAAATTGGAGTCCGAGAACATGGCTGCACCTCTGGGAAGGGAATGTGAAAGAGGTGATTGGTTCATAAGTCTGATAGCAGTGGGAAAGAAGCTTTAAAGCTTCTTTGTCTTCTCCCAGTAGGGAGAAATAAGAAAAGGAAATGGCCAAGCTGGCAGCCATCTTTGAAGAGACCATAGCAACACACCATGAAGATGGACTAGGTGGAAGGACAAATGAGAGTGACCTCATTGAAAAGTATATAATTCTTACAGGATACGAGGGGCTAGAGTGTGACGTTTCTTCCCACTGTGATATCTAGAATCAAGGGTCACAGTCTCGATATGAGAGACCTGCCTTTCAGCACTGAGAAGGGAAAATACTTCTTCACCCAAAGGGTAGTGGATCTCTGATCTCTCCACATAAGAAGTTTATGGAGGCTCAAGTTGCTCAGTCAAGACAATGAGTGATGATTTTTTTTTAATACAAAGTAATTCCAGAGATAGCATATTGACGAGGAGAAGACTGATCATGAATTTCTTGAATGTTGGAGGGGCCAAATACTTCTCTTTCTTTTTCTTCTAATCTTGCGATACAAACAATGTGATGAGAAGTGGTACTATCTGAGAAAAGCTGGGATCTCCCCCACCCTTTCCAATCAGGGATGATGAAAGGTGGACATTGAATCTGCTGTATATTTCCTATTTGACTTTAGCACTAAAGTCAATATAAGATCAAGGATATAAAAAACACCAGAAATAAAAGACACCCTGCTTCTGGGATTAGAAAAAAAAACATTCAGATCTGAACAAGTGCAAGGCGTGAAAAGCATTCAAACCCAATAGTGTGTTTCTATTTCCATCAGTTGTGCCAGCTCCCAGTGACTTTCAAGCAGGGCTTTAGAGATCAAGCGTTATCCAAGCAAAAAAAAATGCAGCTTTCATTGCCCATAAACCCTGGAGTAGAAGCTGCTTCTGTTAGTCAGCCTGTGCTATTTAAGATATTCTTTGGCAGAATTGTCTCTGTAATTATTTTAGATAATTGGGAGTTCAGGTACCTGAGAGAATTCTGTGCTTTCGCCAGCCAGGCAGAGCATGAGACACGTAGTAGTAAAGGTTGAGACAACAGTGTTCCAGAGTATTAAAGATGAACAGACCCAGCTTTGATGTAAAACAGTGAAGTGATACTTGAAAAATTCAGGTCTCGCAAAAAGGACTCACATAACCAAGTTCAGAAATTAAAGTAGTTAAAAAACAAAGATCACCTGACCTGCCTGGAATTCAGCCTCTTAAACTCCTGAATATAGCCTGGTTCACGTGGTCCGTCCAAATGTTAAAAGGGTTCTTGGCTCCTTCTAGCCAGTGACACCAATCTCTCCAAGGCTTACTTAATCACAAGAAGCTCCTGATTCCCGATATCATAGTTCCGCTCTGCCGGAGATAGTTTACTCTCCAAAGATGATGGTTGAGACAACGTAGCATCCACTCCAATGTCTGAGGCATCCACCTCCACAATGATGGGAAGTTTCAGGTCAGGAGAAACCAAGATGGGAGCTGATACAAACTGCTGTTTAAGCTCCACGAAGGTGACCTCCACTTCAGTAGCAGACAAAAGGTTCCATGGGTTTCTTAGTTAGCACCGTCAGTGGAGCTGCCACCAAGCTGAAGTTCCTGATGAACTTCCAGTAGAAGTTTGCAAACCCCAGGAATTGTTGTACTTATTTGACAATGGATGGTTGTGGCCAGACTCTGACTACCTGGGTCTTGGTAGGGTCCATCTGATATTGCTCTTGGAGATGATGAAACCCAAAAATGAAATGGTTGTTGTGTGAAATTTGGACTTCTCCATGGTCTAGGAGCCTTTTTAAGATATCTCTGACATGAGTGATATGCTCTTCCATGTACTTCGTGAAGATTAGGATATCATGCTAGTAGACAAAGGCGAGAGTATGGAGAGTATCCTGGAGCCTGTTATTGATAAAGGCCTGAAAGACTGCTGGAGCATTCACAACACCGCAGGGCATAACCAGGTAAGCATATTGCCCTGTCAGTGTATTGAATACAGTTTTCCACTTATCACCCTTCCTTATATGGACCAGAATGTGTGCTAGTTTTGTGAATACTCTTGCTCCTTGGAGGATCTCAAAGGCTGTGGAAGGGGGTAACAGTTCTTGGCCTTCATGCTGTTTAATCCCCTACAATCAATACATGGCCACAGGCTCCTATCTTTCTTTTGTACAAAGAAGAAGCCTGCATCAGCTGGTGAGGTGGAGGCCAAAGAAAGCCTCCTTTATATACTCCTCCACTGCGCTTCTCTCTAGGACTGACAGCATGTACAATCGACCTCACAGGGGACGTATCTGGCAGCAAGTCTACAGCACAGTTGTAGGGTCAGTACAGTGGAAGAGTCAAGGCCTTTCCCTTGCTGAAGACCTCCTCCATGTCCTCGTAGACGGAAGAGATTTTGACCAGTTTGGGTGTTGCTATCTCCTCCAGACCTTGCTTCGAGGACGAGTCCTGAGGCTCCTTTGGTGGCAGGGGTGCTTTGACAGATGTCAGAGTCCCCTCCCCAGGTTCACAAGGCTCATTTATAGAAATGGTGGTCAAATCAGAGTTCAAATCCCCGTGGGTATCCTCAGGCAATGGTGGAGATGCATTACAGATGGTCCTTGCCCCCTACCTCCAAGCTAGGAATAGGCGTCAAGAATTGACTTATAGGAGTCTTTTCTTTTCTCAAGACCTGGTGGCTGGATTCCTTTGGTTTAGCTGTAAGTGTTCCAGACTGCTCAGGCATCTCCTTTGTCTTCTCCTGAAGGTTCCTTCTCTCTAGTTCCCATACGGTCCCAACTAGACAGCAACAGAACTCGCACTGTCCTGTTGGCTGGGACCCACTTGTCCGTTCTTGAGGGCAGCACTGAGTCTTCAGGTTACCTCTCACTGAAGGATTCCCCCTTGTTGGTTTTTGGTCTTGGGAGGGTCTGGGTGTCAGAACACCACGCCACAAACAAAGCCTTTTACAATGACTGGACCAAGCAATGATTCTCCCCCTCATTCTAGTCCACAGATGTGTTATGCTGGGATAGCCAAGAGTACCTGAGGATCAGGGGTATGAGTAGTGAGTCAGTGAAGTAGAAACGAATGTCTTCCACATGATTCCCTATCCTCATCTGCAAAACCACAGTCTGTTGCTGGATCTGTCCGGAACCTAACGGCGGCCGTCCAGGACAGTTGCAGACATGGACTGGCTCATCTCTCACAGTGGTATGTTGAATCGATGGCCAGTCCTTAAGTCCAGAAAATTACCAGTTGCCCTAGAGTTCACAAAGCCTTCAGCTGCCTCAAGTTCTAACCCCAGGTGAATTCCACCCTCAGCATGAATCCAGAATCCATGGAATTGGGCATTGCTGCGGCCATCACAGTCCTCCCATTACTGGACAATCTTAGCAGTTCTCCAAGTGGCTGCAGCTTCTGACATTCGGCCTGCAGGTGACCTGCTTTCCCTCAGTAGTAGTAGCTTCCTTAACTCCAATGCCGGGACTTCTCATTGGTGGCGAGTCTAGTGCAGCTGACCTGCATGGGCTCGAGAGGATCTTGAACAGGAGACGGGCTAGTCACGGTCTAAGGTTGGGAAGTGGAACTGTGATGCATTGGGACTAGGCTCAGACTGGTATCTTCGACCTCCTGAAGCAGTCCCACTTTTGCTCTGCTTGGCAATTATCAAGATGAATGGACTGGTTGACCAGAACCTCCAAATGTTTGCTGGCTCTTTTAAGGCAAGGGAATCCTTGATTCTGTTCCAACTTGCGTTGTCTTCACGGTAGTAGTTTTCTTCATCTTCTGTTTGTGAGGCATAACTTGAAACAATCCGGAGTAGTTTATAAGTAACTTTTAGAAAGTATTGACTAACTTTTCTTCACTTAAACATTAATTTACTGATTTTTTTACGGGAGAGCTGGGTTTCAGCGTCTCGATCCTACGTCATCACGTGACGTCCCCAAGGCAAGGGAATCCTTCAGTTCATCTCAGAGTCCGTGGCAGTATAGAGTGCCAAGGTCTCCCTGTTCCAGGCATTCTCTTGTGCCAAGGTCTGAAATTCAATTGCGTAGTTGGCCACTGACAATCCACCCTGTTCAATCTTCATCAGGTGGTCCAAAGCTTGGCTGGCTCCAGTGGAGTGATGGAACACCCTCCTCAAGGCGGCCATGAATTTTTCCAGACCTGAGCAAATCTCTGACATGTGTTCCCAATAAGGAGTGGCCCAGGACAGGCTCTTCTGGTCAGAAGAGAGATAATGAAGGCCACCTTTCCGTGCTCTGAAGGGAACAGGGACGGCTGCAGTTCCCACACTAATGAGTATTGGATGGGGAAGCTGCAGCAAGAACCTGAGTCACCATTGAATCTCTCTGGAGCTGGAAGACATGCTGGCCCCGCAGAGCAACTGACTGGCTCCCCCAAGAAACTCTGACTTCCCTCTCGCAAAAGTTGATGACTAGCTGCCTGGAGGTAATGTATCTCCAGGCTCTGTCCGGAAACCTTCTCGCTGTGGTAAGCCACAGCAGACAAAAGATTCTGAGACGCCTTTGGGTCCATACTGACTCTATCGTACTGTGATGAAGATGGTTTGGACACAAATGTTGGGGTATCCAAAGCAAGGATCAAGATACGGGATCCAACTGGATCAAGAACTGAGCACAAAACAAACACTAGACAATGTCACAAATAGCCTTAAGATTAAGCACCAAACCTCAGTTCAGGAGCTCTTTAAACACTCACTTCTTGCTCCCAAAACGTGATTGCCAATTAGCAGGACTCTTAAAGGGTCCATGCAAGCCAGCCAGACTCCGGAGAGTTAGAGTGTCTAAATCCTGGAAGCTGGCATGGTTGGGAATGCCTTGTAACTATAGGAGGAGAATTAGGGCATTTGGCCCAATGAGTCTGCTCCACTATTTCATCATGACTGATCCAATTTCCCTCTCAGCCCCAATCTCCTGCCTTTTCCCCGTATAACTTTATGCCCTGACCAATCAAGAATCTGTCAACCTTTGCATTAAATATACGTAAAGACTTGACCTCTGCAGCTGCCTGTGGCAAAGGATTCCACAGATTCACCAGCCTCTGCTAAAGAAATTCCTCTTCATCTCCATTCTGTATGGATACCCGTCTATTCTGAGATTGTGTCCTCTGGTCTTAGACTCTCCCACCATAGGAAACATCTTCTCCACATCTACTCTATCAAGGCCTTTCACTGTTCAATACACTTCAATAAGGTCATCCCTTATTCTTCTGAATTCTTGTGAATATGGGCCAAGAGACATTAAACGCTCTTCACATGACAAGCCATTCAAACCTGGAATTATTTTTGTGAACCTTCTTTGAACCTTCTCCAGTTTCAGCAGATCCTTTCTAAGATAGGGGGCCCAAACCTGCTAACAATACTCCAAGTGGGGCCTCATATGTGCTTTATAAAGTTTCACATTACATGCTTGCTTTTACATTCTAGTCTTCTTGAAATGAATGCTAACATTTCATTTGCTTAGTAATACACACAAATACTGTAGGAACTCAGCAGGCCAGCCCCTATCTATGGAGAATAGAAACCAGTCCATGTTTTGGACCGAGACTTTTCATCATTCATCTTCACCACAGACTCAACCTACAAATTAACCTTTAGGCAATCCTGCACGAGGACTCTCAAGTCCCTTTGCACCTCAGATTTTTGTTCTTTCTCTCTGTTTAGGAAATAGTCACCCATCTCATTGCTTCTACCAAAGTGCGTGACCATATACTTCCCGACAATGTATTCCATCTGCCGTTTCTTTGCCCATTCTCTTAATCTGTCGAAGTCTCTCTGTAGCCTCTCTACTTCCTCAAAACTACCTGCCCCTCTAGCTATCTTCATATCGTCTGCAAACTTTGCAACAATCTGGGTGTAATAGGGAGCTCAATGTAAAGGAACTCTTAGGAGACAGTGATAATAATATGATTGAATTCGTCCTGCAATTTGCGAGGGAGAAGCATAAATCTCATGTATCAGAATCACAATGGAATATAGAAAATTACAGAGGCATGAGGGACAAGCTTCCCCAGGTGGATTGGAGTAGGATACTGGTGGGGATGATAGTAGAGCAAAGATCGCTGAAGTTTCTGAAAATAATTCACAAGGCTCAGGATAGATATGTTCCACAGAAGAAGAATTTCTCAAGTAGCATGCCTAGGCAACCACAGCTGACAAGCGAAGTTAAGGACTGCATAAAAGCCAAGGAAAGGGCAAGTAAGGTAGCAGACGTGAGTAGGAGATTGGATGATTAGGAAGCTTCTAAAATCCATCAAAAGGAGACTAAAAGAGCTTTAAGAAGAGAAAAGATGAAATAAGAGGGCAAACTAGCTGATAATATGAAGTAGGATATGAAAAGATTTTTCAGTTATATAAAGAGAAAGAGAGGTGAGAGTTGATATTGGACTATGGGAAAATAATGTATCCAGAGAGCTGTGCCTGTCACGGCTCAGCACTGCCCTCATCTGGTCGGAGATCACACCACCTGCCAGTCAACATTTCACCCCTCCCAACTAATCAATGTACACTTAACCATTGGCCACCTTAATCAGATTAACCCAGCCGCTGGCCCCCCGGTGAATCACCTGGGCTGGACCCTCCAGCCCCCTGACCTATAAAGGGTGCTACATGTGCTTGGCTCGCTCTCTTTTTTGCCATCCTCGAGGGACCACCCTGCTTCACTCCAGGCTGAACACTGCAGAACAGCACTGCAGACATGTGGTAAGGTATGCATTGAATAGGGGTTGTGGGTGTTTATTGTTGTCCCTGTAGCAGGGAGCCGTGCCTACCAATAATCAAGGAGTAGCGGGTATCGTAGTTACTTTTCCCTTGCTTGTATGTGTACCTGTACTCTGTCCCCACACCATTTTCCTGTGTATTGTGCTGCTGATCCAACTTTTCCTATGCTCAGCTATTCTAAGCGCGTTTGTGCGAATATTGTAGCCGCTTGTGTTGTTCCCAGGCTTTTCTCCCCTTGTAAATAAACTCCTTATTATTAAAACTATGTGTCCAAAGTCCTTGCCTTTGAGACCCAAAGAATCTGTCTCATTTCCATCACAATGCTGAGGTAGTAATGGGGGACTAAGAAATGGCAGATGAGTTTAATGGGTACTTTGCATTAGTCTTCACGGTGGAAGAAACTAGCTGTGTGCCAGAGGTCCATGAGTGTCAGGGAGCAGGGGTGAGTGCCATTGCTATTACAAAGGAAAAAGTGCCAGGCAAACTCAAAGGACTTAAGGTGGATAAGTCACCTGTACTGGATGAACAACATCCCATAGCCCTGAGAGAGGTTGCTGAAGAGATAATGGATGCACTGTTCATGATCTTTCATGAATTACTATATTCTGCCATGGTCGCAGGGGACTGGAAGATCGCAAATGTCACTCCACTCTTTAAGAAGAGTGGAAGTCAAAAGAAAGGAAATTATAGACCAGTTAGCCGAACCTCAGTAGTTGGGTAATTGTTGGAGTCTGTTAGTAAGGATGAAGTTTTGGGGTACTTGGAGACTAATGATAAAATAAATCCAAGTCAGCATGGTTTCTATGAAGGCAAATCTTGCTTGCCAAATCTGTTAAAGTTCTTCAAGGAAGTAAAATTAAGGTGGATAAAGGAGAGATAGTGGATGTCATTTACTTGGATTTTCAGAAGGCATTTGATAAGGTGCCACACGTGAGGCTGCATAACAAGATAAAATCCTCTGGCATTACAGGAGAAATACTGGCATGGACAGAGGAATGGCTGACAGCCAGGAGGCAGCAAGTGGGAATAAAAGGGGCCTTTACAGACTGTCAGTGTCTCGTGGTGTTCCTCACAGGTCAGTTTTGGGACCGCTGCTCTTCACATTGTTTGTCAACAATTTGGTTGCTGGAATTGATGGCTTTGTGGCAAACTTTGCAGGTGATACGAAGATAGGTGAAGGGGCAGGTAGTGCTGAGGAATCAATGCAATTACAACAGGACTTGGGCAAATTGGAAGAATGGGCAAAAAAGCGGTAGGTGAGAAGTTTTTGATAATGCATTTTGATAGAAGGAACAATAGTGTGGACTATTATCTAAATGGGGAGAGAGGTGTAAACGTACTTAGTAGTCTGTGTGCAAGACTCCCAGAAGTTAGGGGTATCCAGAACTGGAGGGCACAGCCTCAAAATTGATGGCGATCTTTCAGAACAGAGGTAAAGAGATTTTTTTAGCCTGAGAGCTGTGAATCTGTGGAATGCTCTGCTACAGACTGCATTGGAGGCCAAGTCCATGTGTACATTTAAGGTGGAAGTTTAAAGTGGAAGTTGATCATTTCCTGATCGGTCAGGGCATCAAAATTTATGGTGAGAAGGCAGGTGTATGGAGTTGACTGGGATCCTGAATCAGCCATGATGGAACGACGGAGCAGACTCAATGGGCTGAATAGCCTAATTCTGTTCCAATGTCTTATGGTCTTTATTCTCTGACATATAACTTTAAACAAATCTGTCCCAACACAGACCCCTGTGGAACACCATTAGTCACCAGCAGCCAACCAGAAAAGACCCCCGTTATTCCCACTCTTTGCCTCCTGCCAATCCGCCACTGCTTTACCCATGCTAGAATCTTCTCTGTAATACCATGGGCTTGTAGCTTGTTAAGCAGCTTCCCGTGTGGCAACTTGTCAAAGGCCTTCTGAAAATCCAAGTATACATCAACTGATTCTCCTTGTCTATCCTGCTTGTTATTTCTTCAAAGAATTCCAACAGGTTTGTCAGGCAAGATTTTCCCTTGAGGAATCAATGCTGACTACAGACCATTTTATCATGTGCGTCCAAGTACCCTGAGACATCATCCTTAATAATCAACTCCAACCCCTTCCCAAACACTGAGGTCAGATTAACTGCCTATAGTTTTCTTTCTCTGCCTCACTCCCTTTTTGAAGAATGGAGAAACATTCTTCTGCAACCATTCCAGAATCTAGTGACAAAAGCAAAATGAGGAAAATGTAATCCATTATGTATTCTGTATTGTGTCATTCCTTCAATAAAAAATATATTTGGAAAAAATAAAGGCTGACTGAAAAACCAAGAAACCTAACAACAAGAAGGAGCCCATCACTATTGCCTCTCTTCCCTATCCTTCCATGGTTTCTGGAAGGATTGCTAGGATCCTGAGAAATACTGGATTAATACTATCCATAATCATATAAGGAAGCTCAAATCTCACCTTTTACAGGTCAAAGGTGATCTGGGACTCGGGTTGACTGTCGTTTACAGGATTCCCTGTGAATACAGAGCAGCGTATATCATGCAGATGGGAGACATGGTGGAAACCCGCATCAAGGAGCACAGGAGATGTATCCATTTGGGTTACCTGGCGAAACTGGCGGAAGCTGAACATTGCATTCGCAACGGCCATAAGATTGACTTTGATGGCACACAACTACTGTGCCATGCCAATGGCTCTTGGGACCTCAGGCTGAAGAAAAACATTGAAACAAAACTTGAGGAAAATAATTTTATTAAAAACAAATTTCTCTTTCTCAGTAAGAGCTGGAATTTGATTGTAAACAAAATGGGACAGCAGAAGCCTGATTGGATGAAGAGCAACCAATCAGGAGGAATGGATGACAGGTTATAAATACCAACAGACTAGACATGCCCAGGCATCAACCCTGATGAAGATGGTAGCATTTGTCATCGAATCATCAGTTAAAATTTATACCTGTACCTGGCTGGAAGCACAAGAAGAGTTTGTTCATACTGCTAGTGTCTTTCGCAGTGAAGACTGATGCAAAATATTTATTCAGTTCGTCCACTGTTTTGTTGTCCCCCATTACTACCTCTCCAGCATCATTTTCCAGTGGTCCAATATCCACTCTTGCCTCTCTTTTACACTTTATGTATCTGAAGAAACTTTTAGAATCATCTTTAATATTATTGGCTAGCTTACTTTCGTATTCCATCTTTAGCTTAATGACTATTTTAGTTGCCTTCTGTTGGCTTTTAAAATATCACATTTCTCCAGCTTTCCACAAACTTTTGTTTCATTATATGCCCTCTCTTTGGCTTTTATGCTGGATTTGACTTCTCTAGTTAGCCACGGTTGTGTCATCTTGCCTTCAGAATACTTCTTCCTCTTTGGGATGTATATATCCTGTGCCTTCCACATTACTTCTGGAAATCCAGCTTTTCCTGCTCTGCCGTCATCCCTGCCAGCATTCTTTACCAATCAATTCTGGCTAACTCCTCCCTCAAAAGAATCAGAATCAGGTTTATTATCACTGGCATGTCATGAAATTTGTTAACTGCAGCAGCAGTTCAATGCAATACATAATTATACAGGAAGAAAAAATTAAGTAAATCAATTAATTACAGTAATTATATATGTATATTAAATTGATTAATATAGTGCAAAGTAGAAATAACATTAAAGGAGTGAGGTAGAGTTCATAGATTCAGTGTCCATTTAGGAATGGAATGGCAGAGGGGAAGCAGCTGCTTCTGAATCACTGAATGTATGCCATCAGGCTTCTATACCACTGTCCTGATGGGAACAATGAGAAGAGGGCCTGTCCTCGGCCTCTGGAATTCCCTTTATTCAACTGTATTACTGATACACCTGACTTTTGCTTCTCTTTCTCAAATTTCAGGATGAACTTGATCATATTATGATCACTTGCCCAGGGTCTCTAATCGATTCTGGTTCAGTGCTCAACACCCGATCGAGAATAGCTGATCCCCTATAGGGCTCAACCACGAGCTGCTCTAAAAGGAACATCTCGTAGGCACTCTAGAAATTCCCCCTCCCGGAATCCAGCAGAAACCTGACTTTTCCAATCTACCTGCATATTAAAATCTTCCATGACTGTTGTAATATTGCCTTTTTGGCATGTATTTTCTCTCTGCCATTGGAATTTGTAAAGAATCCTCACTACTGTGTCAGGGTCTATTTACAACTCTCATCAGAGTTTTTTTTACCCTTGCTGTTCCTTTGCTCTATCCACAAAAAACCTTCAGACCCTTTGTCACCTCTTTCCAATGATTTGATTTCTTTTTCTACCAACAGAGTAACACCACCAACTCTGCCTTCCCGCCTGTCCTTTCAATACAATGTGTATCCTTGGACATTAAGCTCCCAACGGTTCAGCCATGATTCAGTGATGCCTGCCAAACTGCAACTGCGCTGCGAGTTCATCTGCATTATTCCATATACTGCACACATTCAAATCTAGCACTCCTGTGTTCACTCTTTTCAATTTTGTCTGCCTTTTTCATTGCAGCTCATCCTGTTGACTACAATTTGGCCCTATCAACAGTCTCTCTTCATTACACATCGCCTCTGTTTGTAAACCAGCTCCTTTATCTTCAGCACTATCATCTGCCCTTTCTACAATACTTGCATTGAAATATACACAGCTCAGGACACTAGTTGCACCATGCTCAACCTTTTGATTCCTAATTTCGTCTGAGGTCTTACCAACATCTGCCTCCCCAACTTCTCCGCTTACTGTCCTGACACTCTGGTTCCCATCCCACTGCAACTCCAGTTTAAACCCCACTGTGCAGCATTAACAAGTTCTCCTGCTAAGATATTAGTCCCCTTCCAGTTCAGGTGCAAACCATTCCTTCTGTACAGGCCCACCTTCCCTGGAAGAGAGCCTAATGATCGAAAAATCTTATGCCCTCCATCCTACACCAACTCCTTTGCTACCTATTAAACTGTATACTCTTCCTTGTTCTAGCCTCACCAGCATGTGGCACAGGTAGCAATCCTGAGATCACAACACTGCAGGTCCTGCCATTTAACTTAACACCTATCTCCCCAAACTCTCTATGCAGAACTTTGTCATTCCTCCTTCCCATGTAATTGATACCTACATGGACCCAACTTTCGACTGTTCGTTCTCCCACTTAAAAAGGCTGAGGACTCAATTGAGATATCCAGAACCCTGGCACTGAGAAGGGAATATTCCACCCAAGAATCTCATTCTCACCCACAGAATCTCCTCTTTATTCCCCTAACTAAATAATCCCCTATCACAGCAATATGCCTCTCCACCCCTTTCCCTTCTGAGTCACAGAGGCAGACTCAGTGTCAGAGACCCGACCAATATGACTTTTCTCTGTTAGGTCATCCCCCACTAACAGTTTCCAAAGTGATATATCTGTCATAGAGGGGGATGTCCACAGGGGTACTCTGCACCGGCTCCTTAACACTTTTCCCCTTCCTGACTGTCACCCAGTTTCCTATGTCCTGTATCTTGGGTGTAACAACCTCTCTCAATATCCTATCTATCACCCCTTTAGCCTCCTGAATGATCTAGAGTTCATCCAATTCCAGCTCCAGCTCCTTAATGCAGTTTATTAGAAGCTGCACCTGGATGTACTTCTTGCAATTGTAGTTGTCGGCAACACTGGATGTCTCCCTGCCTTCCCACATCCTGCAAAAGGAGCATTCAACTATCCTGCCTGGCAAAACTACTGTCCTAGCTGAGCAGATATAAAGAAGGGAAGGAATAAAAAACTTAGCCTTGAACTTTTATTCCCTTGGATTTCTCTGAGTGAAGCTTTGAAGAGCTAAAACCTCAAGATGGCTGCTCTGACCCTGTCCACTATGACAATGGCCACTGCGCTTCCTTTAATCGCTCTTGCTAATCAATCCCAAATGCCAACTGGTTTAAACATTTTTTCATAAATTGCTACAAAACTCTGCCTTTAAAATCTCAATTGCTATCCTGACTAAAAGGAAGCTCTCTAATGACTCTCTATTGTGGATTGTGTAACTCAGAAAACTGGCACGTTGCTCTGATTTTGTGGCTCCTGGATTTACTGAGTATGCCCACAAGAAAATAAATCTCAGGGTTGCCTATGGTGACATATATGTACTTCAATATTAAATTTACTTTGATCTCTTAAGTTTGTAAAAACATTTTTAGAGAGTTTCATTTGGGAAATAGGCTTTTATGTTGCATTCTGTTTATTAAGCAGTTCAGATGCATCTTTGATAGATTATGAACAAACCAAAAGCTCATAATTGTTAAACAGCATTTTCACTTGGCATTCCACATTCTCTTTATACGTACATGGTCCTCCTTGCTTCTCATTCAGTTACACCGCAGATTTAATTGTTCAAACATTGGATAAACACTGAATGCGTATATGACTTTCCTTTGTCCTCAAACATTGCACAAGCTTAACCCATTCCACGCAGATGTGCATTTTAAAAAATTATTCTACAACTCATTCTCAATATTATTTATTATTATTTTTATATTTGCACAGTTGTCTTCTTTTGCACATTGGTTGTTTGTACAGCTTTGTTCCTAGATTTTCATTGATTTTATTGTATTTTTTTGTTCTACCATGAACTCCCCTCAAGAAAATGAATCATTGTGCTGTATATGATGATTATACTATATACATTAATAATAAATTTACTTTGAACTTTGAAATTATTTGTGCTTTGTTGTGAACTTATTAATTATTCAAAAGGCTTTTAGGTTGATTCTGGCTCTTTTCAATTTTTTACAATTATTTATTAAGTATTTAATAGACTTTTATACATGGTTTTAGTTTCCATTTACATTTTTCAACAAAAGCTTAAAAATTGTGGACTCCGTGCAAGTGACATGGTGCCAGCAATTTTTGTTCTGAGTCCGTCCTGCACAGATCCCTCATGCATGGAGAAGCTCAGAAATGCAGAGATACGCTCAAATGCTCTTCTTGGATTTCTGTCCAAGAGTGTTTGGTGGCCCTTTGCAAGGTCAAGCTTCCCTAGCATTTGTGAGTTTAATGCCTTTTTACATAACATGCAGTTTAATTAATGTGCGTTTTGATCCCTCAGCTTTAGCAAACCACATCTATCAACCTTTGCTTAACTCCCCATCGTCTCTCCAAGCTCAGGACTCTTGTGTGACCACCAATGCACTCCCACTCCTCCCTACCTCGCAACCAAGCTGCCGATCCAGTTTTGTCACTGAGAAAACAGGTAAGTTCATTAATGTGCCACATTACCCAGGAAAACAGATGGAGTTGGCTAATGATATATTTTGGTGAATTAGAAGATAACTTTAATCCTACATGGAGGCTCTCTACCTCCAGCCTTAAACAGAGCCTTAAGCAATGTGATGGCCATAGGGTTGTACAGAATAGAATCAGGTTCTGGTGAATCTCCACTATACTCTCTTTGGGGCATCCACCTCCATCCAATTTATAGCAACCAGAACTGTATACAGTAATCTCCCAAGTTTTATTTTCCATACCATGATCTAGAAAGGCAGGCATGCCAAATCCCTTCTTCACCTAAATTGTTGCTTTCAGGAAACTACAGAATAGAATCCCAAAATCTCTCTTTGTTAACTTTCCTTCATGCCCAAGCATTTCCTTTCCCACCTAATACTTTCACTTGGCTTCACTGTGGTGGGGAGAAAATGATCAGCCATGATTGAATGGTGGAGCAGACTCAATGGGCTAAAAGACCAAATTCTGTTCCTATATCTTATGACCTTGTGGTCTTGTGCATGGATCCATGCTCCTGGTGAGAGCTCTGTTCCTTCTCCCTGTCCTGCTTATTTTCCCAGACACATTTGTTCCAGCTGGAAGGCTTGCTGATGCACCCAATCCTGGCTGCATCTGGTTTGAGCAGAGTTCCCAAAATCCATAAGGTTATAAGGCCACAAGATATAGGAGCAGAATTAGGCCATTTTGTCCATCAAGTCTGCTCCACCAGTCAATCACGGCTGGTTTGTTATCCCCCTCAACCCCCTTCCACTGCCTTCTCCCTGTGACCTTTGACACCCTTACTAATTAAAACCTAACAACCTCTGCTTTAAATGTTAGTCAGCACAATGTCCCTCACTACTTCCCTCACTCATCCTTATAAACCTTCATAATTGAAACAGCTGTGAAATCCAGAGAAAACATTGAATGATAACCCCTTCAAAAAAAAATCAAATTGCAATCAATTTGTAATTAGTTAATATTGCCTATAGAGTGTGCTGCACTTTCCTTACTGAGTATTGAGCTAGGTGGAGTTAAGGGAGGCTATTGATTGGTATAGGAAAACATAATCAGCAGTGCTGGTATTACATTTTGATGGATATTATGGCTTATGTTGTCTACATATTTCGGGTAAATATTGTCAACATGCTAAAACCTTTGCAAAAAATGACATCCACAGCAATTAAAATTTCAAAGTTCAAAGTACACGTATGTCACCATATGCTACCCTGAGATTCATTTTCTTGTGGGAATCCACAGTAAATGCAAAGAAACACAATGGAATCAATGAAAAACTGCATATAAACAAAGATGGACAGCAACCAGTGTGCAAAAGACAACCCCTGCTGCTGCCTTCCCCTGATGAGACATCTCCCCCAACAGTATCCAAAACAGTATATCTGTTTAGGAGGGAGATGACCTCAGGGGACTCCTGCACTACCTGCCTACTGCTACGCTGCCTAGTGGCCACCCCTTCCCTTTCTGCCTGTGTAGCCTTTACCTGCGGTGTGGCCAACTCACTGAACATGCTATTCACGACTTTCTCAGCATCGCGGATGCTCCAGTATGAATCCAATCGCAGCTCCAGACGCTCAATGCGGTCTGCCAGAAGCTGCAGCTGGACACACTTCCTGCACACATAGTCGTCAGGGACACTGGAAGTATCCCTGATTTCCCACATGCTGCAGGATGAACAAACCACGGGGCCGATCTCAGCTGCCATGACCTACCCAATACTTTGAGACCTGTGTCTTGAAGCTTATTGATTAGATTTGAGGGATGATAGTGTTGTGCACACTATAGTCACCGTCTTGTTCCCTGGTGTATTGTAACACTTAATCAATGTGAGGTTTCTTAAGGGGGTGGTAATAGGGATAAGCTCCCTCTACCAATTAAATGCTCCCAATGGCATGCATCTCAAATAACCTTTGACAACCAAATCCAGCTCCTGGCCTTCACATGGGTTTAGCTCCTATATAAGCACAGCAAAGCTGCTCCTGACAGGAGGAGGGCTAGGGTGGGTTGCTGATGCATTAAAACCAATTGCTTCGGGCAAATGGAGCTTATCAGCCAAGCTTGACAGCTCATCCAGGAGAAGATAAACTCTGATCTCAAACCTCCACTGCCTTGCGGCTATAGCCATTCATCTGCAAGGCTTCAGGAGTAAACCCCAGGGAAGAATCAGGAGATGGAGTCCCTAAGACAGTCCAATGTTGAGTTCAATGCTGACTTGGCAAATCCAGCAACACCATTGGTGCAAACTGTATTGATCTCTGCCATTCCTTTGGATTCGTCATCTGTGTGTGGGTGGAGCAGCTTGCTCTCCATAATGTCCTACCCTGGCTTGAGTATCATGTAGAAGCTGGGAATGCAATGTCCATGCTCGACACCAACCAAATGAAGGACCGCAAAAATCAATGTGATCTAATTTTTCCATTAGAACTCTCTCCCATCATCCTGACTCATCAGTTGTTGCTAACTGACACCTGGTAGATCTCAGGATCCATTAGCCTTGAAACTTTATCACAATGACATATGATGGTTTTGCATGTTTAAAAGAATTCTCATTATTCTTCTATTTTGTGAATAAATAACTAGATGAACACCTGCACCAAAATTGAAGAAATTAAAATATTCATTTGAAATTAAGGGGTTAAAATCCATTTGGTTACAGATCCAAAGTTCTTTATTAAGTCGCTCTTCAATTCCACAATTTCACAATTTTTACCTCTTGTATCATAACACTATTATTTGAACTTAAAACTTTGAAGTTTATGTTTTGTTTCAGTAGTGTCCAAAGATGTATGATACTGTACAGCTAAGCATGAAATGCTTCAGAAATATTTTGTATAATTTATTTGAATAGCTTCATGAAATATTAATAATGCATATTATGTATCAGAAAAATGTGTGATGATTTTGTAGCAGCAGAAAATAATTTGTGCCTTTATAATTTATATTGTTATGCAATCATTGTGTATAAATATAAATTATCTGGATGATAAGTATATCACATATGTATATGACATTGTAACTCACCAATGTATATGACATTGTAACTCACCAGGTACTTATGAAATGGAAGTGTTATGTTTCCTAAAATACAAATGACAAGTTCACCAAAAAAAATTTAGTGTCCAATACAGCAAAATACATGAGAAGCTATATTCACGTTCTAATTAGCTTTTCTTTTGATGTTAGTGAGCAGAATGGGTGCAGCAAGGACTCATAAAGCATAACTAGTTGTGCTGGAATATCTTAAGACATTAAAATGAAAACAGAAAATGCTACAAACATTTTATCAACCTGAAGCATTAACTTTGTTTAACATTTCAGTAAAATTTGAGTAGGATTGTAATTATACTGTTTGATTAAGTATTCTTTATTGTTTATATAATTATGAGTTATATTGGATGTAAAAGTATGTGAATGCTGTATGTCAACACACTACCATGATGTATACATACCTTACTAAAGTAAAGAAACGAAGCATACACATTTAGCCTGGTCGTTTGTGTTTTTCTTTCAGTTAGTTTATGGATTTACAAAACATAACAGTGGTGACCAGGAAGTTTAAAATGTACCAGCAATGACTACCTACCTATTGAAATGCAGAGAAGTTCATGTTTTTTAAAAAAAACACAGCATGTATTTTTCCCTTCAGGGCAGCACATTTTCTTTGCAAAAGGAAAGATAACAGTCAAGGAATGAAAAAAGGCAGAAAATGAAACCATGGCTTCATAAAGAGTGAGTGCTAGGTGATAATCATAAATTTAAAAAAAAAACAGAAAAGACTGGCTACATTGCAAAGATGGATGCATTCGATTGCAAGAGAGATAAATGGATATTGTATACGGTACTGAGTGAATTATGCAGTATTTTAAAGCAAAAGGAATTGTCAATGAGAAACAATTGCCAGTTTTGCTGAGTGCATTGTGTGGAAAAACATACTGTTTGCCTAAAAATTTGACTGCTCCAACCAAACCAACCAGAATGAGTTTTGTTGATACTGTGGCGACCCACTTCCTAGCGCACTCGAACCGGCTCACAAATAGCCAGCGCGCAGGCACAAAGGCCAGGTCTGCAACAAAGGGAAAAAGCCTGCGGGGGTTTGTGAGTACGTGTCCCTTACAGCATCCGCGCCCGGGGAGGGCGGGATGAGGGAGGCTTTAAAGCAAGCCTGTGAAGTTAGAATAAAATCATCTTTAATTGCAGTTTACCGACTCCGGGTCATTATTTTAGCGCTGCGTGTACCACACCGCTACAATTGGTGACCCCGACCGTCCAAACGATTTTTGGACCAGAGATGACCGACGCCGCATCTGTTCATGCGGTTTCGTTGAAACTGCCAAGCTTCTGGACGCTGCGACCTCACCTATGGTTCCAGCAAGCAGAAGCCCAATTCCACGTTCGGCAGATAACCTCAGAGGACACAGGTTACTACTCCGTGGTGAGCTCCCTCGACCAGGACACAGCGGCCCAGGTTGCGGAGTTCGTACGGTCTCCCCCGGCGGATGGCAAGTACACGGAATTCAAAGCCCTCCTCCTAAGGACTTTCGGACTCTCACGGCGCGAGCGGGCTGCCCGTTTACTGCACCTGGACGGCTTGGGAGACAGACCTCCATCGGCTTTAATGAATGAGATGTTGTCTTTGGCCGGCGGACACACACCCTGCCTCATGTTTGAGCAGGCATTCCTGGAGCAGCTGCCCGAGGACATACGCCTGCTGCTGTCTGACGCAGATTTCAGTGACCCCCGGAAGGTGGCAACCCAGGCGGACTTGCTGTGGAACGCCAAGAAGGTGAGTGGGGCGTCCATCGCACAGATCACCAGGCCACGCTCCCAGCAGCGAACCAGTCCAGGCCCGGCCGCAGAGCCTGCTAGCCCCAGAGGCAGGGGTGGGGAGCCCAACGAACACTGGTGTTTCTACCACCAGCGGTGGGGCACAGAAGCCCGCCATTGTCGCCCGCCCTGCCAGTTCCCAGGAAACGCCAGGGCCAGCTGCCGCTGATGGCTATGGCGGCTGGCCATTGGGATAGCCTCCTGTATGTGTGGGACAAGAGGTCGGGACGCCGCTTTTTGGTCGACACCGGTGCCGAGATCAGCGTCTTACCTCCGACGAGTTATGACACCCGCAACAGGGCACCGGGTCCCCCCCGAGGGCCATGAACGGCAGCACAGTAAGGACCTATGGCACCTGTACGGTGCAGCTACAGTTCGGCTCCAGCCGGTTCACGTGGGACTTCACACTGGCCGCCGTAGCCCAACCGCTTCTGGGCGCGGATTTTTTGTGGGCTCACAGCCTGCTGGTCGACCTGCCCAGGAAGAGACTGGTTCACGCTGAGACCTTTCAGACGTTCTCCCTGGGAGAAGCCCAGTTGCCAGCCCCTCACCTCGGCTCCATCACGCTGTCCGACAACGACTTCACCAGGGTCCTGGCGGATTTCCCATCGGTTCTGGCACCACAGGTTACGGCAGCCATGCCCCGACACGGCGTACAGCACCACATCCCGGCCCAGGGACCACCGCTCCACGCCCGTGCTCAGCGGCTTCCCCCGGACAAGCTCCGACTGGCGAAGGAGGAGTTCAAGAGGATGGAGGAATTGGGGATCATCCGGCGGTCCGACAGCCCATGGGCCTCCACCCTGCACATGGTGCCCAAAGCAACAGGGGGCTGGAGACCATGAGGCGACTACCGCAGGCTGAACGAGGCTACAACACTGGACCGCTACCCTGTGCTGCACATTCAGGACTTTGCAGCAGACCTGCACGGCGCACGGATCTTCTCCAAGGTAGACCTCGTCCGAGGATACCATCAAATCCCGATGTATCCGGACGACGTCCCCAAGACGGCTCTCATCACCCCTTTCGGCTTTTTCGAGTTCCTCCGCATGCCGTTCGGCCTGAAGAATGCCACACAGACGTTCCAGTGGTTAATGGACGCGGTGGGACGCGACCTGGACTTCGCATTCATCTATTTGGACGACATCCTCATAGCCAGCAGCAGTCGTCAGGAGCATCTGTCCCACCTCCGTCAACTCTATGCCCGACTGAGTGAATACGGTCTAACAATCAACCCAGCCAAATGCAAGTTCAGGCTCAACACCATTGACTTCCTGGGCCACAGGATTACTAAAGACGGGGCAACCCCTCTGCCCGCTAAGGTAGACGCAGTCCGCCATTTCCCCCGACCCACCACGATCAAAGGCCTTCAGGAGTTCGTAGGTATGGTCAATTTCTACCACCGCTTCCTCCCTTCAGCTGCCCGAATCATGCGCCCCCTGTTCGCCCTGCTGTCGGGTCCGGGCAAGGACATTGCCTGGGATGAGGAGTCCACCGCCACTTTCATTCAAATGAAGGAAGCCTTGGCGAACGCCGCGATGCTAGTGCACCCCAGAATGGATGTCCCTACCGCCCTCACAGTGGACGCATCTAACACGGCAGTCGGTGGGGTGCTGGAACAACTCATCGAGGGTCGCTGGCAACCCCTGGTGTTTTTCAGCAAACACCTGCGACCACCCGAGCTCAAATACAGTGCTTTCGACTGGGAACTGTTGGCGCTATACCTGGCAATCCGGCATTTCAGGTACTTCTTAGAAGGTAGGCCCTTCACCGCGTTCACGGACCACAAGCCGCTTACCTTTACGTTCACGAAGGTGTCCGATCCCTGGTCGTCCCGCCAGCAGCGCCATCTGTCCTACATCTCTGAATACATGACAGATGTCCGGCATGTCTCGGGTAAGGACAATGTCGTGGCGGACGCGCTCTCTCGCCCTAACATTCACGCCCTTTCCCAAGGGGTAGACTTTGAGGCTCTGGCAGAGGCGCAGCAGGCAGACGAGGAGATCCCGAGTTACAGAACCGAAGTCTCCGGTTTGCAGCTCCAGGACCTCCCCGTAGGCCCAGGTGAGAGGACCCTACTCTGTGACGTCGCCACCGGCCAGCCCCGTCCCGTCGTCCCAGCAAACTGACGGCGGCGCGTTTTCGACTCCATTCATAACTTAGCGCACCCCTCCATCAGGACAACTATCCGGATGGTCTCCAACAGGTTCATTTGGCACAGACTCCACAAGCAGGTCAGTGAATGGGCCAGAACGTGAATGCACTGCCAGACAGCCAAGGTGCAGCGGCACACCAAAGCTCTGCCGCAGCAGTTCCACCCCACCCACTGGTGTTTCGACCACATTCATGTGGATATCGTGGGCCCCCTGCCAGTGTCGCACGGAGCGTGGCACCTCCTGACTATCGTGGACCGGTTCACAAGATGGCCAGAGGCGATCCCGCTCATGGACACCACCTCCGAATCTTGCGCCCGGGCACTGATCACCACCTGGGTGTCCCGCTTTGGTGTACCAGCCCACGTTACCTTCGACAGAGGCGCCCAGTTCACCTCCAGCCTGTGGTCAGCTATGGCCAGCCTTTTGGGGACACAGCTGCACCATTGCCTACCACCCACAGTCGAACGGACTAGTGGAGCGTTTCCACCGTCACCTAAAGTCGGCTCTCATGGCCCGCCTGAGAGGAGCTAACTGGGTGGACGAGCTTCCCTGGGTCCTACTCGGCATCCACACGGCGCCCAAAGACGATCTGCACGCCTCGTCGGCCGAGTTGGTGTACGGCGCACCCCTGGTCGTCCCCGGGGAGTTCATACCAGCCCCAAGGGGGCAAGAGAAAGAACCCACAGCAGTCCTGGGCAGACTACGCAAGAGGCTCGGTGACCTGGCCCCCATACCCACCTCGCAGCATGGGCAGAACCCGACCTGCGTACCCAAAGACCTGCAGAACTGTAAGTTTGTGTTTGTACGATGGGGCGGGCATTGGCCACCACTGCAACGGCCCTACGAGGGGCCGTTTATGGTGCTCAGGAACAACGGGTCCACGTTCGTGCTGGACGTTGGGGGGAGAGAGGAGGTTTTCATGGTGGACCGACACAAACCGGCCTATGTGGACCTGGCGCAACCGATCGAGATTCCGGCACCGCGGCGCAGAGGCCGACCTCCCAAACAGGGTCCAGCCCAGACAGTGGGCATTGGGGGGTGTATCGCCGGTTCTGGGGGGGGGGGGGGTTATGTGGCGACCCACTTCCTAACGCACTCGAACCGGCTCACAAATAGCCAGCACGCAGGCACAAAGGCCAGGTCCGCAACAAAGGGAAAAAGCCTGCGGGAGTTTGTGAGTACGTGTCCCTTACAGCATCCGCGCCCGGGGAAGGTGGGATGAGGGAGGCTTTAAAGGAAGACTGTGAAGTTCGAATAAAATCATCTTTAATTGCAGTTTACCGACTCTGTGTCGTTATTTTAGCGCTGCGTGCAGCACACCGCTACAATACCATGAAAATAATCCAGGAGCATTTAGAACTAAAACCATTGTTGATTGCAGAATGCTTTAGGTTTCATAAGCAAAACCAAAATGAAGGGGAGTCGACTTCAATGTATGTGGCTGAATTGAAGAGATTGACCGAGCCCTGTTAGTTCAGTGATGGGCTTAACGATGCACTAAGATTGTTCAGTTTGCAGAATCTTACAAGAAAGCGTTCAAAAACAGCTCCTAACTCATTTAAAAGGGCAGTTGAAATTGCTGTATCAGAATCCAGAATCAGGTTTATTATCACCGGCATGTGTCATGAAATTTGTTAACTTAGCAGCAGCAGTTCAATGCAATATATAATATAGAAGACTAAAAAGTAAGAATAAATAAGTAAATCATTTACAATATATGTATATTGAATAGATTAAAAATTGTGCAAAGACAGAAATAATATATATTTTAAAAGTGAGAGAGTGTTCATGGGTTCAATGTCCATTTAGGAATTGGATGGCAGTAGGAAAGAAGCTGATACTGAATCAGTGAGTGTGTGCCTTCAGGCTTCTGTACCTCCTCCCAGATGGTAACAGTGAGAAAAGGGCATGCCCTGGGTGCTGGAGGTCCTTAATAATGGACTCTGCCTTTCTGAGACACCACTCCTTGAAGATATTCTGGGTACTTTGTAGGCTAGTACCCAAAATGGAGCTAACTACATTTACCATCCTCTGCAGCTTCTTTTGGTCCTGTTCAGTTGCTCCCCCCCCCCACCCCCTTGCCATACCAGACAGTGATGCAGCCTGTCAATGGAAACTATACCTAGAGACACAATTCATGCTATGTCCACATTAGACTGGATAATTTCGAAAACGCCAGTTTTGCGTAAAAATGATAGGTGTCCACACTAAGAGTTTTTGGAAATACTTCTGTCCACATTAAAACAGATATTTTGGTGAATCTCCTCCTACTGGGCATGTGCAGGACACATCTACCGAAAACAAGCAACATGTTTGGTGTCAAATCTCTGGTCTAGTGTGGACATAGCCTAAGTTACAGTCAAGAATGGAAGTGAGTATGAACAAAATTGCAACATCTAACAGAAACCTGCCTGGCTAAACAAATTGCATTACTTTTGTGGCAGGGGCTCACATACACTGGAACAATGCATTTTTAATGACAATATTTGCAGAAAATACAAGTAGAACATATACAAAGAGCACATCAGACAGACAAAAATAAATAGACTGCACAGGGAAGAAACTAGGCTAAAAATCAATTTGCAGTTTCAAAAGGAGCATTAATCCACATGCTGTTGAGGAAATAATTGATAATACTGAGGCGATAAAGAACTGAGTAGCCTTGAGATTTAAAATGTGAAAACTAACAATAGACATTGCAGTATGGCTTACACCTGAAGTGAACAGCAAATTGATTAAGTTGGAATTGGACCTGGGCTTGGCTGTTGCAGTCATTCCACAAAATGTATTTGAATGGCATTTTAAAGATACTAAATTAAAGGCTTCAGATATCCAGCTAAGAACATATACTAAGGAAAAGATCATTCCTGTAGGAATGACATTCGTAACAGTGAGATACAACAACGAACAAGCCACATTGGATGGATCCCCAATCAAGCTGTTGTCGCCTCTGCCAGCCAAACCCCAACTATGTTTACACTCTAGTTTTTACTACATACAGTATGCTTGTACACTAAGCTTGTATATGATAAAAATAAGAGGGCCAGCATTGTTGGGCCATGATTGGCTGAGACAGCTACAACTTGATTGGAGATCTATCCACCGCTTGCATGCCACATCCCCTGCATTAGTCAGTTGAAGGCAAAATATGAAAGGTATTGGATGAAGCTATAACAGTGTTCAAGGATGGCACTGGAAAACTCAAATATATCAAGGGTAAAATAGTGTGAAATGAAAATGCCACACCCAAGTTTTACAAAACCTATCTAGTTCCTTATACCATCCATGATAAATTAGCAAGTCAGCTAGATCACATGAAGGCTGACGGAATTCATTCCAAAGTTGAGTGGAGCTCCTGGGCAATGCCCATGGTCCCAATAGCCAAGGTGATTGGGACTGTCAGGATTTGTGGTGATTTTAAGGTCTCCATCAACTCAATACTGAAAGTAAATCAATATCCTCTGCCCAGGATAAAGGATACCTTTGCAATCCTTTCCAGAGGGAACACTTCAGTAAAGTGGACTTAGCTGAGGCTGTCTACAGATAGATGGAAGAAGAGTCCAAAGTTTTTCTCACCATAATGAAATGAAATGAAATATCTTTATTGTCATTGCAGAGTATAATTTGTCATGCACCAATACAGCGAAAATGAGCTTGCAACCCTCGTACTCAATGCTATAAAACAACAAATAAAATAAATAAACAACAAATAAAATCAAGCAACCAGCCAGTACAAGCAACGTCCAGCAGTACAAAAGCGCAACTCAGATGCATGACAGCCATAAAACCAGTATTAAAAGTAGCAATATAACAAATTTATGGATGATGCTTGATCGATTAGTTCAGAGCAATTATAGCTCTGGGGAAAAAGCTATTTTTCAGTCTGGAAGTGCGGGCAGAGAAAATCTTATAACATCTGCCAGATGGAAGAAGTTCAAACAGATGATTGCATGGGTGTGTATTGTCTTTACAGATGCTTGTAGCTTTCCTTAGGCAGCGTGAGCTGTAGGTGTCCCCCAGGGCTGGGAGCTGTGACCCGATGATCTTCTGTGTGCTGAACACTCACAAAGGGCTTTATCACTATAATAGGCTAATTTTGGGAGTAGCATCTGCACTTGCACTTTGGCAGAAAGTTACTGACTAGGTGCTGCAATGCTGCCCAGGTACTCAGTGTCACATGGATGATGTCATTGTTACCAAAAAGGATGATAAGGAACATTTCCAAAATCTGAAGACATTGTTAAAAAGATTAGAATATCATAGGCTCAGAGTATGATGCAACATGTGTGAATTCTAGGAACCAAGAGTCACTTACTATGGACATACCATACAAAGATTACAGAAGGTGCTGAGATAATTCAAGCAGTGGTGGATGCTCCAAAGCCAAAGGGCCTGTCACAGATGTGGTCCTTTTTAACATAGAACAGAAAATAGTACAGCACAGTACAGGGCCTTTGGCCCACAATGTTGTGCTGACCCTTAAACCCTGCCTCCTATATAACCCCCCACCTTAGATTCCTCCATATACCTGTCTAGTAGTCTCTTAAACTTCACTCGTGTATCTGCCTCCACCACTGACTCAGGCAGTGCATTCCACACACCAACCACTCTCTGAGTAAAAAACCTTCCTCTAATATCCCCCTTGAACTTCCTACCCCTTACCTTAAAGCCATGTCCTCTTGTACTGAGCAGTGGTGCCCTGGGGAAGAGGCGCTGGCTGTCCACTCTATCTATTCCTCTTAATATCTTGTACACCTCTATCATGTCTCCTCTCATCCTCCTCCTCTCTAAAGAGTAAAGCCCTAGCTCCCTTAATCTCTGATCATAATCCATACTCTCTAAACCAGGCAGCATCCTGGTAAATCTCCTCTGTACCCTTTCCAATGCTTCCACATCCTTCCTATAGTGAGGCGACCAGAACTGGACACAGTACTCTAAGTGTGGCCTAACTAGAGTTTTATAGAGCTGCATCATTACATTGTGTCTCTTAAACTCTATCCCTTGACTAATGAAAGCTAACACCCCATAAGCTTTATTAACTACCCTATCTACCTGTGAGGCAACTTTTAGGATTTGGTATTACTATATCAAGTTCCTGTCAAACCTGCCTACCGTGTTCCACCACTTGAATTCATTACTATAGATCGGGAAGAAATGGCAGTGGACAAAGCAGTGTGAGGTGGCTTTCCAAAGGTAAAGGAAATGGTGACGTCAGGCACTGTACTCACACATTATGATCCACATCATCCAGTGAAGCTTGCCTGTGATGCTTCGCCTTATGATATAGGTGAAGTTATGTGCGATGGAAGTGAATGCCCCATAGACCTTGCATCACATTCTCTTTCTGCTGCAGAGAAAAGTTACACATAGATTGACAGAGAGTCCTTGAATCCCAGATCCCCAGCTATGGTAAATAGCCCCACTGCCTTGTGGGCAGCCTTGGGAGAGACAAAGACTACAGGAGTAAAGCAGACAGAAAATCTGGAGTGGAGCCCCTGAGGCAGCAGAACATCACTGAACATCCTTCCAGCAGTTCCTGCAGACTAGCTGGCGCTAAAAGTACTGCTTTGCTTTCATTTGGATTACACCGGTGAGGCCCTACTGTTACTGCTACTGATAAGTGTTCCAAATTGTGAATATTTTACAAATTGTGAAGATTATTTATTTGATATTCAGACATTAAAAAAGCAAAACAAATATGTATGTATTGTTTGTCAATGCCATCCAGCTCATGGATGGTCTGCAGGGAAGACCATTTTCCATTTTGTTGTATTTGGCTCTTATTTGCATCCTCGGGTCAGGAGCAATTATGGACGAAGAGAAAGTGTCAACGTTTTCACAGCCCGTGAATAGACAAATAGAAAAGTACAGTACAAAATTTTAAAAAGTTTTTCAGAAGTTATTCATCATAACTACCTAACTTAAGTTAAGTATACTAACTAGTTTTGTATAAATTTGTTTATGCAAACATGATGACATCTGACTTTTAAAATTAATATTTTTAATAACAAACATCTTAAGCTGATGGTTACAGGTCTGAAATAGAGTATTTAATAAATAATCTCCTCTTGTGCCTATTTGACAGCCATTACATTGTGTGACAACACATCCAGACATTTTGACAAAGAAATAAAGTGAAATGTAATATTTTCTATTAATTTTATTTTACATTATGTAAAGGTGAATGACTGTGCTATCAGATATGTGTGGCATAAAGGTATAATTTAGTAATACCTCAATATCACATTTTAGAATTTTGACTTGTACAGAGAGGATTTGAGTTCTTTGAGGTACCTTCAAAGCATAAATTTACATGGATTTTGAAAAGTTAAGCTGCAGGTTACAATCATCCTCTTGGATGGTTCTTCAGGGTTGAGGACAACTTCAGAATCGGAATCAAAATTGGTGCATTATGACATGAAGTTTGCTGCTCTGCAGCAGCAATGCATAGACATAACATTACTATAAATTTTAAACAATAAATAGTTCAGTGAAAGGGTATAATGAGGTAACTTTGATGGGTTGACAGACCATTCAGAAGCCCAATGGCAGAGGGAGGGAAGCTGTTGATAGTGAGTGTCCTCTACAATGATATAACAAGAGGAAGACATGCCCTCGATGATGAGGGTCCTTAGTGATGGGCACCATTTCAGCTTTGTGAATTGTGTGATAACTGATGAGCCCTATATATGATTTACTCTCAGCCAAAATCATCTAGCAACAAACACTAATATACTGTTATCCTTCCTCGCTGCTTGCTGTACCTGAATGTAAACTGCCAGTGGTTCATGTACTAGGACATTCAGGTGACTGGAATACAAGTCAGAAAACACAGCTGGTTAGCATAAGCAATTCATTACATGTAAATAATAATCTCAATGGAGATATGATAAAGTTCTGTGCTTACTCATCATAGTGATTCTGACAGCACCTCCCAAATCAGCAACATCTACTTTCAAGGAGTTCAAGGACTTGGAAGTATACCACTGATCCTTCAACATCACTGAATACAAATCCTTGAAATCTTATCTATCCTCAATAGCAGCAGTTCAACTAGGGCACTACAGTAGCGTAGATATTAGCGTGACACTATTACAGTTTGGGGCATCAGAATTTGGAGGTCATTTCTAACGCCATATGTAAGGAGTTTGTACATCTTCCCTGTGGTACACATGGGTTTCCTCCCGCATTCCAACGACCCACCGGTTAGTAGGTTAATTGCACATTGTAAATTGTCCTGTGATTGGGCTAGGGTTCAATAGGTGGGTTGCTAGTGGTGAGGCCCAATGGGCCGAAAGGGCCTGCTCGGTGCTGTATCTTTAAATAAATGAAAAATTTAAGAAGACAGCTCAATGAACTGATTCTGCTCCCATGTCTTATGGTTTTAATACTCAGCAGGTTGGGCGGCATCTGCGGAAAGAGAGCCACAGTTAATGTTTCATGGAAATGAGAAAAGCTGAATATCAAACACTTTGCAGAGGAGTGAAGAGAGCAAGGGGAATATCTGTGATATAAGTGGAGACCAAGGGATACAATTACCACAAATGGAAGTGGAGCTGGCCGAAAGAGTAGTGAAAGCATAATAATCACCATGGTTTACCTGGAATAGATGTAACTCAAATAAAATTAATAAATTAACATGGGAAAGGAAAATTGGAAAAGGTGACTCTTGAAATAATGAGATACAGTTCAGATCAATACCGTAATTCCAAGTAAATGCATCTCCAAACTCTTAAATCTGGGAGTCAACACCTCGCTTTGCAACTGCATCATTGACTTCCTGAAGCACAGACTGCAGTCAGTAAGGATAGGTAGCAGCAGCTCCACCACAATTATCCTCATCATTGCTAGCTCTCAAAGCTGAGTCCCCAGCCTCCCACTCGATTCTCTACACAGTCACAACTCCATGGCCAGTTTGAAGATGATAACACCATAGTGGTTCATATCTCAAATAATGATTCTCTAGTACAATAAGATGGAATCTTGACCTCACAATCTACCTCATTGTGACCTTGTGCTCTAATCTCTACCTGTTCTGCACTTTCTTTGTACTGTAGCACTTTATTTTGCGCTCTGTTATCATTTTACCTCGTACCATCTCAATGCACTGTTGTAATGAATTGATGTCTATGAACAGTATGCCAGATAAGCTTTTCACTGTAGTTTGGTACATGAGGCAATAGTAAACCAATTTACCAATAAGCAAACCACTGCAGATGCTGTAAATCTGAAATGTAAAAAAAAATAGGAAGCTGGAAATAGTGAACAGTTCAGACTGTACCCATGGAGAGATGAGAAATATTAATGTTTGATGCCTGAGGAAACATGTTAGATACAATAACTCAACATTTGAGGAGTTTGAAAATGATGCCTTATTTCTTGCAATATAGTAATTGATATTCAGCCCATTGAATCTATGCCTGCTTTCAGAACATTCCTTTCCATCTCTTTCCCTCAGTTATTTTCCTGTTGTCTGGTATCCCTCACTCACCCATCAGCTTTCTACCAATTTCATCATCTGATTGAGATCTTATTCAGTCACCCCATGTTGCTTTTATATTTTTATTTCTGAACTAATCTTGAGGATTTTTTACACATCCTCAGCTCTTGGAATAGTCTTTGTTTACTATCACATAGATCATAGTTCATAGAAGTGTCTTTGTAAAACATTGTTTAGGTTGTAGCTGGAATAGTACACGAAGTTCTGATTGCCATATCAAGAGAAGGATATGGCTGGACTGGAGAGCGTGCAGAGGAGATTCACCAGGATGTTGTCTAAGCAGAGCTTTTCAATTATGAGCAAAGATTGGCTAGGCTGGGATTGTACTCCTTGGACTGGAACAGGCTGAGGGGAACAGATAGAGTGATAAAAATCTTATGAAGGTTATCAACAAGGTAGATAGTAGGAACATTTTCCTTATAGCAAAGTTGTCTAAATCCAGAGAGCATAGTTAGAGGATTGGGGTAAAAGCAGTAGAGGGCATAGGAAAAGCAGTTTTTTTTTCATCCAGAGGGTCATTGGAATCTGAAACTCACTGTGTGAGTGTGTAGCTGGATGAGCAGTTGAACAAACAACACCCAGAGGGCTACAGACCAGGTGAGAGTGGAATTTGTGTATTATAGATGTTGGTCATTTAGAGGGGATATTAGAGATCTCAGCACTGGAAGAGTTAACCAGAGGGCCCATTTCTGTGTTTTGTGATTTAATAATTGTATTATATATTCTGCAAATTGATGAACTAATAATCCTTCATTCAGCATGAATTCAGGGTGTGATGATCTACAAGTCAATCAATGTGATACAGGAAATCCAGACTCTTCATGCCATTCATTTGACTTCTTCTTCATTCCCTGAGACCTCAGTCCCAATTCTCTGCGTAGCGCTCTATGGCCCTATTCCTTCATTGCTTTCTTTATCCAAGCACCTGGACTTTCCAGCTATATAATTTCCTGTCCCTGTAATTTCCTCTTACCTCGTATCAGAGACTCACCAAATACAGAGTGACTTTCCATTATCCCTCGCTTCCCCTCAGCTAGTAACAACAGACTTTATATCTACTGATAACTGTTTGACTATGTAATTACTTCACTTCAATGGCTTGTTGGTTTCCTTTACCCTGCCAGTTAATATCTGTCGATGAAGTTAATATAGTATCAAGTCATATTGTATCCATTTGTTTCACTTTCTGCTGATGAGTTGCACTCTGAAGCATCAATCTGATTTAAATCCTCCCAATCTTGGTAATGAATAGCATTTGGACTCTAACGGTCATTGAGGTGTGCCATCCTTTTAACTGCTGACCATACTGTGAGGAATTTAATATTCTGCATTTCTTTCAGGCTAATAGTTTAACTAACATCAGCAAAAATAAGCCCAGAAGTTGAAGATTTCTACTCTAAGACAGTGTCATTATGTGTAAAATATTATAATATGGACAAGGATTTTAAATATTCGTGATTAATTACCCCAGTAATCACATTTAAGAGAAGCCACTTTCCCTGCAGTGCAATTTCCTATATTTACCGGGGAAATCAATACTGAGCTCACTCAACCCAGGAATAGAATTACCGTACACTATTTGTACCAGGGTATTCAACAGCCTTTTTCTTGTGAAAAGTGCTTTTTCACAACAACACCAAGTGTAGATATTGCAATGCAGAATGCTACTTACCACACTCTGCTCATGTAATCAACATAATGATTCTGATGTCAAGTCCCCTCTCTTGACTATAATTCATCTGTTGCTCTCAATAGTTAGTGATGCTTGCAATCAGAATTAACAATTCCCTATGCAGGCTAGCAAGAGCTTTTAGCTGCAGCGGATTACTAAGAGGTGTGATGTTCAAAGTGGAGTATTAACGGTTTTTTTCAAAAATACTTTGAAATGTTCTCGGTGGTTTAAGTCCAAACATCAGAAGGAAACAAATGTAATCACCATCCAGCTTTAATCCCTTCAGAATCAAAGAAGGATTTAATATTATTTCTAAGATTTGTTTCTACTTAAATCTTTTTCTGTTAGTCAGTCACGACAATTGCAATGGAAACTCCCCAAAACAGTGCAAAGCATCAATATATAGCTGAGCACGTTCCGATATTACCCCTTACAGAATACAAATATGCCAACCAGCATGCAAAGAGGCAGACCAATACACCCACTTAAACACACCCAGCAAGCCCACACACTGCAAAATTACTTCATTAGTTTCTACAGAAGGCTCTGTTTCTTTGTAACTTGAGTTCCCAGTGCAAGTGAGTTTTCACATTCTTTTGCTAGATTTTCTAGTACTTCTGAGGCCTTCAGGATTTTTCTGTTCAGCATGAGCAGGCTCCTGCCAGGGTCTGGGGTTCTACCCAGGAGGAAGGCTTGGGGTGTGGCGTTCAGACAGGTCTGAAGCTTTCAGCCCTTTGCAACCATGCTGTGTTGAGAATGTAGTTCATTGTTTCATGTTGTCCAGATAATGAGAAGACAGAACAGGACAATTCACTAAGATGTGATTAATCAACACACTCACCAATTTAATTGACTCTTCTCTAATATTTGTTTACTAATGATGATAGGATTAGACCACTATGAATAAAAGAAAATCTTAAAATACATAAGACATTTTGCTATGAATATTGTGCCTCTTAGATAATCTGCAGTAGGTATGTTTCTGAAGTGAAATACTTTACCGGTGATCCTAGCTGGCATGGGCTTGAGATGGTATCCATATATCTTCCTTTCTCAAATAAGTTTAAGAATAATGCCTCAGATTGTATAAATTACATTAAATATTCTATACTATATGATAACACAGAACAGAAAGAGGCTATTCTGCCTATCACAATTGTACTGGCTTTTGAAAGAGCCAGTCAATTTGTGCAACTCACCAGATTCTCCATCAACAGCATACTTTACCCTTCAAATCTCAACTGAAAATATATTGAACTCAAAGATTTATGGATGACATTTAATTTCAACAGCACAAAAATGTATTAATTATGATTGCTAACATTTTGTTGAAGCCTTTGAGAGTCACATTCCTGCATGATCCTGATAAATCTTAGTTCATGTTCTCTGTTCTCATTGGGAACATGTTAAACAGATCCAAATAGTGCACAGCCTTATTAATCACCTTATAAAAAGCTATGCAATAACCTCACTGACACTCCTTACTTAAACCTGTAATATAACTCACATCCAGATTCACTGAAAGTAATTTGATCATTATTGCAAAGAACCAGTTGCTTATTAGCTTGACACACCTTGGGAGTTTGCATATTCCTTCAATATAAAATGGAACTGGTGCCTTAGTAGTAGTAGTAGGCAGCTATCGATGCCGGGGATCACGGGTTTGTGCCGCTGGTGGACTGTGTCCAAGCCTGGGTGGGAAGATTTGAAGAACCGGCTGTTGCCCATGCAGCGGGTTCCCCCTCTCCATGTCACTGATGTAGTCCAAGGGAAAGGGCAAACGCCGATGCAGCTTGGCACTGGTGTCATAGCAGTGGCTGCCAGAGTGAAGGTGTAAATAACTTCAAACTCTCTTATGCACTATGGCTTTGGATTTCTTCTTTGGGGTTTACTCCCAAAGCCTTTCTCATGGGTCGGCATGGCCACAAGGTAGCAGAGACTTAAAATCAGAGTTTTCCTTCTCCTAGGGGGGCTGCCATCAAGGCTGGTGAGCCTCATCTGCCCAAAGGTGCAGGTGCCTTAGTAGGTCTTGTATAAGGACAAAGTGATGTAATTGACAATGATTTGTCCTGTAAATTGTCCTAGAACCATTTACGTTTTAGCTTCAGCTTTATTGGTCATGATCCTCAGAGATAAATAAACTAAAAGACAGCTCATCTCTCCCTCTCAGTATTGGCTTTAATTCCTTATCCTTTTTGATGTACATATATTTAACTTCCAACTGATAAACACGCATAACACTACCCTTTGCTAAATTAAACCTAATTTGCCAAAAACAGATTAAACTGTCCAGTCATTCCTCTAAATGAGTATGCATAGCATCAGAACTCTTAAATGAACCTTTGTATTGTTAGTAACTTGTGAACCATTCTTCTCAGCATCTGCAAGATCTTTGATGACAGTAACAATGACTATGTTCCTGACTGTGATCACTGCAGCACACTACTGGTAGCATTTCAACTTATTGACAGGTAAGCTTTGCAGGTCATAAGAAAGCCGATAATTAAAGCATTGCCGAGATCCACCCATGAAGAAGAACTGGTGGATATCTCCCATTGGAGGGTGTTGAACTGCTCAATTTGCCAAGGGTCATACACTTTGGCACCAGTGCTGTATATAGTAAATAATTTTTCATGCTGATACTGCGGGGGTGCAAAGGAAAACCACACGGACACTGATGCTGTGGTGAGTGTTAGATTTACTGGCTGTCTAGAAGTGAACATCTCTGATTCTGTTCCATGTAATCTGTGTAGGATGCTGCATCTTATCTTATCCACAGGTGAGGCCGGCCATCTGGATCAGTCAGGCAAGCACCAAAAGGCAAAACTTACACTCAGGCGGAGAATAACACAGAAGTGGAAATCTCCTCTGAGTGATTTGATTTTCTTCTGTAAAACCCTACGGTTGTGTAATCAAGTCTGTTACTTGTGCCTTTAAACTCATAGTGGGAAACAAATCCTTCCTGGGATTAGGGCACCAAGAAGGTACAAAGTATCCTAAAGGAAGGATGGGTGAATCCTTTGTGAGGTAAGAAGACAGTCTCTTCTGATTTCTGACTTATCTCTTGTGTGGCTGTGCTTCAGGGCTCAGTCTGAGTTGATACTCCTGGGCTCTGTTGCAGTGTCAGAGACACCATGCCTTCTCTGATTACTCTAATGGACAGAGCAAATAGAAAGTACCCCATAGCGGTATTTGAAGTACAGCAGGAATTTTTTCTGCTGTCCTGGGAAACATTTTCTCTCAACCACCATCATTCAAAACTAGCTAGCAGTACATTTGCTACATGCAGTCAATAGAATCAGAATATAGTACCTGCCAGGCTTGCCTGCCCAATAGTCATTGCATTTTTGTATAACTCATCACATCTTAATTCCCTTAGCACTTTTCTGAAAAATGCAGCTAGCCTCACAAGCTGTTCTTTTCTATCCATGGTAATACAAAGAATCAAATTCTAAACTAAGAATAGGTCAAAAGTCTGTGGGAATTGGTAGAACACTATTCAATTTTTTCTGATATTTCTCTTGTCTGGCCTCAATGGATAACAACATCCACCAGTGTCGATGGTGTTACATGCAGCATTATCAGCTTTCTGATAGGTCTGTTTAGGTTCACCCATAGTTTACTGTTTTATAAACATATCATTTTTTTGTCCACGATAATGCATGAATCCTTTTCCTTATTTACCACATGCAACAGGAGGCCATTTGCCCATTGGATTTCTGTCACCTCCTAGCAGAACAATCATTTCTGCTAACTTAGCTCCCAGTGTCCCTGCAACCTGTTCTCTCTCATGTGCTCATCATCTCCCTTTGATTCTTTTGCCACTGAGGGCAAATTAAAAACAGTCGATTACCTTGCCTGTAAATCTTTGAGATAAGGTTAGAAAACAGAGCACCCGTTGGAAACCCATGTAGTCAAGGTAAAAAGCTCCACACTGACAATATCTAAGGTCAGGACAGAATCCCTGAAGCTGAAAGGCGGCTGCACTAACTACCACACCATCATGCCATTGATTTACTCTTTTTGCTTCTCGTATTGGTTAGGTTCCACAAACTCTGCTGATCTGAAGATGCAGCTGTTTGACTCAGTGACAGAAAGGATCATAAATCTTTTGACCATGGAGAAAGTGAGAAAATGGTGCACAGTGTACTGGGTTCATGTGCGCTTTGCCTGAGGGAGCCCATCCTGAAACTCAGTTGCGCCGGTGCTAAAGGTATGGTGCGCCACAGTACAGCCCCAACTTGTTTAACATGTTCAACTAAGTTCAGCCCATCACTGTAGTGTAAGTGGAACAAAATGGGGGGGGGGGGGGGTCGCAGGTATGTGGCTGGAACAGAGAGCGAGCAAGAGAAAGGTTTGGAATGTTGGTCAGGATGATATCGAGATCTCGAGGGTCAGCTCAACCAGAGATGGAAGTTGTGATCACTTACTGGGTAAAAATAAGATTGAACTCTGAGGAAGATTTAAGGTGGGGAGATGTTGAGAAGGTTGAGGGAAAACCACAGCAACACGGGAGTTAATACAGGAGATTTCCACAGACCATACTCCACAGCCTCATCAGGCAGGACCCCTCACCAAACATGGACTTGTAAAGTAGTCAGGGTGAGCTTCTGCATCAGGAGCCCTTGGCATCTGTGAGCCATTCATGCTTGAATGGGTTTGAGGAAGCAGGAGCCAGATGTATACTGAGCATGTACAGCCTCCTTGTGTGCTAACGTATCATACTGCTCAAGGACCCTGGAGCACAGCCATGATTTTCTAGTTTGACACGGTACATCTTGCGAAGAAATTTCATCGTGCAGTTTACATAAATATTGGTCTATGCAAAATGATTTCTCGATCCCTGCTTTCTTTCACATGGTTGCACTCTCTTCCACTGACATTTAAATTCGAACACTCACATTAATCTCATCACTGAAAATGCAAATTGATGTTGTGTTGTTTCTCCAATGGTATTAAAATGTGACCACCCTGTTAAACCCATCACAGGAAATGCAAACTGTCATTGCTGCTACTATCTGACAGCACTTCTATGCAAGTTAAGCATCCTCGACACAATGTGAAAATCACTGCCAAGCGGATTATCAGCCCCTTTGTTCGATTAACCCAAGACAGCTCCAGCAAATGTCAAAGATATAATAAAGACTAAAAAGAATTGTATAGGGGGCCAGAGATGTGACTACAGTTTTGATGCACCAGTGGAATATGAAACTATATGAAATGAAAACAGCTTCCACATTGGTTTCAAAGACAGAGAGCTAATTAAAGCGCAAAGAGACAGCCTACTGTGAGGCACGTGATGGATGCAGCAGATTAAACACTAGAATATGGGAGAGAAAGCTGATTGAAAGGCGAAGCTAAAACATAATTTGAAAGTGTAATGAATTATTCAGCAGATTCTGCACTGAAACTTAGGAAGAACATCAGATGAAAATGCTCCTGCCCTTCTTAAAATTTAGTCACAGTGGTGTTACTTTGTATTTTTGAAGGACATCAGACGCTGGGAAGGGAACAAAGAATGTTTTTTTTTCTGTGCTCATCCCAGGAAATAATGGATCTAAACATGCTTAATGCTGCATTTAGTGATGGGCATTGAGGGCTGACCTTTGGTGGTGGAAAAGTTGTGCGGTGTCAGAAGGTGCAGAATACATTACCTCTGATTCACTCCAGCATTGTGGAGCTGCTCTGTTCAAATTCCTGGTCAATGGGATTCCTCAAGATGACAGGGAAAGCAGAATTGAAAATGCCATCTAACTTCGAGGGGAAAGGGCTCACTGTTCTCTTGTGGACAGTCATGAATTGGATAGGGCCTTGGTCAGGTCACACCCAAATTATTATGCCTCCCAGCACAGTGATCCCAACCTAAAGAAGGGAATGCTTAGGGCAGAGGGCATGCCACAAAGGATTATCAGATCATTTCCTGGATGGCGTGTGTGTCCTATGAGGAGGCACTCGCCATCCTGCGTTGCTATGTTCTAGTGTTCAGAAGATGCGATCTCAGGGATTACGTTGCTCTTACATGGCTTGACAGGCTAGATGGTATTTCCACTGGCAAGGGTCTCCAGAATAATGAAGAATTCAGATGCACTGCTGGATACAGAGTTCTGATGAAGGACTGCAGCCCAAAATGTCTACTCTTGATTCCTTTCCATAAATGCTGTCTGACCTGATTCATTTCCCCCAGCATTCTGTCGTGACACAGTGAATTCAGACGGTAAGTTTTCAGATTTCTCTACACGAGGGCTGTGGAAGTCCTGCTTTGAGTATAATTCAGGCAGAAATTGATAGGATTTTGGCATTAATGAAGCCGCTGAAGATAGTGGGAGGTGGGACACTGTCCAAAGGAACTCTTGTGGCAAAACCTGGGGCTGACATGACTGAAGGTTAGTATCCACTACCAACTTCAATGTGGAATGTGACTCCAGTTCAAGCAGTTGATTCCCATTGATTTCAGTTTTACCAGGACTTCATGATGTTGCATTGAGGTCACCTATCTACAGGAACGATATCTATAAGATTGAAAGGGTACAGAGAAAATTAGCAAGGATATTGCCAGGTCTACAGGCCCAGAGTCATAGGGAAAGCATGAACAGATTAGGACTTTATTTCCTGGAACATAGGAGAATAGGGATACTTGAAATAGGTATAGATAGGGTAAATGGCAAGCAGGCTTTTTCCACTGAGGTTGGGTGAGTCTAGAACTAGAGGTCATAGGTTAAGGGTGAAAGGTGAAATATTTAAGAGGAACATGAGGGGGAACTTCTTCACTCAGAGGGTGGTGAGAGTGTGGAACGAGCTGCCTGCAGAAGTGGTGGATGCAGGTTCAGTTTCAACATTTAAGGGACGTTTGCATAGATGGGAGGGGTAAGGAAAACAGTGGTCCAGGTGCAGGTCGATGGGACTAGTCCGATTAATAGGTCAGCATGGTCTGTGTGGGCCGAAAGGCCTGTCTGTCTGTGCTGTAGTTCTCAATGCGGGTTGTGGGGTGGCGACACATCTCTACCAGAAGAGGTGTAGGGTGCACCTTCACTCCACTATCCCGCAGACCATCCTTGGGCGAGGTGTAGGGTGCACCTTCACTCCACTATCCTGCAGACCATCCTTGGGTGAGGTGTAGGGTGCACCTTCACTCCACTATCCTGCAGACCATCCTTGGGCGAGGTGTAGGGTGCACCTTCACTCCACTATCCCGCAGACCATCCTTGGGCGAGGTGTAGGGTGCACCTTCACTCCACTATCCTGCAGACCATCCTTGGGCGAGGTGTAGGGTGCACCTTCACTCCACTATCCTGCAGACCATCCTTGGGCGAGGTGTAGGGTGCACCTTCACTCCACTATCCTGCAGACCATCCTTGGGTGAGGTGTAGGGTGCACCTTCACTCCACTATCCTGCAGACCATCCTTGGGCGAGGTGCAGCACCTGCTTAGCCCCCCTCCCCACCATTCAGGGTCACGCAAAGCCATGGAAGCAGGTGGTGGAAGGTATTCTGAGCAGCTGCTGCATATCAGAAGTCCTGTTTATAAGATTACTGTCACCAGGCAGTCAATCCCTGTAGAGTATTAATAACAGCTGTGGTCATCTATCCTGTAAAGACAATGTCGGAGAACCATCATGGTCATTAGGCCATAATAGCCCATGTCATGTGACATGCCACATGATGATGATGAGCACTCTATGACTCTAATGCTCTGTGTCATCACTCTCAACTCTTTCCCCAAGTGGGTTAAAGATTGCTGTGAGCCTGGAGTTGCATGAACTGACAGGAACCCAAACAGAGCTTCATGGAGCAGGCTATTGGTGGGAGAGTGCCACAGAACCAGTGTTAACAGCAGCTTTCATCACTTGGCTTGAAGGGATGGTGAGAGTCAGCTTTGGTCTGTCATGTTCTTTATGGATAGAACACAGTTGGGTAGCTTTCCAGTGTTTGTGAATGCCAGTGTTATGGCTGTAATGGGGCAGATTGTCCAAAGTTGGGGGTAGTTAAGCTGGTTTAGGCCACGATGCAGTGACTGAGCACAATAAGCCGTAATAAGTATGAAGGGTTCCTTTGGCATTTGTGTGTTGCTCTGGATTTCCAGCATCTTGTGTTTATAACAAGTTGGCTTAATGGAAAACCTGTGTATGAATCATTAGTATCTTAAGCAATAAAATGAGAACAGGATTGAAGTCTCCTTGCAGACTGAGTGCCTATGCTCAATGTACAATCAATAGATAGAAGAACGACTTGGGGATGGTCTAGAACTTGGATTGTCTTATGTCTGTAAATCTTGGAGAATTGCAGACTAGACTTAAGACATAATATCTTAACATGCAGAATGAGGTCCGGTATGCAAATTGGCAGTTACCTGAATTTGAGGAAACTTACAAGTAGTTAGGATAGAACATGTGCTATTGAGACTTTTGCAGATATCCGGGAAAACAACCTGCAGTGAAAAAATAGGGTGGTGAATCTATGGAAATCATTGCCACAGACAGTTGTGGAAGCCAAATTATTGGATATTTTTAAAGTGGAGGTTAATAGGTTCTTGATTAGTAAGGGCTTCAAAGGTTACAGGGAGAAGGCAGGAGAGTGGAGTTAGAGAGATAATAAATCAGCTATGATGGAATGGTAGAACAGATTTGATGGACCGAATGGCCTAAGTCTGCTCTTATGTCTTATGACCCTATATCCTTTGCTGTGCTGGTGTACATTGCTTTTACTTGTAATGTCAGATGATCCTGAATCAATTTGTGTGATTGTAGAAGCATCTGAAGAAGGTCTAGATGTACCATCATACAGCTCAAGATGATTGCAAATACTTTGTGATGATCAGTCATACTCATATAACAAGCTTATTGTTAGACCCTTCCATTTAGTCAGTTGCTTACTTGGTGCCCACCACTCATGATTGGATGTGGCAGTAATGCAGGTATTTCATCTCATCTGCAGATTGTGGACTCTCTCACGATTATCTATTCCATGTTAGTATACATAATTGAGGGTGGCTCCATTGCTAAGTTGGAAAATAGTTCCAACAAATATTTTATGATGGTCACTCCTACTAGTATTTAAATGGCTGATGTATCAGATAACTAGGTTAGTGGGCGTGGGCAGTGTAGACCTCAAACTAGTTCTCTCACTGTCTGTTCAGATATGTCTATCAACACTAAGTGAGACGGAACACTCGAGTTAGTTCTTCTCTAAGTGCTGTTTAATATGAAGGAGTGCTAATTAATTAGTTGTTGGTTGGTGGCAATTGGCAGGAGATTTCTTTGCCAGTGTGTAACCTGGCACCTCAAGATCCAAGGTGTTCATAGTCATTGTTGAGGACTCCCATGACCATCCACAGTCCAATGGTGGGATAGGATACCTCTCAAGGTGGAGTTCAGGGCTTCAGATGAACAATATGATTCTCTACGTGTATGTTAGACAGTTGCTGGACTAGTTTGTGGACTTGCTCTCATGATTTAGAGATGTGTCCTGATGTTCATGAGAAGACTTCAAAGATTAAATTGCCTTTTGGTCTTTCCTGAATCTGATGCCTTGGTCAACTCCGGATGGTTACTCTGTTCTTTTCTACCAGTTAGGTTCAACTGATACAGTAATTTGCAGTTAGCTGGAAGACAAGCATATGCTGTGGATCTGAAACTACAGAGGCCAGACAAAACTGGGAAATTAAATGGTAGCTTTAAAGGTGTGTTGAAAGGTTCCTTCCCATGAAGGGTATTACATGACGGGTCACTGATTTGAGAGCATTCTTCTGCAAAATGCTCTCATGCAGGAATAGGATTCCCAATGGCATTCCCTTCACCAACTCATTTGGAGAGAGGAATGGGTAATGGTGGTTGGGAGAGAGGGAATCTAAGCAGGGGTCATGGAGCAGGGAGTCTGTAGGTTGGGCAGGGTCAGAGTAATTAGGTTGAGAGGTTAAAGCAGAAGGCTGGTGATTGTTAGACAGTGTGCCACTGGGGCTGGTTTGGGGGTTCAGACAATCAGGTGATCAGTGGAAGCTTCTCCCAAAAGTCAAGAGCTAGCGGGGGAGCAGGTAAGAGATCTGCTCAGGCAGGTCATCTTTAAGTATGGCGATAATCTCCTGCTGTATCATTCTGTCATTATCAAAAATACCAGCAGTGTTGCCCAGATATGCATTGTCCACTGACACCAGCAGCTACTCCATGTATCAGTCCTTTGTTTGTATCGAGGATCCAAGAAGGAAACTGTGGGCTTTAGGAGATTGTCGTAAATCCATAGCGTGCCTTTGCAATCGATTTTTCTTTTTTTTCCTAATTGAAATTAAATGAAAAAGCACTCAAGACATGGCACTACACGATTCAATTTTCAGCCACAGATTTCCTTTCCTCAAGGACATTGGCGTATCGGGTAGAGTTTTACATCAATCCGATAGTTTTAGGGCAGCATGGTAATATAGCAGTTAGTGTTATGCTGTAACAGCACTGGTGATCCAGGTTCAATTCCACAGCTGTTTGTAAGGAGTTTGTACATTGTCCCTGTGACCTCCTGTGTTTCCTCTGGGTGCTCCAGTTTCCTCCCACGTTCCAAAGACTCATGAGTTATAATGGTTAAAGCTTAGCTTTATTTGTCTCGTACATCAAAACATTGAAAAAAAACATTTCAGCATCTTTTGCGTCAACGATCAACACTATCTACAGATGTCCTGGGGGCAGCCTGCAAGTGTCAGAATGTTTCTGGCAGCAAAATAGCATACCTGCAACTTACTACCTTGCAACTTTGGACTTAATAACTTTGGAAAGTTGGAGGACACCAGAGCATCCGAAGGAAACTGACGCAGTCACAGGGAGAACATAAGAACTCCTTACAAACAACAGTGGGAATTGACTGCTAAAACAGTAAAGCATAGCGCCAGCTGCTACTCTACCAGGACAGTTTAGTAAGTTAATGGGTCACATGGGTGTAACTGGTAGCATGTACTCATTGGGGTAGGTGGACCTGCTACTGTGCTGTATATCTCAATAAAAAAATAATGCACACTATTGCTGATCTTAGCTTTTATTTTCCAGTTCTGAAGTATTCGGTTAACTCTTCTTAAGTCCTCCAACTACCAGGTTGGGGATTTGCACTCATCTCTCTCTCTCTTTGGTCCAGGCTTTTGGAATAACAATGTCTATAACATTTCCACAGTGTTTTCATTCCCCTTGCTAAAATTGTACCACATAAATAATTTATTACGAGGTGCTTTGTCACCAATGTCAGGCGAAATTTAAATGCAAGGCATTTTTTTTCTTCATATCAACAACTGAACCAATTAGTCCTGTTTTATTTCTTTGTTGCATTACTGACTTGTAGGATGAATTACCAATTGTGAATTCCTCTTCACTTTGGCTAATGCTGTGGCTCTTCTGAATCTTCCCACTCGAGTTTTACACTGAGAACACTAAGCTAGCAGAAAGGCAGAAATCTGGAAACTCCCAGAGGTTTTGCTTTTCGTAAGGTGCAAAATCGTTTTGATGCCTTCACATGCAGCACCATGACCGCTTTTCCATTAATGTCATTAGAGCTCAATATTTAGTCAGAAACGTTCAAAAGTTCACTATTTCGGGAGCCGTACCATCACTATCTAATCAAATAAAGTGTCTGCTTTTATTACGACATGTTTGAGAATTACCAAGGATTAACCTAATCCACGGTGACAATCTTGGTCCAGGCCAATAGCCAACACATTTATAACATTGCTCACTGTGATCCATTGTATATTAGGCAATGCAATCATGTTTTTTGTTCCTAAAAATTAATTAGATATCTCTCTGTGTCTTTACTACGAAACGTTACCTTGTACTTCATTTACTGAATACCGTCTGCTAATGGTGAGGGTGGTGGGAGTTGATCTGAATGTTGTAACAAAGAAAGTCTAGACAACCATAAATGTCTGATCTGTATATGTTCAAACTGTGGTGTACATGATTAAACCCAGATTTCCAGAATCCACTAGAGGCTGATAACACTGGATTACAAATATTTTTGAACACAACTGTAATTTCAGACCACTTGTATCACGTAGGAATTTGGAAAATCAAGAAATTAACTTTGATTGACTATAATGTGTTTAATTGCATAACGATACTGGGTGCTTCACAATAGTTCAACTACACTAAAAACGTTTTGTTGATAATTTTCATTTGTACTCAGTGTCTGAGGCTTCTCACTTAAGTGTCCAACAATAATCAGCAAGGATTGATGGATTTCAATTGCCTTGATACCATTTATCCATGACCACAATGTCCTGGTGAAACCTTTCACCATTCTTGTCACTGACAGCACCAAGATTTACAGGGAAGAAGTCTAAACAGGAATGCAGAAAATAAATCTTCAGTGACATGTTGCACTTCATGGTTTTGTATGCTTGAAGCATGTTGTCAACCAGCTGCATGTAGTTTGGTGCTCTGTAGCTGCCAAGATCTTTCTCAACAACATCATTGAATGCCTTTCATGCAATTTTCTCTAGTCGCACTAGAAGTTCTTCAAATTGCCTGCTGTTGATGACCTGTTTGATTTGTGGACCAACAAAGATGCCTTTCTAAGTTTTGGCATTAATTATCCTGACTTGAATTATGAATTTAAATAACAAGTATCGGCATTGTTTTTAAAAAGGTGCGCAATATGGAAATTTCATGGTGATTTTCATAATCAGCAGCCCAAAATGCATAAGATACATCCCAAAGTATTCTGGAAGCAAAATCTTTGGAGTCCAGTGTAAGAGTACCTATCTCTGGAGGTGTATGTTTGATGCCTGGTTAAGACTTGATCTGTGGAATTCTGGCTCTTCAACCCAGAATGTTGCACTACCCTATAGTGTAGAAAGAAGAAGGTTGTTTTGAGCCTACATTTAAAGCACAAAAGCACTAAAATATGTATATCTTTGAAATTGGATTTGGCTCAAACAACACCATGGTAGCATGGTGGTTAGCAAAATACTATCAGCACACCAGTGATTTGCATTCAAATCCTGTCACCGTCCGTAAGGAGTGTGTGCCTTCTTCTCATGACTGCATGGGTTTTCTCCGGGTGCTCTGATCTCTTCCCACTTTCCAAAGACATAAAGGTTAGTAGGTTAATTGGTCACATGGATGTAATGGGGCGGCATAGTTTTGTTGGGCCCGAAAGGGCTTGTTACCATGCCGTATCTCTACATAAAACCGAAAAGATTTAGAGAAGCCTCCGTGGGTTTATACGTTCTACAGTGTGATAAATTTTATGACGATCAGTTCAGTTTTCCTACTCCTGCTTTGACTGAATAATGCCACAGAAACTTCTTCACCTACCCATGAGCACAACGGGTATCACAGATCATTGTTGGAATCTCATGTAATACCTCATGAAGATTTCATCCCAAGTTATCAACCAAGGTCTCAATACAATAATGGCTAAATCTGAGGCAAGGGGGCCAGCACTGTGATATGGCAGGCAAATAAAATCAGATGAATACAGAAGCAAGGGCATGCTCTGAAGGGGCACTGGAGCCAATATTTGCCTGCTGAATTGGAGCTCTCCAGAAAGATGCAGTGACATACAGAAGCAGGAACAAATAGCTTTCATGGCTACTATCAAATGCTGTTTCCTCAGTCTGAGGGTATGAAGTCAAGCATGAAAGAATTATCCAAAACAAAATGCAGATTGGTAGGTCAATGGGCCACAGTGAAATTGCCCCTAGAACTTGGGGTCCCCAGACTCCTCGGTTAATGATTGGGGTCCATGGCATAAAAACGGTTGGGAGTTCCTGCCCTAGTATGTAGGTGAGTGGTCCAACTAGAGGGTGGGTTGAAGAAACCATGAGGAAAATACAATGGTACTGAAGAGGATTAGGGTAACTGGATGGTTGATGGCCAGTGCAGACTCAGTGGGCTGAATGGCCTGTTTCTGTGATGCTATGACTTATTTAAACCTTAAATGTAAGTTGAGAAAGAGTAAGTTTAAAAGAGATATGCAAAAAAAAGTCTTTTTAAACAGAATGGTAGATATCTGGAATGAACTGTCAGTGGTTGTAGTGGAGGCACAAATTTGTCACTCTGACCTGTTACTACTTCTCCTCACCTGCCTATTACCTTCCCCTGGTCCCCTTTCTCCTTCCCTTTCTTGCTTGGTCCATTCTTCTGAATAGATTCCTTCTTCTCCAGCCCTTTTCCTTTTCCACTTATCAGCTCACATCTTCTTACTTCATTCCCCTCCCCCCCCCCCCCCCCCCCCGGATTGACCTACCACCTTCTAGCATGTTCTCCCTCCCCTCCCATCACCTTCTTATTCTGGCATCATCCCCCTTCCTTTCCAGCCCCGATAAAGGATCTCTGACCAAAATATCGACTGTATATTCATTTCCATAGATGCTGCTTGAACTGTTGAGTTCCTCCAGCATTTTGTATGTATTGCTCTGGGTTTCCAGTATCAGCAGAATCTCTTCTGTTTATGAACAATCACATTAATTTTCAGATGATTGGCTTGATAGGTCTGAAGACTGGAGGAGAGGGTTTATGAAGGAGACAAACAGGACCACAGAATCATATAAAATCTTGGAAGGAAGCTTTATGGCCTGTTGACTTTGTACTGGCTCAATGCAAGAGCAAATAGCCTGTCACATTCCTCTGCCCTCTCCCTTGAGCCCCACAAATTCTTCCCTTTCTAAAAATTATATAAATCCCGCTTGAACACTATAATTGTATCTGCCTCCATTCCTACCCTGAAAATGTATTTCTGATCTTAAGTATTTGCTCTGTAAACAAATAAAATCATCTTTTGCCAATCATTTTCATTCTCTGTCTCCTAGAAGGGGAGTTTTTCATTAGCTAGCTCCCATCTGATAAAGTTAAATACTGTATCTCATTCAGACCAGATCACAGGCTAGTCTTTTGCTAAGAGAACAATACTTGCTTCTCTTCTCTTTCCCCATGACCTAATTTTCTTAGCTATGGAGTCATTTTGATAAACATCTTCTCCCCCATCTCTTTAGTCTTTACATTTTTACTCTAAAAATAAGAAAGGAACTAGACACGATACTTCAGTTTTGACCAAGTCAGTATTTTAGAAAGGATCTTCATGATTTCTGTTCCCTTATGACCCATGTATCTATTTGTAAAGACCAGAATTCTCATTTTTCACCAATTTCTCAACCTTTTATAATACATAGAAGGGATGTGGGCTTTGCATACTGACCCTACTTGTCCTTGAGGAGATGTTGATGAGTTGTCTTCTTGAACCACTGAAGTCCTTGGAAAATTTAGGGAAGGAGCTCCAGCAATTTGACAGATTGGCAACATGCGTATTTCCAAGTTAGGATGGTGAGAGGCTTGAATGGTACCTTCCAGATGTAGGCATCCCCTTGCATTTGCTGCCCTTCCAGCTGGTAGAGGTCAGAGGGTTCGATGATGCTCTCTAGGAAGTCTTGGTAAGTTGCTATAGTGCATTCTGTAGGTGGGAACAAACTGCATCAGTGGTGGAGTGAGTGAGCTGTTATGGATGCAATGCTCACCAAGCAAAATGCTTTGCTCCTGTCTGGTGTGAGGTCCTAGAGTGTTGTTGAAGCTGCCTTTCTCTAGGCAAGTGTAGAGCACTGCATCACACTCCTGCCTTGATCTATGTAGACAGTGAATACTTCCATCATTTTGCTGTTGATCAAGGGAATACTAATGGGGGAAGGGGTGAATTATCAGATCAGATTTATCCTGGATAATTTCGTCCAAGTCTGGACGAAACATACTTGGACGATTTTTCAAAATTGTCAGGTCAAGGTCAGTGTTGTAGTTGTACTGGAACAGTCTGGCCTTGTGTGCAGTAAGTTCTGAAGCACAACTCTTCAATATCATTTGTGGAATGTTGTCAAGGTCCATTGGCCTTGCTATATCCAATGCCTTTAACCATCGCTTGATAGCTGAAGGAATGAATCAGATCGGCTGGAGACTGGCATCTACCGTGCTGAGGACCTCTGGAGGAGGTGGAAGTGTTTCATCCTCTTCACATTCGGATTGAGGATCAGTGCAAACACTTCGGCTTTTTCTTTTGCGCTGATGCGCTTGGCTCCTCCATTTGTGAGGAAGTGAAGACACTTTGTGGAACCTCTTCCGAGAGTGAATTGTTTAATTGTCCACCATCATCTGTGACTGGTTGAGGCAGTATTGCAGATCTTGGATCTGGTCTATTGGTTGTGGGATCACCTATTGCATGTTGTCTATGTTGTTTGGCATGTTGCGTCAGAGTTCAGAGTTCAATTCCAGTGTCCTTTGTAAGGAAGTGCATGGGTTTCCTCTGGAATTAGTGGATTCTGTGTAGGCTAAGGTTAAATCGCTGGGTTGCTGGGTGATGCAGCTTAATGGCCAGGGGTCTGTTCTGTGCTATAGCTCCAAATAAATAAGTAAGTAGTCATGTCTTCTGCGTCCTTCACTAGATTGATTTCTCATTATGAGGCATGCCTAATGCATCTCCAGGCGTGTCCTCCCACACATTTTGTTGAACCTGTCCTGTCATTTTCAATGATGCATGTACAAAAAGCCATAGGTCTTTGGTTCTTGCACCCATTTTAGAATTGAACACACCATTTTTCATTGCCTCACCTCATTCTTAATCTTTAATGCTGTCTCGGTATTAAATTTCATCCAACAATTTCACTAACGTGTCTATATCTCCTTAAATTCTATCACCATCCAGCATGGATGATTTTGACTCCATTTTGTGACACAGGAAGCTTCTGCTAATCAAGTATACAATGTTGACCAAGTAGTGTGACAACCTAGTGACAGTGGAGTTGATGTTGACAAAGGCCACTTGGAAATGAGAAACAAGAGGTGGCCTAGGATGGAGGAAATAGGGTGTAATTGAAATAGAATTTGATTCTCAGGTTATGACCAAATAGATTAGAATGAACCATACAAGTAAAATCCTGCTCAACTGTATTCATTTGAAGGATGAGCAACACATACACAAAATTATGGAGGAACTCAGCAGTCCAGGCAGCATCTATGGAAAAGCGCACAGTTGACTTTACTCTTTTCCACAGATGCTGGCTGGCCTGCTGAGTTTCTCCAGCATTTTGTGTGTTGCTCAGCATCTGCAGATTTTCTCTTGTTCATTTGAATGATAATGGTATGGTCAACTGTGCCCAGGTGCAGGCAAGTCCAGAAAAACAAGGACACTGGACTGTCTTTGCCACCATCAGCTCAACTGTATGAATAATTTTGGTACTACTTTTAAAATACTCTGCGTAGAACAGACACAAACACATGTTCAAGGACTTTGGCAAGCGAAAGCAGATTACAGACTGAATTGTGGTTTGCAAAAATGTTTGGATAAGCTGTCTTATGTGAAGAGGGATGATAGAGTCGTAGAACACTACAGCACAGAAGTAGGTCCTTCAGCCCATCTAGTCCATGCCAAACTATAACTCTTCCTAATTCCATTGACTTGCACCTGGATCATAACTTTCCATACCCCTTCCATCCTTGTACTTATCCAAACTTCTCTTAAAAGATGAAATGGAACCCGAGTCAACCAGTTCAATTGGCAGCTCATTCCAAACTCTCACAACTCTCTGATTGAAGAAGCTCCCCCTTATGTTCCCCTTAAACATTTCACCTTTCACCCTTAACCCATGACTTCCTGTTCTAGTTTCACCCAACCTTAGTGGAAAAAGCCAGCTTGCAGTTACACTATCCAGACCCCTCATAATTTTGCATTCTGCTATCGAATCTCCTCTCATTCTTCCATACTTCAAGGAATAAATCCCAGCTTATCCAACCTTTCCCCATAACGCAGGTTCTCAATCCCAGCAACATCCTTGTAACTTTTCTCTGTACTCTTTCAAATCTTTGATTCACTTGTTTTTTGATGATAACAGACGTTTGGTGATATCAGCTTCTGGGATGCCGTTAGATTGGTGACTCATGCGAGCAGCTCCAATGGAAAACATTAAATACTTCTGTTTCATCTGCTACAGCTACAGTGGAAAAGAGAGGATGCTGCACTGGTTTAAAAGTTTATCTAAGGAAGCTTGGATTTAGACTCCCAATACTGATGATCTTGATGGCCACTGTACAGTCTCTGAAGAATAAAAAATGAAGATCTCTGAGCTGGAGTGCTATACCAGAGGGACATTAAGACCAGTTGTACTGATTGTTTCATGGAATCTTGGTTAACCTCTTGCGTTCCAGACATAGTGATATGGCTTAATGGGTTCACAGTTCACCACCAAGATCGGACCGCTGAGTCTTTCAAAGGTAGAGGAGGTGGAGTGTGCTTCATGATCAACTCCTTGTGGTGTACAAACATGGCAGTTCTGTCCCAGCCCTGTTAACCAGACCTAGAACACCTCATAATTAAGTGTCGTCCATTTTATCTGCCATGGGAATTTTCTGCAATCCCATCTCAGGCATGTAAAACAGGCTCTAGACGAACTGAGTGATGTAATCAACAGGCATGAAACAGCGTACCCTGATGCCTTCCCCTTCACTTTGGGGGATTTTAACCAGTCCAGCTTGAAAAAAATCTCTAAATAATTATCAACAAATCACTGTAGTACCAAAGGAAGCAATACACTGGACCACTGTTACACCACCATCAAGATTTCTTATCGTGCTATCCCATGCCCACACTTCAGAAAGTCTGATCACCTGCCTGTACAAAAGCTCTCACATCTACAGTGGTGAAGTGCTTTGAGAGGTTGATCATGACTGGAATTAACTCTTGTCTCAGCAAGGACCTTGACCCATTGCAATTTGCCTATCATCACAACAGGTCTATGGCTGATGTGATTTCATTAACTCTTCACGCAGCCTTGGATCACCTGGACAATACAAGTACTTACGCCAGGATGCTGTTCATTGACTACAGCTCAGCATTTATCACCATCATTCCTACAGTTCTGATCGAGGAGCTCAAGACCCTTGGGCCTTTGTACCTTTCTCTGCACTGATGACTATGTGGCTAGGCACAGCTCAAATGCTATTTATTTGCTGACAATACACCCATTATTGTCAGAATTTCAGATGGTGATGAGAGGGTGTACAGAAGTGAGAAATATCAACTAGTTGAGTGGTGTCATAGCAACAATCTTGCACTTAATGTCAGTAAAACCAAAGATCTGATTGTGGACTTCAAAAAGGGTAAGAGGAGGGAACTCACACCGGTTCTTATAGGGGGATCAGAAGTGGAAAAAGTCAGCAATTTCAAGTTCCTGGTTGGCAATATCTCATAGGATCATACCTGGGCACAACATATCAATGCAGTGTCAAAGAAGGTACAATGGTGGCTACATTTCTTTAGAAGTTTGAGGAGATTTAGGTATGCCTTCAAAAACACTCGCAGATTTCTACAGATGTACCATAGAGAATATTGTAGCTGGCTGCATAACCGTCTGGTATGTGGGGGCTACTGCACAGGACTGAAATAAGCTGCGGAGAGTTGTAAGCTTAGTCAGCTACACCATAGACACCAGCCTCCATGGTATCCAGGACATCTTCAGGAGCAATGCCTCAAAAAGGTGGCATCCATCAATAAGGACCTCATCACCCAGGTCATGTCTTGTTCTCATTGCTACCATTAGGAAGGAGGTACAGAAGCCTGAAAGCACACAACCAACGGTTCAGGAACAGGTGTTCCCTTCTGCCATCTGTTTTCTGAATGGACATTGAACCCATAAACACTACCTCACTACTTTTTTATTTCAATTTTTGCACCACTTATTTAATACATATATTTACTGTAATTCACAGTTCTTTTCTATTATAACGTATTGCAATGTACTGCTGCCGCAAAGTCAACAATTTTCACAAAATATGCCGGAGATATTAAACCAGATTCTCATTTAAAGTGGTAAGAAAAAGCCTATTAACAATAATACCTGCACAAAAGCTAGGACAGGGAACTTGAATGATCAGCACTTTACAGAGTGAGAATAGGGTTGAAGGTGCTGGGAGGATTCTATGGGGAAGATGACAAGTGGAGTGATAGAAGAGAAAATAGAAAAACATATGTGTTTAGGAGTACTACAATATTAGTTGGGCTATGTGCCGTAGTTTGATAGCCCACTAAATCTTTTTAAATGTTCTACAGGATTGGCAGTGAGTAAATGCATGGAATATCTTTTGATTTATGGAGGAAAATAACGAACAACTTCCTAAAAGCATATTGCGTAATGTTCTTGTACTGAAATCACATTTTCTTAATTGGATATTGATTTTGTTAAGTAAGGAAAAAAAATAAAAGATCGTTTTGGCTGGAAATACACTAATTGAGAAGACCAATGAAATACATTGCTTCATGCTGTCCATCTTTGCACTGTCCCAACTACTTATTTAATTTTTTTAAATTCTCGCTTTACATATAAGGTTGAAATTTGATTTCTATAAAGAATAGAATAGCTTTATATATGTGAATTAAGAACAAAAAATGCAGAACAAGCTAAATTTGTCAGGCAGCATTCATGGAAAATAAAAGCAGTTTAACATTTCATGTTGACGACACTTCATCAGAAGCTTTCTACATTTAATGTTTTTTAATCAAATACCAAACCTAATGGACTAGTTGATTTTCTGCAATCCCACAGCAATAAGTCTTAAAGTCTTGTTGTGAAACTCATAAGTATTAATTTATGCCAAGTACAGTGTATTTCTGTATTGCAAACTAAATTGGTAGTCCCTTGGAATGAGCTGAGATTTCTTCCAAATTGCTCACAGCCTTTAGAAAATAACTTATTTTGACTAATTGAGAATATGTTGGAATTCAACCATACAAAGATAAAAGTCAGTGCTCTCCTCAATCCGACATTCTTAAACCAAGATAGTTCAGAAAATACACACGGTAATATTAATACACCTCATAATGCTTCTGATGGTTACAGCATATGTTAAAATAGTGGTCAAAGGAAAGAAATACTATGCATCATTTTAGTACCTAATTGATCTTGACTAGATAATTGACTGTCACGTTGCTGGAGCTTTCAGATACTAGAAAAACATTTTAAATATCTAGACAGCTCGATGACCTTCGTCTGGTCAGGGAAAGTGAGGAGGTGACAGAGAGGAGCTATAGGCAAGTAGTCACACGGGGGCCTCGGGAGACAGGTAAGTGGGTAACAGTCAGGGGAGGGAAGGGCAGGAGACAGATATGAGAGAGTACCCTCGTGGCTGTCCCCCTTAACAATAAGTACTCCTGTTTGAGTACTGTTGGGAGGAACGGCCTTCCTGGGGGAAGCAAGAGTGACCGTGCCTCTGGCACAGAGTCTGGCCCTGTGGCTCAGAAGGGTAGGGAAAGCAAGAAGGCAGCAGTAATAAGGGACTCTATAGTTAGGGGGTCAGACAGGTGGTTCTGTGGATGCAGGAAAGAAGCACTGATGGTAGTTTGCCTCCCAGGTGCCAGGGTCCGGGATGTTTCTGATCACGTCCACGATATCCTGAAGTGGGAAAGTGAATAGCCAGAGGTCGTGGTACATATCGGTACCAACGACATAGGTAGGAAAAGTGAGGAGGTCCTGAAAACAGACTACAGGGAGTTAGGAAAGAAGTTGAGAAACAGGAGCTCAAAGGTAGTAATATCGGATTACTGCCTGTTCCCCACGACAGTGAGTATAGGAACAGTGAGGTGGAGGATAAATGCGTGGCTAAGAGATTGGAACAGGGAGCAGGGATTCAGAGTTCTGGATCATTGGGACCTCTTTTGGGGCAGGCATGACTTGTACAAAAAGGATGGGTTGCCCTTGAATCCAAGGGGGACCAATATCTTGGCAGGGAGGTTTGCTAAGGCTATTGGGGAGAGTTTAGACTAGAATTGCTGGAAGGGTGGGAATTGAACTGAAGAGATGGAGGAAGGGAGCGGTTGGCTCATGTGTAGAGAAAGCTTGTAGACAGTGCGAGAGGGAAGATGGGTAGATGATAGAGAAGGGATACACTCAGACCAATGGTTTGAGATGTGACTATTTAAAGCAAGGAGAATCATGAGAAAAGCAGATGAGCTTAGAGCGTGGATCAGTACTTGGAGCTATGATTTTGTGGCCATTACAGAGACTTGGATGGTTCAGGGGCAGGAATGATTACTTTGAGTGCTAGGCTTTAGATGTTTCAGAAAGGACAGGAAGGAGGCAAAAGAGGTGGAGGTATGGCACTGCTGATCAGAGATTGTATCGCGGCTGCAGAAAAGGAGGAAGTCATGAAGGGATTGTTTATAACTCTTTATGGGTGCAAGTTAGAAACAAGAAGGGGTCAATAACTCTACTGGCTGTTTTTTATAGATCACCCGATAGTAACAGGGACATCGAAGAGCAGATAGGGAGACAGATTCTGGAAAGGTGTAATAATAACAGGGCTATCATGGTGGGAGACTTTAATTTCCTAAATATTGATAGGCATCTCCCTAGAGCAAGGGGTATAGATGGGGTGGAATTTGTTAGGTGTATTCAGGAAGGTTTCCTGACACAATATGTAGACAAGCCTATAAGAGGAGAGGCTGTACTTGATCTGGTATTGCGAAATGAACCTGGTCAGTTGTCAGGTCTCTCAGTGGGAGAGCATTTTGGAGACAGTGATCACAATTCTATCTCCTTTACCATAGCATTGGGTGGGGATAGGAACAGACAAGTTAGGAAAGCATTTAATTGGAACAAGGGGAAATATGAAGCTATCAGGCAGGTACTTGAAAGCATAAAAAGGGAACAGATGATCTAAGGAAAAAATATGGCATAGATGTGTCAAATGTTCAGGGGATATTTGCGTAGTGTTTTGCATAGGTACATTCCAGTGAGACAGGGAAAGGATGGCAGGGTACAGGAACTGTGGTGTGCAAAGGCTGTTGAAAATCTAGTCAAGAAGAAAAGAAAAGCTTACAAAAGTTCAAAAAACTAGGTAATGATAGAGATCTAGAAGATTATAAGGCTAGCAGGAAGGAGCTTAAGAATGAAATTAGGAGAGCCAGAAGGGGCCATGAGAAGGCCTTGGCAAGCAGGATCAAAGAAAACCCCAAGGCACTCTACAAGTATGTGAAGAGCAAGAGGATAAGACATAAGAGAATAGGACCATTCAAGTGTGACAGTGAAAAAGTGTATATCAAACTGTCGGAGATAGCTGAGGTATTTAATGAATACTTTGCTTCAGTATTCACTATGGAAAAGGATCTTGGCGATTGTAGGGATGGCTTACACGCAGATTGAAAAGCTTGAGCATGTAGATATTAAGAAAGAGGATGTGCTGGAGCTTTTGGAAAGCATCAAGTCGAATAAGTCTCAGGGACCGGATGAGTTGTACCCAAGCTACTCTGGGAGATGAGGGAAGAGATTTCTGAGCCTCTGGCAATGCTCTTTGCATCATCAATGGGATTGGGGAGGTTCCAGAAGACTGGAGAGTTGCAAATGTTGTTCCTTTATTCAAGAAAGAAGTAGAGATAGCCCAGGAAATTATAGACCAGTGAGTCTTACTTCAGTGAGTTAATGGAAAAGATCCTGAGAGGCAGGATTTATGAACATTTGGAGAGGCATAATATGAATTAGGAATAGTCAGCATGGCTTTGTCAAGGGCAGGTCGTGCCTTATGAGCCTGTTTGAATTCTTTGAGTATGTAACTAAACACATTGATGAAGGTAGAGCAGTGGATGTAGTGTATATGGATTTCAGCAAGGCATTTGATAAGATACCCCATGCAAGGCTTATTGAGAAAGTAAGGAGGCATGGGATGCAAGGGAACATTGCTTTGTGGATCCAGAAATGGCTTGCCCACAGAAGGAAGAGTGGTTGTAGATGGATCATATTCTGCATGGAGGTCGGTGACCAGTGGTGTGCCTCAGGGATCTGCTCTGGGACCCCTTCTCTTCATGAGTTTTATAAATGACCTGGATGAGGAAGTGGAAGGATGAGTTAGTAAATTTGCTAATGACACAAAGGTTGGGGGTGTTGTGGATAGTGTGGAGGGCTATCGGAGGTTACAGCAGGACATTAATAGGATGCAAAACTGGGCTGAGAAGTGGCAGTTGGAGTTCAACCCAGATAAGTGTGAGGTGGTTCATTTTGGTAGGTCAAATACAATGGCAGAATATAATATTAATGGTAAGACTCTTGGCAGTGTGGAGTATCAGAGGGATCTCGTGGTCCGAGTCCATAGAACACTCAAAGCTGCTGCGCAGGTTGACTCTGTGGTTAAGAAGGCGTACGGTGTATTGGCCTTCATCAATCATGGAATTGAATTTAGGAGCTGAGAGGTAATGTTGCAGCTATATAGGACCCTGGTCAGACCCCACTTGGAGTACTGTGCTCAGATCTGGTCACCTCCCTACAGGAAAGATGTGTAAACTATAGAAAGGGTGCAGAGGAGATTTACAAGGATGTTACCAGGATTGGGGAGCATGCCTTATGAGAATAGGTTGAGTGAACTTGGCCTTTTCTCCTTGGAGCGACGGATGATGAGACGAGACCTGATAGAGGTGTATAATATGTGAGAGGCATTGGTCATGTGGATAGTCAGAGACTTTTTCCCAGGGCTGAAATGGCTAGCATGAGAAGGCACAGTTTTAAGGTGCTTGGAAGTAGGTACAGAGGCATGGAATGGGCTGCTGGTGATGGTGGTGGAGGCGGATACGGTAGGGTCTTTTCAGAGACTTCTGGATAGGTACATGGAGCTTAGAAAAATAGAGGGCTATGGGTAACCCTAGGTAATTTCTAAAGTAAGTATATGTTCGGCACAGCTTTGTTGGTTGAAGGGCCTGTATTGTGCTGTAGGTTTTCTATGTTTAGATGGATTATATTTAGTATCAAGAAATGTAAAATAAAGGTCATCGATTTAAAAATTAGCTGGGTGATTAAAACTCTGCTGACACCATTGAAAAATGGAACAAAATTGAACAGCTTGTGATTCGCCTGAGAGTAAAACACTAGAGATTACTGTACAACAAATTAAAAGTGGATTAATTTCTGAAAATGAATATAAGTGATGCAATAACCCATGAAATTCTTTTGATCCTTACAACATATTCAGCCTCCTTGTCCATTTACTTATCATCTAATAATTCTAATCATTGCTTCAAAAGTGTTTTCTAGTTGCAGTTTCCAACTTGTTACCCAGTTTTCAAGGTATTGTGTATAAAATTTGACTCGTTTCTTGCAAACAATAATCTTTTTTCAAAATTTGAATGCAATTCTTTAAATTTACATAAATTCTATAACTACTGGTTTAAATTGCTACATCAGTCATTCCAATTTTTTAAACTTTTTTATCAAAAAGTTTATTTTCTGAAGTAAGATCCTCCTGCTGTAGACAAAATGAACAAAGAAAAGCCTTTAAAGTGCAAATGTCATTTCTACTTATACAGTTGAGTGAGAGGTGCCAATGCATCACATCAGTTTCTGTCAACAGTCCTATTTAGAGTGACTGCGAGAACTCGCAGCTTATCAAACTGGTATACGTCTCGATTTCCAATTTGCACTGTGCTTGAATGAGAAGCGTCACCAATTCACAGCATGCTTGCTCTTCCATGTATGGGTTCAAAATGAGAGGAATATTGGTACTCCTCAGTCATCCCATTCACACAGTGCTAGTGTGAAAAACATCAGCTGATCTCACCAGTGCTTATTAGGCATCCTTAATGTTGCATCTGTCAGCTGTTCTACGGCATGCTGGAAATGTCCGTGTGTCATACACACAGCTATTTTTTAAAACTCCATGGAGTATCTAAGATCTGAATCATTAATAATCATGAATTTCCCCAATTATACAGAACTTATGTCACAGAAAGCCAACTATTTACGGAAACAATTATACCGGCGTCTTTCTCCTTATAAATCCATAACCACCTTTCTTCTTTTAGATCTGTTAGAATTTCCTTCTATTCCCTTCTCTTTAACTACCTAGAAACAAGTAAAAATCATCTGATGTATTGATCCCTCTGTTACTGAGATGTACATTATGCTGAACAGAAAGCTGGGAATATTTGGTTCATGCAGAGAATGATTTCTTACATTGAGGATGAGCTAAATGTCATTTGTCATCTATATTAATGCACTGGTCGAGAATATAGGTGGCATAATTAGTAAATCTACAGATATAACCAAAATTAGTGGTGTAGTGTACAAGAAAGAAGGTTGTCTAAGGTTATAAAAGGATTAGATTGGCTGTGAAAGTGAATAAATAAATGGCAGATGGAATTTAAACTTAACAAATGAATAGTGATGCATTTTTGGAAGTTAAACCAAGATAGAACTTCCACAGTAAATGCATGGCCTTGGAAAATGTTGCTGGACAAAGGGGTAGAGGGGCATATTTCTCTGGAAGTGGTGAGATAAATGGTCCAGGTGATAAGGGTATGGCATGGTTGCCTTCATCAGACAGTGCTTTGAGTACAAGAGTTGAGGTGTCATGTTACCACTGTACAAGATGTTGGTGTGACCTTACCTAGAATATTGTGTGCCATTCTTGTTTCTATACTTGTGACTAAGCTAATGAGGATGCCGTAAAGATACACCATGATATTGTCTGAACTAGAGCAGCGGCAAATCAGCTATCTGAAGTGTGATAAGATGTAGCTCGCACAGGTTGCCGATTGAGTACATAAGGCATTGATTTGCAGCAGTTTGGTGTTTTGACGGTGATTGGGATTAATTCACAAAAACAAATTCAAATAAGGCAGGGGCAAGTGGAGCAGCCATTGATGGAGTGGCCTTTGTCAGAGTGGGGATTTTTAGGATTTAGTTCTTCGAGGCTTTAGTGAGAAGAGGCTTGAGTGAGAGGAGATGAAAAAGCTGTAGGCAGATATTTCCCCGTTTTTTTTTGCTTTCCTTCTTCATACTTGCACAGTTACAACAGCAGGGATGCCAGGCAGGATAGTCAAATACAGGTACTCTTCTTACGGAACGTGGGAAAGCAGGGAGAATTTGTGTGTCCCTGACAACTACACCTGCGAGAAGTACATCCAGCTGCAGCTCCTGACACTCCACGGGGGTGGCTGAGGGGGTAAAAGATAGAACATATAGAGAGATAGTTATACACGAGGTGCAGGACACAGTAGACTAGGTGACATTCAGGAAGGGAAGAGGGGGTTAAGCAGCCAGTGCAGAGTATCCCTGTGGCTATCCCCCTCAACAGCAGGTATACCACTTTAAATACTGTGGTGGGGGGGAGGATGACCTAGCAAAGGAAAGGCATAGTGTTCTGGTTCTGTGACTCAGAAGCGAAAGGGGTGGGGGGAGAAGCCAGCCGTGGTGATGGAGATTTGGTAGTCATGGGAACAGAAAGGAGGCTCTGTGGATGAGAACGAGATTCCCAGTAGGTATGTTGCCTCCCGGGTGCCAGGGTTCACGACCTGTCGGATCGAGACCTCAGCATTCTTAAGTGGGAGTGTGAGCATCCAGAGGTTGTGGTCCATGTAGATACCAATGAAGAAGGTAGGAAGAGTGAGTTGAGTGAGTTAGGTACTAAGTTAAAGGGCAGGACCTCCAGGGTTGTGTTCTTCAGGGATTACTGAGAACGTACCACGTACTAGTGAGACCAGAAATAGAAATCGTGCAGTTTAACTTTTTGCTAAAGTGTTGGTGTTGGAGGGAGGAGATAAGAATTTTGGATCATTAGAATTTCTTCTAATGACCTGAGGTGACCTGATAGAGGTGTATAAGATGATGAGAGGTATTGATCGTGTGGATAGTCAGAGGCTTTTTCCCAGGGCCGAAATGTTTGCCACAAGAGGACACAGGTTTAAGGTGCTGGGGAGCAGGTACAGAGGAGATGTCAAGAGTAAGTTTTTTACTCAGAGAGTGGTGAGTGCGTGGAATGGGCTGCTGGCAATGGTGGTGGAGGCAGATACGATAGGGTCTTTTAAGAGACTTTTGGATAGGTACGTGGAGCTTAGAAAAATAGAGGGCTATGGGTAAGCCTAGTAATTTCTAAGGTAGGGACATGTTTGGCGCAACTTTGTGGGCTGAAGGGCCTGTATTGTGCTATAGGTTTTCTATGTTTCTATGTTTCCAGGGAAGTGGGACCCATACAGAAGAGACGGTTTGCACCTGAACTGGAGGGGGACTAGTATCCTAACAGGAAGGTTTGCTAGTGCTGCACAGGGGGCATTAAAATAGAGTTTAACAGGGATGGAGACCAGAGTTCTAGACAGATAGTGGAGCCATTGTGGAGAGAGATGTTGTTAAGACCATGGACAAAGTCAGAACCAGAAGGTTGAGCATGGTACAACTAATGTTCTGAGCTAAGTATATTTCAATGCAAGAAATATTGTAGGAAAGACAGATGAGGTCTTTCTGATATTGCAGCCATTAGTGAGACTTGGTTGAAGGAAGGGCAGGACTGAGAACTCAGTATTCCAGGGTTCTGCTGTTTTAGATATGGCAGAGAGGAAGGGATTAAAGGGAGAGAGGTAGTGTTTACTAGTCAGGGAAAATGTCATGGCAGTGGTCAGTTGAGACAGGCTGGAGAGCTCATCTTGTGCGGCTTTATGGGTAGAATTGAGGAGTAAGTAAAGTATGACCACGGGAATGGGAATATATTATAGACCACCCAGCAGTTTGTGGGATTTAGAGAAGCTAATTTGCAGACAGGTCAAACACTGTCGTAAGAAGCATAAAGTTGTTATAGTTAGTGATTTTAAATTCCACATATTGACTGGGCCTCCTGTACAGTAAAAGGACTAGATGAGAGAGTTTGTCAAATGTGCTTAGGAAAGTTTCCTTAATTAGTACATAGAAGTCCCAATGAGAGAGAGTGTGATACTTGATCTGTTATTATGGAATGAGACAGCACAGGTGACAGAGGTTTGTGTAGGGAAACACTTTGCATTTAGTGATCGTAATGCCATTAGATTCAAAGTAAATATGGGAAATGATAGGTCTGGTATTCAGGTTGAGATCCTAACTTGGAGAAAGGCCAGTTTTGATGGTATCAGAAAGGACTTGGCAAGAACAGACTGGGACAGGCTGTTTTCTGGCAAATGTGTACTTGGTAAGTGGAAGGCCCTCAAAAGTGAAATTTTAAGAGTACAAAGCTTGTATGTGCCTATCAGAATGAAAGATAAAGATAACGGGTTTAGGGAACCTTGATGTTCAAGAGGTATTGAGACCCTGGTTAAGGATAAAAAGGAGGTTGATAGCAGATATAGGCAGGTAGAAACAAATGAGGTAGTTATGTAGTATAATGAATGCAACAGAACACTTAAGAAATAGATCAGGAGGGCTAAAAGAAGGCATGAAGTTTCTCCAGTAGATAAGGTGAAGGAGAATCCTAAGGGATTCTACAAAGGTCAAAATTGTTGGTCCTCGGGAAGATCAGAATGGTAATCCATGTGTGGAGCCAAAAGAGTTCGGGAAGATTGTAAATATTCTTTTTGCATCTCTATATACTTAGGAGATGGACACAGAGTCTATAGAAGTGAGGCAAAGTGGCATCAATCTCATAGAACCCTGTACAGATGATGGAGGAGGAGGTGTTTGCTATCCTGAGGCAAGTCAGGGTGGATAATTCTTCAAGGCCTGACAAGGTGTTCCCTCAAACACTGTGGGAGGCATGCAGAAATTGGAGGGGTACTTGCAGAGATATTTGAATCAACCTTAGTGACAGGTGAGGTGCTGGAGCATTGGACGATAGCTAATGTTGTTCCGTAGTTTAAGAAAGGCTCTGAAAAATAAACCAGGAAATTATAGGCTAGTAAGCCTGTCATCAGTAGTGGGAAAGTTATTGCAAGATATTCTAAGGGACCAGATATTTAAGTATTTGGATAGACATGGACTGATTAGGGATAGTCTGCATGGCTTCGTGCATGGTAGGTCATGTCTAACCAATCTTATAGAGATTTTCGATGAAGTTACAAAGAAAGTTGATGAAGGCAAGGCGGTAGGTGTTGTCTACATGAATTTTAGCAAGGCATTTGACAAGGTCCCTCATGGGTGTTTGGTAGGTGTGCTGTATATGTCTTTACAATTCTATGGTTCTAATATATGAAGAAAGAAATATATAGGTTGTTAGTGCAGTACTCCTGCCCCATATTACAGTAATCACCTTTACCCATGTATTTGATCACATGGTCATGTCATCTCCAAAACAGCATTCTCCATCTCTCAAACCTTGTCTCGTTGCTCCAGTGACTCTGCTCATCTGCTGCTGAAATACTTACTTATTCCTTTATTACTTGGCTATTCCTATGGATCCAGATTTTTTTCCCATCTGTAAACTTTTAAACAAAACATTTACTACCTGTGTCCTAATTTGTACCAAATTCCCAAAAGTCATCACTCTATTTCCAATGGTTCTATTAAATCCCTGCTTATAAATTTCAATATTCTTTTCAAATTCATGCATGGAGAAGCCCTTCCCTCTTTCTGTATCCTTTTCAACATTTCAGGCTTTTATTAGTCCTTCAATTTTGCTTCATTGACCTTCTCTAATTTTAAACAACCCATCATTGGTGGACACACCTTCATCTAATTTGACGCAACCATCTGGATTTCCTTCCTCAAGCCTTTCCATCTATTTACCACTCTCTCCTTCTTTAAGATGCTCCTTAAAATAAACATCTTTGACCAAACATTTGGACATTTGCTTTCATTCTCCTCGTGCAGCTTTGCATCAACCTTTGAAAATACCCTGTGAAAGAGTCTTGAATGGTTCAATGCAAATTGTTATTATCAGTGACAAATATGGTTTACTTGATATGTTCAGCCATAGATTCAATGCATCACTTTGCAATTGTATCCTTTACTTCCTGGTCAACAGACCCCAATCAATAAGGATAGGCAGCAACACCTATACAAAGGTTATCCACGAAACCAGTTCCCCACAAGGCTGCATCCTCAGCCCCTACTTTGACTCCTAGACTCTCACAACTGCTTGGCCAGGTTCTGCTCTCACTACACCTGCAAGCTTGCGCACTGCAGTGGGCCGTATCTCAAATAACAATCGGTCTGAGTATAGGTAGGAGATACAGAGCCTAGTGACATGACGGCATGACAGCAATCTTTCCTTCAATGATACCACAATCAAAAAAACGCTCCATGACTTTACTCCCTCAGGAAGCTAGAGAACTCTTCATATGTCCCTATAAAGCCTGACCAATTTTTATTGCTGCCTCATAGAAAGCTACCTATTTGGATGCATTACAGCTTGGTATGGCAACTGCTTTTCCCGAGATATCAAGAAAATGCGGAGGATTGTAGATATTGCACAGCATATCATGGAAACCAGCCTTCTGCCTATGACCTGTCTACATTTCTTACTTCCTCGGTAAAACTGGCAGCATAATCAGTGATCCTTAAGGTAGTCGTAGCTGGCAGAGGTAGTGGGGACAGGCTCCCTCTACCCATTAAACACTCCCAATGGCATGCATCACAAAGCCTCTGACAACCAAGTCCAGTGCCTGGCCTTCATAGAAGGCTTAGTTATTAAGGCCAGGAGATTCATTTCTACTGACAGGAGAAGGTGCAAAAGCAGGTTACTGGTGTCTAAAAACCAGTCGCTTAGGAGAGTTGGGACTCATTGGCCATGGTTGGCAGCTCCTCTTAGAGAAGGAAATCTCTGATCCATTGGCTTGCAGCTATACCCATACCCAATTATGGGAAAGACTTCAGGAGTAAACCCCGACAAAAATCTAGAGCTGGAGCCCCTAAGGCAGTTCAATGTTGAGCTCAACACTGACTGACAATTCCTGAGATGCCGCTGGTGTCAAATCATGTTGGATTCTGCCAATCCTTTGGATTCATCAACTTTGTGAAGAGCGGGAGCCTACTGCATGGGCAACGCCTTGCTCTCCAAACTGTGCTGCCCTGGCCTGCGTATTGGCTTGCGTATCACATAGACAACCAGGATGCAATATCCATGACCAATGGAGGTCCTCATAATCAAAGATCCCACCCACTCTGGACTTCCTTTCTTCTCCCCACCACCCCTATCAGGTAGGTGGTACAAAATCTTGAGAGCATGTACCAACAGGTTCAAGGACAGCTTCTATTCCACTGTTACTGGATTATTGAATTGTTCACTAGTACAATAATATTGACTGTTGACCTCACAATCTAACTCTTTGTGACCTTGCACCTTACTCTACCTTCATTGCAGTTTCTCAGCACAATAATACTTTATTCTGCAACGTGTTTCTTTTTATCTTGTATTACTTTAGTGGGCGGTTGTAAGGAATTGATCTATATGGACAGTTTACAAGACAAGTTTTTCACTGTACCTTGGTATATGTGACAATATTCAATCAATTAACAATTGATTAATAATTATTTTATTGTGATATTTGGCACTGGCATCATGGCTACTTTTGCCACAATGTGGTGCTGAAACTAATTCAGTATCTGATGTGCTCATGGAACCATAAAGTACACCAGTTGCATATTTTGCAATGAAGAGCAAATGTATGCAAGGCTCATTTAGAGCCTATTTCCTATTTAATGAAGGACTGCTTCCCTTAATGAACACTTCATATGTAATGCACTGGGAGGAACAATAAAGTATTCAAATGAACTGCAACATCTGATGAGCACAGGCACCAGGACAACATTAACAGCTCCATCATGGAGGGTGCACTGATTAAAGAAATGTCTTTAATTGAGGTATTGTTCGGTAGGAATGTTATTAATCCCTAGCCAAGTGTTTCACCTCCTGGTGCCAGACACAGACCAGCAATGAAATCAATTATCACTATAATGCTTGAAATCCCTTCAAACTGAGTATAAAGTCTTACTATACCATAATGTTCTACTCCTCCCAAATTATTTCCTATTTTAACATATTTACAAAATGTATACACAAATAAATTTTCCACAAGAAGAGGATTTGGTTTTATAATTTTTTATTTTTTTTCCATCCAAATATCTCCTTTTTATTCTGCTCTTCCTCAGACACAAAGCTCAAATTTGTCTTACTGTCTCCAAATCTGTATCAAATAATATTATTGTGGCACAAGCAAATTTTATGTGATTGTGTCTTATCATTTCCCAAGAGGCAAAAAATCAAGACATTAACATTGAATTGCTCTATGTTACATTTGATTCTGCCACTTATAATGGTCCTAATTTGCTTATCAATATTAGGAAAATAATTTAGCATCAACATTATCAAGTTGGAAGTGGAATAATTTACAGCTGAGGGCAAAGGCATCAACCCATGGTATTAGGATAAACCAAAACCCAGTCCAACTATTCAGCTCTATCCCAATTAGTCTTCATGGAAATTCTTTATTTTTATCTTAAAGTCTACATTTATCTCCAGTTCAACCATCTGAGCTTCACATATCTCAGTCACCTTCATTTCACAGCCACTTCAGATTTATAGGGTGCAAATAATGTAAGGATATACCTCCTCCTTAACCACGACTTCACTGTCAACCAATCCTTTCCTCTTTCAAATAGACAACAACTACCACCTGACTAGAGCCTTGAAGTGGTTGGGATGATATTGGTCATCTCCAGGTCATACAGGGATCCCAACCTTTTTTATACCATGGACCAATACAATTAAGCAAGGGGTCTGTGTACCTCAGGTTGGGAACCACTGCATCAGCATATTATGCAAAATGAGGGATTTATACATGGTGAGTCACTAAACCTGATTAACCTACAGACAGGGCTGCATAAGTGTAGCCAAAGGCCATGACCCTGAAAGATGTAGTTACATCTCAGGTCGCTTCTAGAAGATCCAGGGCAGGGAATCTCTGGAGCAACCTACAGATGAAGACTAGTAAGCAGACATACCAGCATGCTTGGATAATTGGCAAGTTTGCATGAAATACAGAGCACAGGGGACTTCCGTTCTGTTCTGACTTTTTACAGCTTCAAACCATCCAGTGTGTGAGAGGTACACAGCAACCTCTGGCTTATTGGCTCAGAGGGCAGCCATCCTGACTTGAAGGCAATTTAACACAAGGCAACCCAGAAACCATCCTCCAATGGATTACTAGGGTTAGTGAGACAAACTCCCAATCCTGGGAAAAAGTTTGGAAGAGTGGCAGAGATTTCCTTGTCCTTTTAGTTAGTAGAAGGTGGAATATTTTCTGGGTCTCACTGAAGAAGTCTTCGTGAGTTGCTCCAATGCATCTGAGACCTACAGCTCACACATCAGTGGCAAAATCAGCCCTCCTGCAAGTGTCTTACTCACTCTCCTACTCATACCTCACACTTAGCCAGGTCTCCGAGAAATACTGATTTCCTTGGTCCTTGCCAACCAGATCTACTTCAAATCAGTGACAACCTCTTCAAATCCTCTTGATGCTTTGGACAAGAGGAGAATGAGGGATTTCTCTCCATCAGAAGGCAATTTTTTCATGTGTGGTGATAAATGGATCTTAATTTAGCAACAACACACTTGCTTTGCACATTAATTAATGACATCAGCAACATATGCAGCCCACTTTCAGCATGATCCTGGGATACATACAGTCACATTATACTATTCACTGAGTGGAATAGTCCACACAAAATAGGTGACTGATAACATGTGATTGAAATTCAAAGAAAATCACACTTATAGTTCAGAGGAGATATAGAGCCCAAGTTTATGGCTCCAGTTGTTAATCGGGTTCTGATGAAAGTTCATTGACTTGCTGGGTATTGCCAGCATGTTCTGCTTCTGTGCCATGGCCCATCTATGTTTTTTCCTCCCCTCCATCTTCTGACGTCTTGCTACCGATTCCATCAATCATTGACCCCTAAAATCTTGTGCTGCCTCCTTGTATTTGCTGATGTCCCTAGTTTTGTTTTGTTGCTTCATTCTTGTACTCCATAAACCTGTATCCAACACTGTCTGTCTTGGGACAATCTATCCATCTTATTGCAGTATGCTTAAATTTTATTGAAAAGCCTGTGAGACACCTATTAAATATCTTCTATAAATCAATAAACTCCATAGGTAGTGCATTCTTTTTACAGATGCAAGCAACTGCATTTCAAAAAACCCATTAAGCATGTTAGACAGCATTTTCCTTCAATAAATCTAGTTGATTTCCTTGTCTAGCCTTTGCATTTTGAAGTGGCCGCTCATTTGATCTTCATTGTGGGATTATTAATAGTGGAGGGTGGATCATCTATGATTTCTGGAAATTCTTCTATCAAGCTTAATCAACTGATGCCACCAGGTCACTTGTCTGGTTATGTCCAACCATGTTGTGTAATGTACAATGTTGAAGTGGGTAGCAGAGGAGAAGAAGGCTGTGGTGAAATTTCACAAGCTCAGTTGTAAGCAGGTTGTTCTATTCATAGAAGCGTACACATCTGGTAAATTGGTAAATTGGTTTATTATTTTCACATGAGACCATAAGACATAGGAGCAAAATTAGGCCATTCTGCTCACTGAATCCGCTTCAGCATTTCATCATGGCTGATCCCAGATCTCATTCACCCCATACACCTGCCCTCTCACCATATCCCTTGATGCCCCCGACCAATCAGGAATCTATGAACTTTCGTTTTAAATATACTCACAGATTCACCACTCTTCCACTTTAAAAAAACTCTTCCTTCTGTTCTAAAAGGTCCCCCCTGAATTTTGAGGCTCTGCCCTCTAGTTCTGAATACCTCCACCAGAGGAAACATCGTCTCCACATCCATCTTATCTGGTCTTTTCAACATTCAGTAGATTTCAATTAGATCTCCATGCATTCTTCTAAATTCCAGTAAGTACAGGCCCAAAGCTGCCAGACACTCCTCATATGTTAACCCCTCCATTCCCAGAATCATCCTCATGAACCTTCTCTGAACTCGCGCCAATGACAATACATCATTTCTGAAGTAAGGGGCCGAAAACTATTGACAATACTCCAAGAGCGGCCTGACTAGTGTCTTATAAAGGCTCAGCATTATCTCCTTGCTTTTATATTCTATTCCCCTTGAAATAAATGGCAACATTGCATTTGCCTTCTTTACCACAGACTCAACCTGCGAACGAACCTTCTGTGAGTCTTGCACGAGGACTCCTAAGTCCCACTGCACCTCTGATGGTTGAACCCTCTCCCCATTTAGATAATAGTCAGCACTATTGTTCCTTTTACCAAAGTGCATTATCATACGTTTCCCAACACTATATCCCAACCACCACCTTTTTGCTCATTCTTCCAATTTGCCCAGTTCCTGCAGCAAACGCATTGCTTCCTCAGCACTACCTACGCATCCACCTATCTTTGTATGATTTGCAAAATTTGCCACTAAGCCATTAATTCCATTATCTAAATCATTGACAAAACTTATGAAGAGTAGCGGTCCCAATACTGACCCTTGAGGAACACCAGCAGTCACCCAGAAAAGGCCCCCTTTATTCCCACTCACTGCCTCCTGCCTGTCAGTACCTTTCCTGTAAAATCATAGGATATTATCTTGTTAAACAGCCTCACTTGATGCAACTTATCAAATGCCTTCTGAAAATCCAAGTAAATGACATCCTTTGTCCACCCTGCTTGTTACTGCTTCGAAGATTTCCAACTGATTTGTCAGGCAAGATTTCCCTTTACAGAAACCATGCTGACTTTGACTTATTTTATCATTAGTCTCCAAGAACTCTGAAATCTCATCCTTAATAATAGACTCCAACACTTTCCCAACCACTGAGGTTAGGCTAACTGGCCCATAATTTCCTCTTGTTTATCTTCCTCCCTTCTTAAAGACACATGTACTGAGGCACAATGATAGACTTTGTTTTGCATACCATGCTTACAGATCATTTCATTGTTTGTTCATTATGTGCCATGTTGTATGACATGGGTGATCATGGTTCTTCCATAACCATGATTGTTCTTGTTAAATTTTACTACGGAAGTGGTCTCTCATTGTGTTTTCCTGGGCAGAGTCTTTACAGGATGCGTGACTCCACCCATTATCAATACTCTTCATTGATTGTCTTCCTGACATCAGTGGTCACATAACCAGGACTTGTAACAGGCACTAGCTGCTCATATGTCCATTCTCCAACTGGTTCCATGGCTTCACGTGAAGCTGATTGGGAGAGATAAGCAAGTTCTACACTTTGTTCATGGGTTACCTGCAGGTTAGTGGAGGGAAGGAGCACCTTACATCTCCCTTGGTTGAGCAGTATCTTCACCCTGCCACCCAATCATTTCAGTATATTGCGGTCACACAGGGGAAAACAATATCAGAATGCAGAATAAAGTGCTACAGGTACAGAGTAACTGCACTGTAGCCAGATGATAGGATGACGGGCAAGATAAATTGTGAGGTTGAGTATACTCTCTGTCCTAAGGAATCATTCAATAGTCTTCTAATCTTTGAAATTGGAAGTACGTGTTGGTTATTGAAACTTGTGAAAGTGTAGAGACATATGTGGCTTGGCCAATTAAGCATGGCTCCCTGAAGGAGAGAGTGGAAACTTCATGTTTTTCCTGTGATGCACTAAAGACCTGAACAGAGGAAGTGGGAAGGAGAGAGGCATCAAGGATAGGGAAGGAATGGGAGGAGCTATCCCAGAATGTGAGTCTCAGTGTAAAACCTGTCCGCATTGCTGCAGAGGGTAATGGCTAAAGTCAGTATTCAGACACATTCAATTACATCTTCAACTGCAACATAATACCATACTCCAAGAGCAATGACGCAGCTGTAATCAGATCTGGGAGATACTAGGCATTCCAGTAGCCTTGGAGCAAGCAGCATCTCCTTGCGCTTCAGCCCGCACCCCTCAATGTACATTGAGACTTGGTGATCTAGAAGCATTTAACATAGTTTTACTCAAAGCAACAGTCTGCAGAATAATTATCCTGGTGATGATGATCCCACTGAATACAGGTAAAAATAAAGGTTAGCTTTATTTGTCATATGAACACTCCTGAACCTAAAAAAGTGGCCACTAAAGTTTTATCTGTGGTCTTCTGCCGCTATAAGCCATCCACTTCAAGGATTGAAATGTTGTTTGTTCAGAGATGCTCTTATGCACACCACTGCTGTAATATGCACTTACTTGAGTTACTGTCACCTTTCTGTCAGCTTGAACCAGTCTGGCCATTCTCCTCTGACCTCTCTCATTAACAAGGCATTTTCGACAACAGTACTGACACTCACTGGATGTTTATTTTTGTTTTTCGTGAAATTCTCTGTAAACTCTAGAGACTACTGCCTGTCAAAATCCCAGGAGGCCAGCAGCTTGTGAGATACTCAAACCACCCCGTCTGATACCAGCTATCACTCCATGGTCAGAGTTACTTAGGTCACATTTCTGCTCCATTATGGAGTCTGCTCTGAAAAATAACTGAATCTCTTGACCATGCCTGCATGTTGTTATGTATTGTGTTGCTGCCACAAGATTGGCTGATTAGATAATTCCGTTAATGAGCAGTTGTACAGGTGTACCTAATAAAGTGGCCACTAAGTGCATAACAAAACACATCGAAACTTACAGTGAAATGTGTCACTTGTGTTAAATCAAATCAGTGTGGATTGGCCTGGGGTTTGCCCATAAGTGTCACCATGCTTCCTATTGAGTGAGTGAGTGTGTGTGTGTGTGTGTGTGTGTGTGTGTGTGTGTGTGTGTGTGTGTGTGTGTGTGTGTGTGTGTGTGTGTGTGTGTGTGTGTGTGTGTGTGTGTGTGTGTGTGTGTGTGTGTGTGTGTGTGTGTGTGTGTTGGGCACATGAAGTTAACTGTATTATTGAGGTTCAACTTGTTGGTGCAAAGGTTTAAATGGGCAGAGTACATTGATTGACATAATGATTTACCTAATCTGCGCACTCTGGGATCCCTTCCAATACGAAGGTCAAAGAAACTTTTGCAAATAAATCTTAGTTTGCACATCACAGCCACACTGGAGATGGCTCAGCAACTTTGGCAGCAAACAGTGAGATACTTCAGATAATATTTGCAGCCTAACAGACAGCCTGTAATCCATGTTAGACCAGCCACAATTAACATCGTCCAGCTCTAGTTACAGTATTAATAAAACTGCTCTCAAAATCCCTATTGCCAACACTCTGGCTTCTTTTTAAACAGACCAGGCTGAGTGTCATTAACATTTGGCAGTTTAGCTAGTTTTTTTTTCAAAACCTATTCTTCTCCATCAGTACTTAAAGATAATTCAACACCCACCTCCAAATCGAACGTTCTCCCATTCTCGGTCACAGTGAATCTGCTCACTTTTAAATTGTGAATTTGTCCCTTCGTAATTCATTGACAAGCAGAAAATAGCCCTCTACTCTGATGACAGTGTGACAAATATCAATGTGTCAAAATGCTAGACATGAACAATTCTATTTATATGGCTTTGCAGTGCGAATTATCGGCCTTTCATGTCACTTCCCATCAGGTGTCCTAGTTATTCAGTAATGTTAACAGTATATCACTTTGGCTTTTATTAGTTATCCTATTTATATGGGAAGAGTGGGAGGAATCTGAACTTATCAAACAGGCACCTGTCAGCTAAATAATTTTAAGAGGTAAAGCGGACTTTGAGTGGGGGCGCGTGGGTATAGAGATTTTGAGCTTCTTTAAGGATCATCACCATGTGGTGGTGGGGAGGCCTGTGAGTTGCTGAGATCCCAAGAGTGATGCTGTCTGGAGCTTAGTTCCTTGGGATCACTCATGGTGGTAAGGCAAGCTGGAAGTTCCAGACAAAGAACGATCCAACCAAGACCTCAACGGTCGAGGTGACAGAAGGTGACGACACATCACAACTCCAGTGAAAGATCTCCAATCGTCTCGTATTCCGTGCTACAGGACCGTGATCCCGATCTGTCAAGGATCATGCGGTGACTGTCGGTGCATCAGACTTCCCACATTAAACAATATCATGCACAGGTGTTCTTCATTAAGGGGATAACCCCTTAGGAGAACGTTATACTTGACTGGAGTGATCGCACTAGAAGTTCTATATTTTGGGCATGTGGAATCTGAAGCCTCGGGCCTCACCAACATGCTGCCGTGTCCACATACTACTTGGAGTTAGAAGCCACAGGACAGGTCAGGAAGATCAGGCATGCAGGGAAATAGTAGCAAGGAGGTTTCCTCACTCCCTGGGAAGCAGCAGGAAGTGAAGGGTCATACTGTAGGCCCTAAAGGAGCAGTGGCGGCATATCCATGGAGTTCCAGTTCAATTGCCTTCAAGACCATTTGGGCATTTGCGGACCACAGCATCTGGCTACCAAAGCCTCTAATATCAAAATGGTCACAATGGAGTATGAAATGGAGCCACTCAATTTTAGCTGCTCAGTAGGGTTCAAATCCCCACCCCCATCCTCCACACTAATGTGCATTTGATAGTTCTGCTTGTTTTTCCTTGCTTTCGTTGTCCCCGTCCTTCAGCCTGACATATGATAATGACAGACTGGTGTTCCTTTCACTCACCAAGGTCCAATCATCAACCTGTTTGTCTAGCACATGAAGGAGCAAAACATCATTGATCTGAAGAATGAAGGAGAAAATCAAGCTAACAGGTATCACCAACAGCTGCCACACTCCAGAACATTTGAACTTTTTGCATTAAGGAGCCCATGTCTCTTGGAAACCTCCAAACCCTCTTCATTTGCTGTAAAATACTCTTGAAGTGTAGCTGCAGAGTTTTGAAGGGAAATTTGGCGGTTCGTCAAAGTGCAATATGGTTCGATGTACAGCAGGTGAGATGAATGAGCATTTCATCAGCTTTTGATGGTTTCAATTGATTGTGCTTTTGCAACAGAGAGAGTATTCTGTTTTGTGTAAAACGATGCTTGACGCTTCCTGACTGCTTTTCCCTGGATGGTGGTATGGGGACTTTTAGTTTCACCTTGAACATTAGAGCATGTATGTTGGATCACTGCTTATTGCAGCATCAGGAGAAGGCTCAGCCATTATTGTGATACAATCAACATGCAGAGACTACCATTTCAGATGTATTTTTCACAATAAAGTAATTGCTTCTGTGAAAACAAAATGACCTTCACATTACAAAGAAAACTTTCCTACCCTGATTTATGTTTCACACCAGTTCCATGCAGCCACTTCCATGTTACACATAAATATGAGACATTATAAATGAATCTTGCATCTGGCATACAGCTGTGACTGTCATATTTAGAATGTCACACTTACGGAAAACAGTCTTAAAATGAGTTAATTGCTAGTCACTTTCTGTCAGTTTTTCTGACCTTGGAAAGAGCCATTGATTAGTGAAAACACTGGCAAATGACAGCCAATTACATGCAAATCAATCAAAGAGAAATCAACCTCTATTTGACCTCATAATATGACTATTTATGACAAATAAGCCTTGTGGCCTTAAAAGGACATTATACAACACTCCTCAGCGTCAGAACATTCTGTTTTGTGTCAAGTGGCATTACGTTCTTGTCCTGATAATGCAACACCCTAAAATGAGCATCAATTACTAGCATTTTATAAATATCTTTGGAAATGAATTTCATCTTTTTAGACACACATGCAAAACGTATTTAGTAATTACCTCTTTATTGCTTCCTCTTGCCTTCTCCTTCTCTCACTTTTTTCCTTGAGGTAAGCCAAATTTGTTTCATTCCGCATGCGATCATTTTCACGAGCAATGTCTGAAGCATTCTGTATCACCAAAGCATCATAAGCCCTCAGTCCCTTATCTTCAATGAACTGAAGAAAATTGGCTAAGGCAGCATCTTCCTGCTTAGAAGTCATCTTCCTTCAGAAAGCAGATGATAAGGGGAGTAGTTCGTCCTGTGATGTAGAAACAGCAAGTGTGTTCAAACAATTCATCAGTGGTATGCTCAGTATTTCCAAATATTTAGCCATTTGCCTAAAGGGATTACTTTTACTGTCCGCTAAAGAAGTACAGCTCCACTAAATAGGAGTATGCGCAAATGGTCGACTGGCATAAAGAATTTTAATGAACACATTCCCCAAGAATTGAAACTATTTTGTCACCAGGAAGATCACAGCAAAATACTTGACTTCTTGTTTGCAACTTCTAAAATTCATTATTGGAATATGAGAATCTTAGGTAAATGATCCTGGAGTCCACTCAGTTTTTGTTTTAACCCTAAAAACCCTTTGAAGATTTGATGGAAGCCAGTCTGATTACATACCCATTGTCTCAGCTGGATGCAACAAATTGACACAGAAAGAATTTGTTAGTCATGCAATATTGCTGTGTCTCCTGATGAAGGGTCTTGGGCTGAAATGTCACTGTTTATTCATTTCCATGGATGCTGCCTGACCTGCTGAGTTCTCCTGGCATATTGTGTGGGCTGTCTCCATGGATCTGTGTTTATTGTTCTTGGTGGACAAGAGGATACAAAGTAATAAAGAAAAGATCTGAAAGTGGCAAGAACTCCTGCATGCTTACCACGGGGACTGCAGATATATGACCATAAAGTTTCTGCAGGGTATTTGAGGGAACTATTGACCCCAATTGCTCTCTTATGGAATTCCGGAGCCAAGCAAGAATACATTAAAAGTAATCTCAAAATCAGTTATGTTTCATGTGACTTACAGTAATGGCTGTGAAATAAACTGAACACTGAAAACAAAATGGATTCTGCAGCATTTAGGATGTACAATACTAATAATACTGCAATCCCATTTTACTAATGGGCTGAGCATCTGGCTGAATGTGTAAGAAATGATTCTAGTGCAAAGTTATAGTGTCTGGTGAAAATTGGATGACTCTATCATGATCTCAGCATTAATGATTGATAAACTATGTAGGAATGCATTGTTTTCACTTAGCTGGCCAAAATGAATTATTAATAAAATATTGGCTTATTAGTGAAGTGTGACCTTTGCAGGCAGAATGTATTGAAATGTTTAATTAAAAAAATGCTTTAATTTCTTTTTTTTTTAAGTTTACATTATTGTGAAGCTTGTCACTAGTTAGCAAGGAGAATTAATGCCACTTAACCTTCTGAGCATTGAAGGAACAGTTTTGATTTTATAGCACCCGCCCTTTCAGGTGTGGCACTTGAAAAATTATGCTTCCAACAATGAAGTAAACCAAATGATACGGAGTTAGAAGTAAATCTATTGAGACGTAACAATACACATGTAATTCATGAAATCAGTCGTGTATTAATGACCTTGATCTATTTTGCATCAGTACTGAAATGCCTTTACAGCCATGAAACGGTTAATAGAAATCTGATAAGCACACGAGCAGATTACACACACAGTCTCTCTTTTCCCCTCTGCCTCTCCGTCTCTCACAGACTCAGACATACACACACACAATGAAGAGAGAAAAAAGCAGCAAACGTACCCACATACGCTGAGATAGGAAAGCAGCTAAGAGACCTGTATCTGCTACATTTGCAATGACTAATTAACTTTTAGAGAAAGCCTTTCTCCTTTCCTGTCGACCACTGCACAGTTTGAAGGATTCTCTTCCCCAGTATCCTAAATGGGGTGACTGCTCAGAAACACTTTTCAGATCAATCTTTCCATGCAACACATTGTATGAAAGCTTTAAGTCTTCCAGACTCCCGTAGTGCACGGAGGAAAGAAAAAAGCAGGAAATTGTCAAGTGGATTTTTTCCCTTCTAGATTGCTTATCGAGCAAAAAAAAAATTGTCCTTGGGTTCTTTGTTGCAGGATTTAGCTCAGATTAAGAACAGGTGTTGCCATCCTCTTATCCACATCCATAAGAGAAACCAAAGGGGGAGGCGGCCTGTAATTTATACCCTGTTTATCAGTCTAGTGAAGAGACAGCCAGATCTTTTTCAGCCACTTTAAAGCATCGAAGGAAGCGGCACTGCCCTAATGCAATCACCTCTAGTTCACAAACAAGCCTCATTTGCACACGGTGTTTCAGCCAGGCAAAAAGAGATGAGAATAACAAATACAGGGCAGCATCTTCTAATGGCTTCCCCCTGGAGCAGACAGACGTTTCCTCAATCTCCTCATTCTCCCGTTCGGATCCAGCAGGTTCTGTGCATTCCGTCTTGTGGCATCGTTTCTCCTCCCCCATCCTTACCCACAACCACCAGCCACCACCTCCTTCCTCCCCTCCCCCCCCCCCCCCCCCCCGGTAAACACAACTCCTTAATAAGTACTGGCAGGCTTACAATCCTCAGCTGTTTTAGTCCCTGAAACTAAATGCGGATTAATCAAGGATTCTGAATGGTAAATCAACAGTCACCAACGGAGCCTACCTTCTGGTAAAAATAGCAGCCCTGTTTAGATCTGTGTGCAGTCTGTAGGTATTTACTGACCATGCAATCAACATGCCAGCACTCTGGACAGTGCTTGGCTAGACCCATCAGTGAGGGGTAGGGAGACAGTGCCTGTGGTGCCGGAGAAGGCAGCAAAGCCAGCTTACTTTGCTTTCAATTTCGGCTCCCAGGGGTCTCAAACCTCATTAGAGACTGCTGTCAAGGCAGCTTCTCATGCTTTCTCCTCCCCACAACACTCCTCTTTGATTAGGGCATTCGGTTACACAGAATTAAAACAATTCCACAGCGTAGCACTCCTTGTCTTCTCCCCTACAGCTAGGAAAATAGCCCAAGTGAATCTTTCACTGATTCACATCACTCTCACGTGACAGTAAAGGTGAATTTGCTCACGTGATGTCACTGTGAAAGGAGCAGCCAAAAGGCATTTGATGCTGAATATCTCCCATCATTTCTCTTTATTTTTCTTCCTGCCACATATGGAGCGACAGGAACTTATGGGTCATGTAGATTAATAATTTGTTGAAAAATGGAATAGAATGTGATAGGGGTCGGGGAATATTTTTATTTTATCAAAACAGGCTAGTCTTCTCCTGCTATCCAGATTGGTTATTGTGAAGAGCTTATTTCCCTGCATCACTTTCTCTAGTTGCTAATTTCCCCTCTAGTTTGTAGCACCATGGACAGCAGCCTTGAGTCAGTGTCACGCTGTAGCTGGTAAACATGATACTTTTTTTACCCTTCAATACTAACGACATTTTATTAGTGAATTTATGAGATATCTTAACAAAGACCACAGTCCACATAATGATTTGTGCAATTCCATTACCTTCCTTTCTTGAGTTAATTACAATTGTAGCTCAATCCACATTATGCTTTCTAAAGACTTTTAAGCTGTGGCTGCAGCTGCTGGTCTGTAATGCAGTGTCAGCTGGAATCCAAACAGGAGAGCCCCAGATTCCTTTGGGAATATATGCCCTTTACCTTAAAAGCCAAAATGTTAACATGTCCTTTATTTTTAATATCTTGTGCTGTTGGATTCCTTGCCTTTGCAAAAACACCTCTTGCAAATGACTGCTCAGATCAGTGAACCTAAAGACAATCAGCCAATCAGAACAAAAAGCCTTGATCTGTGAATTATTCCAAATTCACACTTCAATAAAGAACAAAACAAAACATGTATCTCGGTCTTTTTCTCTTTGATACTTCTATTTCTCTCTTTGATCTCTTTTCTCCTTTTGCGCCCTGGACCGCACACTTCATGCACAACAGTGGGAGATCAGGCAGCATGATGCCAAAGTCATTGTAACAACAACCTAAGAGGCCGATGAAAACAGCTGAGGCTTGAGTCATTTTTGATTTTTGTTCCCTACACATCTAGTGCAGCCTTACCTTCAACATCACACTCCCTGCATTACAGAATGAACTTTTGGGTATATGTTCTGTACCTGAGAAGGGACAGATTTTTCCATTGTTCTAGCTAAGTGCAAAGCACCATCTGAGTGCTTTAAATCAAAAAATATTGAATGAGGAGGCTTGGATATACTAGACAGACACTTTTCCAAAACAATACTCTGTAGCCACTTTATTAGGTTCTCTGGTACACCTGCTCATTAATGTAAATATCTAATCAGCCAATTATGAGACAGCAACTCATTGCATAAAAGCATGCAGACATGGCCCAGAGGGTCAGTTGTTATTCAGACAAAATGTGATCTAAGCGACTTTGACTGCGGAATGATTATTGGTGCCAGACAGGGTGGTCTGTGTATATCAGAAATTGCTGATCTCTTAAGATTTTTAGCCACAACAGTCTCTAGAGTGAGTGGCAATTCTGTGGTCAAAAATGTCTTGTTAATGAGAGAGGTTAGAGGAGAATGGTCAGACTGGTTCAAGCTGACTGGAAGGCAACAATAACTGAACTAACCATGTTTTACAACAGTATTGCACAGAAGAGCATCTCTGAATTCACAACATGGTGAACATTGAAATGGATGGGCTACAGCAGCAGAAGACCATGAACATATATTTAGTGGTCATTTTATTATGTACAGGAGGTAGCTAAGAAAAGTGGCCACTGTGTGTAGGTATGCTCTATTACCCTGTGCAATTATACTTAAAAGCTTTTCCTTAAGGTGTAAGCTTGCCTTTTTACCACTAAACTGAAAAAATTATATCATTTGAAAGAAGATAATTTTGGATTTGAACACTGCTTCTTACTATTGAACCTAATAGTTGGAAAGTTTCAGTTTCTGAACAAGGAGTTTAAACTAAACTACAATATCTTCCTTCCATGAAAACATAAATACAAGTTGGCGATCCTCATCCGTGCATTCAGTGAGACTTGCTCCAATTCAGAAGACACAACAGACTTAATAGCTTCCACACAGCTGCCAAAGTCAATGCGTTCAACTTAGTCTGTACTGTTAAATAAAGCATCATTTAATTGAGAGTTTCCACTCACTACAATAAAAAAGCCATTGATGTTATCTGTCACCAATGCACTGCATACTAATATTAAATGGGTATTCAGCCAACTCAGTACTAACTGGACACATAATTGATTGTCTGAGTGGAAGACATGTTGAATGGTAGTTATGGGCGTATCCATTGCTCCTTTGAATGCTACATATAAACATACTTCAGGGGAATTTTCAAATAAATTCTCTGGCAGAAGTTCTGTGCAAGAAACTGCTAAATTTATGTGCCCATTTTTAGGCATTCAAGATGGAGCTGAGTACAGGCATCTCTTCAAGTGCTGAGTGTACTCGGACTTAATGGACTCCATATTAATAAACGTGTTGTTATTTTCACTAAAACCCTTCCAGTGGGCCTTGGTGCAGCAGTGATACTCAACTCCACTAAGCTCACAGTCACTTCCATCTCTTGTAGCCCACATTAATTCCACCCTAACCAATCAATCCCCATGCTCACTAGTCCTCCTGTCACTTCACGATTTACCTGAGCTTGTCTTATTTACCTGATAAGACACATAATCTTCTTCTTCCTTTGGACAAATTGCGAGATATGAACCCCAGATCACCTTGATAATGGACCCGAACACTGAGGAAATATTCCTAACCACCCTCAAGTCTGTTCAAGTATATAGTACTGAAGAGTCTATGTACCAAAATACCTTAAAAAGTGGAATGTGGAATCAACATGTGAAAAGTTCAATGATCTCATATTCGAGCTTAACAGCAGAATGAATAGACTGGTAATCTAGAGTCTTACCCCAAATCCACATAAAAGTTTTATATTCCACTCCTCATAAGAAAATTGCATCTACTTCTAACTTTTAGATATATTGCCACTCATTTTAAAGATAATTTTTTCACATAATTCTTACTAAATTCTGGTTCACAGGGATGTTTACAGCATATTTAATCCCTTCTCTTTCCGCAAAGACAAATTCCTGGAGTTTATGAACAATTTCTCAATTTATAATACAAATGTTAATGAAGTTGGTAATTTGGTAACTGTTAACCTACATTAAAATACCTCTTACAAAGCTATGAGTCCTTTTCTCTGGCTTTGAGGGAAATTTGATCCTTCTTGCAGAACCTCTACGTGCCCTCTATGTGATTACATCAATATGTTGGGCCCAGGAGAGATCCTCAGAGATGTCAACACCAAGAACATGAAACTGTTCACCCTTTCCACCACTGACCATGCAGTCAGGACTAGTGCAGGTTCTCCCAACATCCCTTCCTGAAACCCACAGTCAATTCCTTGGTCTTGTTGATGTTGAGTGCAAAATTGTTTTGACAACACTCAACCAGCCGATCTATATCTCGCGTGTATGCCTCATCATTGAGATCATCCACAAGTTGATAAAAGGTGTTTTGAGAAGTTGGTCATATTCAGTAAAAGGTGGCATGTGAGTGCTGGGGTCCCCCTGATGCAGCTATTACTCAATACATTATTTGCTTCTTCTTTCACATGTAGCTTGACATATTCATCTGAGTCTTTCCATTGAAAGGAATTTCTACTCTGCTTCCCATTTGCTGCCCAGTTTTGACACACTTTTACTGCAATTGGTAATGCTCACTTTAATTGTAAAAAGAATTCAGTCTTTGAGGGCAATCTTTCCTTTGTTGCTTTTTGCAGTGTTTTTCATGTTTTACTGTGTTACTGACTTAGGTTTTGACAAGTATTTCGGGTGACAAAACTATTCCGGGGCAGCGACAGAAAGGCCCTAATAGAAGCTCAGTGCTTTGCTTAACACTCTGCCCTATTTTTTTCACAGACCTGATGATCTGTCAACCCTTTCCTGCAGTTTCCATTATCTGTCTAGACTTCTTGCCTCCCTTTCCCACAAAGAGGACACAACATCACATGGTTTGTCTAGCTTCTTTCATTTTGACTGGTGCACTGGCTTCTAAGCACTGGCCATTAATATCATCTGCCTTTCTTATAGCTTCTTTACTGCAGAAAATTTCCGATGTTTACCAGCTGCCCCACTTTTCTGTACCCTACCGCAGGGATCTAAATGAACATTTAAAATTGCTAACAGATGTTAGCATTCATTATTGATCTTCTCACTCCATTGAACAGCCCACTGTATGGGCATTATAGTGAATTAAATGCTGATCCAAAACAAAAAGACTGAAATCCTTGACAATCAAATGGAATAGAGAAACAGGCAAACAATTACATCAGTGTCTTTTACAACCTCAGGACAGACCAAAAGATTTTATGGTTGATTAAGTGCATTTGAAATGTATTCATTGCTATCGTGTAGGAAACTCTACTTGAAGAGAGAATTTAGGGAGTTAGGTAGAAAGCTGGAAAGCAGGACCTCCAGGGTAGTAATCTCAGGGTAGTAATTGCTGCCTGTGCTACGTGCCAGTGAGGGTAAAAATAGGAAGATTTGGTTGATGAATGCATAGCTGAGGAGCTGGTGCAAGAGGCAGGGCTTTAAAGTTCTGGATCACTGGCATCTCTTCTAAGGAAGGTATGTTCTGCACAAAATGGATGGGTTAAATCTGAAGTCGAGGGGAATCAATACCCTCATGGGCATATTTGCTAGAGCTGTTAGGGAGGGTCTGAACTACTTTGGCAGGGGGATGGGAATCAGAGTGATAGGGCCGAAGATGGGGTTGGTTTACAACTAGCAGTAGTGTGTAGTGAGACTGTCAAGAAGGACAAGAAGATGATAAGGCAAAATTGAAGTTAATAGGATGAGTTGCAGTGTAACAAAGTTCAAAGTTCAAAGTAAAATTTATTATCAGAGTACACACGTCACCGTATACAACCCTGAGATTCTTTTCCTGCGGGCATACTTAGCAAATCTATAGAACAGTAACTGTAAACAGGATCAAAGGACAACAATTAAAAACACAAAATGCTGGCAGAACTCAGCAGGCCAGACAGCATCTATGGGAGGAGGTATTGACGACATTTCGGGCCGAAACCCTTCATCGGGAAACGCTCCTTTATTTATTTTTTATTTATTTTATTTATTTCCAGCATCTGCAGATTCACTTGTGTTGTCAAAGGACAACAAGTTGTGCTCATCCAGATATAAATAAAGAGCAATAAATAATGCACATGAAATAACAAGTTAAAGTGAAACCATTGGTTCTGGGAACATCAGAGGTTGAAAGAGTGAAGTTATATTCTTTTGTTCCAAAGCCTAATAATCGAGGGGTAGTAACTGCTCTTGAACCTGGTGGTGCAAGAAGAATTTATGACTGTAGCCTGCTTGAAGCAGGTGGATACCATACACCACACACAGATGGGGACAAAATCGAAAAGAGTCATGTATACAGTACTGAAGAATTCACACAGTACATGGAATAAGGTAGATGATCTTGTAGCATATTTAGAGATTGGTAGGTATGATGTTGTGGGCATCATGAGTCATGGCTGAAAGATCATTGTTGGGAACTTAACATCCAAGGATACACATTGTATTGAAAGGACAGGCAGGTAGGCAGAGGAGATGGTGTGGGTCTGTTGTTAAAAAAAAATCAAATCCTTAAAAATAGGATTGGAAGATACAGAATTCTTGTGGATAAAGTTAAGAAACTGCAAGGGTAAAAAGACTCTGAATCAAATTGTCTATAGGTGTTACGGTCCGGTCCAGAGTCCACATTCCGGTCCTTGTTCTGGTCCGCGGACTCCGGACTCCGGGTCTTGTAGCCGTTCCTCCTTTCACCCTTGAGCCCAAGTAGTCACAGCTGTGGATCATCGTGGCTTGTTTGGACTCAAGGAGGCGCACCTGATGCCAATTGGCTGGTGGTGTATATAGGGGGCTCTGGGACTGAGTGGAGTTGGGGATTGCACTGGCTGGGAGGTTTCTTGGTTAAAGATGAGTTCTTTGAGTAAGTCTGGCAGTCACCCTTGACCTAGTTCTCTTCCTATTCCTTGCCTCTGTTGGGCAAGCCTGGCTGGACTGCTGTTGCCTGGTGGGGGGACTCTGCCCCTTTCCATCCCTTGCTGCTGTTGGGTTGTGCCCTGCAACCTACCCAGGTGCTCTGTGACTTGCTCAGGCCCCTGTGGTCCTGCCTGGGAGGTCTGGGCCCTGCCCAGGAGTTATGCGGCCTGCCCAGTGAACTCCAAGATCCTGTCTGAACTCTAAGACTCTTTTGGAACCCTAGCATCACCTTGAATGTCATGTCCCTCATGTACACCACAGTCTCCATGTCTTGTCTCTTGTTTAGTTGTTCCTGTCCTGCCCCTAGTACTTCAGTGCTTGTGTCCTGTGCTTGGGTCCAGCATCCTGTCCCCTTATGACAATAGGCCTCCAAACAGTAGCCAGGGTTTGGGCTACAAATTACAATGGGAGATGGAACACATGTGAAAAGAGCATCATTGCTTTAGTCATGGGAATTTAAATATGCAGGCAGATTGGAAAAATCTGGTTGGTGCTGGATCCCAAGAGAGAGAATTTGTAGAATGCCTATGAGATGGCTTTTTAGAGAAGCTTGTGGTTGAGCCCACTAGGGGAATGGTTATTCTGGACTGGGTGTTGTGCAATGAATCAGATTTCATTTGTTGATTATTAAGGATAAGGTCTCAGGGTACTTGGAGATGCACAATACAAGTTCAAAGTCCAATGTTTAAAGTAAATTTATTATCTGAGCACATACCTGTCACCATATACAACTGAGATTCATTTTCTTGTGGGCATGCTCAATAAATCCATAGAACAATAACCACAACAGAATCAATCAAAGAATGCACCAACTTGGGCATTCAATCAGTGTGCAAAAGACAATAACTGTAAATACAAAAAGAAAGTAATAATAATAATTAACTAATCAATACCTATTGAAAACATAAGATGAAGAGCCCATAGGTTGAGGGAATGTGAGTCTATAGGTTGAAGGAACATGGGGTGAGTGAAGTTTTCCTCTTTGGTTCAAGAGCCTGATGGTTGAGTGGGGAATAATGGTTCCTGAACCTGTTGGTGTGCTTCTTGAAGCTTCTGTTTTTGTTTTCTGATGGCAACAGCGAGATGAGAACATGTTCCAGGTCGTGACGACTCTGATGATGGATGTCAGTCAATATACTCTCCACTACCCATCTATAGAAGTTTGTCAAAGTTTTAGATGTCATGCTGAATCTTCGCAAACACCTAAGTAGGGGCACTGCCACGCTTCCTTTGTAATTACACTTATGTACAGGGCTCAAGAATGGTCCTCCAAAATAGTAACACCCAGGAATTTAAAGTTGTTGACCTTCTCTGTCTCTGATCTTCTGATGAGCACTGGCTCATGGACATCTGGTTTCCTCATCAGAAACTCAATAAACTCCCTGGCCTTGCTGACATTGAGTAAGAAGCTGTTATTACGGCATCACGCCACCAGATTTTCAGTCTTCCTCCTCTATGCTGAATCCTTTGATTTAGCCTACAACAGTGGTGTCATTGGCAAATTGAATATGGCATTGGAGCTGTGATTAGCCACACAGTCAAAAGTGTAAAATGAATAAAGTAGGGGCACCAAACACACAGCCTTCTGGTGTACCTGTGTTATTAGAAATTGGGGAGCAGATGTTGTTGCCAATCTAAAATGATTGAGGTCTGCAAGTGAGCAAATCAGGGATCCAATTGCACAGTAAAGTACTGAGGCCAAGGTCTTGGAGATCCTTGATTAGTTTTGAGGAGTTGATGGTTTTCAAAGCTGAACTGTAGTCGGTAAAGAGCATCCTGATGTATGCATCATGGCTGTCCAGATGTTCTATGGTTGAGTGAAGAATCAATGAGATAGCATCTGGTATGGACTTATTGCTCCAGTAGGCAAATTAGAGTAGAACTAAGTCACTCCTCATGCAGGGGTTGATATGTTTCATCATCTGCTTCTCAAAACACTTCACTGTTGATGTCAGTGCTACTGTACAGTACTTGGCCAATGCTTCATCTGGGCAGGATGCTTTCCATGGGCTAACCCTCCTGAAGGCTGCCTACACGTCAGCTGCAGAGACTGAAATCATAGGATTATTGGGGAATGTGGGAGTAGGTGATGCTTCCTCCATGCTTTGACAGTCAAAGCAACCATAGAAAACATTGAGCTCATCTACAATCAAAACCCTTCTGTTGCCTGTGTTACTTGATTTAACTTCATAAGAGGTGATAGCATTCAAGCCCTGTCACAACTGTCAAGCATCTTTTGTTTATTCAAGTTTTGCCACTTTGCCGGTGAGATGGCTTTCAGGAGATCATACCTGCACTCTTGTAAACTTGTTGACCTCTTGTATCTTGAACGCCTCTTACCTGGCCTTCAGCAGATTGCAGATCTTGTGGCTCATTTCACGCTTCTGGTTGGGGATGAGTCTGAATACTTATATGGAAACACAAAACTGTTTTAATAAAGTCTGTGACAACCATGGGAGTATTCTTTTGGATCCAGAGATGAGTCCTTGAACACGGGCCAGTCCACTAACTCAGAACAATCCCGTAGCCTTCCTCAGCCACCTCTTTGTTGTCCTAATCTCTGGAACTTTGCTCTTTAGCCACTGCCTGTATGCAGGTAGGAGGAGGACAGCCAAGTGATCAGATTTATTGAAATGTGTCTGGGCAAGGAACAATAGGCGTTCCTTACTCAGTACAACAGTGGTCTTGGGTATTGTGACCTCTAGTGTTGCAAGCTATGTGTTGATGGGAATTGGGTGGGGCTTTCTTCAAACAAGCCTAGCTGAAGTCCCTGACTATGATTTGAAGTGCACTGGGATGGACTGTTTTTTGTTTGGAAGCAACATCATGCGGTATCTCAAGTACTTGATTATAGTTGGCCACTGGTGGCATGTAAACTGCAGTCAAGATTATGGAGGAGAGTCTGAGTCAGAGATATCTGTTGGTCAGAGTTGACCATGGACATTGTGTCCTAGCTGTCTAGATATGTAAGCCTGGGCAGTATGATATGGAGAGCAAGCTGTTGCCCTTGCTGCAAGCCTCCCCTCTCCACACATCTAATGAACCCAAAGGAACGGCAGAGACCGATTCAGTTTGGTACATGAAGAATCGCAGGGGTTGCCAGTCAGCATTGAACTCAATGTAGGACTGCTATAGGAACTCCAGCTCCAGATTCTTCCCTTGGAGTTTACTCCTGAAGCCTTCCCCATGAGTGAGTATAGCCACAAGGCAGCGGACGTTTGAGATCAGAGTTTTCCTTCTCCTAGATGAGATGCCGACCACAGCTGATGAGCTGCATCTGCCCAAAGTGATGTTTTAAGGCACCAGTAACCCACCTTTTCCCCTTCTTTTTTCAGTAGAAACGGTTCCGCTGGGCTTAGTAGCTAAGCCAAATGTGAAGGCCAGGAGCTGGATTGGTTGTTAGAGGCTATTAGAGGCACACACACCATTGGGAGCTTTTCCCCATTACCACCCCAGCTCTAACAACCTTAAGGAACCTAGAGAAGAACTCCCAAGGAAAATAGCTCTGGGCAAGATGGTGTCAGTGACCAACACAACTATTCTGCAAGCAATTCACAGAACAACTACTTCTCTTCTCCTTCTTTTAAATATACTTCTACAAATCAGTATGTGATTGAAACCTGTAGTTTATATTTTGATGATGTGCTTTTTGGCTGACTGAGCAATCTGAAGCTTTTGGGTCAGGCTGTAAGCAGAGATGGAGTCATGATGGCACTAAATTGCGACTCCTTCATGTTCATCCCTGAAAATAACTTAGTTTCTATTTCTGAAGTCTCTCTTTTTACCTTTCAGGGTGAATGGGGTTCTGTTGAAGACCCTGACCAAGAGTTACACTCAAACTTTGGTTCTTTGCAGTGGTGGCACCCGCTCCTGGGTGATGGCGATTGGCCGCTTTTCAATATCTCAAGGACACGGCCTAGAAAATGAGCGCACCTTCAGGGTTCCAAGGTTCTGCCACCCCATGGATGGGCTGATTCTAAGCCGATAGCCACTGACTGAAGCATCGGGAGAGAACAGGACATCGGATTAGATATCAGCGGCTGTATACTAGGCAAGGTGTGTGCTCGCTCTCTCTCTCGGTGGTGAGTGAGAGATTGTTACCAATTCTCGGATCACAGGACTCGGGGGAAAAAAATGACATGACAGACTTCTAACATGGTAAGTTAGCAAGTCTTTTTTTTTATTGTGTCTTTTCTCTTGATGGAGGAGGAGTATAGGAAACTGATACAGGACTTTGTGATATGGTGCAACTCAAACTACCTGCGTCTCAATATCACCAAGACCAAGGAGATGGTGGTGGACTTTAGGAGATCTAGGCCTCATATGGAGCCAGTGATCATTAATGGAGAATGTGTGGAGCAGGTTAAGACCTATAAATATCTGGGAGTACAGTTAGACGAGAAGCTAGACTGGACTGCCAACACAGATGCCTTGTGCAGGAAGGCACAGAGTCGACTGTACTTCCTAAGAAGGTTGGCGTCATTCAATGTCTGTAGTGAGATGCTGAAGATGTTCTATAGGTCAGTTGTGGAGAGCACCCTCTTCTTTGTGGTGGCGTGTTGGGGAGGAAGCATTAAGAAGAGGGACGCCTCACGTCTTAATAAGCTGGTAAGGAAGGCGGGCTCTGTCGTGGGCAAAGTACTGGAGAGTTTAACATCGGTAGCTGAGCGAAGGGCGCTGAGTAGGCTACGGTCAATTATGGAAAACTCTGAACATCCTCTACATAGCACCATCCAGAGACAGAGAAGCAGTTTCAGCGACAGGTTACTATCGATGCAATGCTCCTTAGACAGGATGAAGAGGTCAATACTCCCCAATGCCATTAGGCTTTACAATTCAACCGCCAGGACTTAAGAACTTTTTAAAAGCTATTATTAATGCTTTTTGAGATAGTGATTTAGATGCATATCATATTTTTTTACTGAGTTAAGTATTGTATGTAATTAGTTTTGCTACAACAAGTGTATGGGACATTGGAAAAAAAGTTGAATTTCCCCATGGGGATGAATAAAGTATCTATCTATCTATCTATCTATCTATCTAAAGAGGGCACCTCTTTTTTCCTTTATTAGAGAGGGGCCTGTGGCCTGTTGAATTGTCAGGTGAACGATTAACTTTTGTTGTACTGCCCATCATGGTCTTATTGGGGGCTTTGCTATTGTGTGCTTGGTGGGTGGAGGGTGCTGATGCTTTTGTGCAGAAGCTGATGGGGGTGGGGGAGAGGGGAGAGTTGTTGCCTTGCTGTTGTGTGTGTGTGGGAGGGGGAGTAAGGGGCTTTGGGGTTCTAACATTTTGACTGTCACTCATCCTTTGGGGCACTCTTCTATTCTCGTAGATGTCTGCAAAGAAAAGGAATTCAGCATGTGTATTGTATACATTTCTCTGATATTAAATAGACCTATTGATCTATTGAAATATTTTGCTGTCTCCATGAGAATTCATTGCAATTTAGTGCAAGGTTGGGAATGGAGCGTGTGGCCTAATGGCAGAGCATGAACCTATTGGCTCCAATTCATGACCAACTCAACGATTAAAGCGTGAAACAAAACTGAAATCATTGAGGATGAGAGCGGAAGGCGAGAGGGTGTTCAGCACCCTCTACCTGTGTTTGACTGGTCTCCCTAACCCTCTTGTTGCAACTGCTGGAGGAAGGTGCAGGAGTCTTGGGTTTTGGGCGAGATTTGAGCAGCACAGCTCGTGAATTGGACTCATTTTTAGTTCGTGTTATATGTGTTATATATCTGGTTTCTGGTTACTTTTTTTATTGCTATGGTGTGTAATTTTGATTAGGGCAGACTGTCTCTGCGGCATGCAGTCAATGAATGACACAGCTTTAAATAGAACTGAACTGGGCTAAAATGAACAAAAATAGACTGTTTCAAGGACTCTGTGGTTTGATGTTTAATATTTTGTGTGTTTTCCACTCGTTTATTTGTTGCTATTTGCATGACTTTTTTTTTGGGCAATCTGTGTTTGATGTTTTTATTCAACTGGTTCCATGGCTGTCTGCAGGAAGATGAATCTCAGGGTTGTACACTATATACATACTTTGATAATAAACATACTTTGAACTTTTGAATCTTTGAATCTCTGAACAGACTGCATTTGACCATTAGGTGCACAAGGTCAGGGGAACACGAGTTCAACAAAACAGTCACATTGGCGCACTACCAAGAGATGATCATGAAACACACTCCTCCGCCTTTGAATCAGCAGTTGTTCCAAATGGAAAATCAAGAAGTCTTCTGGTTTGATCACTGTATCTGGCATGCTAGGAGAAAGCCAAGTCTCACTCAGACATAGAACACATTAGTCTCTCATTTCCCTCTGAAATAGGCCAAAGTCAGAATGATTTACTTAAGGGCAGATCATGACTGAGTGATTTCCTTAAAGTGGAATTCTTTAAGGAAATAAGCTGGATTGACAAAAGAGAGTCAATGGATGTTGCATAAAACTTGGATTTTCAGATGGCCTTCGACATGAGGCTGCCTAACAAGAGTAAGAACCTATGGTATTACAGGAAAGATACCAGCATGGATAGAGGTTTGGCTGATCGCAGAAGCAAAAAATGGGAAGAAAGGGAGCCTTTTCTGGTTGGTTGCCAGTGACTAGTAGACCAGGGTTCTGTGCTAGGCCCGATTCTTTTTCTGTTTTATGTCAATAATTTGGATAATGAAATTGATGGTCTTGTGGCCATGTCTGTGAGTGACATGAAGATAGGAGGAGGGGCAGGTAGTGTTGAGGAAGCAAGGAAACAGCAGAAGGACTTAGACAGATTAAGAGGATGGACAAAGAAGTGGCAGATGGAATACAGTGTTGGGAAGTATATGGTCATGCACTTTGGTAGAAAGAATAAAAGTGTAGCCTATTTTCTAAATGGTTAGAAAATTCAAAAATATGAGGTGCAAAGGGAATTGGGAGTCCTCATGCAGGATTTCCTAAAGGTTAACTTGCAAGTTGGGATGGAGGTGAGGAAGACAATATTAACACTCATTTCACGAGGGCTAAAATATAGAAGCAAGGATGTAATGCTGATGCTTTATTAGGCACTGGTGAGACCTCACTTGGAGCATCATGAGCAGTTTTGTGACCCTTGAAGCATGTGCTGACATCAGAGAGGGTTCACAGGAGGTTCACAGGAATGATTCCAGCAACAAAAGGGTTAACATTTGAGGAGTATTTGATGGCTTCATGCCTGTACTGACTGGAATTTATAAGAATGAGGGGTAGGTCATACCTCACGAGCCTGATTGAGTGAGTGGCAAAACAAATTGATGAAGGTAAATAAATCAGTGGGTGTGGTGTATATGGATTTTAGAAAGACATTTGATAAGTTTCTCATGGTAGGCCCATAGAGAAAATCAGGAGGCATGGGAGCCAGGAAAACATAGCAGCATGGATTCAGAGTTGGATTGCCACAGAAGGCAGAGAAAGCTACTACTTGGGGTATATTGTATTTGGAGATCAGTGACCAATGGTGCTCCACTGGAATCTGTTCTGGGACCCCTGCTTTTTGTGATTTTTATAAATTATTTGGATGAGGAAGTGAGCTTGTAAGTTTGCAGATGACACGAATGTTGGTGGGGCTGCGAAAAGTATAGAAGACTGTCATAAGTTACAATAGGACATTGACAAGATGCAGAGCCGGGCTGAGAAATGACATAGAAACATAGAAAATAGGTGCAGGAGTAGGCCATTCGGCCCTTCGAGCCTGCACCACCATTCAGTATGATCATGGCTGATCATCCAACTCAGAACCCTGTACCTGCTTTCTCTCCATACCCCCGATCCCTTTAGTCACAAGGGCCATATCTAACTTCCTCTTAAATATAGCCAATGAAATGGCCTCAACTGTTTCCTGTGGCAGAGAATTCCACAGATTCACCACTCTCTGTGTGAAGAAGTTTTCCTCATCTCGGTCCTAAAAGGCTTCCCCTTTATCCTTAAACTGTGACCCCTCATTCTGGACTTCCCCAACATCGGAAACAATCTTCCTGCACATAGCCTGTCCAATCCCTTTAGAATTTTATACGTTTCAATAAGATCCCCCCTCAATCTTCTAAATTCCAGTGAGTATAAGCCTAGTCGATCCAGTCTTTCTTCATATGAAAGTCCTGCCATCCCAGGAATCAATCTGGTGAACCTTCTCTGTACTCCCTCTATGGCAAGAATGTCTTTCCTCAGATTAGGGGACCAAAACTGCACACAATATGCAGCTCAGCCCAGAAAAGTGCAAAGTGATACAATGTGGAAGGTTGAATTTGAAGGCAGAGTACAGGGTTAATGGCAGGAATTGTAGAAGGGTGGAAGAACAGAGAAATCTTGGGATTCACATCCATAGATCCCTGAACATTACCGTGCAAGTTGATAGAATAGTTAAGAAGGCGTATGATATGTTGAGCTTCATTAGTCAGAGGATTGATTTCAAGAAATGTAAAGTAATCTTGCAGTTCTATAAAACCTTGGTTAGAACAAACTTGAAATGTTATGTTCAGTCTGATTACCTCATAATGATGTCGAAGCTTTAGAGAGGGTGCAGAAGAGGTTTACCAAGATGCTGCCTGGATATCAAGGTGTGTGTTTTGAGGAACGGTTGAGTGAGCTGGGGCTTTTCTCTTCAGATTGAAGGAGGATGAGAGGTGACTTGATGGAGCTGTACAAGATGATAAAAAGGCACAGATCAAGTGGGCAGACAGAAACTTTTTCCCAGCACCGGACAGGGTAGTAGAAGAGGGCATATTTTTAAAATAATTAGAGGGAAGTACAAGGGGACATTACAGGTAAGTTTTTTTACACAGAAAGTATAGGTGCTTGGAACATTCTGAAATTATTTGGTGGTGGTAGAAGCAAGTACATTAGAGACATTTTTAAAGGACCCTTAGATAGGGACATGAATGATAAAAAGTAGGGCTATGTCGGAGGGAAGCATTAGATTGATCTTGGAGTAGGTTATACAAGGTCAGCACAATATTGTGGCTGAAGGGAATGTCCTATACTGTGCCGTTCCATATTCTATAATTTCCTTTTGCCTTGGTTTTATTTTATAAAAAATATTTCCGAAGCAGCCCTGCCAAAACTTCAAGCCTTCTGGAGAGATAGTTTCAACTCAGTAAGTGCAGAGAATGAGCCCAATAGTTCCTTCAGAAATCTATTTTTCATATCCTCTTTGGATGGTAAAAGGAAAATGAGCAGCTGGGTGATATTCACACTGGGAAATTAGTATCTCTGGATGCATTCAAAACCTTTGAGAAGCTAACCCGTCAGAAGGAACTACTGGACAGACCATATAGCTCAATTTGTAACATTACTCCTCAGTTAAAATTCCAAAGTCTTCCTTTGATTTCTGAATTTCTGGGAGATCGTTGTGTCCAAGATCAATGTGTGCAAGAATGATCCGAAGACAATTTCTGCAAAGGCTGAGTAATAATACCCTTTTTTTTAAAGCACCAGATACTTTATTTTAATAACACCTTACTTATCGCAGCTTCATGTTGCCAGAAAACATGTTAGAAAACTATTATTTTGTGGAATTGCCAGAGCTCTTGGAGTAATCACGTGTTTAGGGTTACTTTCAGCTTAACCATTTTGCTTGCTGTACAGGAATTTTATTTATTGAGTATGCAACCGATGTATGATATCAGGCAAGATTTTCTCCAAAACCTCAGTGGCCTTATCTCCCCGGTCACTTTAAAGGACGGTTTGGTGAAAAGACTTGCAAATACCGATTTGACTTATGACACTAAGGGGAAAGAGATGCAGCGCTAGGAAGGAAACATCTGAATTAGAATCATAATAAAGAAGGTAAATGGTATTTTGAAAGAAGGACTCTGCTGCTTTGAGAGGTCAGTGACTCTCCATAGTGAGTGCTCTGAGTGCAAAGGACAGAATGGTGATGTGTGAACTGTGCTTCAAAATGCAACTATTCAAAGAAAGACTTTTAGATAACCGTCCCTGGGGAGGAAAAGGAAAGCATTCACTGAAACAATCAACCCGGAGTGCCAGGGCATGGAGAGGATTTGATTGCAGCACAGTTAGATACAGGTCCGGAATATTGTTTCAGGCGCAGCAGGTGAAAGAAAAATTAAAGGATGCAAAATAATTAAATTGGGAGAAGGAAATAAGAATCGTGTGAGTAAAACATTAGTAGTGAAGTACTAATTAAAGCATGTGACTCAAGAAGGCATCCTTAACCAAATGTATGCAGCCACAATTTCACATTCAGCTTTTCTTCCTTTCTCTCATCCTGTGATTGCTTTGTGTTCTGTGGCGTTCCATTATCTGCACTTGTTTATTCAGTCCTGATGTCTTTACTAACCCAAAGTTTCAAAAATATTTTTTAAAAATTAAATGAAAAATGCTAATCCGCCATTTCATAGTGACTGAGAGCGGGCTGGGGGGGAAATATTTATTGGTGGTACCCTGTGCTGTTGGGTGCTGAGGTGGAGATACGGCTCTACCAGAGGAGGTGTAAGGCGCTCTTTCCCTCCACTAGCCCGCAGCGCAACCTTGGGCAAGATGTAGCACTTGCTTAGCCCCCCAATCAGAGTCACACGAAGCCATGGACGCAAGTAGTGGATGGTGGTATGAGCAGCTGGTGCATATCACAATTCCTGGTTATGCGACCACTGACGCCAGGCAGATAATCTCTGAATAGTATTGATAATGGCTGGGGTCACCCATCTTGTAAAGACACTGCCCAGAAGAAAGCAATGGCAAACCACTTCTGTAGAAAAATATGCCAAGAACAATCATGGTCATGGGAACCATGATTGCCACGTCATATGACACGGCACATAAGATGATGACCCTGTGCTGAGGTTACTGTAATCATGCACTATAGCTTTGTGTTTGTGACAGTTCTGTATCTGCATTGTTTTAATCAGGCCTGGTATCTGTGCTAACCCACCAGTTCATAGTGACTGAGAGTGGGTGGTGCCCAATGGTGAGATTCCAGTAAATCATGCACTGTCGCCTTGGGTTCTGCCTAACCTTTTATTCCATCTGTGAAGATCTGTCACATAACATCCCTAAAGCCCATTTCATTTTCTACTTTGAAAATTAAAAAACCCTGCAGCTGCTGGAACTCTGATACAAAAACAGCCTGACCTGCAAAAACACTCAGAGAGAGAGAGAGAGAGAGAAAGAAACAGAGTCATTTTTTTAGGTATGAGACCCTTTCGGCCTTACAGTCTTCAAATTTGTCCTTTCTCCTTTGTCTTAGGTGTTGAATTCTATAGCAATTGTTATCTTGGTGGGCTTTGATCTGCACCCTGTTGCAGACTCTCTCTGTTTGTTCCATGCCTCCCTTTCTCTACAACTTAAAACATGTCTGTATTCTCACTTTTGCCATTATGAAGAAAAAAATCTTGACCGGAAACCATGACTTATGTTTCCCTTTCCACAGATGCTGCTTGACCTGCTGAGTGTTTCCAACATTTTCCTCTACTTGATAGGAATAATGCCTGATGGCCAGTTCCTCAGCTTCTACTAGAAGATAAGCAGCTTCAATCACGTCTGCAGCAGAAACTTGGACTGAATTAATACAAGCCCATTGAAACTAGTGTTGTAGGATGACAGCGATGTCCAGTAATTAGCTGTTTGATGGATTATGGACAGCATAACCAGAGAGAACTGGTAGCGGTTCCAGGGAACAAGAGCCAAATGCCTTCTCTTTGGGCAACAACATTCGTACCCATCTGCCACAGCAGCACCACCACCCCTGATGCTGCTTGTAAGCACTTTGCCTTATCGGTGAATTCAGAACCAAGGACAATGCTTCTGAATTCTCCAACATGTAAGGAGCTTCTCACTGTCTTCCCCCTAAATGCACTGAAGGTTAGCAGCCAATCACCTTCCAAGCTTCAGTCATTCGGGTAGGATGGCTTATATTGCTAGGAAAATGAAGACAGGCACCAATGGTATGCACAGGGGTGGTTGGTTTATCTATTTCTAATGTAACTAGATTTTATTCACAAACTATTGTGGAATGTTTATTTAGTGTTGGCTTTTATCTTCGATGTTTGGTGTACGGGCTGATGGGAAGGTAATTAGGTAAGATTGGTGGTGAATAGTAACCCGGAATTGCAAGTGGCGAAGCTGCATTCAAATTAGCGCTTCATGTACAACACCATAAGAAAAGGAACTGCCTGGTTGCCACCTGTCTTTGTCCTTTGCCTCTTCTATATATTTTCCTCCTCCTGAAAACCCTTCTCATTCAGTATACTCTTCTCAGCTTTTCAATAGAAAAGCTCTATTCACCTCTCACCTCTGGTGGGATCTATCCACCAGAGCAATGTGGAGCAGCACACCACAGACCATTCTTGACAGCCATTTAGCAGAATACTCTAAAGCTCTCTAGGGCAGTTCAGGGGATGGAATTATTGTCCTAGTATGCCTATGGTCTCAATCACATTCCGTGTGGCAACGTGGTCCTCACTGTATGAATACTGTGCACAATGGAGGTGCAGACCCCTTTTTACATCATTAGCCATCTGGTGGTTTGTCATGGTAGCTTAAATGCAGCCTGCTTCAGCAGAGGGCCACAGAATGAAAGCTGATTGCTCCCAGGGCACGGACCATGTGGTGGTGAGCAGTGAGTAGCTGCGTTGACAAGTGCCACCTGTAAAACAATGCGCCTGCAGCCAATGGTGTCTTGCATGAAGATTTACAATGGAAAAATATTGGAGTTCAAGGCTGAGAACAGAAAAGCTTGATCGGGAGCGAACTAGAGTATTAAAGGGACAAGGAACTGAAATATTAGATAGTATCTGCAGACTGAATGGAGACCTTCTACTAAGCAGTTGCGCAATCTACATTTTGTCTTCCCATTGAGGAGCAGACCACGGGCAGATTTATTTGTGCTTCTCATAGACACTAGGTTTGGTTCATCTATTTATTAATGGTTAGCAATTTTGAATGGTTTTACATTTTTCATTTGAACTTCACTATTGTGCCATATTGTAGAAATAATCATGCTGGTGCTAATTCCTAATCATTGTCAAGATATCTGTGAATGTGTTAATTTCTGATAACTGTTTTCCATTTGTAAGAACTCTTGTTGAATGGAACCAATTTCATTCATTAAATCTTGAATATTTAAGCCAAAAATAGAAGCTATTTGGGTAAATAGAAGCATGAACTGCTTTATCATGGATTTAAATCTGTTTAACATCAGACAGAAGCTTATTATTATTATATTATAACTGTTATCATGAATACTCCTACTAGCTACATTTACAGAAAATCTCATTTAACAAAATCAATGGTTTTCATCTTAGTAAAATACAAAGAAACTCCTTCTCTATGTTATTTGAAATAACATACAGTCTTCATGAGAAGAATAATATTATTAATAATTGTGGAGGATTGATGAAGATGTGAAGAGACTGCCGAGGGAAATCCTGGATGACTTTGGGACCATTAGCCGGGAATGGTAAGATGGGAATGAGGAGACAATGTCAGTGACTATATGATACGCAGGAATACGATTAGGAGGTACCACATGGTGGTGAGTGGTCTCAAAACTGGATATAACTATGTTTATAATAAGGCAGCAGCTTGGATAAAATTAGATGCCTGAGGGAAGAATACTGGATTGAGGATCAGTGATGTAGGTGAGTGAATGTTTTGGAAGGCACTAGTTTTTTTTCCCCAATTAAGGTCAACTATATTTCTGTTTCCATGCATTATCATTAACTGAACAGAGACCCCTCATTGGGAACTGGAAACTGCTGAAGAAGAATCAAGTTACAAGGTGCGGAGAATGTGTGGAAATGTAGATGTACATCTGCAAGGGTCCATCATTACAGTTATCTATTGAATTGTTACTCTGACAAGTGAGAATTCTACAACTGTGCCAAACTATCATTTTCAATTCTTGTCTCCAGTTTCAGAATGATGATTTAATTTCCTAAAGCTCTATTTGGTTATCTAATGAGAGTTATGAGCTCAGAATATTTATATACAGTGTACATGTATACACACTTATGCCCCCGTTGGCTATTAAAGATTTAGCTTAATTAGAGTATTTAGTAGTGATCATTCCTACAAAGTGCTTATATGTCCAGGCAGGTAAAATGCTGAGTGTGAATATGTGATTCATAAAAATTTAAGATGCTGCATTCTTCTGCAACTAGAGCAGAAGAAATATTATGCTAATGAGCTTCTCCTGGCAGCTGGATTAAGTAAATGTCATTCATTTGTTTTAACTAAAACTCTGCCCCAGACACTAATTTACTTGCAGCTCCCTGTCAAGAGTGCCCAAATGGGGAGAAGCTGGATGATGTAAGGTGCAAAAGCACCTTTTGCAACCTCAAGACACCCTAAAATAATTGACAGTTAACAAAGCACCTCTCCTCTTCAGGATTCAATCATACCCTTTTCCCCTGAACTTTTCTGCTCTCCAATAATGAAATTGTGTATTTAGGAGACAGGTCGCTCTAGGCAAATACAACACCAAAATTCTAAGAAGCACTCGAAGGTTTTCAGTCATAGATTTATAAGGCCATTTAACCAAAATGGTCCATTCCAGTTCTTATGGATCACATAAAACTGTTCTAACTACCAACACGACTGTTGTTTTGTCTCTCATGATGAAAAAGTGGATCTTCTGCAACATAGGGGAAATTTGGAGCTAGTATGCACAGAATAAGCTCCCACAAAGAACAATAAAATAATGCTTCAATACAAACTGATAATGAGTTTGGTGACATGGGATAAATATTGGCCGTAACATAAGGGAAATCTCTGCAGCTCTTCTTTGAAATATTGCCAAGGCATCTTTTATGCCTATCTGAAGGGAGCATTATCTCAAAGGTTTAACATCTGATATTGCATCTCTCCCTTCAGTGCTGCACTGAAGAACCAGCCTAAATATAGTGTGGCAGTCTGTCTCAAATGGAGCTCGAGCCAGCAACCTACTGAGATTCTAAGGCACGAAATCTGCCTGAGAGCCAGGCCAGTGAACTCATTGTATGAAAATTAACCCACTAACATAATTGCTTATAATGGTATTTCCATGGATAGTGAGTTCAAAGTAAATTTATTATCAATTTTCATATATGTCTGAGATTCATTTTCTTGTGGGCATATTCAATAAATCCATAATAGAATAATAAGAATAATAGAATTAATAGAAGACCACACAAACTTTGGCATTCAATCAGTGTGCAAAAGACAACAAACTATGCAAATACAAAAAGGAAGAAATAATAATAAGAAATAAATAAGCAATAAGCATCGAGAACATGGGATGAAGAATCCTTGAAAGTGAATCCATGGGTTGTGGGAACAGTTCAGTGATGGGGCAAGTGAAGTTGATTGAAGTTATCCCCATCGATTCAAGAGCCTGATGGCTGAGGTTTAATAACTGTTCCTGAACCTGGCAGTTTGAGTCCTGAGGCTCCTGTAGCTTCATCCCAATGGCAAAAGCAAGAAGAGGGCATGACCTGGGTGGAGGGGATCCCTGATGATGAATGCTGCTTTCCTGCAACAACACTTCGTGTAGGTGCACTTAATGGTGGGGAGGGCCTTACCAATGACAGACTGGGCTGTATCCGCTACTTTTTGTAGGGTTTTCTGCTCAAGAGCATTGGTGTTTCCATAGCAGGCTGTGATGCAGTCAGTCAATATACTCTCCACTGACATAAGAGGTTGTTGTGGCACCACTCAGCCATATTTTCAATCTCCCTCCTACATGATGAATCGTCACCACCTTTGATTCAGGCTACGAAAGTGGTGTCAGCAAACTTAAACATGGCAGTGGGGCTGACTTTAGCCCCACAGTTATAGGTGTAAAACAAGTAGAGCAGGGCACTAAGCACACAGCCTTGCAGTGCACCTGGGCTGTTGGAGACTGTGGAGGAGGTGTTGTTGCCAATCTGAACTGATTAGGGGATGCAGGTGAGGAAATCGAGGATCCAATTGCACAAGGATGTATTGACGCCAAAGTATTGAAGCTTATAGTTTTGGGTGGTTGATGGCATGGAATGCCGAGATGTAGTTGATAAAGGGCATCCTGATGTATGCAGCTTTGCTGTCCATATTTTCCAAAGCTAAGTGAAGAGCCAATGAGATGGCATCAGCTGTGTACCTGGTAAGCAAATTAGAGCAGATCCAAGTCGCTTCTCAGGGAGGAGTTGATAGGTTTCGTCACCAGCCTCTCAAAACACTTTATCACTGTGGACGTAAGTGCCACTGGATGGTAGCCATCGAGGCAGGTTACTCCGTTCTTCTCAGGCACCGATATAAGTGAAGTCTGCTTGAAGCAGGTGGGTACCTTAGACTGCCAAATGTGAGATTAAAGATCTCAGTGACCACTCCAGACAGTTGATTCAATCACACATTAACAGTCTGATCTTCTCTTTAACTTCATGGAATTGGCCTCTTAAAAGAAGAACTGTTACGGCCAGTTTAGCACTAAGATTTTGAAGACGCAAATAAGAGAACAAAAATTGAATGAATTTGAGGGCCATTCAGCACAAACAGTCCACAGCAGTGCTTATTGATCACATGAACCTCTCTCTAACAACTTGTGGCATGGCCTTCTGTTCTTTACATCTTATTTACTTCTTCAGCTTTCCCTTAAATGCATCAAAGCTATTCACATCAACTCCTCCTTGTTGTGATTTTCAGATATCCAGTATGCTTAAGTTCCCTATAAGGTTGAGATACATTCTAGATTGCACTGGGTCACTGTGATGGTACTGATGGCTCTTTTCTTTGCAGATCCCATAATGCCAAGGAGAGTGTAGGTTCTGCACAGCAAGCAGCCAGCAGAACCTCCACACCCCTCCCCTACAGGTTTGCATCGTACCCTCTACCACTGTCCCTGGCACTGCTCTACCAGCTCCTGGTAATTGACTTGACCACACTCTAATGCCTCCTCAATCCAATCTTCCAATGCATTGTCGGTTTACCATGACCACCTGCTTCGAGGTTTCTGACAGAATTATGACTTATTATAGATTACCTTTTATGTGCAGTTGCTGCTTTATGTTCACATAAATGGAAACAGCTCTTCTAGCTCTGATCAATGCTATATAACCCTCTCACCGTGAGCTCGTAATGGGTTAGCTATTACTGTGAATACAAACTAACAGCAGTATAACTCTATAATACATGGGAATAATGATGCAGAGGCCATTTCCAATAAATAAACAGATCTAGGGTAAATATGATCTGGGTAAACTGAAAACATAAAAGTGTGAATGCTTTTTTAGGGGAAAATAAGGCTATTAGCTGTATGAATACTGACACACCTATACAACTTTACTGTATACCAGAAAGCAATAATTCAGCTCACACCCGTACAATCTTAGGTCAAAATTGTGTTGACAAAATATTGTAAACTCTAACAAACCAAACCAAAATTGTTCTGCACTGAAGCGAAAACTATCTACGCAGTGTCCAACGAAAATGTCATCGAGCTTTCTCCAATGTTGTGTGCTAGCCACTAACTGACCGTTACCTGCCTGTTCTACGTGAAACCATTGACTGCTTGAGGATTTTATGACATTTGTAACTGTCCTTCCAAATTTGCTTCTGTGAGCCATGTTTGTTCTCCATTTTCCTTTCCTTCATCTCCCTCCTTCTTTGATCCCATACTCTCTATAGAAGATGGCTACCTCTCTTTTCCCATGCTCGCCCTAGAAAAAAAGTTAACAAAAAAATCCCATTCGCGAATTACAACAAGCCTAACGTAATCAACTGAATTTTTATTTTAAACAGCAAAATGAAATACTTGATTGCAACTGTATATTATCAGTATATTAATGTAATTAAAAATCACTTTTTTAATATAGATTTATATTTTAAGGAGATCTGCAGAAAGTAAAATGCTCAACAGTATAACTGCATTAATAAAGTACCTAGTCTTAAACCAGGGTATTAACGTTACATCACGCCAAATTGTCATTGATTGATGGATCATACAGCAAGGATATAGGCCTTTCAGTCCACTCAGTTCAAGCAGGGCCTCAACCTAACTTATCCCATTATTTTCTCCTCATATTCCTCCATCACTCACCACACAATATGGACAATTTAGAGCAGTTAATTAATCTGTTAACTCCTATGCTTTTGGAAAACTGGAGAACCCAAAGGAAAACCATTTGGTCACAGGGAGGACTTACTAACTCCACCTGATAACACCAAGGGCCAGGACTGAACTTGGGTTGCTGCATTTCTGAGATAGAAACTCCACTTGCTGCATCACCATGATTCCTTGCACCCCTACTCATTTTTCAGCCAAACTCCATCACCGCCAACACCACTAGAACTATGATCTTTGACCCTAACCCTAAGCCTAGACAAAAAGTTACAGAAAGTATTAGGAATACAAAAAGTGGTGGCGTCCCAAAAAAAAAATGTGGAGAAGATATACAAACACAAGCAGCCTGGAAACTCAAAACCTAACTTTTCTCCTGAGCAATTATTGATGGCGTTGCCACCAAACCCTATATTCCATAAAAGTAAATTAGAAAAAAATAATTAGATCTAATGGACTCCATTAAATTGGTCATTACATTATCTGATTATCTTTAATTTCACTCTGCAGTACATTCACTGGATTTACAAAGAAAAAATAAGCATGTTTGTGCCTGTTCACAGAGTGTCTGTAGTTGTCTGTGAGTGTGAAAGGTATATGTCACAATAACATTTAGTCAGTAAAGTAAGGTCAACATTTACACAATTAATAGATTGAATTCCTTGTATTACCAATTGAAGGAACAGGAAGATAATGGTTAATTTACCCTTATAATAAGAAGACTGCAAAAACAGTTTTAATTCACAATCATTGTATTACCATGCAAATCATATCTAGCTTCCTAGTCCAACTCAAAGGCCTTTTACAAAGGTGAATGTGACACTACAAATAATTTTGACAAGGGAAGAAAATGGAATAGACAGTCAGAAGTGAAGTCTGAGCAAAGCCATGACAGATGAAGGCCAGAGAAATGATAAGTGTGGCATAAAATATTTCCCCTTTCCCATATATCAAAATGGTTTGAAGTCATTGGATAAATCTATTGAATGTTTGTAATAGTCCTAGGGTTAAATGGGACAACATGACACTCATTTCTCAGACACTATGGGCCTCCTAGGCATCAGAATGGTAGTCAGGAAGCATGCATGAGCCTCTGATTGGATGTGATCTGCTTGCCATTTGAGAAGCATGATTTATGTACCTATTTCCTCCCTTGGATGGCGTCACAGCATGCTGCAGCTTCACTTTATCTGCCACTGAAAACACCCTTAGTGACTTTGTAAGTCCGTTGGAGCAGACTCTCAGCCAGCCTCCTCTATTCCAACCTCCATAAGGTGAACCATCGAACACTCAGTTGCCCATGGCCCAACTCAGACTCATTCCCAGTTATCCATGATTCCTGTGTCCAGGACCAGGATGTCCGCAGTATCCAGGACATCTTCAAAGAGCAATGCCTCAAAAAGTCGGCATCCAGCATTAAGGATCCCCATCACCCAGGTCATGCCTTGTTCTCATTGCTACCATCAGGAAAGAGGTACAGAAGCCTGATGGCACATACTCAATGATTTTGGAACAGCTTTTACCCCTCTGCCATCTGATTTCTGAATGGACATTGAACCTATGAATGCTACCTGACTACTTTTTTATTTCCATTTTTGCACTACTTATTTAATAAATATATTCACTGTAATTCACAGTTTTATTCATTCTGTTATTATGTATTGCATTGTACTGGTGCCGCACAGTCAACAACTTTCACAACATATGCTGGTGATTCTGATTCTGAATCTGATCCCAGTTAAGCCAAGTGTCAGTATGAAAAGCTAGGTCATGTGTATTAAAACTCTTCATTGTACTACCCTCAAATTGCCTCTTACAATTTAACAAAATATCTATCCTCCTTCAGTCTTGGTTGCAATTTTATTTTAATTCTAAAATATACATTATTCATCATCTATATAGTATGTACAATTACCACTGATTCGTCACTACCTTTGTTGTATCATAATTTCAATTCTTTCTCTTAGAATGCTTCAACATTACTCATCTTTCCTCCCTAAACAATGAAGGCCCCTGTCTATCCAGGGGCAAGACCTTAGACTGTAGACCTTTCTCACACAGGTTCTGTGTGCCCACAGTGAGCATCAGTGCATCACAGAGCACATACTTCTACAACTAGAAATGTGTCACTTGGCAATATTCGCTTATGATATTGCCTTTTACCAGAGGACCAAGAAATAATGAGTAGAGCAAAGTGTGGTCTTCACTAAGTTGTAATTACTTTGCCATAGATGGCCCTCCCTTTTAAAGTGCCTCAGATCTAAGATGCCCATCTCCTTTAGACACTTCATGACATCTGTATCATTGACAAAGCTCTTAAGGATGACTGAATTTCAAATTTTATTTGATCATACATCTCTGAAGTGCTCTGGGACATATTGTCTCATTATAGGTGTAAACAAAATGGAAGCTGTTGCAATAATCTACTTGTGCCTAAAATAGACAATATTATAACTTTCTATTTGAATGATGGATGGAATAACTATGTCAAGTTCCAGCTGAATATTTAGTTAGACCAAAGCAATTCTAGCTTAAAACTGGATCATATATGTGAGGTGGTTTCTACACGTGGTGTCCTTTTCAGAATGTTGGGGCTTATGATTCACAACCAGTGCTTCCTTAACCGTATTTGTACTGAATAGAAATTCTCTGCACTTGGCTGAGGCAATCAAAAGTGGATGACCCTGTACTTAACCACCCAATAGTTAATATGCAGCTCTTCATAAAGTAGATAGCTTGTGTCAGACAACTGCCATAATCAATAGTATAGCTACACCAGTGTTTTAAAGCAGCCATGATGATGATAAAGCAGGTTATTGTTCCAATCTGCAAAAAGAGTCATGTAGCTGATAATGAGGTAGTTTCTTAGGACTGAAGCTGTATTTCTAATAGAGAGTATATAGTAATTCTAACCTGCTAAGATCTGAGATTCATAGTAGTGAGATATACAGACTAGATGAGGAGCACATTACAAATAGTGAGGTGTTCTATCTAGACTGAGAACTCTATTACTGAAACAGAGAAATTGAGGTTAGACTGGATTTTCTGAAGGGCATTAGTGAACAACATCATAGCTATTTAATTTATTATCTGGGTTTAAATTCCTCGGCTGCTGTGTTGGGATTTGAACTCATGTCTCTACATTGTTAAAGCAATTGAATGGAATACTATCCCTGCGACATAATCACTATGCTTCCATGACCCATGTTGAGACCAAAGGAAAGTGAGAGAGGTGAGGGTTTCATAATGATTAAATTAATTTATCACCATCATAATGAAAGAAAAGCTGTTTAATGTGATGAGTCTGGTAAAGCACTCAGAAAATGTCATCTTACTCTGGCAACCCAGCTATACAAAATCTCTGAACGAGTAACAAAATTGGCAGAGCTTTCATATGGGGCATATCAATCCGCCAGAAATACTGCCGGCATCAGCAACGTTAGCAGGCAAAATCTCATCACTAAGTAGGCTGCAGGGTGAGGAGCTGAAAGAAAAGCAAATATTCGAGGTGTCAGTGGGTCCAGGTTTCTGATCTCTGAAATTGGCCTTCATTGTTCCTGCCTTTCTACACATTAATGAATTAATTTCTACCCTCAGACATTGAACTGAGATCTCATTTGCCTGGTCAGCTGGATGTAAGAATTCCTGGCACACTGTTGCCGAGAAGCAGAGAGCCCTCCCGGTGAACTGAACAATATTCATCCATTAAGCAAGATTAACTGCTGTACTGCATGTGAGACCTTACTGCACATACATTCACTACCTTCGGATTTTGTACATAATAAGTGACCACATTTACAATGTAATTAATTGGCTGTGAAGTGCTTCAGGCAATTCTGTCAGACTGAAAGATTTTATATAACTTCAATACGTTCTTCATTATAAAATGTGAAATATGGGAAAAAGAATTGTTTTTTTTTCATCGAAGGGTGGCAGAACTGTAACTTATTCTTTATTTCTTCTGGTTCAGTTATTTCTACAATTCGTGCATAAAGCTAATGTAGCAATTAAAATATAATTAAAATTATGTACTTAGTACAGGAAGCAATTTGCATGGGATCTTGTTTTGTGAATGGGTAATCTATTTAGTAACTAGCATTTCACAAAAGGGCCAACATTTTACACGTCTGTAAGGAGTTTATATGTTCTCGCCATGACAGGGTGGGTTTCCTCCCATAATCCAAAGATGTACCGGTTAGCAGGTTAACTGGCCATGGTTAATTATCCTGTGTTTAGGTGGGATAGAGCGGCTTGTCCCATGACAGTTTGAGCAGGTGTCTGGGGCCAGGGTCAACCGCACAGAGAGCGAAGCCATGCTCTTTGGCAACTGGCCCGACCGATCCAGCATCCCCTTCACCATCAGGTCTGATCACGTGAAGGTGTTGGGGATCTGGTTCGGAGGGGCCGAGGCATGCAACAAGAACTGGCAGTAGTGGACTGCCCAGGTCAAACAGAAACTTGGACTGTGGGGAGGACGCTCCCTATCGATAGCGGGCAAGAACCTGGTCATCAGGTGTGAGGTACTCTCAGGGCTGCTGTACTTGGCACAGGTGTGGCCAGTCCCCCGCTCCTTCAGCTCGGAAATCACCCGAGCCGTCTTCAGATTCGTCTGGAGATCCAAGATGGAGCGGGTCAGACGGACCACCATGCACAAGTCCCTGGCCAACGGGGGCAAAAACGTCCCCAATGTCGCCCTTACCCTGATGGCCAGCTTTGTGTGTGGCTGCATCAGGTTGTGTGCGGATCCCAGGTACGTGGGCAGCAAGTACCACTTTGTGCCCAGGTTCTACCTGTCGCCCTGACTACGAAGGATGGGTCTGGCCCCTTTCCCGCGCAACACCCCTGTCAGCTGGTCGTTGCTGCCATACCTGTTCTTCGTAGAGAAGTTCTTTCAGGTCAACGCCTTTGACCACAGGGCCATCAGGCAGTGGTCAGCACGTAAGGTCCTGCAGACACTGCAGGAGAAGGACGAGATGGACACAGTGGGGTGGTTCCCTGAACAGACCATCCAGTTCAACTGGCAAAATGCCTCATTGCCAGACCTCACCAACAGGCACCAAGACCTCGCTTGGCTGGCGGTGAGAGGGGCCCTCCCAGTCCGATCCCTCCTGTATGCCCGGAACGTCGTCTCCACATCCTGCTGCCCACGGGAGGACTGCAGTGAGGAGGAGTCAGTGACCCACCTCTTTGCACACTGTGGGTTCGCCGAGAAGGTGTGGAGGAGGATGGAAGGGACAGTGTCGATGTTCATCCCCAGCAGCTGCGTAACAGAGGACTCTCTGATCTACGGGCTGTTCCTGGGGACGCACACAGAGACCAACATCCGGTGCTGCTGGCAGATCATCAACTCGGTGAAAGACGCTCTTTGGTCACCCCGAAACTTGATGGTCTACCAGCACACGGAGATGTCCATGTGAGAATGCTGCCGACTGGCACAGACTCAGCTGCAGGAGTATGTGCTGAGGGACGCACTCAAACTCGATGCAGCCACCGCAAGGGCCCAGTGGGGAAGGACCACAGTCTAGGGTTCTTCTCCCGCAGGAGTTGAGGGGTAGGAGGGGTGGTGTGTATACCCCTAAACAAGTGTATGTAAATATGGAATAACAGAGTGCCACGTGGGTGGTGAAAAGTGTAAAATGTAAAGACAGCAATGGAAACAGTTGTAAAGGATTGAAAGTCATTGAATGGTCTATTGTATATAATTTTATTTTGAATAAAGTATATTTTGTTTAATAAAAAAAATTCCCAAGTTTTAAAAAAGTCACATTCCACTCAAAGTCCTCATTCACTGGTTTATGAGAGAACGAGTCATATTCAACATCCTTAAGACAAATATCTTCTAACAAAGAGCACCCCTTCACCCCGTGTCAGAAACAATAAAGACCCCTGGAAGTACATATTTTGGAAATGCCCCTCAAGAGTAAAACTCATTATCACTCTCAGTGTTCCAGCAAAATCTTTGGCCTAATGAGGAAATGAATGCCTGACCTCAAATTTGGCTCAAAACTCATTTCGTGTTTCACTAGTTCTCTAAAAGACTTTTTCTTTATTTATAATAATATATAGAAAAATATTAACAAGTTTCCTCTACATTGTCTTACAACATGTCAACACCATTTATGTTTCAACCTTAACAAATGCACCCATGAAGTATATGCGCGAAAGGTTTTCACTGTAACTCAGTACATGTGTCAATAACAAAGGAGATATATACAGAAAGGTGCTGGGAAAGAGCCAGTAGCATCATGAAGGATCCTACCCACCCTGCTCATGGATTGTTCCTCCCAATCTCATCAGGAAGGAGGCGTGGATTCCTGCCAGGACCAGCATACACAAGAAAAGTTACTTTCCCTAAACTAAGGCTGATCAACACCTCTGCCCACTAACCCACCCGTCTGCACCCCCAAGCACCATTACTTTATCATTTCCTATCAGTCACGTTACGTACAGACACTCCTGTGCCTAGCTTCACTTTATGGACTTCACTTTAGTAAATCTTTTATATAAATTATCTTTTCTATCTTATTGTGCTTTTCTTTCATGCTGCCTCAGATCTGGAGTAACAATTATTTTGTTCTCCTTTACACTTGTGCACGAGAGATGACATGAAACAATCTTGAATCTTGGAGAGCATTCTGACTGGTTTCATCGCAGTCTGGTGTGGAGGCTCCAATGCCCAGGATTGCAGGAGGTTATAGATGCTGCCAGTTCCATCTGGGAACAACCCTCACGACTATTAAGGAGATCTTCAAGATGCAGTGCCTGAAAAAATTGAAGCTGGTGAGGAGGACCTTCGCCATCTGGGACATGCTCTTTTCCGATTGCTACCACTGGGGAGGAGGCATAGGAGCCAAGCCAGGCAACAATTCAGAAACAGCTTCTTTCCCTCCACCATCAGGTCTCTGAATGGTCCATGAACTCATGAACACTACCTCGCTATTCCTATTTCATTTATTTATTTTTGTAACTTCATAGGTTTATTTCTTTGTACTCGACTGCTCTCCCAAAACAGATTTGATGTCAGTGACAATAAATCTGATTCTTGTCTATATTCCCATCCACTTATCATGATGTAGTAAGTTTCACACCAAGCTGGCTATGCTAAAGATTCCCTCCTATCTATGCAGTGAAAAGTGCAATGAGGCATTATTGGAATATCCCCACTGCGCACTTCATTTACTTAGTGATTGTAAGATTCAACCGCAAGATAAACAGCTTGTATTTATATTACCTCTATTAAAGAAACAAATCATCCTGAAACATTATTAAAAGAAATTAACATCGAGCTGCATGAAGACTAGTCAGACCTGGAACTGATAGATTTTACACGCTATCTTAATTGAGGAGTGTGAGGCAGGGAGCATCAGGAAGGGAACTCCAGAACCTTAGGGCCAAGGAGGTTGAGGGCCCAGCTATTAGCAATACTGAAATGAGCCTTGGCAATGATGAGAAACTGCACAGTGGTGTAGCAGTTAGTATAACGCTATTGCAGCACCAGTAACCCAGGTTCAATTCGGCCACTGTCTGTAAGGAGTTTGTACGTTCTCCCCGTAACCACGTGGGTTTCTCTGGGTACTCCCGTTTTCTCCCACATTCCAAAGATGCACCGATTAGTAAGTTAATTAGTCACATGGGTGAAACTGGGCAGTATAGGCTCATTGGGCTTGTTATCGTGTTATATCTGTAAATAATTTTTTTTTAAAAAGCAGAAGCATTGAAGCAGAAAACAGCTGAGCCTGCACACGTGTATATCTAACCTGCTGGTTATGAGCTTGCTGCTGAAATTCAGTAACCATAGCCTGCCTGGGCCTTTCCTCCCCTCGTCTTTATTTCAGAGGAAGTGGAACACTGTTCAACTCTGAATGCTTGTGAGTCTCCTTTGTTTGTCATCCACACTGCAATTCCTGTCGCTCTCTTATTTATAGCTCATTTCCTAATTAATGTCATCAAAGGTGATTATAACCTCAGAAAATTACTTTGGAGTCAAAGGATGGATGTGATCTGCTTTTAACTGATCTTCAAGATGGTTCTGGAACCTTAGTTGGTAAAACATACAGCACGTTACAGGCCCTTCGGCCCACAATGTTGTGCTGACCATGTAACCTACCCTAGAAACTACCTAGAATTTCCCTAGCGCATAGCCCTCTATTTTTCTAAGCTCTGTGTACCTACCTAAGAGTCTCTTAAAAGACCCTATCGTATTCACTTCCACCACCTTCGCTGGCAGTGCATTCCATGCACCCACCATTCTCTGTTTGAAAGAGTTACCTCTGACATCCCCTTTATACCAGCTTTCAAGCACCTTAAAACTACACCCCAACATGTTAGTCATTTCAGAACATATGGAATGTTCTTTGAGTTTAACTAAAATGTTTATCCTGCGCTCACCGAAGAATGGTGTAATATTTTTCTGACAGCCATCCTTTTCCTCTATGGTCCCATCCTCTTTTATGGTCTCACTATATGTGTGCTTCCAAATTACTGCTGTCCTTGTAGTAAATCTGCTTCCACCTACTCCTGATGTCAGAAGTAGAAACTGCACACAGTGTCCAACTATAGCTTGGCTTCCATCATTGCCTTCTTGTTTTGTTCCCAATGGTGCAATTAATTTTGATCACAGTGTTGTGATGAAGGAAGAAGTTGGTGCAGATGGTGCAGGTCTGAAGGAACAGAATGGGCAAAGTGTGAAGAATAATGGGCAAAGTGGATCCAAGAACCGAACAAATGAGGAACCGCTCAAGATGAACTGTAAAGAGACCTGCTGGTACTGCATCAGCTGACATCAGCTGACCTGGCATCTTTGAAGGAGAGTCTGACACAAATAATACCTGCTGTGATTTGAGTCATTTAACAACAGACACTAAAGCTGTCTGGTGCTTTAGGTTGTACATGATGTGATTGGAGAATCAATCGTAACTACCCTTCAAAGCACAGCAGCGAACCAAACACAAATCTTCTGAAGAGGCTCTGTCTGAGAATAGCCTACCTTTACACTTGGTACAATAAAAAATAAATATGACATTAATCTACCTGGAGTTATTGGCATCCTCCATGCATTTAATCTTGTCATTGCCAGTATGTTCCCATCTGTGTGAATTATTGTAAAGTCTGTGGGAAGTTTTACTTCAGTCTTCAGTGCGATTATCTAGACTGAGAAGAAATAAAACAAGCAGGAGCCAAACTTTAGTTTCTCAAAATGTGGAACAGTCTGTAAAGATCAGTAAAACCCTGTCTGAGAAGACAAAATTGCCAAAATGAAAATTCAAGTTGGTATGTAGAAGTTGGAAGCTGAAAAAAGATTCTAATATGGATTATTGAAATGTTGCTCCTGAAAGAAATAAAATTTTGCCTGCTCTAAACCATAACCATTCTTTAAGTTTCAGTAGAAATATTATAGTACTAGTGCGAACACTCGAATCGAGTATGAAGTTCTCCTAGGGGTTGTCTATCGGTGGGTCTTCAGATTGCTTCAGAGGCCATTCCGGGATCCATGTACGATAGATGGGAATGCCTGTGCATGATTTGTTTAACGTGAAGAGGCTGATGCACAGGCAGACACCACACAATAAGACCATATAAACGTAGGAGAGAATGAGGACATTCAGACCATTAAGTCTACTGTACCATTCCATCATGGCTGAGTTACTATCCCTTTCAACTCCATACTCCTTGCTTCTTTCTGTAACCTTTGATGCCCTGACTAATCAAGAACCTCCACTTTAAATATACCCATTTAGTTGGCCTCTACAGTCATCTGTGGCAATAAATTCTGCAGATTCACCACACTGTGACTAAAGAAATTCCTCTTCATCTTTTAAATGATCATCCCTCTATTTTGAGCCTGTGCCCTCTGGAACTAAACTCCCCTGCCATAAGAATCATTCTGTCCACATCCATTCTATTTGGCCTTTCAATATTTGATGTTTCAAAAAGACCCCTCTCATTCTGCTAACTCTAGTGAGGATAGGCCGAGAACCATCACTGCTCCTCATAGGTTATACTGTTCATTCCTGGAATCATTCTCCTGAGGCTCCTCTAGACCCTCTCCAATGTCAGCACATCTTTTCTTAAAAAAGGGCCCAAAACTGCTCACAATTCTTTGTGCAGTCTGGCCAATGCCTTATAAAGCCTCAGTACACTGTATTACATTTTTGCTTTTATATTCTAGTCCTCTCAAACTGAATGCTAGCATTGCATTTGCCTTCCTCACCACCAACTCAGCCTGCAAGTTAACCTTTAGAGACTCTCAACTCTTTGCACTTCTAATTTCTGAATTTTCTTTCTATTTAGAAAATATTTTACGTCTTTAATCCTTTCACCAAATTGTATACCCATACACTTCCCTACACTATATTCCATCTGCCAATTATCCCAATCTGTCTAAGTCTGTCTGTAGACACCCTGCTCCTTCACCTAGGCTCATATCATCCCCAAACTTCACCATCAATTTCTTTATCAAACTCATTGACATATAATGTGAAAAGAAACAGTACCAACACCAACCCCTGCAACAAACCATTATTCGCCAGCCCCCAACCAGAAAAGGCCCACTTTATTCGCACTCATTGCCTTCTGCCAGTCAGCCAATCTGCTATCCATGCTAGTATTCTTCCTGTAATACTGTGGGCTCATAGCTCTTAGCTCTCATGTGTGGCACCTTGTCAAAGACCTTCTTAAAATCCAAATAAATCAGAATCAGAATCAGATTTGTTATCACCGGCATGTGACGTGAAATTTCAGCAGTTCAATGCAATACACTACATAATCTAGCAAAGGGGAAAGAAAATAATAATAATAAATAAACAAATAAATCAATGATGTATATTGAATGGATTTTTTAAAAATCTGCAAAAACAGAAATACTGTATATTTTAAAAAGTGAGGTAGTGTCCAAAGCTTCAAAGTCCATTTAGGAATCGGATGGCAAAGGGGAAGAAGCTGTTCCTGAATCATTGCGTGTGTGTCTTCAGGCTTCTGTACCTCCTACCTGATGGTAACAGTGAGAAAAGGGCATGCCCTGGGTGCTGGGGGTCGTTAATAATGGATGCTGCCTTTCTGAGACACCGCTCCCTAAAGATGTCCTGGGTACTTCGTAGGCTAGTGCCCAAGATGGAGCTGACTAGATTTACAACCTTCTGCAGCTTCTTTCGGTCCTGTGCAGTAACCCCTCCAGACCAGACAGTGATGCAGCCTGTCAGAATGCTCTCCAAGGTACAACTATAGAAGTTTTTGAGTGTACTTGTTGACATGCCAAGTTGCTTCAAACTCCTAATGAAGTATAGCCACTGTCTTGCCTTCTTTATGATTACATCAATATGTTGGAATCAGGTTAGATCCTCAGAGATCTTGACACCCTGGAACTTGAAGCTGCTCACTCTCTCCACTTCTGATCCCTCTATGAGGATTGGTATGTGTTCCTTTGTCTTACCCTTCCGGAAGTCCACAATCAGCTCTTTTGTCTTACTGACGTTGAGTACAAGGTTGTTGAGTGCACCACTCCACTAGTTGACATATCTCACTCCTGTACGCCCTTCGTCATCACCTGAGATTCTACCAACAATGGTTGTATCGTCAGCAAATTTATAGATTTGCAGTAAACAACATAAAACCACAAGCTGCTCTAAAAAAATGATCTCACAGATGTTCTACAAATTCTCTCTCTTGCAGCATCAACCGAATTTTCCCAATCTATCTACATATTGAAATCCCACATGAGGACTGCAACTTTGCCCTTTTCACATGCCTTTTCTATCTTCCATTATAATCAGTAGCCTACATCTTAGCTACTCTTTGGAGGCCTGGATATAATTCCCATCAGGATCTCTTTACCCTTGTAGTTTCTTAACTCTACCCACAAGGATTCTACATCTTCCTATTGTATGTCACCTCTTTCTTCCAAACTTCTCTTCAGGACCTCATCCTTTTCCCTACCCACAGTATGTCATTGGTACCAATATGTACAACAACTTCTGCTGCTCATCCTCCCCCTTCAGAATGCTGTGGACCCAATCTGAGATATCACTGACCCTGGCAGCTGGGAGGCAACATACCATCTCTCTCATGCCCACAAAATCTCCGGTCTGCTCCTCTGGCTGTAGAACCCCTATCACTACTTCACACATCTTTTCCCCCACAGCACCCCACCACTTCCCTTCTGAGCTAATGAGCCAGACACAGTTCTGGTGATGTGATCACTGCGGCTTCCCCCTGGAAGATGTCCCCACCACCTGTATCTAAAGTGGTATATTGATTTGGGGGAGGGGGGCACAGCCAGCAGGAGAACTCTGCACTGGCTGCCCATTCCCTTTCCCTCTCCCCGTAGTCATCCAGACAGCTAGCTGCATCCTGCAACTTAGGAGTGACTATTCCCTATGGCTGCTGTCTATCACCTCCTCATTCTCCTGTATAAGCCGAAGTTCATTTACGAGGGGTGATTGATAAGTTCATGGCCTAAGATAGAAGGAGTCAATTTTAGAAAACCTTGCACATTTATTTTTCCTACATTTACACACTTAGTCCAGCGGTCGTGGAGCATACGGATCCCTTCTTTGCAGAAGTCAGTGGCTTGGACCTCCAGACGTGGCTCACAGCACGAGGTGATTGATAAGTAAACACAAAGTACACTGCAGATGCTATGGCCAAAGCAACATGTACAACAAGCTGGAGGAACTCAGCAGGTCGGGCAGCACACATGGACTGCTTGCTTCCATATATGCTACCCGACCTGCTGAGTTCCTTCAGCTTGTTGTACGTGTTGGGGTGATTGTTAAGGTTGTGGCCTAAGGTAGAAGGAGATGAGTTACTAACTTCAAACTTTCTGCATTTTCACTCAAAAAATTGAGTGAAAAAAACTCAAAAATGTGTGCTCTCCCCACTGCTCTTCTCCCTTTACACTAATGACTGCAGCTCACAAGATCCATCTGTTAAACTCCTGAAGTTTGCAGACGACACAACTGTCATTGGCCTTATCCGAGATGGTGATGAGTCTGCATACAGACGGGAGGTGGAAGGCTGGCCCTCTGGTGTGGTCAGAACAATCTGGAGCTAAATACGCTCAAGACTGTGGAGATGACAGTGGACTTCAGGAGGAGCCCCCACACACGATACTCAGCAGTATTGTGTCTGCTGTGGAGACCTTCAGATTTCTGGGTGTCACAATCTCCCAGGACCTGAAGTGGACACCCAACATGGACACTGTTATCAAAAAGGCTCAGCAGAGGTTGTATTTCGTACGTCAACTCAGGAAGTACAACCTGCCTCAGGAGCTGCCGATTCAATTCTATTCAGGAATAATCCATTCTGTTCTCTGTTCGTCCATCACTGTCTGGTTTGGATCAGCTACCAAACAAGACAAGAATAGACTCCAAAGAACCGTCAGGGGTGCGGAAAGGATTATTGGTGTGAAGCTGCCCTCGATCCAGGACTTATATGCATCTAGAGTCAGGAAGCGAGCAAGCAGCATTATTGTAGACCCATCACACCCTGGACATCACCTGTTCCAACTCCTTCCTTCTGGTAGGCGCTTTAGATCACTGTATGCCAGGACAAATAGGTACAAGAACAGTTTCTTTCCGTATGTCATCAGTCTTATGAACACTTAAATTTTAGTCTATTATAAATCAAGTCCACCTGTACATTCAATGAGGTGGACCTCATTGTATATAGTTTATGATTATTTGCACTATTGTTTTTGTTTGCTTTTAATTCTGTAGAGAGAGAGCTCAGGGAAACTAGCATCAAATTCCCTGTATGTGTCCTCATACTTGGCAATAATAAAGGATTCTGATTCTGATTCTGAAATTGAACTGCACGTGCATGTAACAAGAGCTGTATAACTCATCTCCTTCTACCTTAGGCCACAAACTTATCAAGTACTCCTGCTGTGGACTACCTGGAGGTCCAAGATGCTCTCGTTACATGCATATGCAGTTCAACTTTCTGAGTGATAATGCAGAAAGTTTGAAGTTAATAATTCATCTCCTTCTACCTTAGGCCACAAATTTATCAATCACCCCTGCTGTGGACCACTTCGTAGCTGTAGCTCTACTTCTTTAACACAGTCTCTGAGAAGCTGCGGCTCAGTGTGCTTCGTGCAGATGTAGTTATCAGGGAGAGTGGAGATTTCCTGAGGTCTCACATCTCACACAAAGAACACACCACTAACACTGGATTCATTCTCAATGCTCTAGCTATGTACGAATAGACAAATAAGTAGAAAAAGATCTTGCTAGAAATTTACTTACAGCCTCCACCTGTTCTCTCTGAAACTTGTGGAACCGAAGCCTCACAATCCTTAACAGATCGGGGTCAGAGTCCAGTGGCAGAAAATGCAAATTGACAGGGGGCCCTTCTTACTCAGTTCTCATTTCCGTATATGTCAGCTTTCAGATGGGGGGAAGGAGAGCAAAGAGCAAAGGCATCCCCCTAGAAATTTAGTTGGATTGAGTAAGCTTTTCTTGCTCTGCCTAATAAGGTTGTAGAATAAACTCAAAAGCTGACAGCAATGGGTGCATTGTATGCATTAAAACTTGAACACTCCTAACTCAGCAAGAAGAGATAGTTGCAATCTCAATAACTGTGCAACAGATATTTAGCTCTGCTGCTTCTATACTGGAGAGCAAATATATCATGAATAAACAGCAAGGTCCATAAACAGGAAACCCTGATAAAATGAAACTTCTAACTTGATTCTTCAAAGTACAAACACCTGTAACTTTGCTTAGGACTTTGTTATAACAGACTTCAGTAGGTTAGACTCAGGTATATGATAGTTGTTAAGGTGAAGTCAATTGCCTTTTTAGGGTGTTCCTGTGTGTTCACTGCTGATATCATTACGGTGTATATCATTATCGATGGATTCCTGAAAATAGATGAAGATAGAGCTCAACACATCACAGAAGCCAACCTCACAACACGAGGAAATCTGCAGATGCTGGAAATGCAAAGCAACACACACAAAATGCTGGAGGAACTCAGCAGGCCAGGCAGCATCGATGGAAAAGAGTGAACAGCCAATGTTACAGGCCAAGATCCTTCATCAAGACTGGAAAGGCAGAGAACGAGTCAGATTAAGAAGGTGGGGGAAGGGGAGGAGGAAGTACATGGTGGCAGGTGACGTGTGAAACTGGGAGTGGGGAGAGGATGTTGTAAAGAGCTGGAAAGTTGTTGGTGAAAGAGATAAAGGACTGGAGAAGGAGGAATCCAAGCGCAGAAGAGAGAAGACCATGGAAGAAAGGGAGGGGGGAGGAGTAGTTAAGGAGATAAGGTGAGAGAGGGAAACAGGGTTGGGGAATGGTGAAGGAGTGCGGGGTGGGGCAATTACCAGAAGTCCGAGAGATTGATATTCATGCCACCAGGTTGGAGGCTACCCAGATGGAAGATAAGGTGTCGCTCCTCCACCCTGAGTGCGGCCTCATTGTGGCAGTAGAGGAGACCATGTACTGACATGTCAGAATGAGAATGGGAAGTAGAATTGAAATGGGTGACTACCGGAAGATCCCGCTTTTTGTGGCGGACAGTGTGAATCTCCCAATCTACATCGGGTCTCACCGATATACAGAAGGACACACTGGGAGCATGGAATACAGTAGGTGATCCCAACAGACTTGCAGGTGAAGTGTGGCTTCACTGGGAAGGACTGTTTGGGGTCCTGAATATTAGTAAGGGAGGAGGACTAGGGGTGGGTGTAGCACTTGTTCTGCCTTTGAGGATAAGTACCAGGAGGGAGAAAATTGGGGAGGGACAAATGGACAAGGGAGTCGCATAGGGAACGATCCCTAGGGAAATCGGAAAGCGGAGGGAGGTGGGGAAGATGTGCTTGGTAGTTGGATCCTGTTGGAGATGCCGGAAGTTATGGAGAATTATGTGCTGGACACGGAGGCTAAAATGGGTGGGAGGTGAGGACAAGAGGAACCCTGTCATTGGTGTGGTGGTGGTGGGGGTATAGAGTAAGGGCAGATGTGTGCGAAATGGAAGAGATGCAGGTGAGAGCAGCATTGATGGTGGAGGAAGGGAAGTCCATTTACTGGAAGAAGGAGGACACCTCAGTTGTTCTGGAATGAAAAGCCTCATCCTGACAGCAGATGCAGCAGAAACAGAAGGACTGAGAGAAGGGGATGGCATTTTTACGGGTGACAGTGGGGAAAGAGGTATAGTCCAGGTAGCTATGAGAATCAGTGGGTTTATAAAAGATATCAGTAGATAGACTATTTCCAAATATGGAGACAGAGAGATCAAGAAAGGGGAGAGAGATGTTGGAAATGGATGAAGTAAATTTGAGGGCAGGGTGGAAGTTGGAGACAAAGTTGATGAAATTGATGAGCTCAGCAAGCGTGTTGAATGCAGTCATTAATGTCGTGTAGGAAGAGTTAGAGAGCGATGCCGGTCAAGCTGACAAAAAGGCAGGCAAAGCTGGGACCCATGTGAGTGCCCATGGCTACACCTTTAGTTTGAAGGAAGCAGAAGAAGCCGAAGGAGAAATTATTGAGGGTGAGGACCAGTCCCACCAGATGGAGGAGAGCGGTGGTGGAGGGGAACTGGTTAGGTCTGTTGTCCAGAAAGAAGCTTTAAAAACCTTCCTGATGGGGAGTGGAGGTACATAGGGATGAGACATTCATAGTAAAAATGAGATGATCAGGACCAAGGAACTTAAAATCATTGAAAAGATCTAGAGCTTGTAAAGTGACACAGATGTAGGTAGAAAGGGACTAAACCTGAGTGGATAAAACAGAGTCAAAGTATGCAGACACAAGTTCAGTGGGGCAGGAGCAGGAAGAAACTATGTATCTATCTGGACAGTCAGGTTTGTGGATCTTGGGTGGGAGTTAGAAACAGGAGATGCGGGGTGAGGTTGGTGACAGTGGAGGCAAATCCCTCGAGTCAATAAGGTCCGTGATGGTGTAGGAGACAATAGCCTGATGCTCCTTAGTGGGTTCCTGTTCAAGGGGTAGCTAAGAGGAGGTGTTTGAGAGTTGCTGTCTGGCCTCAGCAAGGTAGAGGTCAGTCTGCCTGATTACTACAACATTCCCCTTATCTGTAGGTTTGATGGTGAGGTTGGGAATATTGGGGAAAGAGTGGAGAGCAGCGCATTCAGAGGGAGTGTGTTTAGGATTGGAGAGAGGAGCGTTAAAGTCGAGATGGACTATGACTCGTCAGCAGTTAGCGATAAACTGATTCAGAGCAGGCAGAGGCCAAGAGCTGGGGGTTGAGCAAGAGAAGGAGGGGTGGAGATGGGAGAAGGGGTCGTCGGTGCAGGCTGGACAAAGAAGTAGGCACGGAGACATAAGGAGAGCTCAGTGTCATGGTGCGCACAGACCTCACTGAGGCATGGGCGCAGGAGGACAAAGGTGAGGCCCTAACTGAGGACAGAACATCCTGCTTCAGAGAAGGGAATGTCGGAGGGAATTGGGAAGACCCGGGAAGGATGAGAGCTGGGATCAGAGGGGGGAAGAGGGTTGGCAGTGTCTGAGAAGAGGGGCGGCTTGGGATGTTCAGGGAAGGTGGGGTGGGAGGAAGATGGAGACTCCAAGGACCCAGGAGCTGACGGTGGGGCCTAGAGACACGGGATTGCTGAGTGGCGATGGAGGCTGGGGTTCCACCAGCAGCTCGTATACTCTCGGCCTGGAGGTGCTATCAGTCAGCATCCAGTCCGGATCTGGAGCTAGAGGTTGCGCAATTAGAAGTTTGAAGATGCCTGGGGACATCAGAACTGGCATAGATGGCAGTGGAATCCAGCTTCTGAATTCGCTTGGGATCATTTGAAGCAGTCCTCCCTCTATGGACACTGCTTACACTTCTCACTACAACAGTAAAGTGGCCAGCATAATCAAAGGCCCCGCCCAGCGTAGACCTTCATCTTCCCCCTATTCCATTCAGCAGAACCCTGAAAACACCCACGACCAGGCTGATGGACAGCTTCTACCCTGCTGTTGTACGGCAACAAAATGGTTCCCTAGGACGATAAGGTGGTCTCTTGACTAGATAATCTACTTCATTATAGTCATGCACTTCATTGCTTATGGGCACTACACTTTCTCTGTAGCTGTTGCACTTTATTCTGCATTGTTAATGGTTTACCTGGTTCTGCCTCAATGTACTGTGTAATGATATGAGCTGTATGAACAGCAGACAATACAGATCCTTTACTGTATCTCAGTACATGTGGAAAACTTGTTTGTATACTGTTCATACAGATCAAATAATAAACTAATTCCAATCCCTTTGAAATTAAAAAATATATACAATCAGTTAAACTACTTAGACCTTTGAAGTTATAAGATTGATTAACTATTTAGAGTAAAATACAGCTGTGTGTTCAGCTAATCACGCCTTCAGTCATTTAACTGGTCTCCTTGTTCACTGAATTCTTCTGTGCAAGCTATAACTTAGTGCCCTTGGGATCTTTACTTAATGCAAATAACAGGTGATCCTTAAATGTTCCTAAATATAAATGCATCACACTGTTTCCCCTTGAAAAGTAACAAATTGATATAAACCATTAACTTTCTGCATACACTCAGTGGCCACTTTATTTGGTACTTCTGCACACCTGCTCGTCAATGAAAGTATCTAATCAGCCAATCATGTGGCAGTAATTCAATGCATAAAAGCATGCAGACACGGTCAAGAGGTTCAGTCTTATTCAGATCAAACAGTCAAGTGGGGAAGAGATGTGATCTATGTGACTTTGACAGTGGAATGATTTTTGGTGCCAAATAGAGTGATTTGAGTAACTCTGAAACAGATGATCTGTAGGGATTTTCATGTAAAACAGTCTCTAGCGATTACAGAAAATGGTGCAAAAAACAAAAAAAAAATCCAGTGAGCAGCAGTTCTGTGGGTGAAATGCCTTGTTAAAGGGAGAGGTTGGAGGAGAATGGCGGGACTGGTTCAAGTTGACAGGAATGTGACAGTAACTCAAGTTACCATGCATCACATCAGTGCTGTGCAGAAGAGCATCTCTGAACGCACAAAATGTCAAACCTTGAAGTGCATTGGCAGAGCAGCAGAAGGTCACACTGGGTTCCACTCCTATACCTAATAAAGTGGCTAATGAGTGTATATTAAACTATATTAGCAATTAACTATTTATTGATTTTATGGGGTGTACAGTTCTTAGATTAAATTTAATATAAATGTGTTCATTTCATTACATTAGAATCTTTTAACACCGATTCTACCTTAAAAGTTTAACAAAAATTTCTGCAGTATCCATTCAAAATGCCAATAATTCCTATAAACACTTTCACAAATAAGTTAACTACATCACACAGCCCGTACTGCAATTCCTACTTACTATACTGCACTACAAAAATACTGCATATTTCTGAACATCGACTGCACCACTAAACTTAACACGGGCTAATAAAACTTAATAACCGTTACATAAGGTACATTATTTCTGCAATTTACTGAGAACCCAGCCATGGCTTTAATTCCGTTTTAAGGCTCCTTGTAGTCTAGCCTTTGTTCTTACTTTGTACCGGACCCTGGTTTTCTATGACTTTGAAACTTTTCTCTTTCCTGATGTCAGAAAGTCATCACTTCCGACTTTTCTACTCTGGATTATTTCCAGTGCTCTCAATAAATGCTTTTGCACTCTCTCAGTTCATTTTGACCTTATTAAACTGACATCAGTCCAGGACTAGTGTAGCATCACTCAAGAGAGATTGAATCATCTCCACTATGAAGTATATTTCTCCCTCAAGACATCCACATGAGCTCGATGCAGTCAGTTCATAACTCTGTAAGCAAAGGAAACACTGTAAACAGCAAGCTCTTCCCCAAGAGCCATGAAGTCTCATCTACTAGTACAGCAATATCTGATTTTCATGAAATAACCTTGCTACAGCAGTTTTCCATCTTTCGTCAGACCTGTGGATTCCAACCAAGCCGCAGCCATGGTCCTAACATGCCAATTAGCCGGTTATTTCATTCTGCCAAAACAGTTGTCAGATTCTTTCTTGGAAATGCCTATTTTATGGTATTTTGAGTATTCCATGATCTGAAAACATTTTGACATGGTCAAGGTGGCACCCTGATCAGAATCTGCTTGAATGATCTGTTCTCCACTTTGGAACATCTCATTATCACCTACTAGAACATAGAACATAGAAATCCACAGCACAATACAGGCCTTTCGGCCCACAATGTTGTGCCAACCATGTAACCTACTCTAGAAACTGTCTAGAATTAGCCTATCGCATAGCCCTCTATTTTTCTAATCGCCATGTACCTGTTTAAGAGTCTCTTAAAAAAGACCCTATTGTACCTGCCTTCACCACCATTGCTGGCAGGGCATTCAACCACTCTCTGTGTAAAAAATTTACCCCTGAAATCCCCTCTATACCTACTTCCAAGCACCTTAAAACTATGCCCCCTCGTGTTAGCCATTTTAACCCTGGACAAAAGCCTCCAGCTATCCACACAATCTACTATTTTAGATTATAAAGTTATACGACATAGGAGCGGAATTAGGTCATTTGACCCAATTAGTATTCTCCACTATTCCAACAGGGGTTATTTATTATCCTTTTCCACCTGTCTTTCTGCCTTCTCCCTGTGACCTTTGGCACCCTTACTAATCGATAACACTGGACAAAAGATTTTTTCTGAAGTGTTGCTTCCTTGGAATTTTCTTGTTGTTTGAAACTGAAACTGAACACAAGTCTAATTTCAGGCTACTTGTTTCATGTAGGAATTTGGAGAAACAGGAAAAACTAACTTTTATTGAATATAATGCATTTAATTACATAACGGTGATGACGTTTTGCAATAGTCCAACTAAGCTAAAAATGTTTTGTTGATGATTTTCACTTGTAATTAGTGTAGAGGCTTCTCACTTAAGTGTCCAGCAATAGTCAGCCAGCATTGATGGATTCCAGTTGCCCTGATACCGTTTCTCCATGACCACAATGTCCTGGTGAAACCTTTCACAATGCTCGTCACTGACAGCACCATGATTTGCTGGGCGGAAGTCTAAATGGGAATGCAGAAAATGAATTTTTAGTGACATGTTGCACTTCATGGTTCTGTATGCTTGAAGCATGTTATCAACCAGCTGCACATAGTTTGGTGTTCTGTAATTGCCAAGTGAACTTTCAATAGGATCCCTGAATGCCTTCCATCTAATTTTCTCCAGTCCTACTAGAAGTTCTTTGAATCACCTGTCATTGATGACCTGCTTGACTTGTGGACCAACAAAGTAAAACCTTTCTTAATCTTGGCATCAGTTACTCTGACTTGAATTACAAATTGAATTAACAAATATAGGTAATTTCAAAAAAGTAGTGCATAATAGAGAAATTTCAAGGTGATTTTCCATAGTCAGCAGCCCAAAATCCATAGGATATGCCCAAAAGTATTCAGAAAGCAAAATTTTTGTTGTAACTATCAACCTCTCTTAAATATACCCAATGACTTGGTTTCCACAGCCATCTGCGTCAATGAATTCCTCAGATTCATGACCCTCCAATTCCTTCTCATATCTGTTCTAAAGGGACGTCCTTGTATTCTGAGGCTGTGCCCTCTGATCCTAGTCTCCCCCACTATAGGGAGCATCCTTTCCACGTCTGCTCTATCTTGGCCTTTCAATATTTAATAGGTTTCAAAGAGATCCTGCCTCATTCTACTAAGCTGCAGTGAGAACAGGCCTAGAGCCATGTTGTTTAGCTTGTTCAATGCATTGCTCTGCAAATTAGTTTTTCTACATCCTGATAAAGTCTGTTGGTGCTTCCATTGTGATCACCTCTGGCCATTTTCCCAGCTTTAATTGTAATACGGTGTTTCATGAACTTGGAGTCCTAAAATAAAGGAAGCATGTGCATGATTCTTGATGACAACAATGTTTTGGGCCATTGAGTTATTCTGCATGGAAAAATTCACAACTTGTCTTTGTCTAACACAATGTCTTCTTGAGCTAATCCTATTTGCCTGCATTTTGGCCCATATCCTTCTAAACCTTCCCTATCCATGTATCTGTCCAAACATCTTTTAAGCGTTGTAATTTTACCTGCTTCTACCCTCTTCTTCTGCTAGCTCATTCTATTTACACACCACCATCTGCATGAAAATCTTGTTGCTTAGATCCACTTTAAGTTTTAACCCTTTCAACTTAAACCTACCATTGATGTTACGCTTACTGGCCTGTAATTACCTGGCTTAGACTTGCAAGCCCTCTTAAACAAAGATACAAATTTATCGAAACACACAAATTGCTGGAGGAACTTAGCCGGTCAGGCAGCATCCATGGAAATGAACGAACAGTTGACGTTTCACACCAAGACACTTCTTCGGGACTGCAAAGGAAGGGGGAAGATGCCAGAATAAAATGGTGGGGGGGGAGAGGAAGGTGGATAACTAGAAGGTCATAGGTGAAGCCAGGCGGTTGGGAAAAGTAAAAGGCCAGAGAAGAAGGAATCTGATAGGAGACGAGAGTGGACCATAGGAGAAAGGGAAGGAGGAGAGGCACCAGTGGGATATGATAGGCAAGTGAGAAAGGTAAGAAGCCAGAGTGAGGATTAGAAGAAGAGGGGACAGGAAGGATTTTTTTATAAGAAGGAGGAATTGATATTCATGCCATCAAGTTGGGGGCTACCCAGATGGAACATGAAGTGTTGCTCCTCCACCCTGAGGGTAGCCTCATCATGACCAAAAGGAGACCATAGACTGACATGTCGGAATGGGAATTGGAATTGGAATTGAAGTGTTTGGCCACCGGGAAGCTCTGTTTTTAGTGGATGCAGCGGAACTGCTCAACGAAGTGGTCCCCCAATTTACGACGGGTCTCACCAATGTAGAGGAGGCTGCATTGGGACCGTTGGATACAATAGGCGATCCCAGCAGGTTCTCAGGTGAAGTGTTGCCTCAACTGGAACCCTGAATGGAGGTGAGGCAGGTGTAACATTTTGGCTGCTTATAGGGATAAGTGCTGGGAGGGACAAATGGGCAAGGGAATCATGGAGGGGGCCATTGCTGAGAAAAGCGGAGATTGGGGTGGAGGTAAAGATGTTGGATCACTTTGGAGTTGGTGGTAGTTGCAGTGTGATGTGTTGGATGTGGACGCCCATGAGGTGCTAGGTGAGGACAAGAGGAACTCTGTACCTGTTAAGGCAGTGGGAAGATAAATGAGCGTGGATGTCTGGGAAATGGAGGAGATGCAAGTGAGGACAGCATCAATGGTGGAGGAAGGGAAACCCCATTCTTTGAAGAAGGAGGACATCCCTGATATCCTGGAGAGGAAAGCCTCATTCTGGGAACAGATGCGGCAGAGCTGAAAAGGGAATAGCATTTTTATAGGAGACAGGGAGGGAAGAGATATAATCAAGATTGCTGTGGGAATTGGTAGTTTTATAAAAGATGTCAGTTGACAGTTTGTCTCCAAAGATGGAGACAGAGATTGAGTTTTCTGGTACCTCACCAGTGGCTAAAGAAGATAGAAAAACCTCTGCCTTAGCTGCTACAATTCCTTCCCTTCCTTCCAAAAACATCGCAGCATACTATATACTTGTTCAGGTCCTGTGGATTTCTCCACCTTTATGCATCTCATTACCTCCTCTTCAACAATCACAAGAGGTTCTGCAGGTGCTGGAAATCCAGAGTGACACAGAGAAAATGCTGAAAAAACTCAGCAGCTCAGGCAGCATCTATGAAAAGGAATAAACAGGCAGTGGTTTGGGCCAAGACCCTTCATCGGGACTTGAAAGGAAGGGGAAAGAGGCCAGAGTAGGAAGGTAGGGGGAGCGGGAAGTATACAAGCTAGAAGCTGATAGCTGGGTCTAGATGGGAGGAAAGGTAAATGAGTGGGAGGAGAAGGGGATGAAGTGAGAAACTTCACTTCATAGGAGGAAAAGGTAAAAGGCTGAAGTAAAAAAAACAAATGTAACAGGAGAGGAGAGTGGACTAACATTAGGCATTTGTTATAGACCCACTAATAATGAAAGTGATTTTAATAAACAACTATCAGAATATTTTAAAAAACAAGTAATGAGGGTGATTTATAGTTATGGGTGACTAATGGATTACAGGAAAATGAACTTATTGAGTTATTGAATGATTACTTTATTATCTAGTATTTTAATGTACCAACAAAGGGGAGGCACATCAAGATTTGATATTCTGTAACAATCAGGATAAAATTTTGAGTACGGAAATTGTTTGAGGCTTTGTTAGTCTCAAAGTTTTTTGGGAGAGTATATCATTAAAAACCAAAGCCATTAAATTGAATTTCAGAAAGGCAAAGTTTGTGCAGATGCAGTAAAGACTCAAAAGGTAGACAGGAAGGAACTGCTTGACGTTGAGTCAGTTGAGGAACAATGGGGTCAATTTAAAGAGGTAACACGCGCAGTGCAGGAAATGTTCATGCTCAAGGTCAGGTGAAGCAATAAAATCAATAGATCAATGACATGAATGAATAAAGATATACATTAAAAATTATTGAAGATAAGACAGCTATATAAGGAAGACAGAAAAATAGAAATGACGGCAACCGTAGGGCATATAAAAATATGAGAGCTATAATCAAGAGGGAAATTTAGTTTGTCAAAAGGCAGCTTGAGAACGATTTTGCTGATAGTGCTGAGATTGACCCTGACTGTGGTTGATATAATTTTCAGAAGGCTTTTGACAAGGTACCCCAGGAGAGGTTAATAATGAAGTTACAGGAGGTGGGGATTTAGGGTAAAGTGTTGAATGGGTGCAGAATTGGCTCAAAAACAGAAAACAGTGAGTTATGTTGAGAGGATCATTTTCACACTTAGAAGGTGTTAAAAGTGGGGTTCCACAGGGTTCAGCTTTGGGGCTGCTGCTGTTTTTAATCAACATTAATGATTTGGGTAAACACTTAACATTAAACTAGTAAAGTTTACCTATGACTCAAGATTAGGGGGATGGGCTGATAACATTCCAGCAGCAGAATTAATACAGTGAGATCTAATCAAAATCCAGATGTGAGCAGATGAATAACAGATGAAATTTAATGTAAGTAAATGTACAATATTAGATATAGAAAGTAGAACTAATGGGTATAAATATACAATGAAGGTCTTGGGTAAGAAAGTGTAATGTATGAGAAGGATTTGGGCTCCTGGTAGACTCATCACAATCAACATCTAGACAATGAACAGAAGTTATTAGGAAGGCAGTTCAAGTCTAGACATTCTCCGTAAGCTGTATAATGCACTTATGAGGCCACACCTTGAGTATTGTGTGCAGTTGTGCTCTTCATATTCAGTGAGGGATGTGACGGCACTAGACAGAGCCCAGAGAAGGGCAACTAGACTCATTGCAGATCTGCAGAGTACAAACTATGAAGAAAGATTGAAATATTTTTAGCCTAAGTAGACATAGAATGAGAGGAGACATGACAGAAGTGTTCAAAATCATTAAGTGTATAAGTAAGGATGATGCCAGCCGCTACTTCAAAATTAATGCATCGTCAAGGACATAGGGCCATACGCGGAGACTGGATAAAGGGACTTTTCAGACTAACATCAGGAGGCATTTCTTTTCACAATGTGTTGTGGACACATGGAACAAACTACCTAGTTGTGTAGTTGAGAGAAGGGCCTCAGAGACTTTCAAATCTAAACTCAATTATTATTTCAATACACTATGTGAATAGGAATTCAGCAAGTTTTGTTAGGTCGAATAGCCTGCTCTGGTCAAGAACTTTCTAATGTTCTAATGGACCACAGGGGAAAGAGGAGAAGGGTTACTTGAAGGAGATGATGGACAGAGAAGACATAAAAGGGGGGCCAGAAAGGGGAATGGAAAAAGAGAGAAGGGGCAGAAGGGAAAATTTACTGCAAGTTAGGAATCAGTGTTCATGCTGTCAGGCTGGAGATGACTCAGATGGAATATGAGATGTTGCTCATATTGCTCCTTCAACCTGAGAGGGAACTCATCATGTCAGTAGAGGAGTCGAAGGACCAACATATTGGAATGGGAATGGGAATTGTAGTTAAAATGCTTGGCCACTGGGAAATCCTACTTATTGCAGACAGGGAGAAACTGCTCGGAAAAGCAGTTCCCCCAATCTACATCAGGTCTCACCAATGTAGATGACCCCAACAGAGTTATAGTAAAGTGTTGCCTCTTCCAGAAGTCTTGGTGCATGTTGTCACCAAAGACATATGTAGACAACGTGAGGAGGTCCTGAAGGGAAATTTTAAGGAAGAAGGTAGAAAGCTGAGAAACAGCACCTTCAGGGTAGTAATTTCTGGATTGCTCCCTGTGCCACGTGCCAGTGAGAGTAAGAATAGAATGATTTGGCAGGTGAATGTGCAACTGAGGAACTGGAGCACGGGGCAGGGGTTCAGATTTATGAACCATTGGGATCTCTTCTGGGGAAGGTATAATCTGTACAAAATGGATAGATTAACATGTAAGGATGTGGTCTAAATATTACAGCAGGAGATAGAAAATACGTGCCAAAAGGGCAATGTTGCAATAGTCATGGGAGATTTCAATATGCAGGTAGACTGTGAATGCAGATTGGTACAGGATTCGAAGAGGGGGAATTTCTAGAATGCCTATGAGCAGCTCGTGGCTGAGCCCATTAGGGGATCATCTACTCTGGACTGAGTGTTCCAAATCAAAATCAGAATTGGAATCAGAATTAGATTTATTGTCACTGATACTAGTCGTGAAATTTGTTGTTTTGTGACAGCAGGACAGTGTGGGCATAACGAATAATCAGTTGCAAAAAAAAGTGCAAAAGAGGAATGGTTCTGTAGTGTCCATCGGTTATGGACTGTTCATAATTCTCATAGCAGAGGGGAAGGAGCTGTTCCTAAAATACTGTCCCAATGGAGTACCTGGTAAGGCTCTGAAAACCTGTGCCGGCCAACTAGCGGGAGTATTCAAGGACATTTTCAACCTCGCACTGCTATGGGCAGAAGTTCCCACTTGCTTCAAAAAGGCAACAATTATACCAGTGCCTAAGAAGAATAATGTGGGCTGCCTTAATGACTATCACCCGGTAGCATTCACATCGACCGTCTGAACTCCTACCTCAGCAAGGACCTGGACCCATTGCAATTTGCCCATTGCCACAATAGGCCAATGGCAGACGCAATCTCAATGGCTCTCCACATGGCTTTAGACTGCCTAGACAACAAAAACACCTACGTCAGGATACTGTTCATCGACGATAGCTCAGCGTTTAATACAATCATTCCCACAATCCTGATTGAGAAGTTGCAGAACCTGGGCCTCTGTACCTCCCTCTGCAATTGGATCCTCAACTTCCTAACTGGAAGACCACAATCTGTGCGGATTGGTGATAACATATCCTCCTCGCTGACGATCAACACTGGCGCACCTCAGGAGTGTGTGCTTAGCCCACTGCTCTACTCTCTATTTACGTGACTATGTGGCTAGGCATAGCTCAAATACCATCTATAAATTTGCTGACGATACAACCATTGTTGGTAGAATGTCAGGTGGTGACGAGAGGACACACAGGAGTGAGATATGCCAACTAGTGGAGTGGTACTGCAGCAACAACCTGGCACTAAACGTCAGTAAGACAAAAGAGTTGATTGTGGACTCAGGAAGGGTAAGACAAAGGAACACATACCAATCCTCATAGAGGGATCAGAAGTGGAGAGAGTGAGCAGTTTCAAGCTCCTAGGTGTCAAGATCTCTGAGGATCTAGCCTGGTCCCAATATATTGGTGTAATTATAAGAAGGCAAGACAGTGGCTATACTTCATTAGGAGTTTGAAGAGATTTGGCATGTCAACAAATACACACAAAAACTTCGATAGTTGTACCGTGGAGAGCATTCTGACAGGCTTCATCACTGTCTGGTATGGAAGATTTACTGCACAGGGCCGAAAGAAACTGCAGAAGGTTATAAATCTAGTCAGCTCCATCTTGGGTACTAGTCTACAAAGTACCCAGGACATCTTTAGGGAGCGGTGTCTCAGAAAGGCAGCTTCCATTATTAAGGGCCTTCAACACCAAGGGCATGCCCTTTTCTCACTGTTACTATCAGGTAGGAGGTAGAGAAGCCTAAAGTCACACATTCAGCGATTCAAGAACAACTTCTTCCCCTTTGTCATCTGATTCCTAAATGGACATTGAAGCTTTGGACACTACCTCAACCTTTTATAATATACTGTATTTTTGGTTTTTGCATTTTTAATCTATTCAATATATGTAATTGATTTACTTGGTCATTTATTATTATTATGTTTTATTTTATTTATTTTTTTAATCTCTGCTAGATCATGCATTGCATTGAACTGTTGCTGCTAAGTTAACAAATTTCACGTCACATGCCAGTGATAATAAGCCTGATTCTGAAGCTCATGTACCTCTTCCCTGATGGTGGTAGTGAAAAGGGGAATGTCCAGGGTGGTGTGGGTCTTTAGTACTTGGTGCCACATCTTAAGGCATCACCTTTCGTTCTTGATGGTGGGAAGCTTGTGCCTGTGATGGAGCTAGCTGTACGCACATCCTCTAAAGACTTTTATGCTCCTGAGCATTGATGCCCCCATGCTGGGCAATGATGCAACCAGTCTGAATTCTCTCCATGGTGTACAAATTTGCTAGTCTGTGGTGACGTACCCAATCTCCTCAAACTCCTAATGAAGAGCCTTCATTGTGATTACATCAATATTTTGGACCCAGGATAGATCCCCTGAGATGCTGACACCGTGAAACTTGAAACTGCTTGCTCTCCGCTCAGTGAGGATTGATGTATGTTCTTTGAACTTCTCTTTCCTGACATAAATCCTGATCTTGATGATGCTGAGTGCAAGGTTGTTGCACTCTCCCTATCTACTTTGCTCTTGTATGCCTCCTTGTCACGATCTTAGATTCTACAAACAGTGATGTCATCAGCGAGTTTATAGATGGTCAAACTGTGCTTAGCCACACAGTCATGAGTGTAGAGTGAGTAGAGCAGTGGGCTAAGCACGTACCCTTGAGGTGCGCCTGTGGTAATTCTCCACGAGGAGGAGGTGTTATCACCAATGCATACTGACTGTGATCTTCTGATGAGGAAGTCAAGAATCCAATTGCAGGGGGGAGGTAACAGGCCAAGGTTTTGAAGCTTGTTGATAAGTACTGAGGAAATAATGGAGTTGAGCACTGAGCAGTTATCGATAAGAAGCAGGCAGATGTAGGTATTGCTGTTGTCCAGATGGTTCAAGTCCCAGTGGGGAGTCAGTGAGAATGCATCTACTGTAGACCACTTATGGCAGTCAGCAAATTGCAGCAAGATCCAGGCCCTTATTTAGGCAGGAGTTAACTCTAGCCATGATCAGCCTTGATATATTGTTATATAAAACTGGTGATAAGCAACATTGATATACATAATTATTAAGGCATTCTGAATAAATAAGGTGATTCTACTTGTATTATCATTGTTCATCATGTATTGTTGCAATAGAATCCACTTAATATATATGTTTAACCTTTGCATCATCCTATATGATCAGGTGCCTCATAACCTAGCAAGACTATTCCATTGTTTTGCTCTCTTGTACCCTTTGCTGGCAGTTGCTTTCTTTGGACAATTACTTTCCATGCATTATGCCCTAATCTTTGACAATTATAACAAAAAATATTGCAACAAGATTTTCTTGTGGTCATGCTCAGCTTAGAAATCTGATGGCAGAGGGGAAGAAGCTGTTCCTAAATCACATAGTATGAGACCTCAGGCTCCCTCCCTACCTCTTCCTTGAAGCAGACAGCCACAATCATGTGCAAAAGCCTTAGGCATATGTAAAAAAAAAAATTGTAAAGCGAAGATGCTTTCAAAATAATGAAATGAAAAGTTTCTAAACAGCAGTAAACAGTAAATCAAATCAATATTTGGTATGATCACCCTTTGCCCAGTACTGTAGAAACTCACCTGCAGTGTTTCCTCAGAACAACACTGAGCAACTTTCTGTGCTGGATCTTCCTGTTTCAGTTTCTGTTTGTATGCAAGGGAGAAAGAGAACAGCCTGTTGATTCACCAAAGTGTGGGCAGGGTGTAACTTTGTCATCATCTTTGATAGTTGTGTAGAAATAGTCAAGGGTAGAAACACAGAAACATAGAAACATAGAAAACCTACAGCACAATACAGGCCCTTTGGCCCACAATGTTGTACTTACTTCAGAAATTATCTACGCTTACCCTTAGCCCTCTGTTTTTCTAAGCTCCATGTACATATCCAGGAGATTCTTAAAAGACCCTATCGTATCTGCCTCCACCACCGTCGCAGGCAGCCCATTCCACGCACTCACCACTCCCTGCATAATAAACCTACTCCTGACATCTCCTCTGTACCTATTTCCAAGCTCCTTAAATCTGTGCCCTCTTGTGTTAGCCAAAAGGATGTTTGAGCTCTTGGGACAGGAGATGTGCTGTAGTATCTTGGTAGCACACTTTTGAAGCTGATAATTGAGATCACTGCGATAATGAAGAGGGCCTCAGAGTATCCCATTTCAAGGCAGTTGACTAAGAAGAACACTTCATTGAGTCAGGCTTCATGTCTCTCTGAGGTGGGATATAGATTGCAATCTGGATAGCTGAGGTGAACTACCATGGCAGGTAGCATGGGTGACCCTTCACCATTAGAATTCCCTGGAAGGATGACTAGGAACTATCCTAGACCGTCACACCCAATAACCATGAAGAGTTGATTTGGAAGCAGAGCCGACTGCCTCTAACTTCGCCCAACGATGCTATACAATCCATCCAGTGAATTGAGAAGCCCTTATGTTAAATGGTATAGGTAGGAAATCTTGAGAGGATGTAAGGGAGAGGTTTCTTTTCTTCCAGAATGGTAGAAGTCCGAAATGTTCTGTCTGAAGACATATAAGAAGCACCTATACAAATACACGAATCCTCAAAGCATCCAGACCTAACGCGAGTAAGTGAGATGAGTGTAGATCAAGGGTTCCCAACCTTTCTAATGCCATGGACAACTACCATTAAGAAGGGTTTCATGGACCCCAGGTTGGGCAGCCCTGGTGTAGATAGGTGCAAGAGGCAGCATGGACTTTGTGGTTTGAACGGCTTGCTTCGGAGCTATATGACACCATGAGTTTGTAATGAAAGATTTTTTTGCTCTGTGAAAGACACTAATTCATTGGCTATCCTCCCTGTAGTTTCTTAAATATACCTTTCACTCACTGAGATGCTTTGCAGATTGGTGCTTTTTTTTCTTCCACCAATAGTGTTTGGTTTAATTCACTCATGTCGGTTTTGTTGCTGGAAATGACAACTGACAATTCATCCAGTCAAGCCTGTTTCTGAAGGTACTCATTTCCATCCATTTAGAGCATAATAGAACTTCCAATATTGGCTGCTGTCAAAGTCTTTCAGGGCACTATCCTCTGATCTTTTTTCTAAGAAATGCCTTTGTATAGCTGTATTGTAATCATTACATTAGTATCTACAGTTGGCTTGAACTACTCCTGGTTGGAGACCACTTGGAATCTTCAATGTCCTCCTGACCAATGGACTGCTTGGGTGGGAATAGTGCAACATGGAGAGTGGCTTCAGGATCTCCATCTTTCCCAGGTGAAAGCGATATGGCGATGCAGACCAAGGTGCTGTCCTGAGTTGATCTCATACATGTCTCTCTCTCTAAGCTTTTTTTGTCCAGATGCCTGTCTAAATGTCTCTTAAATGTAATTATACCTCCTCAAGCAGCTCACTGCATATACCCACTGCTCTCTGTGTGAAAAGGTTGTCCCTTAAGTCCTCCTTAAGTCGTTCCCCTTTCACATTAACTTCTTTAGTTTTAGGCTTCCCTGCTCTGGGAAAAAGGCTATGACAATCAATCTTTTCTACTTTCCTCTTGATTTCATATACTGTACCTAGAGAAGATCATCCTTCAACTTCCTACACTCCAAAGAAAACACCCACAATCGGTATTCAGCTTTCTGTCTGACTTTGACCCTTTCTTTCCCTTCTCTCAAAAATGAGGATGCCTTGATGGAAGAAGTTGGCCTAGTGATATTCATTTGCTGTGTTTTGGTTCATTTACATGTGCACAGAAGCTAGAAGCTATTTAATGAGCTTCAGTTCTAGTATGTAGCTCATTACTATAAATTGGATGTGACCAAGCAATGACTTTAATTGTTGTTTTCCTGAGAATATGAAAACTGCTGCCATAGCTCTAACTCACTGCTGAAAGACGGGAATGCCTGTGTATGTCTAACTGCTGTTTTATTGCATTTTAAGAATTTTTTCAGAAATTCCCTTCAGTATCAACCCCATTTAAAAGAAGTTTAATTTTAATTCATTCATTATAATAGAACTAAACTGATATGATGATAAAATTGTGACATGTTAAACAATTGTTTAAAATGCTTGCTACAATTCCCACAAGAATGGTTTCTGAAATATTTGCTATAACTGGAAAGAAACTTAGAGTATATTAAACAAGAAAAATGTGAACAGACGTTAGCATTTAGCCAGTACTTCATCCAATTCAAGTCATGGCATATACTCTATGTCTTAAAGAATGGAAGAGTACCTGGTAAGATGTTCTTAACTTCCTTTGTAAAAATTATTTGTAGTTCTTGCTTTGGCTAGTGGCTTAATATCTTAATATAGCGGATGATAAACCCCCCCCACCCCCAGCCTGGCCAAACTTAAGAAATCTCATTTTGGTGGATGCTGTGTGATGTGTCTCCTGTTACAAATCAGTACCACAAAATAACAAACAGTACACAATATGCGATTAAATGATTGAGGTTTATAATTCTTAATTTGACTATATGGTTAGTAAAGAAAACAAAAAAAGAAAAGGGGAGGGCCCATTCTCATGAAGCAGTCTAATGTACAACGTTGGACCTCATTGATAAGGCCGTCCATCCACCATCAACTTTTATGATCGTCGTTGACCTTCAGACCCTCTCTCCAAGTCCCCTCCATCTGGCGATCTACCAACTTTCTCCATTCACGTCTTCTCTCCTCATCTCTCCCCGGCCAAAGACCGCAAATTCCTGGTTCCCAGACACACAAGAAAGAACAACATCCCGCTCATTGGCTCGCATGCCCCGTTATCTCTAGTCATAACCCAAACATTGCTGCTACAGAGAAACCATTACCTCAACAGTGGAACATTACAGAGCAGCCATTATGTTAGCAGTGAAACCTTACAGCGTGTTACATATTAAAATAATATAAACCTGCCTTAGTGTCCACACCAGCAGTGTACAACAGGATGCTTTTCTGATGTGGTGGAGACAAAATGGAAGCTCAGGATTACTGAACGGCATCATATATTGTTTATTTTACAGGTATTTTAACTTCACATTACAGAAGTTATAATATTACATCTCTTAGCAATAGAGAATCCATTAGAGATTTTAATAGCAATATCACCATACCATTACACATCATCACTGATCCTCATGAGGAAAATAAAACACTTTGTAGACCCATTCTGAGAATATTTTATATTTATTTTAAGCTTGCTCTGATTTTATTTCAGTGATGGAAAAATGAAGGAGTAGTAATCAAATCAGTCTGTAAGTTTCTAGCTGGTCAAACTGGAAGTGATTAAATTGACACAAAATTGAGGGAGGAAAGGAATGATAACATCTCAGGCAGGAATCATTCCATGGATAATCCAATGCTGCATACAAACAATCAATTTTAAAAGAAATGTTTGTTCCATCTGTGTCATTATATTGTCCATATCAAATTGGAGCATTAAGGGTTGATGAGTGAGAGTCGGATATCGCTGATGCATTTAGCACTAACACTGAAATCTTTGGAAGTGTGCCGAGATAGAAATACAAAAGGATTAACTTTTTGTCTTGACCAAATAGTTCGCTATGCCTGGCTGTTGCGATCCACAGTAATGTGTTAAAGAAACCACGTGAGACATTCCTGCTTATGATTATTTGGTGAAACAATAAATTACCACTGTTTAAAAAAACAGCTGGGCTGAAACCCTTTTGAGTTGGGGAGGGGGAGTGCGGGGGAAAGAAGATAAATCTTCTGCAGTCAGCAGTGATTTACATTCAACCTGCAAAGGGGTAGAATGTCGTATGCACACTTAAACCGTCACGTTCTATTGTGTCTGAACGATTCTGAAAATAATTTTAAAGACCGGATCTTTCTAAAACAATCATCACCTCCCAACCAACGAAGTAAAATGGCGTAGATTAAAAAAGAACTCAGTCTAAGCTCTTAGGAAGATGAAACTGTTTGAAAGCAGGCTTAGTGCTTGAATTGGTAAACTGCTGTGAGGTGAAATCAGCTGAATTTCTTCATTAGTTCAGTAATCAAAATGCACCTCCCCCCCCCCCCAACATTTCCCACCCACTGCCGCATATCCCTAGCCTACCATTCAGAATTTAAGTGGGACTATTTTCACCATTACCGAAAACATTCAACTTAATTTGCTGTATACATTTTAAATGAAGAAAATGGTTGCCTTCACATTGTACTTTGCCTGGAGAGCACTGCTGCGACTGGTCCAGCATTCAGCATTATAATTATAATTTACCTGGGTGTTTTTGCTGACTTGAACAACACCACCTGTTTCAGGTCTTTGGATAAAGAATGTAGGAAAGTTCAAGGGAAAATAATACACTTATCCTTGTGCAATTACAGCAACATTGTGCTAAGCAGCAGGCTTGCTCTAGGAGATATATGTACAGTATATACATAGAAAAGTGTCAGAAAAATGCCATCAATATATTAAAGGATACCACTCATCCTGCTTATGGACTGTTTATCCCACTCTCGTAAGGGAAGAGGCTATGCATCATCCACCAAACCCAAAACAGTTACGTCCCCCAAGCCATCAGGCTGATCAGCACTTCCACCCAGGAACACACCCCAGCACTACATACTCTTCATCTAGTGTTACAACTTTGTCTATAATACCTCTACCAAAGCAAATGTGAAACAACTAGAGAGGCATCTCCCTCTTGAATGTTGTGGGCAAAGTCTTTACCTGAGCCTTCTAGGTCGGCCTGCAGAAATTGGCTGAACATGTCTACCCGGAGTCACAGAGTGGCTTCCATGCTGGAAGGTCAACTTTTGACATGATTTTCTCTCTTCGGCAACTCCAGGGGAACTGCAGAGAATGAAAGGCGCCCCTCTATGTGGCATTTGTTGATCTCACCAAGGCTTTTGACTTGGTCAGCAGAGATAGGGTCTTTCAGATCCTCCCTCAGGTAGGCTGCCCGCCAAGACTACAGAACATGATCAAATTCTTCCACAACAAGATGATGGGGTTTGTGCAGTACAATGGCAGGTCTACAGAACCCTTTTACATAAGCAGTGGCTTTAAGCAATTCTGTGTTCTCACCCCAAAGCTCTTCAGGATCTTCTTTGCCCTTCTCCTGCCGCACTGCAACAGAGGGGATCTACTTCCACCCTAGATCAGCTGGCAGGCTTTTTAAACCTCGTCCACTTAAGAGCCAAAACCAAAGTACATGCAGCTGAGATCAGAGGCATCTGTTTGCTGGTGGGGCAGCAATCACAACCCACTCTCTGCAACATCTCCAGAGCTTGATGCGTCAGTTCTCCCAGGCCTGCAAGGAACTTGGTCCGTCTATCAGCCTGAAAAAGACAAGCGTTTTGGGACAAAAGCATGAAGGCACCACCCGTCATACCACTGATAACTACAAACCGGATGCTCATCAGTGACATCATCTCCTTGGACGCAGAAATTGACAAGCGCATCGGGAAGGCTGCGACAACTCTTGCCTGCTTCACCACATGAGTATGGGGGGACGCCAGAGTCTCAGTGAAAGCAAAGAGGGCAGTGTGCCACGCTTGTGTCTGCAGCACACTGCCGTACAGCAGTGAGGCCTGAACAACATATGCTAAGCAGGAGAGAAGGGTCAACAGTGCCTTTGTTGCACCCTGGGCATCTCCTAGAGAGAGGAAGTACCCACACTGAGGTTATCTCTCGTTGCAGCCTCCCTAGTGTATATTCTCTGCCCAGGCAGTATAAGACAGCCACATGTATCCCAAAAGACATCCTCTCCACTGCACTGGCTTCAGGCAAGAGAACCGCTGGCCGCCTGCAACTGCACTACAAGGATGTCTCCAAGCAGGACATGAAGGCACCGGACATCAATACTGAGTCCTGGGAGGAACTTGCAGCCAACTGCACCAGCTGAAGAAGCACCCAGAAACAACACCTTCTGTCAGGCGAGGGAAAAATTCCTGAAAGTAGCAGAGGACAAATGGGCCGATAGAAAGGAATGCTGCATCTCCTGCAGAGCTGAGACTACTTATAGATGCGACCTTTGCAACAGAGACTACTACTCTTGCACTGGTCTCGTCAGCCACAGATGCCACTGCACCAACAACGGAGATCGCTAGGATGCGACATCCATGGTCGACCTCAACCAATGGAGGGCCACTCACCACGTACATATAACAGTTACTTGTACATTGTGTTTTATAGGAGTGCTTTTATATTTATATTTATTGAGAGTTCTTCTTAATTTTGTTGCTTATGTTGCATTAGATCCAGAGTAACAATCATTTAGTTTTCCTTTACACCCGTGTACTGAAGAGTGACGATAAATAATCTTGAATCTCGAATTGTGAGAGGAAATGGGCCACATTCCTGCATCAGTTCTATACCTGCCTTCCATTTTCCTTGTTGCTTCCTGTTGCAAAGAAAAGCAGAATATTATGAGCTTCTGCTTGTTCTGTGTTACATGTATTACACAAGTCTTGTTTTCATCTTGCAAAGACAGGTATGGCAGAATTGTTACACCCCACTCAGATCGTTCTTAATCCTGTTCCACATAGCCGGAGAGATACCATTCATTATTAGTACTGGTGACATGACTGCAGGTCTGGCAATAAGCGGATGACACGTTCATTGGCTGTTGGAAATCTAATGTTGAGGTACAGTGTTTCAGAATCTTCAGCTATCGTTTTTATCTCATTGAGTTGTCCGTTTGCTTGTCATTTTAATTAATGATGGCAACCGGACTTTTGAAGGAATGTACAGAGAATTCATTTCCTAAGTGTGGCTGTAGGTTACACTGCAGTGCATGAATAATTCATTCAATCTTGCATTCATTTTCTATTAATAGAGGACAGCTTCTTGCAAATAAACGTCACATCAGTGGTGCTAGGATTAGGAATCAAGGCATTTAACCTCAGACTGAGCCTTGCGGTCAAAAGCAAAATAGTGCAGATGTTGGAAATCTGAAAAAAAAAATTGCTAGGAGTCTTTGGCAGTGTCTGTGGACAGAGATACTCATAATACTTCAATCAGTGATCTATCTTCACAACTGGATTAAGTTAGGAAGATAATAACGTAATCATCCTCTATATGTACTAAACATGCAATATTGGTCAGGAGTTTGTGGGCAGTCATTCGTGTCCAGGATTTCTATGCATGTGTGCTGAAATGTAAAGATTCTGAACTTTATTAGAGTATTGGGTGCTCAGTTATCTGAATACCCTTATATTAAATGCAATGAATGGAGTTCAATCTTCCTCAGATTCCTCAGCCTTTACACTGGGGAATCGACATTTACATCTGACACCAGATTACACTTGCCCAGGAACCATGTCATTTTGATTTTAAAGGAGTTGGTAGAATTATTGGAAGAAATTATGTTTTTTAGTTACTTTGGATTTGCTTAATGTATTCAATTATTAATGCAGTTCTGTGTTTAACTGATTTTATATATAATTTAAAACTTCCTAATTATTTATCATTTTAAATAGTTTTAAATTCTTTCTATCAATGACATGAAGAATCCTTTTCAGCTTTGACAGGCATCCATTGTTTGGACACCTGGATATAAATTTAGCTATTCAACCATCTGGATTACAAAATATCTCTCAATTAAATGGGGAGGTTCTGCTTCCTAGCCTCAGGTTGTTTTGTTGTTTCTGACAACTGTCTGAATTTGAACAAAAATACTCACAACATTAGATTGTAAGGTAAGTCTTGGACCACATTTGGATGGGTTAGTACATAGAGAGAAAAGGGCTGGAGAGATATGGGCCAAATGCATAGAAATAGGATTAGTTCAGGTAGGCGCCGTGGTCAGTCTGAATGGGTTGGGCTGAAGGGCCTGTTTCTGCGCTGTTACCATGCCAACGTGAAGGCTGCCTATTTCAGCCACTGCTTGATTTGCCTAACAACTACTGTTGAAATGCTCACCCATGCATTTTCACACTTGTCTCCCTCCCTACATGACTCCCTTGTCCACTTGTCCCTCCCCACTGATCTCACTCATGGTACTTACCATTGCAAGTGGAGCAAGTGCCACAGCTACCCCTACACCTCCTCCCTCATTACCATTCAAGGCCACAGATTGTACTTCCAGGCGAGCCAACATTTCAACTGCGAGCCTGTTGTGATAACCTACTGTGGCCTCCTGTATATCGGAGAGACCCAATGTAGACTGAGTTCCTGCGCTCCGTCTGCCAGGATCTCCCAGTAGCCACCCTTTTCAATCCTACTTCCCATTCCTATTCCAACATGTCAATCCATGGTCTCCTCAACTGCTGCAGTGAGGGCTACACAGGCTGGAGCAGCAACATTTGTATTCTGTCTGGATCGCCTCCAACCTGGTGTCATGAACATCGATTTCTCAAGCTTACAGCAAATGACTCTCCCCTCACCTCTCCTTCGCCATTCCCCATTCCTGCTTCTCTCTGTCACCTTATCTTCTTACCTGCCCATCACCTCCTTCTGGTGTTCCTCCTCCTTCCATTTCTTCCATGGTCTTCTATCCTCTCCTATCAGATTCCCCCTTCTCCAGCCCTTTATCTCTTTCACCAATCAACTTCCCAGCTATTTTCTTCACACTTTCCCCCTCTCCCGATTTCACCTATCACCTACCACCTTGTGCTTCTTCCTCCCCTTGCCCCGGTTTCTTACTCTGACTTCTCCTTTTTCTTTCCAGTCGTGATGAACGCCCAAAACATCGTCTCTTTACTCTTTTCCAGAGATGCAGCATCTGGCCTGCTGAGGTCCTCCAGCATTTTGTCTGTGTTGCAGGAGGCAGGTAGCTGGTTGGCTGCCAGCAATGGAAAGGGAATAGACTCTTCAACCTACTTCAGACAGGTGTAAAAGTAATAATGTTATTGTCGCAGGTGATCTCATGTTTCCTAACATTGATTGGCAGGAGGTTTAGATGAAGCAGAATTTGGTAGGTTTGTCTAGGAAAGATTCTTGAGACAACACGTGAACGGGCCAACTCGAGGAGAAGCCATACTGGATCTAGTATGAGGCAATGAACCTGGTCAGGTAACTGAACTCTTGGTGGGTGAGCAATATGAAGGGTGCAGTGACTACAACTCCCTGACTAATAGCATAGCCTTGGACAGAGATAAAAGTAGAGGGAATGGAAAAGTATTTATTTGTGGGAGAACTAATTATGATGCTATTAGGCAGGAACTTGGGAGCATAAATTAGGAATAGATGTTCACAGGAAATGTACAACGGAAATGCAGAGGTTGTTTAGGGAGGACTTACATTCAGGATCTGCAGAAGTTTGTTCCTTTGAAACTGGGAAAGTACGATAGGGTGAAGAAACCAGGGTTGACAAGAGAAATGGAACATTGAGTCAAGAGGAAGAAGAAAGCATAATTCTTAGGAGGTAAAAATCATACAGGGCTCTTGATGCTTACAAGGTAGCCAGGAAGGAGCTTAACAAGGGTATTCAGAAAGCTAGAAGAGGACGTGAGAAGGCCTTGGTGAGTAGGACCAAGGATAACCCCAATGAGAAGCAAGGAAAGAGATTGCTACACCACTGGTAATGATCTTTCTGTCCTCACTGAGTATTACCAGATGACTGGAGGGTATATATGAAGAACAGGAGGATGACTAGAGTGAGGGTAGGACTGATCATGGATAAAAGAGAAAACAGACATCTGGGACCTGCTGAAGGGTCTTGGCCCGAAATGTCAGCTGCGCTCTTTTCCATAGAGGCTTCTTGGCCTGCTGAGTTCCTTCAGCATTTCATGAGTGTTACATGCTTCTGGGGTTGGAGGAGGTAGGGGAGGTCCTTAATGGTCCACAATACATTGCTTCTGCATTCACAAGTGGGAGGGACCTTGACAAATGTGAATTCAGTGTAGAATAGACTAATGTGCTGGAACATGATAAAGTTGCAAAAGAGGATGTTTTAGATTACAGGGGTGTCAAACTCATTTTAGATCACAGGCCGGATTGGGCAAAATGCAGCTTCATGCGGGCCGGATCAGTCGGACGCGTGCGAACGCAGCTTTCGTTGCCTCCGTTTTTTCAGCCTGCTCTCATGTGTCTCAGTCTCTGCTATAACTACAAAGTGTTTCACTTCACAAATTCCGTTTCTTATGAAGAAGACTGCTGTGCAAGCATTATTTTTATGATTGGTATTAACTTACAATCATAGGCTTCATATCGCCGGGTCATTAATAATTAAAATAATAGATCTATCTAAAATGATCTCGCGGGCCGGATATAATTGTACGCCGGGCCGGATATGGCCCGCGGGCCTTGAGTTTGACACCTATGTTTTAGAACCTTTGGAAAACATTAGGATAAATACTTCACCCTGGCTGGAAAGGATTTACTCCAGGTTACCATGGGAAGCAAGGTAAGAGACTGCTGCACCATTTGCAATGATCCTTATGTCCTCATTGAGTAGTACCAGGTGTACCAGAGAGTGTTAAATGTTATTCCTTTTCCAGGAAAGTCAATAAGGATACCCCTGGGAATTATACACTAGTGGGTTTTATATCAACTACTGGAGAGGATCTACTGGTGGGCAACTACTGGAGAGGATCTACTGGTGGGCAACTACTGGAGAGGATCTTAGAGACAGGATTTATGAGCATTTTGAGAAGCCTAGTCTGATTAGTGATATAATGACTTTGTGAGGAGGCAGATCATGCCTCACTAGTCTGATAGACCTTTCTGAGGAAGTGACAAAGTAAGTTGATAAAGGTAGAACATTAGATGTGGTGTATGTGTAGCTTGGTAAGGTGTTCCACAAGGTTCCCAATGGTGGGGTCTGGAGGCAGAAAGTTCGGAGGCATGGAATCCAGGGAAAATCGGCTGTGTGGATTCAGAATTGGCTTGCCCACAAAAGGCAGAGGGTGGTAGTAGTTGGAGTGTATTGAGGTCAGTGACCAGTGGTGTTTTACAGGGATCTGGTCTGGAACCTCTGATCTTTGTGATTTATATAAATGGCTTGGATGAGTTAGGAAACTTGCAGATGACACGAAGGTTGGTGGTGTAATGGTAAAAGGTTGTTATAGATTACACAGGACATTGATAGAATGCAGAGTTGGGCTGAGAAGTGGCGGATGGAGTTCAACCCAAAATTGTTCGAATTAACTCACTTTGGAAGGTTGAACTTGGAGACAGAGTACAAGGTTAATGTCTCCAGCCCCTTGGTATGCAACACCTCATATACCGTCTGGGTGGTCTCCAGCCCCTTGGTATGAACATTGAATTCTCCAACTTCTGGTAATTCCCTTCCACCATCCCACTTTCACTCTGCCTCCTCTTCTAGCTGCCTATCACCTCTCTCATGATTCTGCCTTCTTGTACTACCCATAGTGCTTTCCCCTTCTTCACCTCTCCTGCCTATCACGTCCCTGCTTCCCCTCCCCCACCCTTTGATCTTTCCTCTGATTGGTTTTTCACCTGGCACCTTCCCCCTCCCACCTTCTTTATAGGGCCCCTGCCCCCTCCTTCTTCAGTCCTGATGAAGGGTCTCGGCCCGAAACGTTGACTGCTCGTTTCCATGGATGCTGCCCGACCTGCTGAGTTCATCCAGCTTGTTTGTCTGTGTTGAGGTTAATGGCAGGTTTCTTAGCAGTGAGGATGAACAGTGGGACCTTGCAGTCCACGTCTGCAGATCCCAAAAAGTTGCCGTGCAGCTTGATAGGGTGACTGAGAAGTCATATGGTGCATTGGCCTTCATTAGTTGGGGGACTGACTTCAAGAGCCATGAGGTAATGTTGCACTCTATCAAATTCTGGTTGGATCTCTGTTTGAGTATTGTGTTCATTTCAGGTCATCTCAATAGAGGAGGATGTGGAAGTGAGGAGGAATGTTTTAACCAGATGGTGGTAAATTTGTTGACTTCCTCGCTGCAGACAGCTGTGAGGAAGTTGATATCTTCTTGATTTGCAAGGGTGTTAAAGGTTACGGGGAGAATAAGGTTGAGATGGAAAATAAATCAGCCATGATGGAATGGTGGAGCAGACTCCATGGGTTGAATGGCCTAATTCTGCTCCTATGTCTTACGTTCTTATGCTAAGATTCATTGATAAAGTTGACAGTCAGCTGCTTTTCCCCAGCAAAGCAATGGCTCATATGAGAAGCCATACTTTTAAGGTGATGGGAGAGAAGTATTGGGGGGATGTCAAACGTAGGTTTATTACACTGAGAGTGATATGTGTATGGACCATACTACCAGGAGTTATGGTAAGACAGATATATTAGAACCATGTAAGAGACCTTAGAAAGGCACATGGATGAAAGAAAAATGGAGGGCTATGAGGGAGGGAAGGGTTAGATTGATTTTGAAGTAGCTTACAAGATTGTCATAGCATTGTGGGAATGAGAGAGAGAGAGAGAGAGAGAGAGAGAGCGAGCGAGAGAGAGAGAGAGAGTGAGGGGAGTGGGAGAGGGGAAGAAAATATCCCAAAGGCAAGTTGGTTTATATTGTTATATGTACCGAGGTACAATGAACCACTTATCATGCATACTGTTCATACAGGTCAATTCATTACAACAGTGCAACAGTGCATTGAGGTAGTACAAGGTAAAGCAATAACAGAATGCAGACTAAAGTGTTACAGTTACAGAGAAAGTGCACTGCATTTAGATAGTAAGGTGCAAAGTCATAATGAGAGTTTGTGGTGTCAGGAATCCATCTTTTCATTCCAGGGAACCATTCAATAGTCTTATAAAAGTGGATAGAATATTCTGTATCTCTGACCTGATGGGAGGAAGAAGGAGTGAGAATACTGGGGTAGGTAGGATCTTTGAATATCTCGGCTACTTTACTAATGTAGTGAGAAGTGCAGACTATAGTCCTGGAGGGGATGCCTGTTTCTTTGATGTACTGAGCTGTGTCCATAACCCTCTTGCATTCATGGACAGAGCAGCTGCCATAACAAGCCATGATGCATCAGGACAGGATGCGTTCTCTGGTGCACTCATTAAATTGCTGATGTTCAAAGAGGACGTACAAAATTTCTTCAGCCTCCTGAGGAAGTAAAGGTGCTGATTGCCATGGCATCAATGTGGTTGGTCCAAGAAAGGCTATTGGTAATGTTTACTGCTGGGAATTTGAATCTCCCAATCCTCTCAACCTCAGTGCCACTGTAAATATAAAGGACATGTAAGCCATACAGGGTAAGGGTAGAGGATTTCCTTTTCAGGTGGGCTTCTACAGCAGTTTCATGGCTAGCTTTTTCTTGTAAATTTTATATGTAATCATTGTTTGAATTTTGATCCCCACCTGCCGTAGCTCCTGTAACTAGATCAATGGTCCTGAACTCTGACAGTCAGTTCATTAATATATTAAAAAAATACATTCAGTGGCCACTTTATTAGGTACATTTGTACATGGGTTCATTAATGCAAATATCTAATCAGCTAATCATGTTGCAGTAAATTAGAGCATAAAATCATGCAGAGATTGTCAAGAGGTTCTCTTGTACAGACCAAACATCAGAATGGGGAAGAAATGTAATCTAACTGACTTTGACTGTGGAATGATTGTTGGTGCCACAGGAGCTCAAACTTCAACATTCAAAGTAAATTTATTATCAAAGTACAAATGTCACACTATAGAGCCTTAAGATCCATTTTCATGTGGGCATACTCAATAAATCCATAATAACCATTATATAATCAAAGAAAGACTGTATCGACTTGGGTGTTCACCCAGTGTGCAAAAGACAACAAACAGCAAATACAAAAGGGAAAAATATAATAATAATAATCAATAAATAAGCAATAAATATTGAGAACATAAGATAAGTATTTCAATGATGGACCAAGTGAAGTAGAGTGAGGTTATCACTTTTGTTTCAAGAGCCTAATGGTTGAGGGATAATAACTGTTCCTGAACTTGGTGGTGTGAGTCCTGAAGCTCCTGTTCTTCCTGATGGCAGTAGTGAGAAGCGAGCATGTCCTGGGTGGTGGGGGTCCCTGATGATAGATGCTGCTTTCCTGTGACAATTCATGTTGATGTTCTCAATGGTGGGGAGGACTTTACCCGTGATGGGCAGAGCCATATCCATTAATTTTCTGTTAAAGGGCATCCCAGACTGGGATGCAGCCAGTGAATATACTCTCCACTACACATCTAAAGAAGTTTGTCTAAGGAAGTACAGGTGCTGCCGGGCATTCTTGATAATTGCACTTATGTACTGGGCCCAGGACAGGTCCTCCAAAATAATAACACTGAGGAACTTAAAGCTGCTGACCATCTCTACCTCCGATCCTCCAATGAGGACTGGCTCATGGACCTCTTGTTTCTTCCTCCTGAAGTCAATAACTAGCTCTTTGGACTTGCTGACATTGAGTGAGAGGTTGTTGTTGTGGCACCACACAGCCAGATTTTCGATCTCCCTCCTGTAAGCTGATTCAACACCACTTTTGATTCACCCTACAATAGTGGTGTCTTCAGCAAACCTGAATATGGCATTGGAGCTGTGTTTAGCCACACAGTCATAAGTGTAAAGTGAGTAGAGCAGGGGGCTAAGCACACAGCCTTGAGGTGCACCTGTGCTGTGGCAGATTGTGAAGGAAATGTTGTTGCCAATCTGAACTGTTAGCGTCTACAAGTGAGGAAATGAAAGGTCCAATTGCACAAGGAGGTATTGAGGCCAAAGTCTTGAAGGTTATTGATTAGTTTTGAAGGGGTGATAGTATTGAATACCGAGCTGTAGTCGATAAAGAGCATCTTGATGTATGCACCTTTGCTGTCCAGATGTTCCAATGTTGAGTGAGGGCCAGTGAGATGGCACCTGCTGCAAACCTATAGCTTAGGTAGGCAAATTGGAGTGGATCTAAGTTGCTTCTCAGGCAGGAGCTGATATGTTTCATCATCTTCCTCTCAAAACACTTCATCATTATAAGTGGTACTGGATGATTGTCATTGATGAAGGTAACCATTTTCTTCTTAAGCGCTGCTATAATCGAAGCCTGCTTGAATGCGGTGGGTACCTCAGACTGCCAAAGCAAGAGTTTAAAGATCTCTGTGAATACTTAGTGGTTAGAGTAGCTCAGAAACTGCTGATCCCTTGGGATTTCTACGCAAAAACAGTCTCTAGTGTTTGCAGAGAATGGTGTGAGAGACGTAAAGCATCCAGTGAGCAGCAGTTCAGTGGGTGAAAATGCTTTCTTAATGAGAGAGTTCAGAGGAGAATAACCAGACTAGTTCAAGCTGACAGGAAGTGAGGGTAACTCAAACAACCATGCACTACAACCATTGTGTGCAGAAGAGCTTCTTTGAGCAAACCTTGAAGCGGATGGGCTACAGCAGCAGAAGTCCATGAACATACACTCAGAGGCAACTTGATTAGGTACAGGAGATACCTGTACCTAATGAAGTGATCAGTGAGTGTACTACCACATGCTTTAGCTGCATTATATTAAGCTTGGCCCCGACACCATTATCTTTTCTGGGATAATTCTTTAGGTTGTAGTTAGACTGACCTCAGATGAGATGTAAGTTATCCCGTCCTGATCTTGTTCCAGAAAATATTCTGCATTACCCTCATTAATTTCCTTTAATATTGTAAAAGCCTTTTATTGTACCCGTGCGCACTTCAGCCTGGAATAGAGGACAAAGCCTTGCCAAGATTTTCTGAATGCCAAGATTAGCGAAGGATCAATAATGTTTAGTGGGACATGTAGTTTACGGAAAATGCAGTAATTTCTCAGGTGGGGACGGGGAAAGGTGGCAGACATTGTTTGTGGTGGTGGAACTCACCGGAAAAATGAAAAAAGAAAACAATCGAAGTGCAGGAAAGGAGTAGTTGCAGAGTATTTCTTGAATGAGTATTAACATGTATAAATGGCACAAAGTAACTGGGCATTTAATGGGGCCGAGCTGTCATTGCCACTGTCATTGCCACCTTCTTTCCATTGTTCTGTATGAAAATCTTAAGGAAAGAACTGAGACATCGGGCTAATGTTTGTAATTCATGCTGCTTAATCTTTCTCCTATCTGTCTGGGTGTTGCTTAACAGCATTCCTTTATTGGGAAAAAGATAATTATGCAAGGGCTAAGGATTAGAATTTTAATATGAAGGTGCAGCTAGGGCATACACTACTAATTAACCAAATGCAACAAGAGCAGTTGTATCATTGCAGGTAATTCATTTCAATGGGATATATTTTTATTTTCCTACCCCCACCATGCCCAAAACCGGACATACTTAAAAAATGGGCAGAAACCTATTATACCAAATATTTACTGAATAAGCAATTTCTCCAATCTTTTAGTTCTATCACCAGAAATACCTACCTATTTACTGTTAATTTTGAGCATCTTACATGGTTTCCATGGAGTATTATTGAAGGAGGTCATCTCATCCCTGGAAAGCGTCATCTATCCTGTTCTGATGGTTCTTTTTAGGAGTGAAATGACTTCCTTCGATAACGCAGATAATCTCACTGACATGGACTTCTAACATTAAATTTGCATACAGCATTAGATTGAGCAAAATTTGCATCCTCTTAGAGCCTCTTAGAGCAGCAACAGGAGTTGCTGCTATGGGAGACTGGCCAAGGATGCCATCCTAAAGGCGCACAAGCCTAATGAAGTGGGTGAATAGTGTGAATCACAATGATGGTGAATGTGTAAGGGAGAACATATGTTTTGGACGCCTCTCCAATGCTCAGTACAGTTGGGCTCTGTATAGCTAGTGTAGTATTGTGGTTTCCATCTGCATGCAGATCACTCAGCCAGTTTACATTTCTTTTGTTTAGAGTCTTTAATGAATGAAAACGCTTTAGGTCCATAGGGTGTGTCACAAATGTCAAGTCTCTGCTGCCAATAATATGGATCATTGCATGAAATTGACTCCTAAATTAACCTATGCAATTTCCCTTTGATTGTTCCAACAGAATTCTCAGACATCAGCCTCCAATATCAAATAGATATTTTGGGCTCCTGTGGAGTCGACACTCATGGAAAGGCACTTAAAGAGGTCATAAGTAAGTATGCAATAATATTCTGAGGTAAAGTGAACTTGATTTAAGGAGCTTTAATTTTCAGAGCTCTTTTAAATTTTTGCTTTAATTCTTGAAGCTATTCATCCACAGCTCAACATCAGTAAGAGAAAGGAGACAGTAATGGACTTTAAGAAAACTAAGCCTGCATTGCTGCCTGTTGCTATTGACGGTGAGGATGGGGATGTTGTGAGGACCTACAAGTACCTGGGGGTGCGCCTGGATGACAGACTTGAGTGGAGCACCAACACAGAGGCTGTGTACAAGAAGGGCCAGAGTCACCTCTACTCCTGAGGAGACTGAGGTCCTTTGGAGTGTGCAGGCCTCTCCTTCACATGTTCTACCGGTCAGTTGTCACCAGTACAATATTCTAAGCAGTGGTGTGCTGGGGCAAAGGCATCAACATGGGTGATGGCAAGAGGCTCAATAAACTGATTAGAAAGGCTGGCTCTGTTACAGGAGTCAAACTGGACGCACTGGAGGATGTGGTAAAACAAAAGACCCTATGGAAAATTCTGGCAATTCTCACCCTCTGCATGTTACCTTGGCTGAACAGAGGAACACTTTTAGTAATAGATTAAGACAAATGCATTGCTCCAAAGAGCACTATATGAGGTCATTCTTACCCTCAGCCATTAGGCTCTATAATGAGTCAACCTATAGCCGGGGAAGTGATGACCCCCTCCCGTTAGACTGTTTGACGTAACTTACTTTTCATTTCTCTTCTAATATTTGTATATCAGTGCACTTATAATGCTACTGTGACACTGCAATTTCCTTTGGGATCAATAAAGTACTGTATCTAACTATCTATCTATCTATCTATTTTATATTTAATCATTGTATTTTATATCATGTGAAGACTTGAATGGAGCTGCCACTGTTTCTTTTAATTTTAGAGTTGTTTGTTTTTAATTCAGTTGTAGCTTAGATGTCATTCTAAATAACTCAGACATTATTTTAAATTCAGCCATTGTGTTTTTAGTACTGTAATTGATTTGCCTGTGTGTTGTTTTGCACTGAATGGAGCAGCACTGCAATCTCATTGTCCTGAGCAAAGATAGTAAAGCTCTAACTAACTAACTAACTAACTAAATACCATTTTCTACAAACTAAAACACTAACAAATTGATACATTCATGTACCTACTTGGTAGTGGAATTTGAATTGGAAATTATTTACTATTGTCACATTTACCAAGGGACAATGGAAGGCTGTGTTTGTATGCTATCCAGATTATTTCATACATAAGTAAAATGAGGTTGGAAAAAGGAAAACAGAAGGCAGAATAAAGTGTTATAGACTGATTGTCAGTGATCTACAGATTTGCTGAGGAGTAACTTGGATATCAGTAGGTTTGAGAGCGCTGTGTCTATAGAACATAGAACATTGAAAGTCTACAGCACATTACAGGCCCTTTGGCCCACAATGTTGTGCTGACCATGTAACCTACTCTAGAAGGTACCTGGAATTTCCCTAATGCATAGCCCTCTAATTTTCTGAGCTCCATGTAGCTATCTAAGAGACTCTTAAAAGACCCTATTGTTTCCACCTCTACCACCTTCACTCATGCACCCACCACTCTCTGTGTGAAAAACCTACCTCTGACATCCCCCTTGTACCTACTTCCAACTCTGCCCCCTCATGTTAGCCGTTTCAGCCCTGGTAAATAGCCTCTGCATATCCAGATGATCAATGCCTCTCAACATCCTATACACCTCTATCAGGTTACCTCTCATCCTCCATCGCTACAAAGAGAAAAGGTCAAGTTCACACAACATATTCTCATAAGGCACACTCTCCAATCCAGGCAACATCCTTGTAAATTTCTTCTGCACTCTCCCTATAGCATCCACATCCTTCCTGTAATGAAGTGACCAGAACTGAACACAGTACTACAAGTGGGGTCTAACTAAGGTCTTATATAGCTGACACGAGGAAATCTGCAAATGCTGGAAATTCAAGCAACACACACAAAATGCTGGTGGAATGCAGCAGGCCAGGCAGCATCTATAGGGAGAAGCGCTGTCAACGTTTCGGGCTGAGACCCTTCGTCAGGACTAACTGAAAGGAAAGATAGTAAGAGATTTGAAAGTAGGAGGGGGAGGGGAAAATGCGAAATGATAGGAAAAGACCGGAGGGGGTGGGGTGAAGCTGAGAGCTGGAAAGGTGATTGGCAAAAGGGATACAGAGCTGGAGAAGGGAAAGGATCATGGGACAGGAGGCCTAGGGAGAAAGAAAGAGGGAGGGGAGCACCAGAGGGAGATGGAGAACAGGCAAAGTGATGGGCAGAAAGAGAGGGAAAAAAAGGAGGGGGAAAAACTAAATATATTAGGGATAGGGTAAGAAGGGGAGGAGGGGCATTAACGGAAGTTAGAGAAGTTAATGTTCATGCCATCAGATTGGAGGCTACCCAATTGATATATAAGGTGTTGTTCCTCCAACCTGAGTGTGTCTTCACCTGTGAGTCGGCTGGTGTGGTATACTGCGTTCGGTGCTCCCGGTGTGGCCTTTTATATATTGGTGAGACGTGACACAGGCTGGGAGACCGTTTCACTGAACACCTACACTCTGTCCGCCAGAGAAAACAGGATCGCCCAGTAGCCATCCATTTTAATTCCACGTCCCATTCCCATTCTGATATGTCTATCCATGGCCTCCTCTACTCTCAAGATGAAGCCACACTCATGTTGGAAGAACAACACCTTATATACCGGCTGGGTAGCCTCCAACCTGATGGCATGAACATTAACTTCTCTAACTTCCGTTAATGCCCTTCCTCCCCTTCTTACCCCATCCCTGATATATTTAGTTTTTTTCCTCCCTCCTTTTTTTTCTCTCTTTCTGCCCATCACTCTGCCCGCTCTCCATCTCCCAGTGGTGCTCCCCTCCCTCTTTCTTTCTCCCTAGGCCTCCCGTCCCATGATCCTTCCCCTTCTCCAGCTCTGTATCCCTTTTGCCAATCACCTTTCCGGCTCTCAGCTTCACCCCATCCCCTCCGGTCTTCTCCTATCATTTCACATTTTCCCTTCCCCCTCCTACTTTCAAATCTCTTAGTATCTCTCCTTTCAGTTAGTCCTGACGAAGGGTCTCGGCCCGAAACGTCGACAGTGCTTCTCCCTATAGATGCTGCCTGGCCTGCTGCGTTCCATCAGCATTTTGTGTGTGTTTCTTATGTAGCTGTAACATTAACTCACGGCTCTTGAACTCAGTCCTACGATTGATGAAGGTCAACTCATCATACACCTTCTTAACAACACTGTCAACTTGTGCAGCAGCTTTGAATGTCCTATGGACATTAATCCCAAGATCTCTCTGATCCCCCATCCTTGTAAATCTCCTCTGCACCCTTTCTATGGTTTCCACATCCTTCCTGTAGTGAGGCGACCAGAATTGAGCACAGTTCTCCAAGTGGGTCTGACCAGGGTCCTATATAGCCACAACATTACCTCTTGGCTCTTAAACTCAATCCCACAATTAATGAAGGCCAATGCACCATATGCCTTCTTAATCACAGAGTCAACCTGTATAGCAGCTTTGAGTATCCTATGGGCTCAGACCCCAATATCCCTCTGATCCTCCACACTGCCAAGAGTCTTAACATTAATGCTATATTCTGCCATCAAATTTGACCTACCAAAATTAACTACCTCACACTTATCTGGGTTGAACTCCATCTGCCACTTCTCAGCCCAGTTCTGCATCCTATCGATGTCCAGCTGTAACCTCTGACAACCCTTCAGACTATCCACAACTCCTCTAACTTTTGTATCATCAGCAACCTTACTAACCCACCCTTCTATTTCCTCACCCAGGTCATTTATAAAAATGACAAAGAGAAGGGGTCCTAAAACAGATTCCAGCAGAACACCGCTGGTCACTGTCCTCCATGCAGAATATGAAATTATGATTACTAACTCCAAAATGCACTTCCACCGAGAGATCTGACATCTGACCAAGTTCATTTCCCAAAACCAGATACTCTAGTTGTCTTATCTACATATTGTGTCAGGAAACCTTCCTGTACACACCTAACAAACTCCCTCCCATCTGAACCCCTTGCTCTAGGGAGATGCCAGTCAATATTAGGAAAGTTAAAATCACCCATCACAACAACCTTATTATTATTGTACCATTCCTGAATCTGCCTCCCTATCTGATCCTTGATGTCCCTGTTACTATTGGAGGCTCTATAAAAATCACCTGGTGGAGTTATTGCCCTCTTCCTGTTTCTAACTTCTACTTACAATGACTCAGTAGACAATCCCTCCATTACTTCCTCCTTTTCTGCAGCTGTGATACCATCCCTGATTAGCAGTGCCACTCCCCCACCTCTTTTGCCTCCCTCCCTGTCCTTTTTGAAACATCTAAAGGCTGGCACACTCTGCAGCCTTTCCTGCCCCTGAATCATCCAGGTCTCTGTAATAGCCACAGCATCATAGTTCCACGTATTGACCCACACTCTAAGTTCATCCACCTTGCTTGTGATACTTCTTGCATTAGAATAGACACATCTCAAACCATCTGGCTGAGTGCTTCTTTGCCCTATCATTTGCCTATCCTTCCTCATAAACTCCCTACAAGCTGTCCACTACTTGTGCATCAACCGCCCCATCCTCTGCCTCTTCACTTCGTTTTCCACCCTCCTGCAACTCTAGTTTAAACCCTCCCAAATACCCTAACAGCATTAGCAAACCTTCTTCCCAGGATATTGGTTCCCCTCCAGTTCAGGTGCATCCTGTTCCACTTCTACAGGTCATCCCTTCCCCGGAAAAGGTTCCAATGATCGAAGAACTTGAAACCCTGCCCCCTGTGCCATCTCCTCAGCCACTCATTCATCTGCGCTATCTTCCTGTTCTGACCTTCACTATCTCATGACGCTGGGAGTAATCCGGAGATTACCACCTTGGAGGTCCTGCTCTTCAGCATCCTTCTTAACTGCCTAAACTTACTGCACAGGACCTCTTACCCCTCTCCTGCCTATGTCACTGGTACCAACATGTATCACAACCCCTGGTCCCTTCTAGAATATTCTGCTACCGCTCAGAGACATCCTGGACCATAGCACCCAGGAGGCAACATACTATCCTGGTGTCCCTTTTGCTGCCACAGAATCTCCTATCTGCCCCACCTGACTTCACCCTTCCCTTCTGAGACTCAGAGCCTACCACAGTGCTATTGGTCTGGCTGCTGCTGCCTTGCCCAGTAAGCTCATCCCACACAGCAGAATCCAAAGGGGCATACCTGCTGCTGAGGGGACTAGACAAAGGGAGACCCTGCTCTGACTTCCTTCTCCCTTTACCTCTCTCGGTGTTCTCCCATCTACTCCCCGAATTCTGCACTTTGGGTGTAACCACCTGCTCTAAAGTCGTATCTATCAAGTGCTTTGCCTCCTGCTCCAGCTCCTTAACGTGGTTTTTCATGAGCTGGAGTTGGCTGCACTTCCCACAGATGTAGTCATCAGGGAGGCGATCGCGTTCCATGAATTCCCACGTTCTACAGGAGAGGCATTCCATTGCCATATCTGCATCCTGCCTGCGCTGTGCAATGAGCAACCAGGACCAAATCCTCTAACCTGTTGCTTTGGCCTCAGCCTCTTCTCATCGAAGCTTCATGAGTCAAAGCCTGACACTCCTACTCTCACCACTGGCCTACTCCCAACAATGGCCGCCCCAACAGTGGCTGCCCCTTTTGCCCCTTCTGTACTTTTATTTAATTTGCAGTGCTGTGCTCCTGACACTGACTGGACCTCTGGAATGTCCGAAAGCCTGGCACGTGCATGGAGCCCATTGTCATGGTCGTAGAGTCCTACAACTTGGAACCAGGCTGTTCGGCACAACTCATCCATGTCTACCATATCGTCTTCCAGTGCTCCTCCCATTTGACCCATATCTCCTCGGACTTCCTTAGAACCTTTCCCTCCCATGTACCTATCCAAATATAGATTGTACGAAAGGGAAGCTTCAGCAAGACCAGGAGTAAGAAATTAATGGCCAAAGGTGGGACCATATAAACAAGGCAGCTGCAGGAGACTGAAGGAGGGTCGAGATAAAAATGCCCCACTGGAATGAGGATACTAGGAGACTCTGTTTCTCATGCATCAGACTGAGGAATCCGAATCAGGTTTATTTTCACTTAATTATATGACATGAAGCTTGTTGTTTTGTGGCAGCAGTACAGTGCCTTTAGACATAAAAATGACCATAAATTGCAAAATAAATAAGTAGCGCAAGGAAAAGAAGTACCAATGTAGTGTTCATGGACCATTTAGAAATCTGTTAGTGGAGGGGAGGAAGATGTTCCTGAAACACTGATGGTGGGTCTTAAGACTTTGTGTGGCTCCAGGCTCCTCATCTGATAGTTTACCAACAGTAAAGTCATCTGAGAATCTATAAATGGCATTTGAGCATAGTCACACAATCGTGAATATAGGTTGATCAGAGCAGCGAGCTAGGCATGCGTCCTTGAGATATGCCTGTGTTGATTGTCAGTGAGGAGGAGATGTTATCACAGATCCGTACTGACTTTCATCATTTGCCTGTCATTCATCTGTCATTGATGAAGATGTTTATTGCGATCCATACTGACTGTGGTCTCCCAATAAGGAAGTCGAGGATCGAGGCCTTGGTTTGGAAACATACTGTTTCAAATGAATGCGTAGCTGTAATTGATCAGCAGCAGATTGATGTATGTTTAATGTTATCTTGGTGCTCCAAAACCAAGTGGTGAGCCAGTGAGATTACATTCACCTGTTGTGGCAGTAGGAATTGCAGTGGATCCAGGTTCCTTTTTGCACCTTGTGCCACATCGGGTGTCACTTTTGCCATTTCATTAGCAATTGACTGTTTTTTTATAAGCTCGGCATTCAACCCAGCATGGAAGGAGCCAGCCGGATTCAAACTCGGGACCATTTGCCTTGAAGTCCGGTGCTAATGCCACTACACCACTGGCCGACAAGATCCTCACTCAGGCTGGAGTTATTTCTAACCATGAACAATCTCTCAAGGTATTTCATCACAGCTGATATGAGTGCTGCCAGTCAATAGTCACTGAGACACAAAACCCTGCTCGTCTTTGGAACTGCTATGCTTATTGCCCTTTTGAACTAGGTGGGAACCTCAGACCACAGCAATGTGGGGTTGAGGGTGTCCATAAGACCATAGACCATAAGATATAGGAGAGAATTAGCCCTTGATCTCTCCAACCAGTTAGGTCAGCGCAGGTTTTAGTACGCAGCCAGGTACAACATTTAGTTTGGACACCTTGTGACATTATAAAGTTGCTGGATTCTCCGGGGGTATGCAGAGGTGTAGTTGTATTCTCCCTTTCAAAGCAGGATGAAACATTAGCTCGTTTAGACATTGAGCTCATTGTGAGGTGAAGCATCACTCTTATTTATGCTGTTAACTTTTGCCTTATAAGAAAAAAAAATGGCCAGCAAACCCTCTCACAGCTGTGGTACATCCAATCTTACGATGGTGTTCCATGAGTCATATCCGAAATTCTTGTAGAATTCTGGAATCCCAGTCTTGTATGCCACTGATCTAGTCCTCAGCAGACTCCAAATTACCTGGTTCATCCCTTGGAACACCATCGTAAGATTCGATGTACCACAGCATACTTTTTCTGGTTTGATAAAACTCAATGTACTTTCAAAGGCACACTCACTCACGTAGGTCTTGTTGACAGCTGAGGCATATTCATTCAGATGTGAAGATGGTGTCACATCCACAGATTCTGCCGTGGAGTCTGGGCACTCTCGCAGTCAGACAGCTGAACTCACGACCATCACACTCGTGAGTCTGCACATTCCAGCCAGCTGCAGTTTCATTCTGGTTGTATTTAACTCCCTTCCTCTAGTGTCAGTCTTGTTGAGTCTTGACCAAAGCACAGCGATGTCCATCCTCCCTGTTTACCTTTGTCCTTGTTCCATGATAGAAGACTACTAAAAAGTAGATTGAGGCTGTAATGAAGCTAAATATACTTAGTATTAAGTTCCTGCTTCCTAGCTGCAATGTTGGCATTAGCTTTCAATTGAGAGTTTTAATTAACAGCCCAGTTAACCTAGCATTTTTTTTTCTTTTTGTTCTGCACAGTTCATATTAAAATTCAGTGAACTCTTCGTCCCTCCACACTTGGTCCATAACCACATCTCTCCTTCATATGAATCCCTGAGTATGGACCAGTCCACTGATTCCAAGCAGTCCTAAAAATGCCCTGCTTTGACCAGCTCTTCACCACCTTCAATGTTTCTGTGGTTCTCTGAACCTGTGTTGTGAGAGGAGAAGTACAATCAGGTGTGATGGCTCAGTCAGCATTCTGGCTGGCGTTGTAACAATGGTTGAGTGTGTTGGCTCCTCTGGCTTGTAGGTGACATGACAGCGATCGGTAGGAGACTTCTTCGTGCTGGCTTGGTTGAAGATGCCCCGATGATTAGAAAGGCATCAGGGTGGACTGTCCCATGACTGCCTATCATAGCGCTTAGCTCCCTCAGTGCCAACTTGACGTTTGCCAGGGTGGAATGTGTACTGCTCCCAAGCTGATAGCAGAGAACTCCCTCTGTAGATAGAATGGATGACACCTGACCATCAGACATTCCAGATTGTGGGAGCAGAACTGAGACAGAACTGAATGTTTGTGCACCACAATGAGTTAATCATGATACAGACACTGCTGCCTCTGCCTTTACATGATGCCACTATCCTGGCCAGGTAGCTGGACGGTGAAGCTCTCAGGCTGGAGTGTTGTGTCCAACGTGCTAGCGGTGAGCCGTGTGAGTGATGAGTGATGTGTCCAGAAGCTAAGGTTCTCTAAAGAGGTTATCCACGCTGCTTCAGCAGTCTGATTTGAAGCGTTGATTTGAACTGTTGTTGGAATTCCTCTGGCAATTTGTGTATTTTGCTCAATATTCTCAGCATCTGCGGAATCTCTTATGTTTATAATTTTCTGCAGGGGGGGGGGTTTCACTCCCTTATTCAGATACTGAGCAGTCTTGGGAAGATGATTATGATGGTGAATTGTGTCACCAAGGGAACTTGCATGTTTTTTTTTCATCTTGATGTAGAGCACTCTGCTCACAGTCTTCAGCCTACTAGTTCTAGCCAATTGGTAGTCTTCGGAGGAAAGAATAAATAATTGAAACCTGAGTTCCCGATTGTACACAAGCTTCCAACAATCTATGCAGAGTGTTCCAACCTGCATGACCACGAAAACAAGGAGATCCCCAGTGAAATCCTGCAGCAGCAACTTGAATACACAGACCATTTCATTCCAGGAAGGCTCTCCTGTTTCACCAGCTCACAAACAATATCACCTTTGTTTAGATAAAGCAGCCGTTTGCATCACTACAGCAGGAGGAGGACACAAAGAAGAAGAAGTGCTTGATGAGGGTCCATCATCAAAGACTCTCACCATCTGGGCCATGCTCTGTTCTCACTGTTGCCATCAAGAATGAGGTGCAGGAGCCTTAGGTCCCACACCACCAGGTTCAGGAACAGTTATTACCCTTCAATTATCAGGCTCCTGAACCAGTGTGGATAACTTCACTCACCTCAACTCTGAACTGATTCCACAACCTATCCACTCGCTTTCAAGGACCCCATAACTCATGTTCTCTATTATTTAATTACTTATTTCTTATTTTTTATATTTGCACAGATGTCTTCTTCTGCACATAGGTTGTTTGTCTTTGTGTGTAGTTTTTTATTGATACTATTCTATTTCTTTGTTTATTGTGAATGTGTGCAGGAAAATTAATCTCATGATAGTATATAGTTATATATACTGCATGTACTTTGATAATATATTTACTTTGAACTTTGAACGTTGAAGAAGGGAAAGAAGAGGAGGATGAGTGGTCAAGGCAGGGAGTGATGACAAGATGGATGAGTCCCAGTGAAGGGTCTTGGCCCAAAATGCCAACTGTTCATTGTTCTCCCCACGTGTTGCCTAACCTGAGTTCCTCCAGCACTTTGTGTGTGTTGATCTGGACTTCCAGCTTCCATAGAATCTGTTGTGTTAGTGATGCCTTCTGAATTATGCTGTGAGGTATAAGAATACTGTCACAATGTCTCAAAGAATGAAATTGTCCATGTCCTGTATCAAGACCTGCTTTAACTTTTTGATCGCCAAGGGCAAAGTTTTAAGCTGCATAAAAAAAAGAACAACAAAGTGCCTGGTGCTGGGGAAGTTTAATAACAGCTTTCATCCCTCAAGGTGAAAGCGGACAGCATAGGAGCAAGTAAGGAAGCAGATGACAAGTCTAGAGAAGGTGTAAATGGGACTGTCAGAATCATTATCTGAAATCAGTGAACTCAATATTGAATGTAAAAAGCTGTAATGTGCCTCGACAAAGGGGAGATGGGGGAGGGTGCTATTTATGAAACTTACATTGAGAATTGTTGCAGCAATATCAAGGGTAGAGAAATTAGTGTGGGAGTAAGGCAGGCAAAAAAAAAAATTCTGGAAAGCAGAATTTCAAAATAATGCTGTGCACTAGATGGGCATGTTCCCTAAAGCTATCATCCAGTCTGGGTTTGGTTGTCGAGGAGACTGCATTGCAATCAGCCCACAGAGAATGCTAATTTGAAAGAGATAGAAGTAAAATCTCATTTAAATTTGATGGAGCAGCTTGACATTTCAAGTGTTTTCTCAATCCTTTCTGGTGGCGATTGATTTCAGTCTTTGGCCAAATTACAGACATAAAATAGGTGAGAGGAAGAAGACATCTTGCGGAGATTCACGCTGACCTCTCCCTTCCGTTAAGTACCTTATGGCTTCACAGTGTCTGACAAAATGAAAATCAAAATAACTGCAGGCGATGGAGTCCAAAATTAAAACCGAAAATGCAGCAAGTCAGGCCGCAACTGTAGAAAGAGAAAAAGAAACATTTAACATTTCAGATCTGGGATTCTTCATCTTGGACCAAAAACTTAAACTCTGTTGGCTGAGCGGCATGGGAATGTGATGGTCAGTGCATCCCTTTACAGCACTAGCAATCACCAAGTGGGGTTCAATTTCTGATGCTGCCTCTTAACAGATTGCAGCTTCTCCACACGGATGCTCCAGTTACCCCCCCCCCCCTCCCCATATTCCAAAGACGTACAGTTAGGGTTAGTGAGTTGTGGGCAAGCTATGTTGGTATCGTAACTGTAGCAACACTTATGGGCTGCCTAGTACAATCCTCAACACAAAGTACACTGCAGATGCTGTGGTCAAAGCAACACGCACTGACGAGTCCTGACGAAGGGTCTCGGCCCGAAACGTTGACTGCTCATTTCCACGGATGCTGCCCAACCTGCTGAGTTCCTCCAGCTTGTTGTACGATTAGCACAATCCTCACTGCTTTGATTTGATGCAAGTAACACATTTCACTGTACATGAAAATCTTTGACTTTTCCACAGATACCTCCCGACTGGTTCAGTGTTTCCAGTATTTTCTATTTTTACATTGCACAGTACAAAATACTGCTTCAACTGCAGTGCAAATCACTTAGTATCACTTTACAAGTGGTCTTTGCTGGTTCTCTTTCGCTTACAAACTGCTTTAATGGATAAGTGTTTAACAAAAGCTTGCTTGCGATTTTGGCAGAGGCTAGCAGCTCACTGACCGCATCACCGAAAATGGAGTTCATTCTTTAGACAGCTTCACAATCTCTGAGCCCGGAGCAACTTGACGGACGTATTGTGCCTGTGTACTTCGGACCAATCACTCAAGTACAATGACCATCAGCATCTTGACTAAACACCCATTGTTATGCGGCAAGCATCTTGCTGCAGGCAGCTAAATGCTATTCTTTAATGCCGGGTATACCACACTGATGTGCATTGCCTGTTCATGAAAAGGTTAACTGCAGAAGTCAAGCATGCAACAAGGCAAGCAGAATTCTCTTCTCATTATTTGCAAGCACAAGTGCAGGGCTCGGTCTCATTAAATACATGTTCTCATACTTTGTATCTGTGATGCCATACTAACCACGGTGCCATATACAGGATTTCCTCAGAGCCACAGTCTCAGTTTATTGAGAAACCTCGTTCAGGCACTGCAGAAATATTTCCACTCCGTTTACAGTCTGCATGTTATTTCATTACTTTTGAAGCTTAATTTATTTTCTGTTAGTTCTATTACAGTTACAGTATCTAACAAGTCATCCCCCACCCCCAGGCAATGTAACAGGGACATCTGAGCAGCAAACACACAGTGGAACAACATAGCATACTTCCTGACCAGGCCAGGCTGCGCTGATGATCCAACTCCACACCAGCTTCCCTCCAGTCTTTCACCAGATCAAAAAGTAAGCTGGGAAATTATAGGCCAGTAAGTTTGACATCGGTAGTAGGTAAATTATTGGAAGGAATACTAAGAGATAGGATCTGCAAGTATTTGGATAGACAGGGACTTATTAGAAACAGTCAGCATGGCTTTGTGTGTGGTAGGTCATGTGTAACCAATCTATTGAGTTTTTCGAGGAAGTTACCAGGAAAGTGGATGAAGGGAAGGCAGTGGATGTTGTATACATGGACTTCAGTAAGGGCTTTGACAAGGTCCCGCATGGGAGGTTAGCTAGAAAGATTCAGACGCTAGGTATACATGGAGAGGTAGTAAATTGGATTAGACATTGGCTCAATGGAAGAAGCCAAAGAGTGGTAGTGGAGGATTGCTACTCTGAGTGGAGGCCTGTGACTAGTGGTGTGTCACAGAGATCAGTGCTGTCTCCATTGTTATTTGTCATCTATATCAATGATCTGGATGATAATGTGGCAAACTGGATCAGCAAATTTGCTGATGATACAAAGATTGGAGGTGCAGTGGACAGTGAGGAAGGTTTTCAAAGCTTGCAGAGGGATTTGGACCAGTTGGAGGAATGGGCAGAAAAATGGCAGATGGAGTTTAATGCGGACAAGTGTGAGGTATTGCACTTCGGAAGGTCAAACCAAGGTAGAACATACAAGGTAAATGGTAGGACACTGAGGAGTGCAGTAGAACAGAGGGATCTAGGAGTACAGATACGTAATTCCTTAAAAGTGGCATCATAAGTAGATAGGGTTGTAAAGAGAGCTTTTGGTACATTGTCCTTTATAAATCTAAGTATTGAGTATAAGAGTTGGAATGTAATGGTGAGGTTGTATAAGACATTGGTGAGACCGAATTTGGAGTTATGTGTGCAGTTTTGGTCACCTAATTACAGGAAGGATATTAATAAGGTTGAAAGAGTGCAGAGAAGGTTTACAAGGATGTTGCCAGGACTTGAGAAACTGAGTTACAGAGAAAGGTTGAATAGGTTAGGACTTTATTCCCTGGAGCGTAGGAGAATGAGGGGTGATTTGATAGAGGTGTATAAAATTATGATGGGTATAGATAGAGTGAATGCAAGCAGGCTTTTTCCACTGAGGCCAGGGGAGAAAAAAAACAGAGGTCATGGGTTAGGGGAGAAGGGGGAAAAGTTTAAAGGGAACGTTAGGGGGGGCTTCTTCACACAGAGAGTGGTGGGATTGTGGAATGAGCTGCCAGATGAAGTGGTGAATGCAGGCTCACTTTTGACATTTAAGAAAAACTTGGACAGGTATATGGATGAGAGGGGTTTGGAGGGATATGGTCCAGGTGCAGGTCAGTGGGACTAGGCAGAAAAATGGTTCGGCTCAGCCAAGAAGGGCCAAAAGGCCTGTTTCTGTGCGTGTAATGTTCTATGGTTCTATCTTTATATTCTCCTTTTTCTATTTTACTTTATTTAGAGATACAGCACGATACAGCCATCTAAACTTGTTGGTTCAACCACTTTCTGGATGAATAAGTTCTATATTTCCAAATGTTCACTGGCGCCAAAATTCTTCTAATATCTCTTATGGATTTATTATTAACTACCTTATAGTTATGTTGCCCAGATTTGAATCTTCCTGTATTCACCTTGTGGAATCCCTTTTATAGAACTTGATCCATTGTCCTCTCAAGCCCTGTCTCATTTCCAAACAAAATGTCATCACCTTCTAGCTATCCTCCTTCCAGTCTCCCCCATCTTTTTATTCTGTCAGCTTCCCCCTTCCTTTCCAGCCCTGAAGAAGAGTCTCAGCCCAAATCGTCGACAGTTTATTTGTTTCCATAGATGCTGCCTGGCCTGCTGTGCGTTGTGTGTGTGTGTTGCTCTGGATTTCCAGAATCTACAGACCTTCTCGTGTTCCACTGTCCTGATGATAATAAAATGTTAGCTGTGGTGCAACTTTTATGCATTTTCTCCAAGATTACAAAATTCTTTTCATAACAAGGAGACTCAAGTTGGAACTTATCCAAGTCTCTTCTAAGTTTAAGATAAAATGAGAAGTTTTGAATTCCATATTCCTGGAAGCAGATCCCAGTAATTCATTAGCATTTTAATTGCTTTTTTGACCTGTGAAGTGGCTTTCAATGATTCATTCACACGGACCTGCTGTTTGGTTGCCCTTCTTCAACCATGTTTTCATTTTTTTTCTCTACCAAAGTGCATCACCTTGCAAGTTAAAATCCCTTTGCCAGTTGTTAGCTGAGTCAGTAAATTTGCTTGCATTTTGTTTCAATCCTTGATGGCAGCCTGATACTGCCAGCTTATCTCTAAGTTTTGTTACTGAGTCACTAATGTAAATCATGAACTGCAGTAGGTTCTAGTACAGCAACAGCTTCTAAAACTTATTTACTGCAACTTCCCTTCCAGGGGTATCTATCCTTAAGTCGTACTTCACTTCTTGAAATAACAGTTCTGTTTGTCCTTCCACGGGTGCTTACTGACTCGAAAAATACTTGTGTTTTCTGTTTTCCCATTGTTTTTAAAGGTTTATTTTACATAACGATGCTCTCATCCACATTGACAAATATTACAAACTTAAATGTCACAAGTGGAGGATGCAGTCAGTGAGATTATAGTGCCAACAGAATCTAACAGATCCCGAACCAGAATCAGGTTTATTATCGTGGACATGCTATGAAATGTGTTGTTTTGTGGCAGCAGTACAGTGCAAGTCATTAAAAAACTTTCTATAAGTTACAATAAGAAATAAAATAAACAAATTTCTCCCATCTACTCTATCAGTTCCTCAAAATGTCTAATATGATACAGCACAAACATTTAAGGTGAGAAGAGGTAAGTCCAAAGGAATTGTGTGGATAAGTTTTTTTACACAGAGTGGTGGGTGCCAGGAGTGGTAATGAGGACCACTGCAATAAAATAATTTAAGAGCCTCTTAGATAGGAAGATAAATGTGCAGAGAATGTAGGAATATGGACCATAAGCAACCAGAAGAAACTTGTTTAATTAGGTATCATTAACATAAATAGTTTGGCGCATCATCATAGGCTGAAGAGCCTGTTGTTGTGCTGTACAGCTCTGTTCTATGTTCTAAATATTTAAAAACCTTTTTCAGCACAATTTAAACATGGTTGGGAGGACTATGGTAGAGATGTAGAGATTTTGTCTATGGTCACCCATGCTAAATGCATACATTGGCATCGCCTATTGGCTGCACTTGCCACCTGAAGCCGAGGGAGCTGAGATGTGCAGGTGATTATGCCCAGTGGACAGTACTTTGGCAACAGTATTGTGCTGGCAATCAAGGTAAATTTCTCTGCCTTTTGGACTCCCAATATTGTTCTGGCAAACCTGTGCTGCTCTCCCTTCGAGGACAGGATAATCTTCCTAAAGATGCTTTGCCCAGAACTGTCCACAGGACGACTAGCACATTCAAACAATGACTTTATACAGCTATAGTGTAACCACTGACCCTCAATTCAAGGTATTAATACAAGCATAGCTTGGCATTATTGATTACTTTCCATACTTAGTCGTGAATTCTTTTCCTGATCTGTGCAGACAGAAGTTGTGTCATTGGTGGCAGTATTAAATTAACATAGTATTATGATTCTCTCTCCATTGCTTCCTGTACTTACACAGCAATAGTACAGAGTGCAATATTGTGCGAGAATTTTTTGTGATATACCCACTGCATCATGGGAACACCTAACAGAGTTACACAGGTATTCCACTCATTTATTCCCAGAGTGTGGAGGTCACTGGTAATGCCAACATGTATTGCGCATTCTCTGTCACCTTTGTACTGAGCTGTGACTACTTCACGGTCAGCTATGATGGTGTGTTGTTATCCTTTTCTAGACTTGTCTGGCCAAAGGCTAACGGATTTCCTCCCAAGAAGTAATTAGGTTATTGAAACACAAAAATACAACTGCAGATGCTGTGGATCAAAGAATACGTACACAATGCTGGAAGAACTCAGCAGATCAGGCAGCATCCATGAGAAAAGAGTAGCCAACGTTTCGGGCCGAGACCCTTCATCAGGAATGGGGGGGGAAGAGAGGGCCGAAGCCCAGTAATAGAGATGGCGAGGGGGTAGGGCCTAGAGGTGCCAGGTGGAAAACCAATCAGAGGAAAGATAAAGGGGGGAGGGGGAGGGGATAAGCATGAAAGAACTGTAGAGATAAAGAAGCAGAAAGTTGAAAGGGGAGAGAGGCAGAGAGGGACCTGGGATAGGGGAAGGGGGAGGGGGAGGGGCAGGGGATAAGCATGAAAGAACTGTAGAGATAAAGAAGCAGAAAGTTGAAAGGGGAGAGAGGCAGAGAGGGACCTGGGATAGGGGAAGGGGGAGGGGGAGGGGCAGGGGATAAGCATGAAAGAACTGTAGAGATAAAGAAGCAGAAAGTTGAAAGGGGAGAGAGGCAGAGGCAGGTATTGCCTCACCTGGAAGGACTGTCTGGGGCCCGGAATGGTGGTAAGGGGGGAGGTGTGGGGACAGGTGTAGCATCTGCGCTTGCAGGGATAAGTGCCAGGTGGGAGTTCTGTGGGGAGGGACGTGTGGACCAGGTAATCGCGGAGGGAACGATCCCTGCGAAAAGCTGAGAGGGGTAGGGAGGGAAAGATGTACTTGGTGGTGGGGTGGTGGCAACACTCCACCTGCGAGCCTACTGGAGTTGTCTATTGCATCCGGTGCTCCCGGTGCGGCCTCCTCTACATCGGCGAGACCCGACGCAGATTGGGGGACCGCTTCGTTGAGCACCTACGCTCCGTCCATCACAATAGACAGGACCTCCCAGTTGCCACCCACTTCAACTCTGCCTCTCATTCCCATCTAGATATGTCCATACATGGCCTCCTCTACTGCCATGATGAGGCCAAACTCAGGTTGGAGGAGCAACACCTCATCAACTATCTGGGTAGTCTCCAGCCTGGTGGTATGAACATTGAATTCTCCAATTTCTGGTAATTCCCTCCCCCTCCCCCTTCCCCTATCCCAGGTCCCTCTCTGCCTCTCTCCCCTTTCAACTTTCTGCTTCTTTATCTCTACAGTTCTTTCATGCTTATCCCCTCCCTCTCCCCCCTTTACCTTTCCTCTGATTGGTTTTCCACCTGGCGCCTCTAGGCCCTACCCCCTCCCCTATCTCTATTACTGGGCTTCGGCCCTCTCTTCCCCCCCGTTCCTGATGAAGGGTCTCAGCCCGAAACGTTGGCTACTCTTTTCTCACGGATGCTGCCTGACCTGCTGAGTTCTTCCAGCGTTGTGTACGTAATTAGTATTGGTCACTTGTAATGTTTGTTATTACTTTTTTTGAAGGAGGTTATTTTTAGTTACTACACAAAGGACCATCAGCGCCAACTACCTACTAGCAAATCATTGTTCACAGTCCCCTTCCCTTCTCCTTATTTCCCTGTAGCCCTGCAACACACCTTAACTCCCCTCACACAAGGAGTGCTTCTGTGGCTAATTAACTTACCAGAACATCTGTGGGATGTAGGAGGAAAGCAGAGCACCCAGTAGACAACCACACACAAGGAGAGCATGGAAGCTCCACACTGACAGTACCCAGATTACGGAGGCACAAGCGTCTGCAGATGCTGAAATCCCGAGCAAAACCCAAACTGCAGGAAGAGCTCAATGGGCCTGGTATCAACGCATGGCAAAGGGACAGTCAATGGTTCTGACTGTGACCCTGCATCAGGGCGGTGAGTGTAGAAGGAATACAGCCAGTATAGAGAAGTGAGAGGGAGGGATGAGGTAGGTGATGGGTGGAACCAGATAAAGGAGGGGTGATGCACAAATCAAACAATGAGAGGAGGGGGTAGAAAAGGTGAATCAAGTAAGATGAAACTGAGGTTGTTAGGTACAGTATTTGAGTGAGTATACAGATGGGATCAGGTGGGGGAGGGTGATCTTGGGGTAGATAAGGATGGAAAAGGTGAAACAAGGGAGGGAAATTCTAGGTGAGTAGGTGGGAATGGAGTAGAAACAGATGGTGTTGGTTACCAGCAACTGGAAAATTTAGCGTTCATGCCATTGGTCTGTAGGCTGTCCAAGTGGAATATGAGGTGTTTGGTCATGGAGAAGGCTGAGCACAAGCAGGTTGGTGTGGGAAAGGAAAGGGGATTTAAAGTGTCGTGCAAACTGATGCTCAAGATGGTCGTCGCAGAGCCCTATAAAATGGCCACCGGTGTAGAGGAGACCATCAGCTTCCATCAAGGACGTTACTTAAGCTGTTGAACTCATTCGGAAGTTTATATTTTGTTCCAAAACACAGGTTCCTGGAGCTGAAAGCAGCAGAAGTACCTGCCGCACCACCACGACAAGGTTGGAAATGACGTCTCTGAAATAATAGGCCAGACCTCTGATGATAACTTACTTCAGTAACCTGATCACTCTATCGCAGCACTGTCACAGTCCTCTTACCACACACACAATCACTAAGAGGGTAGACTTGACAGATGCTGGTGTGGTATGCTGCCATTTTCAAACTACACAATTCCTGAATCACATTAAAATTCACATGCGATGAAATATTTTGAAATTATGGTCACATTTGTAAAGCCCGGAAAAGTCCGCTCAGCAGACTCCTGCGTGAGAAGATAATTGCTTAGATTGGTGAATTTAGCCAAGTGAACAGGAGGGTAAGAGTAAACGGCATTTAAAAAGGTGATGACTTGAATATCTTAAAAAGGCACAGAGGTGTATAAACATAATTTATTGCCAGAAGGTATCACCACCCACTACTAATATGAAGTATAAACATAGATTACATATTTAAATCTCTGGATGGAGACTGGAATAGACATCTTCAGTGCCTTAGGCATGTAGGTAACTGCTGAGCTCAATCAGTGATAGAATTGTTCATTGCCAGTATGAAGTAGAGGAGCAGTGACAACAATTAATACTGGCTCAATTAATGCCCATTGGAAAACAATTCAAGCTCCACCACACTGTTAGGATTATGTTCTCAAGTCCCAGGAGAGAAAGAGAGCAGAATCTCGACTCTGGAAGAAGATTGATTCCATTGAGCCTGGAGTATCAGCATGGATACTGAGAAGAAAGTTCACTCAAGCAGTGAATGGTGCAGAGTAGGTACAATTTAAATCTTCTTCTCCACACTTCTTGATCCATGTTCCGAATCCCTGGATTTCAAGTGGCAGCTATTCCAAGAATATTATTTAAAACTGAGGTAGAATGATAAATGGTGAGGAAAAATATTTCTGGCTGCAGGAATTTATCGGTTGCCTGGTTCATTCTGGCGAAGTCGTAATGCATTTGGAGAGGAAAAGTAAAGAAGGGAAACTCAATGTATGTTGAGTACTATGGAATGAAGAACAGAGGATACTGAAGTGAATAGATGCACTCACAAGGAAGATGTGCCAGCATCTTTCTTAGGACGTTAATGAGGTTTGGCATGCCACTGAAAGCTAACAAACTTCTACAGAAATACTGTTGAAAGTATCCTGACTGCTTGCATTGTGGTATTGCTCGGCAATTCAAATTCATGGGAATGTAAGAGTCTTCAAAGTGTAATGGAATCAGCCCAATGCATCACCTCACCACCATCAGAAGTATCTACATGAGGCATTGCCTCAAGAAGGCAAGATCTATCATCAAAGATCCCTACCATTCAGTCTATGCCATCATCTCTCAGTTACCATAGTGAAGGAGGTACAGAAGGCTGAAGTCACACACCACCTGGTTCAAGAACAACTAGTTCACAAGATCACAAGACAAAGGAGCAGAAGTAGGCCATTTGGCCCAACGAGTCTGCTCCGCCACTCCACCATGAGCTAAACTATTCTCCTATCTGGTTCCAATTTCCAGCTTTTTCCCCAAATCCCTTCATACCCTGACTAATCAGATACCTATCAATCTCCTCCTTAAACACCCTTAATGATCGGGCCTCCACAGCTGTATGTGGCAACGAATTCCATAAATTAACGACCCTCTGGCTAAAAAAATTTCTCCTCATCTCTGTTTTAAATGGGTACCCTCTAATTCTAAGACTGTGGCCTTTTGTCCTGGACTCACCCACCAAGGGAAACAGCCTTTCCACATCTACTCTGCCCAGCCCTTTCAACATCTGAAACATTTCTATGAGATTCCCTCTCATTCTTCTATGCTCTAATGAATACAATCCAAGAGCCGACAAACGCTGCTCATAGGTTTAGCCCCTGCATTCCAGGAATCAGGAATGAAGGTAGTTCCCTTCTACCATTCATTTCTTGAACCAACCTGTACAACCATAATGGTGAACTTGTGGAATTTGTTGCCACATGCAGCTGTGGAGGTCGGGTTGTTTGGTGTACAGTATTTAAGGCAGTGACTGATGGGTTCTTGATCAGACATGGCATCAAAGGTTACGGGGAGAAGGCTGGGAACTGGGGTTGAGGAGGAGATTTTTAAAAAAAAGGATCAGCCATGATTGAATGGCGGAACAGACTCGATGGGCCAGATGGCCCAACTCTGCTCCTGTGTCTCATGGTCTATAATCACTATTTCAGTGTAGTAGCACCACCATCACTTTACTATTTTGCACTACCATGGTCCCTGTTTCTTTTTTTTCTAATTGTGTTCCCTCTTATACAATTTGATAAAATTTATATTTAATTTATGTTTTTCTGGTAAATGTTATGTTTCTGATGCTGCTACACCTGTGCTTTTCATTGCTCCTGCGTACACATGTACATGCATGTATCATATGCGGCACGGTAGTGCAGTGGTTAGCACAACGCTTTACAGTACCAGTGACCCAGGTTCAATTCCCACAGCTGGCTGTAAGGAATTTGTATGTTCTTCCCGTGATTTGTGGGCTTCCTCCAGGTGCTCTGGTTTCCTCCCACTGGTTAGTATGTTAATTGGTCATTGTAAATTGTCCTGTGATGAGGCAAGGGTTAAATCGGGAGTTGCTGGGCTGCGCAGCTAGAAGGGCGGAAACATCCACTCCGCACTGTGTCTCAATAAATAAACACGTAAGTACATACATAAACTCAACTTTGACTTTGACTTCAGCATGCTGGCAGATCTGTAAAGGAAATAGGATAGGCTGATAATATAACCAAGAAATACCTGACTTCATCAGGCTAAGTATCGTAAATAAGAGTGGTGTGGTCTTACTGAACTTATATAAAATACTTGTTAGTATGTACTGCATGTGGCCCACCGTTGACTGAGGTCGACCACTGAAGTTGTGTCCTAGCTACCGACTGCATTGGTGTAGTACCCTCTGTAGCTGACGAGACCAGTGCAAGAGTGGCAGTGCCTGTTGCAAAGGTCGCATCTAGAAATAGTGCCAGCTCTGCAGGAGATGCAGCATTCCTTTCTATGGGCCCATTTGTCTTCTGCTGCTTTCAAGATTTTTCCTTGCCTATGTAAATTATCTAGTTTACAGTCATCATGTTAGGGAAAGGGTGCGGTAATGCTAGAGGTAGTACAGAGAGCATTTCTGAAAATGTTGAAGAGGATGGAGATGGTTAATAATGGGAAGAAATGAGCTGGGTTCAGGTTGCTTGGACCATAAAGAACAGAGTGACGACTTAATCAAGATGTATTTAATTAAGAGTCTTCAAATGGAGCCTATTTTCCTCAACAGAAAAGTCAATAACCCAAGGTCATACATTTTAACATAATTGGATTAGAAAGGAGTTGAATTTTTTTTTACCTCAAGGAGTCTTGAGGGGCAGGAATTCACTGCTTGGAATCGTGCTAGAAGCAGAAACCAGCATTTCTTTTCTAAAGAAAAGATCTGCCTGGTTGACTCATAACCCTTGGATTGAGATCTGGGTAGTGTTATTACCCTGAATAGCTGTTTTCAAATTAGTATGGACAACATAGAACAAAATGGCCTCCTGCTCTGCCATAAACATCCACGATTCCACAAAGATAATCTGGGGCTTTTTAATTGCTTATTGTGAAGTGTGAATTCTCAGGTGATCTGAACAAAGAGAATGGGACATTCGAGATTCACAAAATGTAAAGTTGTTTATGCTTCATATGGAAATAACTTGTGCTTTAGGGCATTCAAAAATGTGGTTTCAACTGTAAACAAGACAATTTCCCTAGCTATGAATTATTTTAAAAAGATTCATATGATATTCACTTCTGATTTTTATCTTCCATGTGAACCTGTATTCTGAAATATTGTTATTTCATACATGTCTGTGCAGTTCCATCATAATAATCCCCCCGGTGCTCTGTATCTCTGTAAAGGAACAGGCATATCAGTCCCTCACAGAATGAAGAAATTGTGAACAAATGGAAGGGCTAAAATAAAATAGCTGGAATTGCTGTAAAGTCTCCACAAGAGCACAGGCAATTTGAAATAATAGTCATTCTGTTTGGAATTTTGATTCAATGATTAACATTTTGGATGAAAATAGAAAGAAATTCATTTCCTTATAGATCAACATTGTTTTTCTTTGAGCTTTTTGTGCTAAAATTATGACATAGAACTCTAATCCTCTGAGGAATATGGTAGTGTTTGTTCAGTCCTACTTAGCGTAATAGATCAGGGATATACGTAAAAGGGTCTCTCTTGGATATAACATGATTTTTAAATGAGAAAATTCAATCAAATATCAAGTCTTTTTTGATAAATATCACATCCCTAGGACCATGGACTACTTTTCATTTCTGTAAGAGGTAATTATTTGAATATTTTAGGCTGGGCTGTTCTATTTGTATCGCTCAGATAATATGGCAGTAATAGAATATACAGAGAATTCTATGCCAGTGAGTTTACTCAAGCCATTTTTATGCACATGGAGAGCTGTCTTTTTGTCTCTGTCATCTCATGTTTCCACACCTATGCAATCAACAATGGCAATGGCAAATGCTAAATGATTCAAACACCTGAAGAATGGATTAATAGAAAGGTAATATATTTCAAATAAACACCTACTGTAACCTACTGCATGCATTCTATTCCAATATAGACCATTCTGCTGTGTTGTACTTTCTGTGAGGAATATTTCTCTGGGAATTTAGGACAAGTATTTTGGGAATAAAAAAATTGCCTAGCTAATCCTGCTCAAATTCCACTATAGTGAATCATGGAAACAACAGAACAAACTGACTCACTAAACCTGATCTTGTGAACTTCTTCAACAGGATCTTTTGATCTAATCAAATTTCTCAGCTTATATGGAGTAAACACTCATTTTTAAACCAAAACATCTGTGCCTGTTTCCCCTTGTGTTTCCCATGTTCTCTTTTTCTTTATTTACGCTTTTCCCTTTGTCTTTGCCTAGTGTTCTCACTCTCTGTTTATCTCTCTCTCTCTGGGGGTCATTTTGACTTCTTGCCATAGAGAAAAATCAGTGATAGCAAATTAACAGACTGTTTAAAATCTCTCCCTACATTTATTTTCATTCAATGTCAACCTGTCCCTTCTCTTTTTTTTTGATGTGTTTGCAGTTCCCCTTGCCTTGCCCTCGTTTCCACGACTATTTAAGACTTGCTGTGGTCCTGCTCTCTCATCATTGCACAACTTGGGTCTTTAAACAGTCTTTTTTTAATCAGCAGAGTACTGGTTGCCTGGCGCAGCTGCTGTTACCATGGGGATGGACTCGTGCGCTTATCCCATCTGCCAAAGAGAGGCAGCTAGGGAAGCTGCAGTGCAGCTTTGAAATCGAACAAAATAAACAATCGTCTGCTTACAGATTCACAACTCCAGAGTTATTGTTCTTGCTGGGTGCTGCTAAAATGGTAGTAAGGAATGTGGCACTGGCAAAAGAACAGGAATCACCTTTATTGAGAGGGAGAGAGATGGTCTCTTACAGCCATCCTGTGAGCTCACAGATGGTGAGAGTACGATCCTCAGTCAAGAGAAATACAGACGGAGTCAGTTCCTTCCTTCCTCGCTCTGTTCACCCCATCTCTTATTCTGCATCCCAGCAACATCCTAAAAACAATCAACGAATGCTGGAAATACCTTGCAGAGCAGGCAGCAACTGCAAGGATAAAGTAAGATAAAGAAATTGGATTCAAAAAAATGACATGTTCTTGTTCCTCATGTATAAATCATGTACAAAAAGCAGTTGAAGAGAAGATAAAAATTAGCTATATTTATCATATGTACATCGAAACACTGGAAGACACAGTGATATACATTGCTTGCGTTGGGGACGTGCTCGTAGCCCACAAGTGCTACCATGCTTGCAGCAGCAATATAGCATGCCCACTACTTACTAATCTAACCCGGATACCTTTGGAATGTGGGAGGAAAGTGCAGCACTCGGAAGAAAACCCACCAGGTCATGGGGGGTATTTACAAACTCCTTTCAGGTGATCACTGGCACTGTAAAATGATTGATCTTACTGCTCCACTACCGTGTCGCTGAAGTACTATACTGCTTTCCAGTTAAATCACACCTGTTGGGAAGTTGGACCAGTTGATTCAGTCCAACTCTGTTGTCGATTACCACTTTGTATTTTGCATATGTGATGACATGCATATCCATCATAGAGTCACACAGCATAGAAACAGATTCTTCAGCCCAACTCATCCATACTGGTTGTGTGGCCCAGCGAGCTTGTCCCATTCTGGAACATAGAACATAGAAATCTTTAGCACATTACAGGCCCTTCAGCCCACAATATTGTGCCGACTATGTCACCTACTCTAAAAGCTGCCTAGAATTTCCCTAGTGCATAGCCTTCTATTTCTCTAAGCTCCATGTACCTATCTAAGAGACTCATAAAGACCCTGTTAGCTAGCACATAGAACATAATTCGATTGAGTTTTGAGCAGCAGCCAATTGAAGAGATTGGAAGCTTGAGAAGACATAGTTTACTCAGGTTCACTGATTGAGTAGGAAAGGCAGAGACTCGTGGCAGGTTTGGAGCTTTGAGCAGCGGCCAACTGGAGAGGTCAAAAGCCTGAAAAGACATAGTTCACTCAGGTTTGCTGATTGGGTCGAAAAGGCAGTGACTCACAGCAGTTTTGGAGCTTTGAGCGGTAGTCAGCATTCGGGATTGATTAGCAAGAGCAAATTAAAGTAAGGTAGTGGCAAGCGGGGCGGCCATCTTTGGAGTGGCAGGGTTAGAGTGGAAATTTTGAAGCTTTAGCTCCTTGAGTCTTCGGCAAGGAGAGTCTTCAGTGAGAGAAAGCAAAGAAAAGAAAAACTCTAGGTTAAGTTTCTTTATACCTACTCAGCGAGGATAGCTGAATGCTCTCCTGTGGGATGTGGGAGGGCAGGGAGATCTCCAGTGTCCTTGAAGACTCCACTTGTGAGATGAATGCAGCTGCAGCTTCTAATAATCTGTGTTAAGGAGTTGGAGCTGGAACTGGATGAAATCCAGATCACTTGGGAAGCTGAAGGCTGATAGATAGGACATACAGAGAGGTATGCACCAAAAGTGCAGGACACAGAAATATGTACAATTCAGAGGGAAAGGAGTAGAAGAGGCACGCTGTGATGATAGGGGAACAGAAAGGTGGTTCTGTGGATGAGAACAAGATTCTCGGATGGTATCTTGCCTCCTGGGTGCCAGGATCCAGGACATCTTGGATCAAGTCCTCAGTATTCTTAAGTGGGAAGGTGAACAGCCAGAGGTTATGGTCCATGCAGGTACCAAGGATATAGGAAGGAAGAATTATGAAGTTCTGCAAAAGGATTTCAGGGAGTTCAGTGCTAAGTTAAAGAGCAGTACCTCTAGGGTTGTGATCTCAGAAATGCTACCCGTGCCACGTGCTAGTGAGGTCTGAAATAGGAAGATTATACAATTTAAGATGAGGCTAAGGACTTGGTGAAGGTAGGAGAGCATAAGATTTTGGATCATTGGACTCTCTTCCAGGGAAGGTAGGACCTGTACAGAAGAGCCATTTTGCCTGAATTGGAGGGGGACAAATATCTGAGTAGGAAGGTTCACTAGTGCTGCACAGTGGGGTTTAAGCTAGGGATGCAGGGTATGGGAACCAGAGCGCCAAAACAGTTAGTGGAGAGGTTACGAAGGCAGATGTTTGTAAGACCTCAGACAAAGTCAGGAATCAAAAAGTTGAGCATGGTGTGACTGGTGTCCTGAGCTGCGTATATTTCAATGCAAGAAGTATCGTAGGGAAGGTGGGTGAGCTCAAAGTTTTGACATTGTAGCCATGAGTGAGACTTGCAGGAAGGACAGGACTGGCAGCTCAATATTCTGGGGTTTTAGATGAGACAGAGCAGGAGGAATTAAAGGAAGAAGGTGCTCATCAGGAAAAATGTTACAGTAGTGCTCAGTCAGGACAGAGAGCACTACTCATCTAGTGAGGCATTATGGGTGGAACTGAGAAATAGGAAAAGTATGACAGTGTTAATGGGGATATATTACAGACCACCAAAGAGTGAAAGGGATTTAGAGGAACAAATTTGTAGAGAAATCACAGACTGTTGCAAAGAAACATAATGTTGTTATGGTAGGTGATTTTAACTTTCTACATATTGACTGGGAATCCCACACTGTAAAAGGACTAGATGGGATAAAGTTTGTTAAATATGTTCAGGAAAGTTTACTAAATCGGTACATTGAAGTCCCAGTGAAAGAGCATGCGATAATTGATCAGCTATTAGTGAATGGGACTGGGCATGTGACAGAAGTTTGTGTAGGAAAACAATTTGCATCTGGTGATCACACTGTCATTAGTTTCAAAATAAATATGGAAAAAGGTGTCTAGTCTGCAGGTTCTAAATTGAGATTCTAAATTGGTAAAAGACTATTTTGAAGGTATCAGAAATGATCCGGCAAGTGTGGATTGGGACAGGCTGTTTTCTGGCAAAGGTGTACTTGCAAAGTGAGAGGCCTCAGAAGTGAAATTTTGAGAGTGTAATGCTTTTATGTGCCTGTAAGAGCAAAAGGAAAGGATAATACGTGTAGAGGATCTTAGTTTTCAAGAGAATCCATAAAAAAGGAGGCGCCTATCATGTATAGGTAGGTAGGAACAAATGAGATGCTTATGGAGTAGACGAAATGCAAGATAACACTTAAAAAGGAAATCAGGAAGCCTAAAAGAGGGCATGAGGGTCCCCTAGCAGACAAGGTGAAAGTGAATCCTATGTGATTCTACAGAGATGTTAATAGCAACAGGATTGCAAGAGACAAAATTGGTCCTCTGGATTATCTGAATGGTAATCCATGTGTGGAGCCAAAAGGGATGCCGAAGATCTTAAATAAGTTTTTTGCATCTGTATTTACTTAGAATATGGATACAGAGTCTACAGAAGTGAGGCAGATTGGCAACAACTTCATGGACCCTGTACAGATTACAGAGGACAAGGTGTTTGCTTCCCTGAGGCAAATTGGTGGATAAATCCCCAGGGCCTGACAAGATGTTCTCTCAGACCCTACGGGAATGTGCAGAAATTGCTGGGGCCCTAGAGGAGATATTTAAATCATCCTTAGCGACAGTGGAGGTACCATAGGATTGGAGGATAGCCAATGTTGTTCCACTGTTTAAGAAAGGCTCTGAACTTAAACCAGGAAGTTATAGGCCCATGAGTCTGACATCAGTAGTGGGAAAGTGGTTGTAAAGTATTTTAAGGGATTGGATATATAAGTATTTACACAGACATGGACTGATTAAAAATAGTCAATATGGCTTTGAGCATGGTAGTTCATGTCTAACCAATCTTAAAGAGTTTTTTTGAGGAAGTTACCAGGAAATTGGATGAAAACAAGGCAATGGATGTTGTCTATGTGGACTTTAGCAAGCCATCTGACAAGGTCCTGCATGGTAGGTTGGTCAAGGCAGATCAGTCACTTGGCATTCAGGTCGAGATCATAAATTGGATTAGACATTGGCTTTGTTGGAGAAGCAGAGAGTGGTAGTAGATGGTTGCTTCTCTGACTGGAGGCCTGTGTCTAGTGGAGTGCCTGGGGTCAGTGCTGGGTGCTTTGTTGTTTGTGATCTATATCAATGATTTGGATGATATCGTGGTTAACTGGATCAGCAAATTTGCAGATGACACCAAGATTGGGGGTGTAGTGGACTGCAAAGAAAGCTTTCATGGCTTGCAGAGAGACATGTATCAGCTGATAAAATGGACTGAAGAATGGCAGATGGAATTTGATGCAGATGTGTGATATGTTGCACTTTGGTAGGACAGCCAGGGTAGGTCTTATACAGTGAACGGAAGGATGCTGAGGAGTGCAGTAGAGCAAAGGGATCTGGGAATACAGGACAAAAATTCATTGAAATTGGCATCACAGGTGGATAGGGTTGGAAAGAAAGCTTTTGGCACATTGACCTTCATAATTAAATGTATTGAGTAAAGAGGAGGGATGTTATGTTGATGTTGTATAAGACATTGGTGAGGCCTAATTTGCAGTATTGTGTGCAGTCTTGGTCACCTGCCTAAAGAAAAGATGTAAGTAAGGTTGAGAGTACAGAGAGTGTGGAATAACCTACCAGCATAAGTGGTGCATATGAGCTCAATTTCAACAACTAAGCTCTGACCAGTGGCCAATCAGAAGTTTGAGAGGAGGGAATTTCACTCAGGTCCTCTGACTGAGTAGAAAAAGGCAGCCGCAGATTGTGGCAGTTTACTTGAGCTCTGACCAGTGACCAATCGACGTTTGGGATTGATTAGCAACAGCAAATTAAATGAAGGCAGGGAGTAGCACAGTGGCCATCGCTGGAGTGCACAAAGTTAGAGTGCTGAGGCTTTAGCTCTTTGGAGCTTCAGCACTGAGGAACTGAAGGTGGCCAAATATGCACTCAAACAGGGCAGGAGCGCTGGACCAGATGGGATACCACCAAATGTCCTTAAGAACTGTGACCTGGACGACATCTTGCTGGACATATGTAGTATGGCACTGATGAAAGGCGACAAACCAGAACAGTGGTCACTCTCAAACATTATCCCCGTCCCCAAGTCTGGATCCGTCATGAAGACAGATAATTACCACAGTATCAGCTTCGCCTGCATCTTAACAAAGCTATACAATCAGATGATCTTGAACAGGATTCGCACCGCCATTGACCCTAAGCTAAGATTCAATCAGAATTGTTTTTGGCAGAAGCGCACAACAGTAATGCAAATACTTTCTCTCCATAGAATCATCGAGGAAGTCAAGAAGAACAACCCACCTTACTTTCATCAATTTTCACAAAGCTTTTGACTCCATTCACTGAGGTAAAATGCTGAAGATCCTGAAAGCTTACGGAGTGCCAGACCATCTACTGAGAGCAACAGAGTCCAGCTATACTGAGACCATGGCGAAAGTTGTATCTCCAGACAGAGAAACAGCAGTGTTCGAGCTCCTAGCTGGTGTGCTGCAAGGAGACACTCTGGCACCCTACATCTTTATAATCGTCCTTGATTACGCTCCACGTCAAGCTACCAAAGATCATGGCAAGCTTAGTTTTACCATAAAACCAGGATGAACCAAAAGGGTCAGACCAGTTATGCTCACAGATCTCGATTTTGCAGATGACATAGTCCTGCTCTGACCAGATTGAGGAAGCACAGCAGCTACTGACAAAAGTGGAAATTGAGTGCAATAAAGTTGGACTTCACCTAAACGCTAAAAAGACAGAGTACTTGGCATTCAACTGTGACAAAGGTACTCTCAAGACCATAAAGAATGATACCATTAAGAAAGTCTTAGACTTCAAGTACCTCGGGTCAAGAATAATGAGTTTGGAGAAGGACATAAAGATACGGAAGGCACTGGCATGGAGGGTTACGAACGACATGAGGGAATCTAGAGGTCGAACCTGACCAGATGGTTCAAAAAGAGGATCTTCATAGCAGTCATAGAACCCATTCTCACATACCGGATGCGAGACGTCGACACTCACCAAGACCATGAGAAAGTCACTAGATGATTGCTATACACAAATGCTTCGGATGGCTCTTGACGTGAGTTGGCAACAGCATATGACGAACGTCGAGCTCTTTGGTGACCTACCAATGCTCACTAGTAAAATCGAGGTGAGGAGACAGCAGCTAGCGGGGCACTGTCTACGCCACCCTGAGCAACCTGCCAGCCTAGTCATCATATGGGAGCCCAAGCACGGGAGGATAAACCCTGGGCGCCCTTCCAAGACGATGGTCAACACGCTCCTAGAAGATAGCGGCGCAGCTAATGTAAATGAACTGAACACACTGATGAGGGAGAGGGAGGAGTGGAGAGTCCGTCATTGTGCCCGATACTGGCCCCCGAGGCCTGAGTTGATGTAGTAGTAGTAGTAGCTGCAGCAAAGAGAAGCTTCAGTCAGAAAAGGCAAAAAAAGAACAGCTCCAGGTAAAGTATATTTTTCCTTCATTTCTTTACACCTGCTCAGTTAGGGCAATAGAGATGCCAGGCAGAATAGTGGAACCCTCCACTTGCGGGATGTAGGAAGAGAGGGAACCTCTGGTGTCCTTGACAGATACAGCTGCGAGAAGTGCATCCAGATGCATCTTCTAACAGACCGCGTTAAGGAATTGAAGCTGGAACTGGATGAACTCCAGGTCATTCGGGAGGCTGAAGGGTTGATGGATAAAACATATGGAGAGGTAGCTACACCCGAGGTACAGGACACAGGAAACTGGGTGACAGTCGGGAAGGGGAAAGGGGTTAAGGAACCAGTGCAAAGTTCCCCTGTGGCCATCTCCCTCAACCACAGGTATATCACTTTGGATACTGTTGGGGTGTTGACCTAACACAGGAAAGTCGTAGCAGTCAGGTTTCTGGCACTGAGTCTGCCTCTGTGACTCAGAAGGGAAAGGTAGAAGAAGAGGCGTGCTGTGGTGATAAGCCATTCATTAGTTAGGGGAATGGACAGGAGGTTCTGTGGGTGAGAACGAGATTCCCAGATGGCATGTTGCCTTCCAGGTGCCAGGATCTGGAACATCTCAGATCGATTCCTCAACATTCTTAAGTGGGAGGGTGAACAGCCAGTGGTTGTGGTCCATGTAGGTGCCAAAGACATTGGTAGGACAAGTGCTGATGTTCTACAAAGAGAGTTCAGGAAGATGGGTGCTATGTTAAATGGCAGGACCTCCAGGGTTGTGATCTTAGGATTGATACCTGTACCACGTGCTAGTGAGGTCAGAACTAGGAAGATGATACAGTTTAAGAGGAGGGAGGGCATAAGACTTTTGGATCGTTGGGATCTCTTCCAGGGAAGTTGGTTTCTTAACAGAAGATCTTTACAGAGAACCTTAATGCTGCCCTAAACCACATCTCTTCATTTTCATGCATGTCTGCTCTCACCCCATCCTCCCACTACACTACCATGGATAGGATTCCTCTTGTCCTTACCTACTGCCCCTCCAACCTCCATGTCCAGCACATAATTCACTGAAACTTCAACCACCACACCCAATGGGATCCCATCACCAAGCACCTCCTTCTCCCCCCCCCCACTCACCGCTGCTTTCTGCTTTCTGCAGGCATCGTTCCCTAAGCGACTCCCTTGTCCATTCATCCATCTCCACTGATCTCCCTCCTGTCACTTATCCTTGCAAGCGGAACAAGTGCTACACCTGCCCCTACACCTCCTCCCTCACTACCGTTCAGAGCCCCAAACAATCCTTCCAGGTGAGGTGACACTTCACCTGTGATATTGGTGAGACCCAACACAGATTGGGAAATCCCTTTACCAAATACCTACGTCCCATCCGCCAGGAAAAGCGGGATCTCCCAGAGGCCACCTATTTTAATTTCACTTCCCATTCCCATTCCAAAATGTCAGTCCAAGGCCTCCTCTACTGTTGCAAAAAGGCCACATTCAGATTGGAGCAGCAACACCTTATAATCCATCTGGGTAGCTTCCAACCTGATGGCATGAACATCGATTTCTCGAACTTTGGGTAATGCCCTCTCCCTTCCTTCCCCATTCCTCATTCTCATTTCCCTCCCTCACCTCATCTCCTCTTTCTGGTACTCCTCCCCTTTTCTTTCTTCTATGGCCTTCTGTCGTCTCCTGTCAGAATCCTTCTCCAGCCCTGTATCTCTTTCACCAATTAACTTCCCAGCTCTTTACTTCACCCCTCTCCCCCTCCCGGTTTCACCTATCACCTTATGGTTCTTCCTCCCTGTTGGGGAGGGTTTAAACTACTTTGGCAGGGCGGTAGGAACCAGGGTGAAGGGACTCAGGATCTCAGGGTAGGGTGGATGGTAAAAAAGCAAAGGTAACATGCAGTCAGACTGTCAGGAACAGCAGGCAGACAAAAGGACAAAATGGTAGCCAGCAGGGTGAGTTTCAGCACATTAGGGATGCAGAATCAAAAAGGGCAGCAAACACAGGGCTCAGAGTGCCATATCTCAATGCACAGAGTTTAAGAAATAAGGTTAATAATTTTGTTGCACTATTATAGATAATCAGGTATGATGTTATGGTCATCACTGAATTGTGGTGGAATGATGGTTGTAGCTGAGAGTTGAAAACTTCATCATGATCTTCCATAATCCCTCTTGGCTTATGGTGTCAAAGATCTTGGTAAGATCGATAAAGTTGGTGTAGAGATGTCTGTTCAGCTCCTGGCATTTTTCCTGGAGTTGCCTAACAGCAAAGATCATGTTGATCGTTCCTCTTCCTTTCCTGAAGCTGCACTGACTTCCCAGGAGATGACCTCATTCCAGATGAGCATTTAGCCTGTCTAGCAGAACTTTGGCTAAGTTTTCCCAGCTGCTGAGAGCAAAGAGATACCCCTATGGTTGTTGCATGCTTGGTTGTTTCCCTTCCTCTTGTGAAGTTGTACAATGGATGTATTTTTCATTTCTTGTGGAATCTGACCTTTGTCCCAGAAGAACTGGAAGAGCTCTACCAGTTTGCTGGTAATGAGACCAGAATGGTAATCTATGTCTGTAGCCAAAACAGATGGGGGAGATCTTAAATGAATTCTTTGCATCTGCATTTACTCAGGAGAGGGACACAGATTCTATAGAAGTGAGATAAAGTGGCATAAGCTTCATGGACCCTGTTCAGATACAGAGGACAAGGTGTTGGCTACCCTCAAGCAAATGAGTGTAAATAAATCCTCGGGGCCTGACAAGGTGTTCCCTCGGACACTACGGGAGGAAAATACAGAAATTGCCGAGGCCCTAACAAAGATATTTAAAACATCCTTCGTGACATGAGAGCTACCAGAGGATTGGAGGAAAGCCGATGTTGTTCTGCTGTTTAAAAAAGACTCTAAACGTAAACCAGGAAATTATAGGCCGGTGAGTCTGACATCAATTGTGGGACAGTTGTGGGGGTGTCTTCTAAGGGACCAGCTATATAAGCATTTGGATAGATATGGATTAATTAAGGATAGTCAACATAGCTTCATGCATGGTAAATCATTCATATGGATCTTATAGAGTTTCTCGAGGAAGTTACCAGGAAAGTGGATGAAGGCAAGGCTGTCGATGTTGTCTACATGGACTTTAGTAAAGCATTTGACAAGGCCCTGGGTGGGAGGCTGCTCAAGAAAGTTGAGTTGCTCAGCACTCAGGATGAGGTAGTAAATTGGATTAGAAACTGGCTTTGGTTGGAGAAACCAGTGAGTGGTAATAGATGGTTACCTCTTTGACTGGAGGCCTGTGACTAGTGGTGTGCTGAGGGGATCGGTGCAGGGTCTGTTGTTGTTTGTCATCTAGCTCAATAATCTGGATGTTAATGTGATCAGAATCAGAATCAGAATCAGACTTTAATCGCCAAGTACCTGTGCACATACAAGGAATTTACTTCCGGCAGATGTTGTCTCTCTGCTCATAACAATAATAATGATAAATATAAATGATAAATATAAATGAAAATATAGATTATATAGATTAATTATGATTAACTGGATCAGCAAATTTGCAGATGACACTAAGATTGAGGATGTAGTGGAGAGTGAGGAGGCTATCATGGCCTGCAGAGGGATCTGGATCAGCTGGAAAAATGGGCTGAAAAGTGTCAGACAGAATTTAATGCAGACAGGTTGGAGGTTTTGCACTTTGGTAGGAACAGCCTGGGTAGGTGTTACACTGTGAACGGTAGGGCACTGGGGAGTGTGGTAGAACAAAGGGATCTGGGAACACAGGTCCAGAATTTGTTAAAAGTGGCATCACAGGTAGATAGGGTTGTAAGGAAAGATTCTGGCACATTGGCCTTCATAAGTCAGTTGTATAAGATGTTGGTGAGGCCTAATTTGAAGTACTGTGTCTAGTTTTTGTCACCTGCCTGCAGGAACGATGTAAACAAGGATGAAAGAATACAGAGAAAAATTTCAAGGATGTTGTCAGGTCTGGAGGATCTGAGTTATAAGGAAAGATTAAATAGGTTAGGACTGTATTCTTTAGAATCAGAATCAGGTTTATTATCACTGGCATGTGTCGTGAAATTTGTTAACTTAGCAGCAGCAGTTCAATGCAATACATAATATAGAAGAAGAAAAAATAAAATAATAATAAAAATTAAAAAAAAACAATGTATGTATAGTGAATAGATTAAAAATCATGCAAAAACAGAAATAATATATATTTAAAAAGTGAGGTAGTGTTCATGGTTTCAATGTCCATTTAGGAATCGGATGGCAGAGGGGAAGAATCTGTTCCTGAATCACTGAGTGTGTGCCTTCAGGATTCTGTACCTCCTACCTGATGGTAACAATGAGAAAATGGCATGCCCTGGGTTCTGGAGGGCCTTATTATTGGACCCTGCCTTTCTGAGACACTACTCCCTAAAGATGTCCCAGGTACTTTGTAGGCTAGTACCCAAGATGGAGCTGACTAGATTTACAACCTTCTGCAGCCTCTTTTGGTCCTGTGCAGTAGCCCCCCCCCCCCCCCCACCCCACCCTCATACCAAACAGTGATGCAGCCTGTCAGAATGCTCTCCACGGTACATCTACAGAAGTTTTGGAGAGTATTTGTTGACATACCAAATCTCTTCAAGCTCCTAATGAAGTATAGCCACTGACTTACCTTTTTTATAACTGCATTGATATGTTGCGACCAGGTTAGGTCCTCAGAGGTCTTGACACTCAGGAACTTGAAACTGATCACTCTCTCCACTTCTGATCCCTCTATGAAGATTGGTATGTGTTCCTTCGTCTTACCTTTCCTGAAGTCCACAATCAGCTCTTTTGTTTTACTGACGTTGAGTGCCAGGTTGTTGCTGTGACAGCACTCCACTAGTTGGTATTTCTCGCTCCTGTACGCCCTCTCATCTCCATCTGAGATTCTACCAACAATGGTTGTATTGTCAGCAAATTTATAGATGGTATTTGAGCTATGCCTAGCCACACATGTGTATATAGAGAGTAAAGCATTTGGCTAAGCACATACCTCTGAAGTTTGCCTGTGTTTATCATCAGTGAGGAGGAGATGTTATCACCAATCCGCACAGATTGTGGTCTTCCTCTTAGGAAGTGAAGGACCCAATTGCAGAGGGAGGTACAGAGGCCTAGGTTCTGCAACTTCTCAATCAGGACTGTGGGAATGATGGTATTAAATGCTGAGCTATAGTCGACAAACAGCATCCTGATATAAGTGTTTGTGTTTTCCAGGTGGTCTAAGGCCATGTGAAGAACCATTGAGATTGCCTCTGCTGTTATCTACTGTGGCAATAGTCAAACTGCAATGGGTCCAGGTCTTTGCTGAGGCAGGAGTTCAGTCTAGTCATGGCAAACCTTTCAAAGCATTTCATCACTGTAGATGTGAGTTCTACCGGGGGATAGTCATTAAGCAGCTCACATTATTCTTCTTAGGCACTGGTATAATCATTGCCTTTTTGAAGCAAGTGGGAACTTATGCCTATAGCAGTGAGAGGTTGAAAATGTCCTTGAAAACTCCTGCCAGTTAGTTGGCACAGGTTTTCAGAGCCTTACCAGGTACTCCATCAGGAACTTCTGCCTTGCAAGGGTTCACCCTCTTCAAAGACAGCCTAATATCGGCATTTTAGACAGAAATTGTAGCGTCAGCAGAGATCTTCACAAATGTAGTTATATTCTCCCTTTCAAAGTGGGCATAGAAGGTATTGAGTTCATCTGGCAGTGAAGAATTGCTGCCATTCATGCTATTGGGTTTTGTTTTATAGGACTTTTTTTTAGTATGTCGCACCAGACAGTCAGCCATTCTTGTCTGGCGCGTGATGTCAGGATTGGTCTCCTTTCGGATTAACCGGGTCACGATACAAACATTCATGACTCGACCCTTGTTTTTTTTTTACGAGGCCGAGTGGCCAGCTCGACGCTCAACCCGGCACGGATGGAAAGCGTGCTCGGGAGTGGCCCAACTTGGATTCGAACTCAGGAGCCTTCACTCCGGAGTCCGGCACTGATGCCATTGTGCCACCAGCTGGCCTTATAGGAATTAATGTCTTGCAAACCCTGCCAGAGTTGTTGTTCATCAGATGTCGCCTCCAACCTCGTCCAAAATTGTCTCTTCGCCCTTGAAATAGCCCCCTGCAAATCATACCTGGTTTTCTGGTACGGACCTGGGTCACCAGACTTGAATGCCACAGATCTAGCCTTCAGCAGACGATGTACCTCCTGGTTCATCCACGGCTTTTGGTTTGGGAATGTACAGTAAGTCTTTGTAGGCACACACTCATCCAAACAGGTTTTAATGAAGTCGGTAACAACTGCAGCATACTCATCCAGATTCGAAGATGAATCCCTGAATACAGTCCAGTCTACCGATTCAAAGAGGTCCTTTAGGTGCTCCTGTGCTTCCCTTGTCCAAACCTTCTTGGTCCTCAGTACTGCTGCTGCAGTCTTCAATCTCTGCCGCTAGACGGGGAGTAAAAGTACAGCCAGGTGATCAGACTTCCCGAAGTGGGGGCGTGGAATAGCACGATACGCATTCTTGATGGTGGTGTAACAGTGGTCCAGTGTGTTGTTTCCTCTGGTCTTGTAAGTGATCTGCAGATGGTAATTGCTTAGTGCTTTTTTCAGACTGGCCTGGTTAAAATCCCCCAAAATGATGGTGAAGGCGTTAGGGTGCGCTGTTTTGTGCATGTTTATCTCATTGCTCAGATCATCTAAAGCCTGATTGATATTGGCCTGAAGTGGAATGTATACTGCTACCAAAGCAGTTCTGGAAATCTTCTGCGGCAGGTAAAATGGATGGCACTTAACAGCTAGATATTCCAGGTCTGGTGAGCAGAATTGGGACAGCACTGATATATTTGTGTACCATGAAGAGTTGATCATGAGGCATACTTCTCCACCTCTGCTTTTGAGAGATTCTATAGATCTATCCTGACAGTGTATAGTAAACCCATCGATCTGAATCACTGCATCCGGTACAGAATGGGGTTAATCATGATTCCGTGAAACAAAGGACACACACGGTCCTAATATCCCTCCGATTCAGCACCCTAGCTCTGAGATCATCAAGCTTATTCTCTGGAGACTGCATGTTTGCCAGCAAGATAGTCAGTAATGGATTGTCGGTAACGTAGAAGATTGAGAGGAGATTTGATAGAGGTAAACAAAATTATGAGGGGTATATAAAGGGTAAGTTCAAGCAGGCTTTTTCCACTGAGGTTTGGTGGGACTACAACCAGAGCTCATGGCCTAAGGCTGAAAGGTGAAAAGTTTAAGCAGAACATGGAGGGAAACTTTTTCACTCAGAGGATAATGAGAGTGTGGAATGAGCTGCCAGCTCAAGTGTTGCAAGCAAGTTTGACTTCAAAGTTTAAGAGAAGTTTGGATAGGTACATGGATAGTAGGGGTATGGAGGATTTTGATCTCAGTGCAAGTCAATGGGACCAGGCAGTTTAAATGGTTTTGGCATGGACTAGACTCAGAGAATAAAAATCACACCTACCAGTCTAGATTAATCCACTCCAAGTCTTCAAAGTCCGTCCTTCAGCAGTCACTTACTTTCAGTCCAGGACTCCCAGGATTGGCCAGCCATATCCACTTACCCGGAAAATGTGATAAAAATGCTGGGTCTTAAGACTGAAACAGCTTGGTTCAAGTCCCCTTTCTCAACATACCGCTAGCTAACATCCAGGCGACTGAGAACAAAGATGATGAACAAAAAAGGGAGACTGACCTACCAAAAAAAAAACTCAAGAGTCTCTATGCCACATTGAAATGTGATTTACAGCTGCTTCGCCTGACTGTATCATTCAATAGACAATAGAAAATAGACAGTAGGTGCAGGAGTAGGCCATTCGGTCCTTCTAGCCAGCACCGCCATTCACTGTGATCATGGCTGATCATCCACAATCAGTACCCCATTCCTGCCCTTTCCCCATATCCCTTGACCTTGCTATCTATAAGAGCTCTATCTAACTCTCTCTTGAATGCATCCAGAGACTTGGCCTCCACTGCCTTCTGGGGCAGAGCATTCCACATATCCACCACTCTCTGGGTGAAAAAGTTCTTCCGCATCTCTGTTCTAAATGGCCTACCCCTTATTCTTAAACTGTGGCCTCTAGTTCTGGACTCACCCATCAGCGGGAACATGCTTCCTGCCTCCAGCGTGTCCAATCCCTTAATAATCTTATATGTTTCAATCAGATCCCCTCTCATCCTTCTAAATTCCAGTGTATACAAGCCCAGTCGCTCCAATCTTTCAACATATGACAGTCCCGCCATTCCGGGAATTAACCTTGTGAACCTACGCTGCACTCCCTCAATAGCAAGAATGTCCTTCCTCAAATTTGGAGACCAAAACTGCACACAATACTTCAGGTGGGGTCTCACCAGGGCCCTGTACAGCTGCAGAAGGACCTCTTTACTCCTATATTCAATTCCTCTTGTTATAAAGGCCAGCACGCCATCACCTAATGATCAAATGCCATCCGTTCTATTTACCCAGGGCGGTCTCCTCCATAATCCTGACTTGTTTGAAGAATGCCCTGCCCAGTTATCATCCAGATAAAACCTGAAGCAACAGAGGTCCCAACACCACCACCTTTTTGTTCTGGCCTCTTCCCCCTTCCTTTCCAATCCAGAAGAAGAAGAACACCAACTGTTTATTCCTTTCCATAGATGCTCCCTGACCTGCTGAGTTCCTCCAGCATTTTGTGTGTGCCTCACTAGACCATTGTTATATTAAAATAAGGATTACCTACTGTTTCATGACCAGACTACATTTTGGTAAATCTGATCTCTTGTCTGTCCTCTTGCCTGCATACAGGCAGAGCAAATCCCCAGAGGTAAGGACAACAAAGAAGTGTTTGCGGAGGCAGAGCAGCTGCTTTAGGGTTGCTTTGAGTCAGTGGGCTGGGCTATGTACAAGGACTCATTTGTGGATCTGAATGAATACACCATGGTTATCACGAACTTTAATGAAACAGTTGTAGATGAGTGTGTCCCCACAAAGTCACTCAAAATCTTCCCCAACCAGAAGCTCTTGATGAACCATGAGATCCACGATATGCTGAGTGTCAGGTCAGAGGCATTCAAGTCCAATGACCAGGAATGTTACAAGAAGTCCAGGTATGATCTCCAGAAAGCCATTTCATGGTTGAAGTGTCACTTCTGGACTAAACTTGAAACAACAAAGGACAATCGACAGTTGTGGCAGGGCTTGAAGACTATCACCTCTTATAAAGTTAAATCAAGCAACATAGAAGACAACAGGGCTTCACCTCCCAATAAGCTCAATGCCTTCTATGCTTGCTTTGACCACAAAAACATGAAGGAACCCCAAGCACAGGTGCACTATAAAGCTGTATGCTTAGCCTCCTGCTCACTCACTTTATACATATGACTGTGTGGCTAAGCACAGTTCCAATGCCATATTCAATTTTGCTGATGACTTCATTGCCGTAGGCCGAAATCAAAGGTAGTGATGAATCAGCATATAGGAAGGAAGGGTGAAAATTTGGCTGAGTTGTACAATAATAACCTCACACTCAATGTCAGCAAGACCAAGGAGCTAATTATTGGCTTCCACTGAGGAAACCAGAGGTTCATGAGCCAGTCCTCATTGGAGAATCAGAGGTGGAGAGGGTCAGCAACTTTAAATTCCTCACTGTTATCGTATTCAGAGGACCTGTTCTGGGCCCAGCATGTAACTGCTATTATGAAGAAAGCACGGTAGCATCTCTACTCCTGTATGAAAACTAAAACATTGACAAACTTCCATAGATGTGTGATGGAGAGTATATTGATTGGCTGCAATACAGCCTGATATGGAAACACTAATGCCTTGAATGGAAAATCTTACAAAAAGTAATGAATACAGCCCAGTCCATCATGGGTAAAGCCACAATTGAGCAGATTTGCATGAAGTGTTCTCCTAGGAAAGCAGCATCCATCATCAGGACCCCCACCATGGTCTCTTCTCACTGCTGTCTTCAGGAAGAAGGTACAGGAGTCTCAGGACTCACACCACCAGGTTCAGGAACAGTTATTATCCCTCAACCATCAGGCTGTTGGACCAATGGCGATAACTTCACTCAGTGTCACCTGCCCCATCACTGAAATGTTCCCACAGCCTATGGACTCAATTTCAAAGACTTTTCATCTCATGTTCTTAATACTTATTGCTTGCTTGCTTGTTATTTATTTATTTATTTGTTTGTTTGTTTGTTTATTTATTTATTGTTTATTTATCTATTAATTATTATTATCTCTTACTTTCTGTATTTGCAGTTTGTTGGTTTTTGCACATTGGTTGAACACCCAAGATGGTGTGGTCTTTCATTGAATCTATTATGGATTTATCCCCACAAAGCGTATGCCCACAAGAAAATCTCAGGGTTGTATCTGGTGACATATAAGTACTTTGACAATAAATTTGCTTTGAACCTCAATTGACCAGATGGATCCTACAGTACCCTTCGGCAAAGTTAGAGGCAGAGAGGTCTGCTTCCTAATCAGCACTCAGACATGATGGCCCTGGCATGCTCCTGTTCACCCAGCCTGGAATATCCAATCTACCACAGCAGTTCACTTTAACTGTCTTGACAGCAGTCTGTATCCCACCTCAGGCAGGCATGAAGTTGCATTCATGAACTTGGTCAACAGATTAAAAGATTAGCTTTATTTGTCACCTGGACATCGAAACATACCGTAAAATACATAATTTATATTAATGATCAACATGTTCCAATAGGTGCTGGGGCAGCCCGCAAAAAAAGGGACGAGAGGTTCTGTAGATGGTGGAAATGTAGAGCAATACACACAATAGGCTGGAGGAACTCAGCAGGTCAGGCAGCATCTATGGATGGGAATAAACTGTTGACATTTTGGGCTGAGACCCTACAGGACATATTATAAGTATCATTGTGCTTCTGGGGGCCCACGTAGCATGCCCACAATTCGCTAACTCTTATCTGACTGCAAGTTCCTACAAAAGATTTCAAGGACTGCTGAGAACACCATCTGAGTCTCTTTTCCACCTATTAGAGATATTTATGAGGAGCTCAATGTATGCTGGGCTCTTTAGTATCGTGAGTGATGCCTCCCATTTGTCCAGCAATCTCTTTGTCTCCTACTATCAGACAGGAGGTACTGTAGCATTAGGACAAAAACAGTTAGGATGGGAACCAGCACTTTCTCCCAGGCTGTAAGACTACTGAATTCCCTGCCACCTTCCAGGTCTCACCATATATGAAACACCAGTAGCAATATACTGTTTACTTTTTTCACTTGTATTGTATATATGCACCTTATTATATGACGATCTATTTGTGGTAATATTACTTTGTGTTCGCTGTGTAAGTCATATGCACTGTGTTGTGAACCTTGATCCAGAGAAACTTCTCATTTGGTGGCATACATGTGAATGGTTGAATGACAATAAACTTGAACTTGAACTGACCCAAGGGTCTTTGGAATCTTTCTTAGAGTGGTTCTGTCAATAAACATACTGGTGTCGAAGAGCAGTTTGGATAAGTACATGGATAGTAGGGATACGGAGGGCTGTGGTTCCAGTGCAGGTTTGAGGGGTAGGCAGTTTAAATGGTTTCAGCAGGGGCCAGACGGGCTGAAAAGTCTGTTTCTGTGCTTTACTTCTCTATGCCTCTACGAGCATCCAAAGTGGTAGAAATCGAGTGTTTGGGATGTGCCATTGCCAGCCGTTCAAAGAGCTCCATGAGGATTGGCACCACGGGGTGGCAGAAGTTTGGTTCTGAAGGTGTAGAGTTCCTTGTTACAGGGATGGTGGTGGCTAGTTTGAAGCACATGGGGACAACAGCCTGGATGAGTGAAGAGTTGAAGAAATTTGTGAATATGGAAGTAGGGAATAAAAGAGAGCAAAATAGTGAGCTGGTGTTCATGAGTTCATGAACCGTTCAGAAATCTGATGGTGGAGGAGAAGAAGCTGTTCCTAATATATTGAGTGTAGGTCTACAGGCTCCTGTACCTCTGATTTAACAGTAGTAATGAGAAGAGGGCACGTCCAAGATGGTGAAGATCCTTAATGATAGATGTGCCATCTTAAGACATCACCTTTTGAAGATTTCCTCAATGGTGCTGAGGGTTATACGTGTGAGGTTATGCTGAGTTTATAACCCTTTACAGCATTTTTAAAAATCCTATGTATTGAAGCTTCCATAACAGGTGGTGATGCAACCAGTTGGAATGCTCTCCACTATTTATCTGTAGAAATTTGCTTGTGTCTTTGGCGATATACCAAATTTCCTCAAAATCCTAATGAGGTATAGCTGCTAGTGTGGCCTCTTCATATTTGCATCAATATGTTGGGCACAGGATGGGTGCTCTGAGTCCACCACCACACCGTGCTCTTTATACCTGCATGTAAACAGAAGCTGAAATAGGAGGATTCAGCACAGAAAGTCATTCAGTGCTGGTATGAGGAAACAGATAATCATCTACATAGCCGCTTTGAGTCAGCAGACTGGTCTACGTTCAAAGACTCAGCTGCCAGATGAAATGAGCATGTTCCCCCAGCCCCCATCAGAATCAGGTTTTATATTATTGGCGTGTGTCATGAAATTTGTTAACCTGCAGCAGCAATAAAATCTATAAATTGCAATAAGAAGTATATATAAAAAAATTAAATTAATTAAGTAGTGCAAAAACAGAGGAAAAAATACTGAGCTACAGTTCAACAAGAGGAAACCTGCAGGTGCTGGAAATCCAAGCAACACAGACAAAATGCTGAAGGAACTCAGCAGACCGGGCAGCATCTATAGAAAAGAGTACAGTCGATGTTTGGGCTGAGACCTTTCAGCAGGTCCATTGTCCATTCAGAATCTGATGGTAGAGCAGAAGAAGCTGTTCCTGATATGTTGAGTGCCTGTCTTCAAATTCCTGTACCACCTCCTCGATGGTAGAAATGAGAAGAGGGCACATCCTGGGTGATGGGGTCCTTAATGATGGATGCCGCTTTTCAGTAGGCTAGTGCCCATGATGGATCTGTTTGAGTTTACAACTTCCTGCTTTTTTTTTATCCTGTGCAATGGTCCCTCCATACCAGGCAGTGATGCATCCAGTTGGAATGCTCTCCATGTTACATCTGTAGAAATTTGCGAGTGTCTTTGGTGACATACCAATTCTCCTCAATCTTCAAAGAAATATAGCCACTGTCATGCCTTCTTTTTAATTACATCAATGTGTTGGGCCCAGGATAGATTCTCAGAGATGACAACACCCAGGAACTTGAAACTGGTCACCTTTTCCTCTTCTGATCCTTCCATAAAGACTACCGTGTTTTCCCTCAACTTTCCCTTCCTGATCCACAATCAATTTCTTGGTCTTACTGACTGAGGTTGTTGCTGCGACACCACTCAACCAGCTGATCTATCGTGCTCCTGTACACCTCCTCAACACCATCTGAAATTCTGCCCAACAGTAGTCATGTCATCGGCAAATTTATAGATGGTGTTAAAGCTGTGCCTAGCCACACAGTCATGGGTGTAGAGAGTAGGGAGAACAGAGTACTGGGCTAAGCATGCATTCTTGAAGTGAACTATTGCTGATTGTCAGCAGGGAGGAGATACTTTTTCCAATCTGCATAGACTGCGGTGTAGTGTCCTGGTGAGGAAGTCAAGGACCCATTTACAGGGGGAGGTACAGTTTGGCCCAAATTTTGGAGCTTGTTGATTAGAACTGAGGGTATGATTATTTTTAACTCTGAGCTCTAATCAGTAAACAGCAGAACTTCATCACAGTAGTTGTGTGCGCATCTGGGTGATAGTTGTTGAAGCAGCTCACCCTGCTCTTTTGGGTACTGGCATGATGGTTGCCCACCTGAAGTGGGCAGAACTTCTGACTGCAGCAGTGAGAGATTGAAGATGTCCTTGAATACTCCCACCAGTTGGTTGGCACAGATTTTCAGAACCCCAGCAGGTACTCCATCAGGGCCTGGCACTTTGAGAGGGTTTATCCTCTGAAAAGATGTTTTGAAGTTGGCCTCCAGGACAGAGATCACAGGGTCACCAGATGCTGCAGGGATTCAGAGAGGTATAGTTTTATTCTCCCTTTCCAAGCAAGTATAAAAGGCTTTGAGCTCATCTGGGAGTGAAGCTTTGCAGCCATTCATAATTTTAGGTTTCACTTTGTAGGAAGTAATGGCCTGCAAACCCTACCAGAGAAGATGTGCATCAGATTCTGTGTCTAACCTCTCTGACATAGACTTTTTCATCAGGTGTGTTGAGGACTATATACCAAAGAGAACAGTCCAGATGTTCCCAAACCGGAAACTATGGAAATCCACTCTGTACTGAAGTTTTGGACTGCAGCATTCAAATCAGCTCACCATGACCTTTACAAGAAATCGAAATATGACCTTCATAAAGTTAACAAGTGACAATACCAGTTCAAAATCAAGTCCCAGATCAGTTGTGGTAGTGCTTACATGCTGTAAGTGGGATACAAGATGAAACTAGGCAGGAGTTTAATTTGTTCTATGCACGTTTTGAACAGAAAGGAATGGGAGTGTCACCACCCACCCCAATAACCTCCAGTGCACCTGAACCCACTGTCACCATTGCTGATGTAAGATCAGTCTTCCTGAGAGAGAACATGTGGAAAGCATTGGGTCTAGATGGCATCCCTGGCACGTCCTTAGATCCTGTGCAGATCAGCTGGTGGAGGTACTTGCAGTCATTTTCAACCTCCCCTGCATCAACTTGTGGTTCCCACTTACTTCAGAAGACTATTATCATCCCTATACCTGAAAAAAAAAACAAGGTAATGTGCCTTAATGATTACCACTCAACTGCACTGACATCACCATCATGAAGCCCTTCGAGAAGATGGCCACGGCATGCATTAATTCCAGCCTTCCAGGCAACCTTGACGCACTGCAATTCACCTACTGCTGAAACAGGTCTATGGCAAATGCCACCTCCCTGGCTCTAAACTCATCGCTGGAGTATCTGAACAGCAAAGACACACGTGTTCAATGGCTAACTCCACCTTCAATATTAACATTACGAGGAAACTATCTCCAAACTCCACACTGTGGGACTCAACACACCTCTTTGCAACTGAATCCTTGATTTTCTGACCAGTAGACTGCTATCAGTAAGGATAGGCAGCAACACCTTCACCATGATTATCCTCAATACTATCCCGTGTACTCAGCCCCCTACTCTACTCTCTGGACCATCATGACTGCATGACCAGCCTCTGCTCTAACTCCTCCTACAAATTTGCACATGCTAACACTGTAGTAGACTGTATCTCAAATAATGATGTGTCATAGTACAGGAGGGAGACAGGGAGCCTGGTGACATGGTAACAACATTTCCCTCATCGAAAGCATTCTGCCTGGATGCATCCCAGCTTGGTATGGCATCTGCTCTGTGCATGACCACAAGAAATTTCGGAGAGATGTGGATACTGCTCAGCACATCGTGGAAACCAGCCTCCCTTCCATGGACTCTGCCTATGCTTCTCGCTACTTCAGTTGAGCAGCCAGCATCACGAAAGACCCCACCTACCCCAGAATATTCTCCCTTCTCCCCTCTCCCATTGGGCTGAAGGTCAACAGTAGACACACAAAAACAATGGAAGCTCTGCGCATCCACCCAAAGAACGCACAAGCCCTGATGAAGGGTCTCGACCCGAAACGTTGACCGTTCGTTTCCACGGATGCTGCCCGACCTGCTGAGTTCCCCCAGCTTGTACGTGTTGCTTTGACCCCAGCATCTGCAGTGTACTTTGTGGTCCCATCGAAGACAGTTTGCATCACCTGAAACGCAGCACAAGCTACACATTGGTCACCTTAGAAATCACAGAACAGAAGTGGAAGTAAGTTCAAGGAGCTGCCATTCATCCTGCCCCAGTGTCACCCATACCGCACCACTCTTAATCAAAGACATATTGCTTTAAGCTTCGTAATTTCTTTAAGCAGAAACCTTTTTTATTAAATTACTCTTAGTTTGTCTTAATTAAACCAGAATATGCTGGAAACTCGGTACATTTCAGGTGCCATCTATGGAAATTGAAAAAGAGGTACTGTTTCAGGTCGAAGACATTTCATCAGAATCTAAAACATAATGCCTGACCATCAGAATGCTTCCAGCAGCAGCTATTTTATTTCACATTTCCAGCGTCCACAGTTTCTTTTTAAATTTCACTTATTCATCACTTTTTACTATGCTGGTCCCAGAAAAATAGAATTAAAAATAAATGACTTGATTGCTATTTGCAGTTAGCTTTATGTCTTTCTAGTAAAGGTAGGTATAAATTATCTGCAGATTTCTTTGACACTATTAGCTTGAAATACTCTGCAACCTTAATAACGATCAATTATTAAGGAAGTATTTAGCTGAATCAACATGATTTTTTGAAAGGGAAATTGTGCCTGACGAATCTATCAAAGTTCTTTCAAAATCTAGTGGGCAAAGTCGATAAAGGGGAGACTGTAGATGTGTTTCGATTTCCAGAAGGTTTTTGATAAGATATCACATAAAGGTGAAAAAACTCATAGTTTGGGGGGGGGGGTAATAGCATCATACAGTCATAGAAAAGTGCAGCACAGAAACAGGCCCTTTGGCCCAACACGTCCATGCTATTCCCTTCAACCTGCATAGCCCTCCATATCCTTACCTTCCGTGTATCTATACAAACATCTCTTTAACATTGAAACCAAGCTTTCATGCACCACTTGTGCCGACAACTTATTCCAGGCTCTCGCATACTCTGTGAAGCAGTTTCCCCTAATTTTCCCTTAAACTTTTCATCTTTCACCCCTAACCCATGATCTCTAGTAGTAGTCTCCCCCAACCTCAGTGCAAAAAGCCTGCTTGCATTTACCCTAATTATACCCTTCATAATTGTGTATGCCTCTATCAAATCTCCTCTCGTTCTTCCGGATTTCAAAGAATGAAGGCCTAAACTATTCAATCTTTCCGTATAACTCAGGTCCTCCAGACCTGACAACATCCTTGTAAATTTTCTCCGTACTCTTTTAGCCTTATTTACTTCTTTCCTGCAGGTAGATGACCAAAATTCACCAAATTAGGCCTTACCAATGTTTTATAGAACTTCAACATCCCATCTCCTGTATTCAGTACTTCGAAATATGAAGGTCAAAGTGGCAAAAACTTTCTTTATGACCTTATCTGCCTGTGTCACCACTTTCAATGAGATATTCACCTGTATTCTCGGATCCCTTTGTTCTGTAGCACTTTTCAGAGCCTGCTGTTCACCATGTAAGACCTACCAGAGTTTGTCCTACTGACACCTTACACTTGTTTGCATTAAATTTCATCTGCAATTTTTCAGCCCATTTTTCCAGTTGGCCCAGACCTCAGTCATTTAAAAGGATCTTGGCCTGAAACGTTAACTGTTTATTCTTTTAAATACCTTCTGAGTTCCTACAGCTTTTTGTGTGGGTTGCTTTGGAGTTCCAGCATCTGCAGACTTCCTCATGTTTGCAGTTAAAATCCCACTCCAAGCTCCAATAGCCTTCCTTACTGTCCACTACACCCCCGTTCTTGGAGTCATCCATGAGAGGGCATACAGGAGCCAGGTATGCCAACTAATGGAGTGGTATCGCAGCAACAACCTGGCACTCAATATCAGTAAGACAAAAGATCTGATTGTGGACTTCTGGAAGGATAAGATGGAAGAACACACACCAGTCCTCATAGAGGGATCAGAAGTGGAGAGAGTGAGCAGTTTCAAGTTCCTGGGTGTCAAGATCTCTGAGGATCTAATCTGGTCCCAACATATCGATGTAGTTATAAAGAAGGCAAGACACTGGCTACACTTCATTAGGAGTCTGAAGAGATTTGGCATGTCAACAAATACTCTCAAAAACTTCTATAGATGTACCGTGGAGAGCATTCTGACAGGCTGCATCACGGTCTGGTATGGGGAGGCTACTGCATAGGACCAAAAGAAGCTGCAGAGGGTTGTAAATCTAGTAAGCTCCATTTTGGGTATGAGCCTACAATGTACCCAGGACATCTTCAGGGAACGGCATCCACTATTAAAGACCTCCAGTACCCAGGACATGCCCTTTTCTCACTGTTACCATCAGGTAGGAGGTACAGAAGCCTGAAGGCACACACTCAGCAATTCAGGAACAGCTTCTTCCCCTCTGCCATTCAATTCCTAAATGGACATTGAACCCATGAACACTACCTTACTTTTTTGATATACAATTATTTCTGGCTTTTTGTACAATTTTAATCTAGTCAATGTACATATGCTGTAAATGGGTTTGTTTATTTATTTATTTATTTTTCTATATTATGTATTGCATTGAACCGCTGCTGCTAAATTAATAAATTTCATGACACATGCTGGTGATAATAAATCTGATTCTGATTCTGAATTTGTTGATTCATTTAATCACATTATCATCCAGGTCATTGATATAGATGACAAACAACAACAGACCTAGCACCCATCGCTCTGTCACTCCACTAGTCACAGACTTTCAGTTCCATTTACTGCCACTTTCTGGCATTGCACATAAAGTCAATTTACTACGTCATCTTGAATGGCAAGCGACTGAACCTTCCTAACAAACTCCCATGTGGGACCTTGTCAAATTCCTTGCTAAAGTCCATGTTGACAACATCTCCTGTCTTGCCTTCATCCACTTTCCTGGTAACTTCCTCGAAATGTTCTCTAAGACTGGTTAGACATGGCCTACCACACACAAAGCTAAACCGACTATCCCTAATCAGTCTGCGTCTATCCAAGTACTCATGTATCTGGTCTTTTAGAATACCTTCCAATAACTGTCCCAGGCTCAGCAGCCCATCATTTCCGGGTTTATTTTTAAATCCTCTCTTGAACAGTGGAACGACATTAGCTACCCTCCAATACTCCGGTACCTCACCTGTCACTAAGGATGAATTAAATACTGTATCGCTGTTAGGGCCCCTGCAATTTATGCACGTACTTCCCATGGGGTCTGAGGGAACACATTATCAGGTCCTGGGAAGATATGTACACTAATTTGCCTCGAGAGCAAACACCTCCTCCTCTGCAATCTGTATATGGTCCATAACCTCACTGCTGCTTTGTCTCATTTCTATAGACTCTGTGTCCATCTCATGAGTAAATAAAGATGCAAAAATCCATTTATGATCCCTTCCATCTCTTTTGGCTTTATGCATAGATTATCATTCTGACCTTGCAGAGGACCAATTTGTCCCTTGAAATCCTTTTGGCCTTAACATATCTGTAGAATCCCTTGGGATTCTCCTTCACCTTGACTGCTAGGGCAAGCTCATGGCTTCTTTTAGCTTTCCTGTTTTCTTTCTTAAGTGTTCTCTTGCATGTCTTATACTCCATAAGTATCTCATTTGTTCCTGCCTGCCTATACCGGTGATGCACTTCCTTTTTTTTCTTAAACAGGGTTTCAATATCTCTTGAAAGCCAAGGTTCCCTGCACATGTTGCCTTTACCTTTTATTCTGACAGGCACATACAAGCTTTGTACTCTCAAAATTTCAAATTTGAAAGCCTCCCACTTACAGACAGACAGACATACTTTATTGATCCCGAGGGAAATTGGGTTTTGTTACAGTTGCACAACCAAGAATAGTGTAGAGATATAGCAATATAAAACTGTAAATAATTAAATAATAGTAATAATGGGAAATAAGTCCAGGACCAGCCTATTGGCTTAGGGTGTCTGACCCTCCAAGGGAGGAGTTGTAAAGTTTGATGGCCACAGGCAGGAATAACTTCCTATGACGCTCAGTGTTGCATCTCGGTGGAATGAGTCTCTGGCTGAATGTACTCCTGTGCCTAACCAGTACATTATGGAGTGGATGGGAGACATTGTCCAAGATGGCATGCAACTTGGACAGCATCATCTTTTCCGACACCACCGTCAGAGAGTCCAGTTCCACCCCCACAACATCACTGGCCTTGTGAATGAGTTTGTTGATTCTGTTGGTGTCCGCTACCCTCAGCCTGCTGTCCCAGCACACAACAGCAAACATGATAGCACTGGCCACCTTTGCCACCTTCTGTCTCCTGCCCTGTCTCATTCACTAAAAGCAAATCAAGTATCACATACTCTCTTGCTGCGACTTCTATGTGCTGATTAAGAAACTTTCCTTAACATATTTGACAAACTCTATCCCATCTAGTCGTTTTTCAGTATGGGACTCCCAGTCAATACGTGGAAATTTAAAATCGCCTACTATGGCAGGCTTATGTTTCTTGCAACAGTCTGCGTTTTCTCTACAAATCTGTTTCTTGAAATCCCACGGACAGTTCTGTGATCTGTAACATTGCCTCATTAATGTGGTTATACCACTCTTATTCCTCAGTCCAACCCATAACATATAATAATAATAATAATAATAATAATAATAATAATAATAATAATAAATAATTGATTGATCCCAAGTGGGAAATTCTTTTGTTACAACAGCAACATTTAAAAACATACTTAGCAGTGTGCAGATTTAACTAGTTATAAAATACAGAATAATAAGATTTTCAATAATAATATACCTAAAGGATGTACCTTTAGTTTGTAGCTAGATGATTGCCCAATTAAGGAAACTCAGAGACAGAGAGACGTTCTCATGGATCACTTCTGGGTTGGTAAGTTCAGCTTCAACAAGGACCAGTGTCAAGGCCTCAACTACTTCCAAACTTTAATAGCCATTTATGATAATTAAGGAACTGAATACATTGAAGCCATATTTACAGATGGCAGAAAGAAAGGTGGGAATGAAAGCTGTGAGGATGACAGAAATAGTGTGTAATGAGATGCAACTGGGTTTTTGGACTGTGGTTTTACGAACTATGGGGAAGCCGGTTTTACTGTTGTGAATAGACAGGAAAGTGGAATCAAGGTGAGGATCTCATCAACTATGATCCTAATGAACGGCAGAGCAGGCTCAAGGAGCCTTACAGTGCAATTCTATTTCCTATATTTGAACATCTTTTAATTGATTCCATTTTCGGCAATACTTAACTTTTCCAAATTTTTGATCTCTGTTTCCTGCCTAAATTCCTGTTGTTTCTATTTTCAAGCTCATTACACTGTTACACTCCTCGAAGATCCTGAAATCTGGCCAACTAATTCCTTCAAAGTCTTTCCCTCCTTGTGCAATCTTTCAGCTTTTATAATCCAAGCTAAATATAGCCTTGTTTTCAAACTCTTTCCAACCTCGGTGCTGCTCTACATTAAAGGCCTTGGGTTCTTAGGGGAAAAAAAGGTGAAAAAACAGCATATTTTCTAAATGACAATGAATTTGTATCTATGGTATTTTATTGCATAAATATATATATTTTTAAAAATCCAGACAAAAGTTTAAATTAAAAATAAAATCATAAATTAGAATAAAAAAAACAAAAAAACATATTAAGTTCATGTGTAATAATGTAGGTTATTATATCTTTTTGACCTGAATAATTATTTGCATTCTGAGACCACACAAGTGACCCGCAAGAACCCTCTAACTTCAAGATTCCCTTCCATGGAGATTAAAGGTGAGGTGAACAGTAAACTTGAGATTTTCATGCTGACAATTGCCCCACATACTGCAACTTTGACAGTACTGTAAGCTCTAGCACGTAATTAAACAACCTGATAATTGTCACCATGCTGCAGCCATTGTGATTACGGGGAGAGGCATTTGTATAATTGTTGTAGAGTTGAATTATGCCATTGGCGACTTTGAATTTATGCCTAAGGTATCCAAGGAACAAAGTAGAGGACGTTGAAGACGTGATTTCAGGGAGCCAAAATAAAGCAGAAGTTAATGTGGCTGACACTCAGCTTCGGTGAGGTGGGTTTGATTCTGATATTGAGTGCAATCTGGAGTTGGCACAAAGTCTCCTTGACTGGGTAGGTTGCCATCAGGTGCTTTAGGTTCCTCCCCCATCCCACAGTTGTGATGATTCATCAGCTACCACAAGCGCATTCAGTTACCAAGAAAAGTTGGTGGTGTTCCTGACCAGTGAAAGTAGAGTAAACTGATCGCAGGGAAGTAGGCAAGAGAATGGGATCGAGAGGATTACTCTGAGAATCATTCTTTCACTGTTTGTTTGGACAATAAGAAGAAGGGAGGTAGAATGCCAAACTTTTTAGGATTTAATATTAAATTCAGTAATTGCAGAAAATCCATTGCCCATCTCGAAATTAGATCTTTTATCTTTTGCACTTCTGATTTCATTTCTATCCAATTATACAATCTCCCGGCCTATTTTTTTTTTGACAATCACCAGCATTTGTTGTCCACTTTCAGCCTGAATTATCAGGTAATTTAAGGTTGTCCAGACTCCAATATATCAGACAGGTTTCTTTTGATTTCTCTGCCCTTCTCCATTTTGCCTCCAAGTTAATGCTCGTTTAATTTCTAACATTTCTGACTTTGTATGTTCTCCCTGTGGCTGCACAGGTTTCTTCCGAGTGTGTTGGTTTCCTCCCACATTCCAAAGAGATACAGGTTAATAGGTCATTGGTCACATGGGCTCATGGATTACATAGACCTGTTACCATTCTGTATTTACAAATAAAAAAGTATATCATGAAAGGATGATCTCTCTAAAATTTTCATTATCCAGAGATACTTTCTGGCCTATTTTCTATTTTATTTCAAATTTCTAGCATCAGTCACGTTTTGCTTTTGAATGAAAGAAATGAGTTACTCAGATATTTGATAAGGTGCCCCATGCAAGGCTTATTGAGAAAGCAAAGAGGCATGGGATCCAAGGGGACATTGCTTTGTGGATCCAGAAATGGCTTGCCCTAAGAAGGCAAAGAGTGGTTGTAGATGGGTCATATTCTGCATGGAGGCCAGTGACCAGTGGTGTGCCTCGGGGATCTGTTCTGGGACCCCCTACTCTGGATGAATGACCTGGATGAGGAAGTGGAGGGATGGGTTAGTGAATTTGCTGATGACACAAAGGTTGGGGGTGTTGTGGGTAGTGTGGAGGGCTGTCAGATGTTACAGTGGGACATTGATAGGATGCAAAACTGGGCTGAGAAGTGGCAGATGGACTTCAATCCAGATAAGTGTGAGGTGGTTCATTTCGGTAGGTTAAATATGATGGCAGAATATATCATTAATGTTAAGATTCTAGGCAGTATGGAGGATCAGAGGGATCTTGGGATCCGAGTCCATAGGACACTCAAAGCTGCAATGCAGGTTGACTCTGTGGTTAAGAAAGCATATGGTGCATTGGCCTTCATCAATCGTGGGATTGAGTATAAGAGACAAGAAGTAATGTTGTGGCTATATAGAACCCTGGTCAGACCCCACTTGGAGTACTGTGCTCAATTCTGGTCGCCTCACTATAGGAAGGACGTGGAAACCATAGAAAGGGTGCAGAGGAGATTTACAAGGTTGTTGCCTGGATTAGGGAGCATGCCTTATGAGAATAGGTTGAGTGAACTTGGCCTTTTCTCCTTGGAGCGACAGAGGATGCGAGGTGACTTGATAGAGGTGTATAAGGTGATGAGAGGCATTGATCGTGTGGACAGTCAGAGGCTTTTCCCCAGGGCTGAAATGGCTAGCATGAGATGGCATAGTTTTAAGGTGCTTGGAAGTAGGTACAGAGGAGATGTCAGGGGTAAGTTTTTTTACCCGGAGAGTGGTGTGTGCGTGGAATGGGCTGCTGGCGGCAGTTGTGGATGTGAGAACGACAGAGTCTTTTAAGAGACTCTTGGATAAGTACATGGAGCTTAGAAAAATAGAGCGCAATGGGTAAAGCCTAGGTAGTTCTAAGGCAGGGACAAGTTTGGCACAACTTTGTGGGCCGAAGGGCCTGTATTGTGCTGTAGGTTTTCTAATACTGAACATTATTTGCCTCAAGATGAATTGTAGAAATTGATAGTTATTTTTGCAAAACTTTAGGAAGATGTTCTATAGGTCAGTTGTGGAGAGCGCCCTCTTCTTTGTGGTGGCGTGTTGGGGAGGAAGCATTAAGAAGAGGGACGCCTCACGTCTTAATAAGCTGGTAAGGAAGGCGGGCTCTGTCGTGGGCAAAGTACTGGAGAGTTTAACATTGGTAGCTGAGCGAAGGGCGCTGAGTAGGCTACGGTCAATTATGGATAACTCTGAACATCCTCTACATAGCACCATCCAGAGACAGAGAAGCAGTTTCAGCGACAGGTTACTATCGATACAATGCTCCTCAGACAGGATGAAGAGGTCAATACTCCCCAATGCCATTAGGCTTTACAATTCTACCGCCAGGACTTAAGAACTTTTTAAAAGCTATTATTAATGCTTTTTGAGATAGTGATTTAGATGCATATCATATTTTTTACTGAGTTAAGTATTGTATGTAATTAGTTTTGCTACAACAAGTGTATGGGACATTGGAAAAAAAGTTGAATTTCCCCATGGGGATGAATAAAGTATCTATCTATCTATCTATCTATCTATCTAAACCATGAACTGAGAAAGAAAGAAACCAACTCTTCGTTGACTAAGTTGACCAACCATTGAATCCTTGGAATAATCACAATAATGATAGCCACCAAGAACCAAACACGCAATTAAAAACATTTATCACGGGTGGTTTCAATAGTTGTGATTTTGCAGAGAACCTGAGAAGGTTTGGTGAGCATGAGCATGTGGGATGAAGTGAAATGCACAGCATGGAACCAGGCCCTTCAATCCATTGCCTCTGTGCTGGACCTCACCAGTGCATTTCGAGTAATCCTACGTTAATCTCCACATTCCCATCAGGTCTCTCCCCCAAATTCCATTACCTAAATTTATGGTGGCTAAGTAACCTGCGCTAAATGCCAGCAGTGTAACTAAGTATCTTGCCTATCAGTCCATAAATCTTTGCAACATGGGAGGAAAGTGGAGCACATAGGGAACGCTCCCTGTCACGATCACAGATTTGGCAGCGCAGCAAATACGCCAATTGCGCTTGTGAAAATGCACATGTCAGCTAATTATTATTTCATTGTGATGGTATCAACCTCCACTCTTTTCACCGTAGTGCTTGTCGAGACTTGAACACAGCACAACAATGTTTCGCTGCCTGTTTGCATTTGGCCTCACCTGACTGTCGAGTCAACTGACTCTGAAGACTAGCAGTATTTGTTTTATATTCCTTTCCGACACAGTGTTGGCTTTGCTTTCCATTTGAGAGTTTTACCTAATGGCCCTGTTTGGCCTTGCTTTTTTTCCCCTCTATTTCTGTTGACATTAAAGTTTGTGAACTATCCACCTGCTTCAGCATCTCTCTTGGGCCATATCGGAATGCAGTGACACCCCCATTGCGAACACAGAGAGAACGTGCACGCACCACGGGGCAGCGCCAGAGGTCAGGGTTGACCCCGGGTCTCTGGCACTATGAAGCAGCTGTGACATTCTGCTACCACCGTGGTATTCCCCACAAAATAATTGGAAACAGAGCGGAACAAGCATAAGTTTAGGAGATGTCTGCATTAAATAGGGCAGTGATTTAGACTGGAGCAGCATTATCCATTTAATATCAACACATGCGCACACGGAAGAGAGGCTTCCATAAATTTTAAGTTGACGAACAATTTACTAGTGGGTTTATGCCTCGGTTTCTGTAACGTTGCTGAATAATCATTTACAGTGATGCACCATTTTTACTGCTTCTGATAAAAGGTGACAATTGTTGCATCTTTCTCCTCGAGATCCAAAGATACCTTTTAACAAGAAATGAATCATTATCTCCGGCTAGAAGTTAAAACACTCTCCTTAACCATTGAGAAAGAAAAGGCGTCCATTGCTGCAGGTCTAAGCTTGACTGGAATCCAGTCAACAAAGGTGAAAGGGTAAGCATAAAGCTTTCCAGTGCTTGAGTAACATTTAAAGGATCAAATGAACCAGTAATTGAAATCAAAGTTACAATGTGAAAGGCACCATCAACATGCCTTAAAGGTACATTTGCAGCAGTTTATGGAACAGAGCTACAATATATGTAGGAATCTAATCCCCTCTGGGATAATCATGTAGGGACTTTCTGTGAAATCAGAATAAAAACTGCCTTATTAACATTAACTAGCTTAAGTAATCGATGACCTGAAAAAGAGGAGAGATCATTTTAAACATAGTTGAACACTTTGCTTTTGACACATTTTTGTGATAAATGAAAACTTTGGATATTATGATCTGTTACTGCAGAATTTCTTGGAACCTGTTCAAATTGTTGAGTCTCAGAGTCTCATCCACTTAACTCATAAGAGCAACTTCAAAAAATATTCACATTGCTCTTGTAAAATAATGCTTTGCAGGTAAATTTCCACATTCCTGCCTCTCCTAAATACATAGGAAACAATTAATTGTTTCAACTTTCAAGGTCATTTCAAATGTTTCCACCTCTCAACAGTTCTCTGTGGTTGCACCAGACATTCATTAATTCTGAAGCTGAAATTATCATTAATTTGCCTTTCAGAATTCTTTTAATTCACTTCTTTTTATTCTTAACAGAGCAGCACACAAAAAATGCTGGAGGAACTCAGCAGGTCAAGCAGCATCTATGCAGAGGAATAAAGAGTCAATGTTTTGAACTGAGCCCCTTCATCGTGAGTCCTGACAAAGGGTCTCGGCCGGAAACGTTGACTGCTCGTTTCCATGAATGCTGCCTGACCTGCTGAGTTCCTCCAGCGTGTTTGTACGTGTTGAAAAGTTAAAGTTAAAGTCTGTCCCAAGCCTTATTGGCGTGAAGCAACTGAGAGTACGAGTCTCCCCCCCAGATAGGACGCCAGTCTATCACAAGGTTAACCCCCAGCATTTTGCCAGTACCCATTTTCAGCTGGGTGAACTGGAGCAGTGCCTTACTCAACTGAACTGCCTTACTCAAGGACACAACACACTGCCTTGGCTGGGGCTTGAACTCACAACCTTCGGATCACTATTCCAACGCCTTAACCACTTGGCCACGTCCCACACAAGGAAGGGACAAGAAGCCAGTATAAGAAGGGCAGTGGAAGGGAAAAAGTACAAGCTGTTGGGTGATAAGTCAGGCTAGGCTAGGGTGAATGGAAGGGAAAGAAAGAAGCTGGGAGGTTATAGTAAATGGCTGAAGAAGAAGAAGAAGAAGAAGAAGAAGGAATCTGAAAAGAAGACAATGGACCACAGGTAAAAGAGAAGGTAAAAGGGTATTAGAGGGAGTTGGTGGGCAAGTGAAGAGAAGAGTGGGAATGAGAGGGGTGCCAGAATAGAGAATAGATTAAGCTAGAACAGGGAGGGGTGAGACACATTCTTGTTTGGAGAAAGGACAGCCCCTGGGGCTAGAGCTTGTGGTAGTACTCACTGCCGAGAAAGGGAAATCTGGATTGGTGTTATACACTGAGAACATGTGGGAGAAACTGCAGAATTACTCACCCTTCAGGTCTTGAAGCCTCAGGGAGCTATCAAGTGTGTGCCCTCATTCTCAATCAAAAACCCAGGCATAAGAGTGGAAAAAAAGTTTGACAGCTAGCCAAGACACTACTCTTACATGGTCAAAGACTGAATGTCCTGAACGTTCAAAACAAAGCCTATAACATTTATTAAAAACAAGAGCAAATCTGCAGATGCTGGAAATCTGAGCACACACACAAAATGCTGGAGGAATTCCTCAGGCCAGGCAGCATCCAGGGGGAGAGTAAAGTCGACAATCAGGCTGAACCCTTTGGCAGGACTGGAGAAAAAAAGCTGAGGAGTAGATTAAAAAGGTGGGGTAAGAAAAACACAAGGTGATAGGTGAAACCTGAAGGGGAAGGGATGAAGTAAAGAACTGGAAAGTAAATTCGTGAAAGAGACAGAAGGCCATGGAAGAAAGAAAAGGGGGAGGAGCCCCAAATGGAGACGACGGATGGGCAAGGAGATCAGGTGGTAGAAGGAAAAACTGATAGAAAATGGTGAGGGGGGGTGTGGGGCATTACTAGAAGTTCGAGAAATTGATGTTGGAGGCTACTCAAATGGAATGTAAGGTGTTGTTCCTCCAACCTAAGTGTGACCTCATCATGACAGTGGAAGAGGCCACAGATAGGCATATCGAAATGGGAATGAGAAGTGGAATTAAAATGGGCAATGCTGGGTGATGCTGCTTTTTCAAGCGGTCTCCCAATCCAAATCAGGTCTCACTGACACACAAGAGGCCACACCGGTAGCAGCAGACACAGTAGCCAACCCCAACAGACTCACAAATGAAGTGTCGCCTCAGCTGGAAGGTCTGTTTAGGGCCCTGAATGATAGTGATGTAGGAGGCGTAGGGGCAGGTGTAGCTTTTGTTCGGCTTGCCAGGATAAGTGCCAACAGGGAGATCAGTGGGGAGGGACGAATGGACAAGGGCGTCACATAGGATGCAATCCCTGCGGAAAGCAGAAAGTCGGGGGGGGGGGAGGGAGGGAAAGATGAGCTTGGTGGCGGGATCCCGTTGGAGATGGGTTTTTTTAAAACAAAACTATTAAGAAACTTAAAACTATTCATAATTAACAGACTTTGAATTTAGACATTCTAAAATATTCTGAAAAAACTTTGAAAGCAGTTCCACACTTTAATAAATATTTACTTCACTCCACACAGCTCTTTCCATGTGCAGATAAATTGGGAACCATGACTTGCACCTCCTCCAACCTTCAAGCAGATTACCTCTATAAGTGTGGGAAAGTTACTGTACCCTAAATCTCCCACAGCAAAGTCCATGGAAATGCAAGCATAGAGCCCAATGGCATTTTTTGACAGTGATATTTGCAGTCTGTATAGGCAGATCTTGTTATCAGTTACACTGGTCAATGTTTGTAAATGTTGACTGTCAAGCTTACATTTTCCCACAGGATCTGAATTGCTATTTCATAAAGCTAAGGAGCAAGTTGGAATCTAGGAACCTTCTTCTTTGGTACAAGTTTACTTTCTGAGACTATACCTTAACTGTATAGATAACTGTACTGAATAAACCTGCCTGGCTTCTACAAAATCCACAATACATACTGCCCAGCAAATTCACTCTGAAGCCAAATTCTTCCGGTTCAAAGTCTTAGGCTGGTGTGTAATGATTCTGTAATTTAATACATTACCATAAAACATAGGAACAGAATTAGGCCATTTGGCCCAAAGAGTATGCTCCATCATGACTGATTTATTATCCCTCTCAACCCCATTCTCCTGCTTTCTCCCCATAACCTTTCTCACCCTTCCTAATCAAGAAACTGTCAACCTCTGCTTTAAGTGTACCCAATGACTTGGCCTCCACAGCCATCTGTGACAATGAATTCCACAGATTCATCACTCTCTGGCTGAAGAAATTCCTTCTCGTCTCTCTTCTAAACTGATGTCCTTCTATTCTGAGACTCCTGGCTATAGGAAGCATCCTCTACACATCCACTCTATCTAAGCCTTTTAATATTCCATCGGTTTCAATGAGAGCCCTACACATTCCTCTAAACTCCAGTGAGTATAGGCCCAGAGTCATCAAATGCTCCTCATATGTTAACCCTTTCATTCCCAGGATAATCCTCATTAACTTCCTCTGGACCCTCAGCAATGCCAGCACATCCTTTCTTAGATAAAGGGCTAAACATTGCTCACAATGCTCCAAGTGTGGTCTGAATAATGCTTCATAAAGCCCCAGCATTACATCCTTGTTTTGATATTCTAATTCTCTTGAAATGAATGGTGACATTGCATTTGCCTTCCTCATCACAGACTCAGCCTGCAGGATAGCCTTTAGAGAATCCTGCTCATGGACTCCTAAGTCCTTTTGCATCTCTGTTTCTGAATTGATCCCTGTTTAGAAAATAGTCTAATCCTTTATTCTTCTGACCATCCAAAGAGCATGACCATACAACTCCCTCTCTTCACTACTATATTCCATCTGCCACTTTGCCCATTATCCTAATCTAAGTCCTTCTGCAGACTCACAGCTTCTTCAACACTACCAGCCCCTACACCTATGCATTTCGAAAGTCCCTTAGGTTCCGGTTAACGTGTAGCAGAGGCTAGCAGAGAAAGCTACCTTCAATGAGCAACACAGCTCTAGGGTCGGTATGACTTGGATTCAACCAAACAGGAAAGTTGGAATGTTCTGACAAGGGAGCGAAAGTTGTGGTGAATGCTGTGTAAATACTGCCTCAGGAAATAACAGATCGTACATGGGCACAAAATTAAAGTGGAAGTATATTTAGCAATATTTCAACTTTAACAAACGGTTAACAGAAAAAGAAAAAGAAAAAGGGCCCATCACAGTCAAACCAGTCTCAATGTGCACGTAAACATTGGAGCGTGTTTCTGAAGTATCTGGGTGTATCACTTCACACACGGTGCTGAACCCCCATCACCAGCCACTGTTCAAGCTTCTCTCGAAGAATGATATGAACAAACTGGCTAACTCAGAAATTTTGGCACTTCCTCTTTGGAACCATTCACCCGCAGAAAGCGCTTCTTGCAATAGGGCCTTCCCTTCGGGTGGGATTCTTCAAGTGTCTGCCTTTCTACTCTTCTTCACACTCTTCCAGACAGTGAACCCTGACCACTGCTCCTCAAAAATCTGATCCCGCCCAGCCCTCTCAAATGTTAATTGGCATCCCACTGGACAGAGTGTTACAGAGCATTACCTGGACAACCCTGACTGGCCAATACAAAATTCCTAAACTGAGCAACCGGCTCCTTATCTCAGCCGAAGCCAAAATGCTCGTCTGTGAAGCTAAACCAACAGAATGCCCCGTGACTGCAGGAAGGCTGCTAAAATAATATACCTAACAGCAGAGTGGTAGAAATACAATAAAACATGTTCTTAAACGGGGCATTACGTTCTCGCCCCCCCCCCCCCACCAAAAATAGTCAGGTCCTCATGTCTTTGTAAGCCTTCAGAACTTATCAACTAATCATTAATAACACAACATTCAAATGAATTTCATGATTTCAGGACCCCCAATCCATTTGTAAATGGAAGTAACATATCTCACTATTGGGACTGACACAACACTCTGTTTCCCAGGTGCATCACATGCCAGCCTATTTGGAAGTTTCCTGACCTTCTCATCTCATCTTCAACCTCTTCAGCCTCAGCCACTTCTTCTGACTGCTCCTGTTTATTTGAGGATGCCCCGCGTGTACCATTCATATCTTCCGACCACCTAGCTCCTCTGTCCCCTGACTGAACTCTGCTTCATTTCTAATTATTTTTGAGCCCATTTTCCCTTCACTGTCTATTATCATGTCTGACTGTCCACTTGTTGTCCTCCCCACTATGTCCACGTCGGGACATCTCTTCATCAGCTCTTTGGGAGTTTGCAGAAGGAAAATCATACCACACTCCCACTTCCTCATCCTCTGAGTCGGTACGGTATTCAGTGTTTTCATCTGACTTCTCCTCAGGTCTTTCCATGGAAATCACACAATTGTCAACTTGTTGCATCCCTGTTCTCCTTCTGTGCAAAGTTCTTCTACGAGGTGTAGGTCCCATGTCAGACTCTGAGTCAACATATACTTCCTACCCTTGGCATAAAAGATGACTCTGATGAAGAATTCTGTTAGGACCATTCCCATCTTCTGGCTTCACCCGGAAAATAGTAAATTTGGCATATGGCTCTCCACTATGTAAGGCGTAGAAACCCAGTGGTCGGCCAACTTATGCTTCCTTTGTAGTCCTAAATTTCCTATTAGAATTCTGTCTCCGGATATCAGTTGAGAGATCCTAATCTTCTGATCAAATCTCTTTTTGTTTCCCTAATTTTACTTGGTAGCAGAAACTGCTGCTAACTCATAAGTTTTTGTAGTTCCTTCCTCATGTCAGACACATACTTGAGATACATCTTCTGCTGCATGTCCTCCTCAGTGGTTCCAAGTCAAAAGACTACAGGTAACCTCACCTCACACCCTAACATCATATAGTATTGTAAGTAGCAGGTGGATTCATTCTGCGTACAGTGTACCAAATGCACAATATGCTGGCATCACTTGCTCTTTTTGTTTGCGTCCAGAGCTCCAAGTATGTCTAGCAATGTCCTGAGGGTGATATGGCACAGGCCTTGACATCTTAATTCCAAGCTTACTCAGTAATTCAAGTATGAGCCAGTTCTCAAAATCCCTTCCCTTGTCACTGTGTATCCTTCTTGGGAGGCAATAATGAATAAAATATTTCTCCCATAGCACTTTGGCAACTGTGGATGCTTTCTGATCCTGTATAGGAATGGCTTAAGCACATCTGGTGTAATGGTCTATGATAACCAAGACATTCACACCATTTCTGGAATCAGACTCTGCGGAAAGGAAAACCATACACACTAAATCAAGTGGTCACATTCTTAGTAAATGAAATAACGGAGCAACTCTTTTAGGTGGGGTCTTTCTCCGAATAGATTGGATGCACAACTTGCAGTACTCTGTAACTTCAGACTTCATTTGTGGCCAATAGAACCAATTTTGGACCAATCCATAGGCCTTGTCAAATTCCAAATGACCCGAATCATAATGAAGTGACTTCAGTACAGTCTTCTGGAACTTTTCAGGCAAAGCCATCTTGGAACACTGAGGACTGTCCGGAGTAGACATAACCCTGTAAAAACCTTTGCTCATCAACTCCAGTTTGTCCCATTCCCTCATCAGTAGGGGTATGGTAGGGTGTTTTGTCTTCTGAACTTGGGCCATATCCCGTTTGACAACAATGATCAGATGGCACCTACACAAGAGTCATCTTGTTGGGCTACCGCCAACTCCACAGGACTGAAGGTAGGCAACTGCTTCGTATTCAGCACAATCAAGTTGCAATATGCTTGTGGAATGGCATGGCTCGAAGCTCCCAAGTGATCAATTGCTCTATCAGGCCATAGTCTTGGCTCGGATTTTCCCACTGTGGAAAACTAGAACTTTGCTCGAAGAATGTTATGAATAAACTGGCTAACTCAGAAGTATTGGCACTTCCTCCTTGGAATCATTCGTCTGCAGAAATCACTCCTTGCAATAGGGTCTTCCTTTTGGGTGGGATTCTCAAAAGAATCCCTTACATTGTGATCTTACGTTGTGATCTTCTCTGGAACTCCCTCTCTTCCAACACCTCCAATAGAAGACCCAAACCCAGACCACAATCCCTGAGAAATCTGATCCTGCCCAGCATCCTGTTGGTTATCTTTGTTTAATCATACACTGGGCTATATATGTACAAAGTAATCAAGTTTTTATTTGAAAAGTGGTCTATTGCTTGTGTTTTGGTTTCTTTAATGAAACACAAAAAATTCTCTGTAACATTAACATTTTTGGGCAATGAATGTTTGAAAATCTAAAATGTATTCTTTCCTACTGACACACTAATGCAGAAGAAACTTATGCCCAGTACTGTATGTCAACATACATGACCCTAACAAAGGCTGCACCCACACTAGACCAGATAAATCCGTAACCGAAGCTTTTCCTCTTCGTTTGATCCTTCACCCACACTGAAATGTCATCTTCCTCCCCCGAAAATGGAGCTTTTCTAAAACACCCTCCAGAGTGTGTAAATTTGAAAACACCAGTTGGGTAGAGTAGTGTGGACAGGGTAACTGGAGATATTTAAAAATGCTGTCATGACATGCCAGGATAGATGGTGGCGGCAACGCGGCATTTCATTGTTTTCTTGAATGCAACCCCCCACACAACCTAACAATTTCAGAACAGATGGCAACAAAACTGAAGCCAGAAGAGTTAGAAATGTACTCACCAAATACTTTGACCCATAACTTACTGAATAAATAAGTATACTCATTTTGCCCTGTTTTCTGTCCTTGCTTGTATGAAGGTGGTTTACCTATTTATGCAAGTACTTCTCTGACAATAGATGTGCAACAGCCTAATGTAACATTGTATGGTAATACAAGATAACACTGATGTAGACATGGTTTATATATTTAACACGGTGCTTTATTAATGGAACAGAGTTAGTCAGTTTTTCAATGTTCGTCGTCAGCTGGGTCATACTGTCCGTGAACTCCCTGGATTGCCTCCAGACAACTCCAATGTTTGTTATTTTTAGTTTTAAGTCCTCCTGCGCGAGGGCCAACAGCTGTCCGTCATTTGGCAATTAGTCGGTAACTGCACAAACACGCACTTTCACAGCGAGATTCGACACCAGACATGTCGCTTGTTTTCTGTAGATATGTCCTGCACATGCCCAGTAGGAGGAGATTTGCCCAAATACCCATTTTAATGTGGATGGTGGTATTTTCAAAAACGCTTAGTGTGGACGTCTATCGATTTTATGTGAAACTGGCGTTTTCAAAATTATCCGGTCTAGTGTAGACGTAGCCTGAATTTTATTTTCTTCTGGGAAATCAGAGTAAATAAAAGAAACATAATGGAATCAATGAGAAACTACACCCAACAGGACGGGTAACCACTGATATGCGAAAAAACCTCCAATAAACTGTGCAAATACAAAAAGGGGAAAAAAAGAGAAATAATAAATAAATAAATAGATAGATAGATAAATAAATAAATAAATAAACAAACAAACAAACAATATCAAGAACATGAAACGAATAAACCTTGAAAGTGAGCCGTAGGTTGTGGGAACAGTTCAGTGACAGGATAAGTGACGTTGAGTGTAGTTATCCCCTCTAGTTCGAGAGCCTGAAGGCTGAAGAGTAAAAACTGTTCCTGAGCGTGGTGGTGCAGATTTGGCAGCTCCTGTACCTTCTTCCTGATGGCAGCAGCAAGAAGAGAGTATGGCCTGGATGGTGGCGGTCCCTGATGATGAATTCTGCTTTCCTGTGACAGTGCTCCATACAGATGTGCTCAGTGGCGCGGGAGGTCTTTACCCATAATGGATTGGATCATATCCCCTACTTTTTGTAGGATTTTCAGTACAAGGACATTGGTGTTTCCATACCAGATGGTGATGCAACCAGTCAATACACTCTCCATCACTCCTCTATAGAAGTTTTAGCTGATGCACTGCCCGTTTTTCTTAGTAATGCCATTATGTGCTGGGCCCAGGACAGATCGGCTGAAATGATAACACAGAGGAATTTAGAATAGTTGACCCTCTCCACCCCTGATCTCCTGGTCCATGGACCTCAGGTTTCCTCCTCCCCAACCTCTCACTCAATGTCAGATTATATAAGGGCTGTAGATAGATGCAATTTCCTATTGGTTTTGTTTTAAATCATGATCATACTGTGATATTTTGTGAAACAAACAAACCATTGGATCCCAAATGTACTGTGAACTTGATTAGTCTTGTATCAATATATAATTGCTATATTGTGCATCATTTTAAAAAAAGCTTGTTTGGTATAATATTAATTCTAATGAAACAAATAACTGCCGATATGTAAATTGTCTGTTAATGAGTTTCAGTTCAAGTCATTAGTGTGATTTTTGTTTGAATTTTCGGTTTCCAAGTTGCTTTTTACATTTGGAAAATAAATTAGTAACATCTATCATCAAAACGTCAGAACACTGAGATTATACTATTTGCAGAGTGATGACACTATTTAAAATCAGGCCGTGCAAAGATCAAAACGTTTTGAAAGACACTCCTTGTGTTCGAAGTGCTGATGCACGGCTGGGTATTGATGCTAATTAGTGCTTGTTTCTCTAGCCGTTTTACCATGGTTACAAAACATTGCTTTGAACAGTCAATATATGTAACAAGAGAAAATAGATTAGTGAATTAAAAGGTTGTAGAATTATATTGTTCATGGGTTCTTATAGATAATATCACTTTTAAAACTGCAGCTTTACCAACAAAATCAAATTCAATCACTAAATAAAGACAATGTCTCACTTCTAATTAAATGTTTTCTTTAGATATTGTTGAAAGACACTACATTCTTATGGCATCTTTCATGTTCTCAAGTCATCTCTTGTCAATTCAGAAGCATTAAAATCATAGATACTGAAATAACATAAGTAGATTTTCTTGAAGTTATTTAATACAGCATAGGAGAAGCATAATTTTTTTTTGAACATAGAGCAGTACAAGCCCTTCAGTCCATGATGTTGTGCCAACTTATCTTACTCCAAGATCCATCTAACCCTTTCCTCCTATAGTATTGGTCATCTTTACTCATTCTGATGATGGGTCACTGATCAGGATCTCTGCTGCTGTTTCTCTCTTTACAAATAGCTTCTAAAAACTTATTTATAGGACATGAGCATAACTGATAATGGCAACATTGTCCTTGAGAAATAGTAAATGACCCAACCTTTTAAGCAGTTGCAGTTCCTGTAGTTAAGGTACTCCCACTTTACTGTGCCAGAATTTCAATCTACTATTAGAGTGACAGGCGTATTAAACTACAGCACTTTCTGAGTGAAGTTCCCCCTCATGTTTCCCTTAATCTTAAATGTTTCACATTTCACCTTTAACCCATCACCTCTAGTTCTAGACTCACTCAACCTCAGTGGAAAAAGCCTGCTTGCACTTACTCTTTCCATAGCCCTCATAACTTTGTAAACCCCTATCAAATCTCCTCTCATACTCCTATGCTCTAGGGAATAAAGTCCTCTCCTGGTCAGAATCAGAATCAGGTTCGATATCACCAGCATATGTCATGAAATCTGTTAAATATACAGCAGCAGCAGGATGAAGTATATGATAAATAAATACAGAGAAAAAAACTGAATTACAGTATATAAAATAATAGATAAGAAATAGATATGTTAAAATAAGTAGTGCAAAAAAAGAAAACAAATAAAAGGTAGTGAGGTAGTATTCATGGGTTCAATGTCCATTTAGAAATCAGATGGCAGAGGGGAAGAAGCTGTTCCCAAATCGATGAGTGTGTGCCTTCAGGCTTCTGTACCTCCTTCCTGATGGTAACAGTGAGAACAAGGTATGTACTGGGTTGTGGGGGTCCTTATAGGAAAGATGTCAACAAAATAGAGAGAGTTTTACTAGAATGTTACCTGGGTTTCAACACCTAAGTTACAGAGAAAAGTTGAACGAGTTAGGTCTTTATTCTTTAGAGCGTAGAAGGTTGAGGGGGATTTGATAGAGGTATTTCAAATTATGAGGGGGATAGATAGAGTTGATGTGGATAGGCTTTTTCCATTGAGAGTAGGGGAGATTCAAACAAGAGGACATGTTGAGAGTTAAGGGGCAAAAGTTTAGGGACGACACGAGGGGGAACTTCTTTACTCAGAGAGTGGTAGCTGTGTGGAATGAATTTCCAGCAGAAGTGGTAGAGGCAGGTTCAATATAGTCATTAAAAAAAAAAAATTGGATAGGTATATGGACAGGAAAGGAATGGAGGGTTATGGGCTGAGTGCAGGTCGGTGGGACTAGGTGAGAGTAAGCATTCGGCATGGACTAGAAGGGCCAAGATGGCCTGTTTCTATGCTGTAATTGTTATATGGTTATGTGGTTAATGATGGACACTGCATTCCTAAGGCACCATTCTTTGAAGATGGCTTGGATACTACGGAGCTGACTAATGATGGAGCTGACTAACCTTAAAAGGTTCTACAACTTACTTTGATCCAGTGCAGTAGCTACACACCTTCCCCCACCACCCCCCACCATACCAGACAGTGATGCAGCCAGTCAGAATGCTCAGCACAATTCATTTGTAGAAGTTTTCAAGTGTTTTGGTTGACAAACCAAATCTCTTCAAAATCCTAATGAAATACAGCCTCTGTCTTGCCTTCTTTATAGTTGTAGCAATATGTTGTATCCAGATTAGGACCAGAGAGATATTGACAAGAAGCTGCTCACTCTCTCCACTCTGATCCCTCTATGAGGATTGGTTTGTGTTCCCTCATCTTACCCTTCCTGAAGTCCACAATCATCCCTCTGGTCTTGCTGATGTTAAGTGCAAGGTTGTTGCTGCGACACCGTTCAGCTAAGCAGTATATATAGCTCCTGTCCACCCTTTCATCACCATCTGAAATTCTGTCAACAGTACACATATCATCAGCAAATTTACAGATGGTATTTGAGCTATCCCTAGCTACACAGTCATGGGTGTAGAGAGGCCTGCCGATGGGTCACGGCCTGAAACGTCAATTGTACTTTTTTCCATCGATGCTGCCTGGCCTGCTGAGTTCCTCCAGCATTGCGTGCATGTGTGTTGCATGGATGCAGAGAGAGCAGAGCGGTGGGCTAAGCATACATCCCTGTGGTGCGCCAGTGTTGATTGTCAGCGAGGTGGAGATGCTACTTCCAATCCGCACAGATTGTTGTCTGTCAGTTAGGAAGTTTAGGATCCAGTTGCAGAGGGAGGTATGGAGGCCTGAACCTATCTCTACAATCAGGTCCACAGATCTCAGCAAGATCCTTGCAAATGTCTTCAGCACTCTTTCAGTCTTATTTCAATCCTGTAGGAAAGATATCCCGTTTGGTGAAGGAACGTGATACACTTAGGATAATACATGCCTTAGAAGGGGCCCTACAAATATGTTTCCCTTGTCCTTGTAGGTGCTGCTGAAGAGACTTTGGTGATTGTTGCACATTACAGACCTTTGTGAGTCAGAGATGGAGTGAATAAATAGATAGTGGATTCAGTGACCAATGATGTCAACTTGCTGCAGATTTTCCTGAGCACCATCTGTCCTTACTCAGATTTCCAACATCTGCAGTGTTTTTCCATAGAGACAAGAGGTACCTGAAATATCTATCAACAGTTGACAGTGAGTCACACCATCTAGAAATGAATTGTCTTCCTTCTTGTTATTAAGTTGCAAGATGGCAACTGTGGTAGGAGTCCAGCATTTCTTGCCCCTGCTGAATTACTTGCAGAGTTTCTGGTGAAGTACTCCAATCTGTCACCAGGTTCAGACATGGCCCAAGTGCAGAGTGAGAGACACTGAAGCAGGTCGATATTTCACAGACTTTAATGCGAACAGTGTTAGAGGAAAAGAAAACAATAAGCACTAGGCCAAACAGGGCCATTGACTAAAACTCTCAAATGGAAAACAAAAACTACACTGCGGCTGAAAAGAACAACTAAGATCAAAATGAATACCGCTAGTCTTCAGAGTCAGTTGACTCGACAGTCCAATTTCTCAGGCAAGGCAGAATGCAGATAACCAAATATAGCTACATCAAGTCACAACAAATACTGCAACGGAATAAATACTATCACAATGAAGTAGTAATTAGCTGACACGTGCATATTCACGAGCGCAATTGCGGAATCTGATGCGCAATCCATGGTTGTGACACAATCATATTTTTAGGTAGGGAGTTCCAGGATTTAGGCTAAGCTACAATCAAAGATTGGCAGAACATTTCAAAGTCAGGTTGGCATGTGACCTACAACTAGTGGTATTCACATAATTATCTTATTCAACTTGGAGATAAAGGTTACAATTTTGGAGTTGCTCTCAGAGTGGTCCAGGCAAACTACTTGCTTTTTTTTTGTAGAAAGTTATAGCATGATAATGGAGGCAATGAATGTTAGGGTGATGGATATGGTATCTAGCAGGTCCTGGATGGTAATCATTTTCCAATGTTCCTTAGATTCAGGATCAGTTCCTGAGGATTGGAGAATGGCTAATGTTATCCCACTTTTTAAGAAAAGAGGGAGGGAGAAAACAGAGAACTATCGTCCTGTCAGCCTAACATCAGTAGTGGGGAAGATGCTAGAGTCCATTATTAAAGATGAAATAGTGGCATATCTAGATAGCAGTGATAGGATTGGGCTGAGCCAGCATGGATTTACCAAGGGCAAATCATGCTTGACTAATCTATTGGAGTTTTCCAAGGATGTAACCAGGAAGTTAGACAAGGGAGATCCAGTGGATGTAGTGTACCTCGATTTTCAGAAGGCATTTGATAAGGACGCACATAGGAGATTGGTGGGTAAAATCAAAGTTCATGGCATTGGGGGGAAGATATTGACATGGATAGAAAACTGGTTGGCAGATAGAAAGCAAAGGGTAGTGGTGAATGGGTGTTTCTCGGAATGGGAGGTGGTGACTAGTGGGGTGCCACAGGGCTCGGTATTGGGACCACAGCTGTTTACGATTTACATCAACGATTTAGACGAAGGCATTGAGAATAACATCAGCAAGTTTGCTGATGATACTAAGCTGGGTGGCAGTGTGACATGTGATGAGGATGTTAGGAGAATTCAGGGTGACTTGGATAGGCTGGGTGAGTGGGCAGATACTTGGCAGATGACGTTTAATGTGAATAAGTGTGAGGTTATCCACTTTGGGAGTAAGAACAGGAAGGCAGATTATTATCTGAATGGTGTAGAGTTAGGTAAGGGAGAAATGCAAAGAGACCTAGGAGTCCTTGTTCATCAGTCACTGAAGGTGAATGAGCAAGTGCAGCAGGCAGTGAAGAAGGCTAATGGAATGTTGGCCTTTATTACAAAGGGAATTGAGTACAAGAGCAAGGAAATCCTCTTGCATTTGTACAGAGCCCTGGTGAGACCACACCTGGAGTATTGTGTACAGTTTTGGTCTCCAGGGTTAAGGAAGGACATCCTGGCTGTAGAGGAAGTGCAACGTAGATTCACAAGGTTAATTCCTGGGATGTCCGGACTGTCTTACGCAGAGAGATTAGAGAGACTGGACTTGTACACGCTGGAATTAAGGAGATTGAGAGGGGATCTGACTGCAACATATAAGATTATTAAGGGATTGGACAAGATAGAGGCAGGAAATATGTTCCAGATGCTGGGAGAGTCCAGTACCAGAGGGCTTGGTTTAAGAATAAAGGGTAGGTCATTTAGGACAGAGTTAAGGAAAAACTTCTTCTCCCAGAGAGTTGTGGGGGTGTGGAATGCACTGCCTCAGAAGGCAGTGGAGGCCAATTCTCTGGATGCTTTCAAAAAGGAGCTAGATAGGTATCTTATGGATAGGGGAATCAAGGGATATGGGGACAAGGCAGGAACCGGGTATTGATAGTAGATGATCAGCCATGATCTCAGAATGGTGGTGCAGACTCAAAGGGCCAAATGGTCTACTTCTGCACCTATTGTCTATTGTCTATTGTCTCAAACTTCTTACAGTATTACTGGAGTTTCATTCATTCAAGGAAGTTGAGAGTGTTTATCTTTGATATACTGACCGAGCACTACAGTATTTCAATGGACCAATGAGCAAATAGAACACCTTGTGTGAAGAAAAAACATAATTCTTTACAAAACATGCAAAATGCTGGAGGAGTACTGCAGATAAAGCAGCATCTATGAAAATAAATAAACAGCCGACGCTTTGAGCCGAGACCCTTCTGCAGGAGTGGAAAGGAAGAGGGAAGTCAGCAGAATAAAAAGGTGGGTGGAAGAGAAGGAGGATTAGCTAGGAGATGATAGGTGAACCAGGTGGGCAGGAAAGGTAAAGGGCTGGAGAAGAAAGAATCTGATAGGAGAGAGGGAAAGAGGAGGGGACCCGGGGGAGATGAGGAGAAGATGTAAGAGGACAGAATGGGGAATAGAAGAAGTGAGAAGGGGGAAATCTATATTCATGCCATCAGATTGGAGGCTACCTAGAAGGAATATGAGGTATTGCACCTCCACTCTGAGAGTGACCTCATCATGACATAAGAGAAGCCATGGACCAACATGTCGCAATGGGAATGGGGATAAGAATTAAAATGGTTAGTCACTAGGAAATTCCACTTTTGGTGGATGAAGTGGAGGGTGCTTGATAAAGTGATCCCCCAATTTACATCTGTTCTCATCAATGTAGGGGAGGCCACATCAGGAACACCAGATACAATAGACAAGCCCAACAGATTTACGGGTAAAGTGTTGCCTCACCTAGAAGGACTACTTGGGGCCCTGAATAGAGGTAAAGGAGGAAGTGAACAGGGTACCAACCTGAAAAATGCTAGTGTTACCTCAAATTTTATTTCCTTCTCTCTCTCTCTCTCTCTCAACTTGCACTGGTGTCATTATGTCATTTTGTCTTGTAAGTTACATACAATTTGTATCAAGTTAATGTTAAGTTAATTGGCTATTATTGAACTTTGAGCTGTGGATCCTCAGGTCCTGCACCTCCTGCAAGGTGGCAGCTTCAAGAAGAGCACATGGCCTAGAAGGTGGAGCTCCCTGATGCTGGATGTTACCCTCTTGAGAGATTGTCCCTTGTAGATGTCCTCGATGATAGGGGGAGCTAGTTACAGAACCGGCTGAGTACATTATTCTCTGCAGGCTCTTGCGTTCTTGAGCGTTGGAGTTTCCAGAATCAGAATCAGAATCAGATTGAGTTTATTATCACCGGCATGTGACGTGAAAAATGTTAACTTAGCAGCAGCAGCAGTAGTTCAATACAATACATAATATAGAAGAGGAAAATTTGTTTTTAAATAATAATAAATAAATCAGTAAATCAATTACAGTATACATACAGTGAAAAAAACAGAAAAACTGTATATGAAAAAATAAGTGAGGTGGTGTCGAAGGTTTCAATGTCCATTTAGGAATCAGATGGCAGAGGGGAAGAAGCTGTTCCTGAATCGCTGAGTGTGTTTCTTCAGGCTTCTGTATCTCCTACCTGATGGTAACAGTGAGAAAAGGGCATGCCTTGGGTGCTGGAGGTCCTTATTAATGGACACTACCTTTCTGAGACACTGTTCCCTGAAGATGTCCTGGGTACTTTGTAGGCTAGTACACAAGATGGAGCTGACTACATTTACAACCCACTGCAGCTTCTTTTGGTCCTGTACAGTAGCCCCCCCCCCCATACCAGACAGTGATGCATCCTGTCAGAATGCTCTCCACAGTACATCTATAGAAGGTTTTGAGTGTATTTGTTGACATGCCAAATCTCTTCAAACTCCTGAAAGTATAGCCACTGTCTTGCCTTCGTTATAACTACATCCATATGTTGGGATCAGGTTAGATCCTCAGATATCTTGGCACCCTGGAACTTGAAACTGATCACTCTCTCCACTTCTGATCCCTCTATCAAGATTGGTATGTGTTCCTTTGTCTTAACCTTCCTGAAGTCCACAATCAGCTCTTTCATCTTACTGACGTTGAGTGCTAGGTTGTTGAACATAAGAATATAAGAAATAGAAGCAAGAGTAGGCCATTCGGCCCATCAAGCCTGCCCCACCATTCAATAAGATCATGGCTTATCTGTCTGTAACTCAGCTCCATCTACCTGCCTTTTCCCCATAGCCCTTAATTCCCTTACTATGTAAAAATCTATCTAACTATATCTTAAATATATTTAGTGAAGAAGCCTCAACTGCTTCCCTGGGCAGAAAACTCCACAGATTCACCACTCTCTGGGAAAAACAGTTTTTCCTCATCTTTGTCCTAAATCTTCTTCTCTGATTCCTGAGGCAATGTCCCCTAGTTCTAGTCTCATCTACTAATGGAAACAACTTTCCTACTTCTATCTTATCTATCCTTTTCAAAATTCTCTATGTTTCTATAAGATCCCCTCTCATTCTTCTAAATTCCAGAGAGTATAGTCCCAGGTGACTCAATCTCTCCTCATAGGTTAACCCCTTCACCTCTAGAATCAACCTGGTGAACCTCCTCTGTACTGCCTCCAAAGCCGGTATATCCTTCCTCAAGTATGGAGACCAGAACTGCACACAGTACTCCAGGTGCAGCCTCACCAGTACCCTGTATAGTTGCAGCATAACCTTCCTGCTCTTGAATTCAATCCCTCTAGCAATGAAGGCCAACATTCCGTTTGCCTTCTTAATAACCTGTTGCAACTGCAAACCAACTTTTTTTGCGATTAATGAACAAGCACTCCCAAGTTCCTCTGCGCAACAACATGCTGCAATCTATCACTATTTAAATAAAAATCTGCTCTTCTATTATTCCTTCCAAAGTGGATGATCTCGCATTTACCAACGTTGTATTCCATCTGCCAGACGTTGGCCCACTCACTTAACCTATCTATATCCCTCTGCAGACTCTCCACATCCTCGGTACAATTTGCTTTTCCACTCAGTTTAGTGTCATCAGCAAATTTTGCTACACTATACTCAGTCCCTCTTCCAAATGACCAATATAACTGGTAAACAGCTGCGGGCCCAGCACTGACCCCTGCGGCACCCCACTCACCACTGACTGCCAACCGGAGAAACACCCATTTATACCAACTCTCTGCCTTCTATTGGTTAACCAATATCCATGCCAATACACCTCCTCTGACTCCATGCATCCATATCTTATTTATAAGTCTCTTGTGCGGCACCTTATCAAAAGTCTTCTGGAAATCCAAGTATATGACATCCACCTGTTCCCCTCTATCCAGTGTACTCATTATGTCCTCAAAGAACTCCAGGAAGTTTGTCAAACAGGACCTGCCCTTTCTGAATCCATGCTGCGTCTGTCTAATGGAAACATTCCTTTCTAAATGTTTCGATATTTCTTCCTTAATGACAGCTTTAAGCATTTTCACAACTACAGATGTTAAGCTAACTGGCCTATTGTTGCCCGTCTTTTGCCTACATCCTTTTTTAAAAAGTGTCATGACATTTGCTGTCTTCCAATCCACCAGAGCCTGCCCAGAATTTTGGTAAATGATTACCAACACATCTACTATAACCTCCGCCAATTCCCTCAGCACCCTGGGATGCATCCCATCAGGACCAGGGGACTTATCTACCTTCAGGCCCTCAGAAATCACCTTAGTCTACAGAACTACACTAAGATATTAGGCATTCAAATGTCAGAGCTGTAACACCAAGTTAATCTGAGTTGGATTAAAGAAAATTTGAAACTGTAAGGTATTAGCACAAGCAATGTTAATCTTTACTTCACATAATATTTGTCACGGAGTCCAATTTTCTTGGCAGATGTAGCAAGTGTAATCAGCTCCATAACAGTAGATCAGTTTGTCAGGTATAAATAAAAGTGTTATTAATTCATATAGGAATAATCAATGAAATTAAATGAAGGCCGGTCTTTCATTCTTCTTTAGGGCCTTTATCTTGTTGCTGTTTTTTCTCCAGGCAACCTTGGATGCAACTATTTTTAAAGCCTTAGATGAATCATCATATCTGTCTAGTGTCATCTCTATACTGAGTGACATAAAGTGATTTGTAACATTCAAACTCAGAGGAGGTATTGGAAGTGCCAAGGAAATGAATTGCACATTTTTTAGTCCACAAGAATATTGTTGCATTTAGCTCAAAAAGCAAATAGAAAAAATTTCCAAATTGGCCAAAGAAAGCCTAGTGCAGGTGTCCATGTGTCGGTCCTGCCCTGAAGGATTCAGGTGTGGACCACATCGGTTGCTTTCTTGGAAGGCTACTGCAGACACAGCAAGAATTGTTAGTGGATTGTCAGAGACCTGCTCAGCCAAATGCCAGAGTTGAGATGAAGGAGTCTATCTCCTTGCTCCCACGAAGGTGGCGAGGAGTGAGGAGAACACAACCTCCTCTCTGGAGGTGAATGAGCTCCCCAAGAGTCTGAACACACAACACGGTTCAAGTGGCAGGCACAGATGGAGGCTACATGAAGTCCTTCTGCCGTCTCATCCTGATCCAGCCAGAGCTCTGGCCCCTGTCACACTAGAGCAGCTTGCAACTCTTCGGGAGCAGAGATACCCCACCAGGGAGTAGCTTGATGTCCTCATTGTGCAGAGTAATTGGATTTGTTAGCAGATTGCTTCTCTCAGTGGATGTAGGAATGCTGCCCGTTAATTAGCTCACAGTACCACAAGAACAAAGGACTGTTGCCTGTGAACAGATCACTGTTCTCAACAGACAGCAGCTACACATAGGCAGATCTCTCTCTTACAGAGAGTTTCCATGCGCACTGGATCCTTCCTCTGGTGGACCAGAGTCATACACCTCCCCCTCGCGCCTCACATGCACGCTGTGCACAGGAAGTCAGTTCCACGAAGAGTGAAGGCAAGCAGTGATCTGGGTCTTGGGAACTGTCCGGCAGGTAGAACTAGCGATGCAGATGCCTGAATGCTTGCAGATTGTGGCACCATTGTCCTTCTGATCCTCCAGAGGTCACCAGGTCACCAGGTTCAGGTTACTGATATCCCATTTGCAGCCTCTCAGCCAGGCCATCTACCTGTACCCCACATCCAACCATTCCAGGCTGCTCCTTCAGCTGAACTTGGGCAGTAATCTGAAGCCGGTCCGTGAAGCAGCATCATAAGCCAGCAGCAACACCAGTATGGCCAGAAGGGGTAACACAGTAACTTCGAGCAGCCAAACCATGGTGAAAGTGCACTGTGATGCAGAGGTTAAGACCAGTAAATGGGCATAGGTACATCCCGCAGTGTCCAGATGAGAGACACATTGGTGTGTTGGGTTGGCAGTACAACATTTTAATGCATTTCCATACATATTGCCTGCCAACATTGAGATGTGCTACTCTCAGCTACACTGAACAGCTACCAATGATGCCGAAGAGCTTTTCTGAGTGTAGAAGTTCTCAAACCTGTTGGTAGTTACAAATTGGAGAACCTCAGAAGGCAGGTATTTTGTACCAAGGCTCTGATGAGGTCTGGGACAGAGTTGTCCAAGAGAAACTCAAACTGGGCGTTGGTGAACAAATTATTTGTGAGTAACTTAATAGTGGGTTGCTAGTGCCATCAATGACATATACCTTCCATTGACATTGTTGTAGACTGACTCTGCTGCATCAGGCAGAGTGGATTCCTCCAGTTTTTTGTGCAACGTGATGTACTTGGATAATTTTCTACATTGCCAGGTAGATATGTTGAACGGCATGCCCAGGGGCTCACATACGTCTGCATCACCAGTTTTCAGTACAAACAGTCAGCATATTGTCCGGTTTCTTTACTGAATCCAATGCTCCCAGTATGCTGAAGTCTTAAGAGGCTGCAAATGCTAAATCTGGAGGAACAAGCAGGAGGTAGAAGGAATTCGAAGAGTCAGACAGCATCTGTGGAGGGGAATGGACAGTCCAAGGTTTGGGCTTGTTGAGTATCCTTGTTACTCCTTAGGTCCATTGGATTTGAGTAAAATGTGCTGAAGAGAGGCTTGTAAAACAGCAGAGATCCTGGCAGTGAGCTGTACTAGATCATCTATTCAGTATTCCTGGCTTAATATGTTCATCTTTAAATAAAATCTTACTCATAGGGAAATGCAATTTGTCATAGCAAGTTGCTGAAGTAATTAGATGGGGCATTCTCTCATTGCTCTGTTGCAGTCAGTGCAGATGGATTGGAAAAGCTGTGACTCTGGCTGCTGTGTTCTATGTTGTCAAGTTGAGCAGCATACAACTAGAGGTAGTGTGATAACTCAAAGTCATATACGAAGTTCTCCCAAGAAATTGTCTATTCATAGGTCCGCAGGTGGCTGTAGAGGCCAATGCACGATCCACATATTTTGGCAGGGTGGGTTCCATTAATGGAGAACGCCTGTGCGTGACTTAGTTTAATGTGGGAAGGCTGATGCAGGGGCAGTCACCACATGGTCTTTGACAGATTGGGTCTAGTAGAATAGAGTGCAAGAAAATGAGGGATCTTTCATAGCTGCAGCCTTCTCTCCATCTCACTGCCATTATGTTGTGTCTTCAACTTCCACCATCTCCATCACTGAGGTCTTGGCTGGATTGCCCTTTGTCTGGAACTTTCCCCTTCCCACTTTTCAACCATGGGTGACCCTGCCCAGATGGTGAAACTCCAGGTGGCATCACTTTTGGGATCTCCGGCGTTCACAAGCTTCTCCACCACGACAAAGTGATAGTGATCAGGGAAGCCCACTCAGCACACCATGTGCACTCAGGCAACAGAATATCTATCAGGCCAGTAGCAATTATTGTGTCGCAAACAAGAGAAAGTCTGCAGATGCTGGAAATCCTAGCAACACTTATAAAATGCTGCAGGAATTGAAACGGATGGACGGCATCTACAGAAAAAAGTGCAGTTGACGTTTTGGGCTGAAACCCTTCGACAGGACTGGCAGCAACTTTTGTGTGGTAGCATTTCACCTGGATAGGATATGCTGTCTTTGAAAACTTTCTGGGAAAGATGGACGTGTCCTTATTTCCTGTTGAATATTGTCACTTTCAGCAGTATACTGCTGTCCGTCATTCATCACTGAGGCACCTTTTGGATGAGAAGTTGCATTCTGAAAACCAGGCTCATTGTTACCTGTTACACAATTTGTGAGCATTCAATAGGATTACAATAGATTGCTATCAGGTCTGAAGCTGCTCTGTCAGGTCTCCAGATAGCTCCTTAAACTAGAAGTCAGAGGTTAAGGGTAAAAGTTGAAATGTTTAAGGGGAACAAGAAGGAAAACTTATTAACTCAGAGGGTGGTGAGAGTGTAGAATGAGCTGCAGCAGAAGTGGTGGATGTGGGTTCGATTTCAGCACTTAAGGGAAGTTTGGTTAAGTATTTGGATGTGTGGGTATGGAGGGCTATGGTGCAGGTGCAATGTTGGTGGGACTAGGCAAAATAATAGTTTGGCATGGGTTTACATGGACCACAGGGTTTATTCCCGTGCTGTAGCGATCTAGGACTCTATGGCTTGAAATGTGGAGTAAGCAAGTTTGTAGCACCCTTTGTTTATACTTCTGCAGAGAATGTTCTATGATAGCTGTTACTTGGAGCCTGGAGCTCAAATTTTTGAAAAAATATTAACAACATTAGGTGCACATCTCAGGGCCAATTGGTGCACAATCCATTTTGTAGGCTAATGGCAATAAAGGCACACAAGCTACCAATAAACATAAGTTGGTCAACTTCAAGGCCCACAACTAGATCTGCGAAAATGCGATAACTCATTAAAATTAAAACAGGAAGTTCTGGAAGTGTGTGTTAGATCAGACTGGAGAATGAAACCAGAGGTCCACGAGCCAGTGCTCAATAGGTGGTCGAAGATGGAGAAGTTCAGTAACTTTAAACCCTGGGACATTATTATATCAGAGTTTTTGTCCTGGGACCAGCCCATAAGTGCCATTTCAAAGAAGGCATGTCAGCTTCTCTACTTTCTTAGAAGTTTGGGCACATTTGACATGTCCTCTAAAGCTTTGATAAACTTCTATAGATTCACAGTGGACAGTATCCTGACTGGTTGCATCTTGGCCTACAATGGAAAAACCAATATTCAAGATACAGCCCAGATCTTCACAGGAAATGCCTTCCTCACCAATGAGCAGATCTGCAAAGAGCTCTGCCACAAGTGGAGGTCCATCATCAAGGACCTCCACCATCCAGGCCATGCTCTTTTTTCACTGCTTCTATAAGGAAGGAGGTCCAGGAGCCTTAGATCTCACAGAACCAGGTTCAGGAACAGTTACCCTTCCACCATGAACCAGCATGGATAACTTCACTCACCACAACACCGAACTGATCACTGAACACAACCTGTGGTCTCATTTTCAAGAAATCTACAACTCACATTCTCACTATTATTTACTAAATTTATTTATTTACATATGTATTATTTGTTTGTTTTGCACAGTTTGTCTTTTGCACATTGGTTGTTTGTCAGTCTTTGTACGTATTTTTTCATTGATTTTATTGTATTTCTTTGTTCTATAGTGAATGCCTGCAAAAAAGTTAATTTCAGAGTAGAATATGGTGACACGTATATACTTTGATAATAATTTTTTTGAACTTTGGACTGAGGTGAGACGAACTGTTAGTGTTTGATTGGGATTGACTATTGTTGTCCTTTTAAAATGTTGCTCCATTTTCTCTTGTAAGTAGAATATTCATGTTGGTAGAAGGCCTTATATTAAGAGAAGGGATGTAAGGAACAATTTTTGAAGGTCCTTGGGCCTATGATGCTATTTTATTGTACTGCTTTCAGACGTGAAAAGCTCTTTGCCCAGAAGATAATCCTGAGGAAATTCGGGACTATTGCTTTTTCAGAAATATATACTGTGAAAGGCAATAATTAAAAAGAATGCAAATTGAATTGTTGTTTTAATATTTTGCCAAAGCCTGGAGTACATCCGTAAAGTGGAAGGAAGAAATGGTCCATGTATGACAACTGCGATAGTGACTGCAAGAGATTTCCTGTATTTAAAGACTTATCACCACCCTTCCCAGTACTGTTCTTGCCTTTCCTCTAGCAGGATTGCAGTTTCCATAACAATGGCTATCCTACATATTGCCGCCACGTGATTGGAAATGGAAAGATTCAGTAAAGGCTGTGAAACTAGACTAAATTCCAGCTGTGGTGTTGAAAACTTATCGTCCAGAGAAAGATCCTCCTCAAGACAGGTTGTTCCACAACAGTTACAACACTGCTCTCTACCTGTAAATGTAGAAGGTATCTTACTATCAAGGCAGTTATTCATTCTCTGGCTTTGGAATTCAGCTCTTTGGTCCATTGCAACGCACACAAAATGTTGGAGGAACTCAGCAGGTGAGACAGCATCCACAGAGATGAACAAACAGTTGACGTTTTGGGCTGAAACATTTCTTCAGGACTGGAAAGGAAGGGTGCAGACATGAAAATTTAAAAAAAGGTGGGGGGAGTGGAAAGAGGATAGCTCGGAAGTGCTGGTAGCTCCTAACTGATGGTAGTAATGAGAAGAAGGCATGTCTTGGTTGGTGAAGGTCCTTAATGATGAATTCTACTTTCTTGAGGCACTGCCTTTTGAAGATGTCCTTGATGATGAGGAAGGTTATGTCCATGAAGGAACAGGCTGAGAACACAACCCTCTACAGCAAGGGCTCCCACTCTGGGGTCCATGAACCCCTCAGTTAATGATAAAGGTCCATGGCATAAAAGGTTGGGAATACCTGCGCTAGAGGTTTTTTCAATCTTGTGCACTGTAGCCTCTACACCGGTCTGTGATGTGATCAGTCAGAATGCACTCCACCGTAAATCTGCAGAAATTTGCTAGTCTTTGATGAAATACCAAACCAAATTTATGAGAGTATCATCACTTGAAGAGCTGAAGTGTAGAAATAAATAATGGTCTTCTAATGTTTCCTACATCATGTACAATTAATAAGTCCCATAGCACATTCTTGCCCTTCTTGACCCGAAGAGATCAAACTTCTTCCTGAGATTATTTTTTAAGAACAAATTTAAAGGGAAGGAGATAAGAGGGAGCTTTATCTATATATGATAAATTGCACAATATTCTCACTCAGAAAAAGCAGGGCCATTGTTGTGCAACAACACGCAGTCAGTTATTGGTTTCAGTGGTTCAGTTTAGTCCATCCTTTACAGAACATCCCTCAGGGGCCACTTCAGCTGTGTCAGCCTCCGAGATCAGAACAGCATTTTCTACAGCACTCTTCATCATCTCAGTTTTGCAAACTTTGCTGACATGTTTATTATTTCTGTACTTGCTGACTTAATGAAAAGTTTCATTAACTAGACTTTGGATTGGAAGCCGTTTGCCTGAGCTGACACCGGAGTGGTTGGGAATTGGACTAGTAGATGAATGGAAGAAGGGGCAGATGCTACAATGTAGATAAACCCAGTGAAACAGGTTTTCAGAATGCTTTGCAGGATCTATCGGCAAGGATCCATCAGGTGAGACTTGCACTCACAGGCAGCCTTCCTGCAAGGTCACCAGGGGCTGGGAAGCCTGTTCCATTAGGCTGATATCTAGGACAGCTAGTAGGTTGGACTGAGGCAGTTTATTGTGGGTATGGGAAGCAATATTGGAACCCAAGACAATCTATATTGCAGGAGTGGTTGATTCCATTCATTTACAGGTTAAATTTTGCTGTTTTGATAATTGGAGATTCTGATCACAAGGGGCTACGGTCTATTCAACAAGTGGGGGCTCTGTCCATATCCTACTTGTTGAAGGACTGAGTTTTCAGAAGAGAAACAGACCGAAGTGGCAAGCACTCTTCAGCCTCTCACACCTGTTTACCATTCAGTAAGGTCATGGCTGATCTGATCCTGGTCTCCATTCTTGGTTTTTACCTGTCCTCCACAATCCTTGACTCCTTTAACATCAAGCAATTTTGATGGCAGGGTTGAGAGCTGACACTGATTTGGACCAGCGGGCATGAGTGTTTGTCAGGAAGAGTCTGAACATAATTGGAGACAGTTGTCAGAAGTGCTTTATGATAGTCTGGGATTAGATAGTGAGCAGATAGAGATTCAAATCTGTTCTGATGTTCAACAGAGAGAAAAGGCAGATCACAGGCAGGGGTCTACCTGATCATTTTTTGAGTAATGCCAACAGGCACTGCAAAAAAAGCAGAGACCTCACACACTTGGCTTCCCTGCCTATTTACATTTAACTTCCAAAGATGTAGGAAGTCCAGCCAATTGTAGTTAAAAGCGGAATGTCTGTCAAAATGAAAGTAGGCAGACTTGAGGTAACAATTCATGGTCATTGAACTGTGTCTATTAAAGCTAGAAGTAAATGGATGCACTCTCTGCTTCAGGCAATTTAACTCTGGTATGACCTAATACACCTTTTTTTAAGTTAAGATATAGTTCACTATTCCTGTTTGCTAAAACATTGTTTAATTTCTGTTCTCTTACATTAGTACCAACATTAAGAAACTTGTATCCCACAATGGAGGTCAAGTAATTTATAATTAATTCTTAAGATGATTATAATTGGAAGAATACATATTAGACACCAGTGTATAGACTTCAGCTGACACTCAGCTAAAAGGTGGTATGCTGGAATTTAGCATTGTAGACTATCTTCTGCAGAAACTTTGATCTACAAAGAGGTGAAGGGAGTGGAATCTGCATATGTCTGATGTGCAGGAGTGACTCAAAGGAATAGGGGTAAGTAGGTGATCCATACACATTAGGTACTTATCCTTCCAGTACTGTTATAAGTGTTTCTTCACGAGCACTCACTTCCCCCACCATAACTCGTTTCTCTCTCAGAGATGCAGAGGCTGCCACAGCCACACAAGGCCAAACCAATAATCTCCTCAGTTTTGAATAACACTTTTCTGAAATGCTGTTTACAGTTTCCTCAAACCTTAACCAATGACTCTCAATTTGTCACCCCCTGCATATGACATCCAGTGCAACACATGAGCCCCTCACCTTGAGGATCCACGACGTCCCCAACCTCATGAACCCAATCTCCTTAATCTGAAATCAAAAGTTTACTGATGCAAGGGTTTTTCCCTCACCCAATAACTATTACAATAACAACAGCAGCAAAGACAACCTACTTACTATTTCTGAAGTACAATGTAGGCAATTACTCTATCATGCCATGCACAGTGTCGTACACTTAACAGTGAACAAGTTCACAATCATTACTTCTATTTTCCAGGACATTGGTTGTCAGTTGTAATTCTGTTGTTATCCCAATCTCTTTCTCTGTTCTTGGAAACAACATTGTAACTGCCAGATCACTCACCTTAATCATGTACTCTACTCCTTTCTATAAACGTTACCTAACATATTAGGTAACTTGGAAAAAATATTTTTATTGAAGAATTCCAGATACTTAAGAAAATGTATCTCTTATTCAGCTGACATGCTTGAATGCCAGAATACGCTGAACATTTAATTAAAAGCTGGAAGTGCTAGAAATATTCAGCAAGTCAGGTAGCATCAGCAGTGTCAAAGTACAAATATATCACCAAACACTACACTGAAATTCATTTTGTTGTAGGCATTTACAGGAAAATAATGAAATATAACAGAATTTGTGAAGAACTGTACATAAACAAAGAGTGGCAAACAACCCATGTGCAAAAGAAGAAAAAATGGGCAAATAAAATAAGTAAGTGTGTAGAAGAATCCTCAAAAGTGAGTCTATAGGTTGTGGAATGAGTTCGGAGTTGAGTTGAGTGAAGTTACCCATGCTGGAGTCTGATGGTTGTAGGGTGAGAAACTAAGAGACCAACGGTGTTATCATTTCAGGCCATGAATCCAATCTCCTTAATCAGGTCAATGAAATGGAGAAACGAGAAACTGAGTGTGTTCGAAATTGTGAACAAAGGGAATGTCTGCGATAGGGCGGAGACTAAGGTTGTCCAGATGACACTATGCTTTCAGAAGCTGTCTAGTTAATAGATAGAAGATGATATTTATACAATGAACTAAAAGCAAATGAGATTGCTAGATCTGCAAAAGGCAGAGCACAACAGTGACTGGAAATCTAAATTAATCGAGAATGATGGAAATAACCACCAGCTTAGAAGACATTAGTACAAAAAGGAGAAGGTGTTAAGGCAGATGACCTTAAATCAGAACTGGACAGTTTTGCTGCAGTTAGGAGTAGCTGATTACCTAACATTGTTATATTCTATACTGAGTTTCAAGTGATGCAAGATTCCAGACAGAAGATGTGGGTGTTCCTTGAGCTTATTTTGATTATCACTGTAGCCATGTATGAAGCCAAAGACAGAGAGGTCAAATGGGGCTGGGACAAAGATTAACAGGTGATTGGAACTTAGGGCAACCACTGCAGATGCTCGCACATTTTTCACCCAATTTGTTTGGTTTCTCCAGTACGGAAGAGGCAACATCAAAGGAGAGTGATCTGAAATATTAGCTCTGTGACTCGATCCACAGTTGGTACCTGACCTTCAAGTCATTTCTGCTTCTATTTCAGATTTCCAGTGACATCTTATGATTGAAACACATATTTAGTTATCTGGGCCTTGCATTAATGTCTTAAACATCCTCTGTGCTTATGGAAGCTATAGGACTGCTGTAGCCATCTTTCAATATCGCTGCGATTTCACAGGATGGTGGGCAGTTTTACTATGACTGCTGTAGAGACAAACAAAGCCAGTTCCATTCACATAAATGCAGAGCACAGGCAAAGACGGAGAGAAAATGGGTCAAGGATGGAGATGATGAATTTCAGAGTCAGCAGGGAACAATGCTGATTCAGGTCATACAACAGCTGATTAACTGACATACACTGCCATTCCAACAAATCAAGGATGTAAATGAAAGGAATCCATTCAGCACTCCCAGACTACTTCCTTTGTTAGAAGTCTGGAGTAAAAATGTTGATGCAATTTTAATTCCAGTCTCCATCTTCTCGTTGTGAAGTTGCTCTTTGCCTTCATTCATTATGAATGAGAATTGACAATTAATAACTTCTTTGGCAGCAAGCAGAGAGGGTAGGCTTTCACTGAGTTGAAATAGCAGCACACCATCCCAGGATTCTCCACCACGGCATTGGGAAATCTCTGTTCAGACCCTGCACCACTTCCAACCTGTCCAGGGATTGAGGCTGCTGCTGAATCGTCGGCAACCAAAATGAGACTGTGGAAGCCAGGCAAGGTTGGCCTCCTGCATCCAGCCCACAAAATATGGCTGTGTGGGGACTGTAGGAGGTGACTATCTCAGAGTACAGGATAACCAGTCTGTTATTTAACGTTATAATTTTGACCTAAACATACTAATAGGAATTAGTATGCCTACATTTATACTTAGGCCAAATTTTTACTCTCATTGACTTCAATGCAGAATTTTTCCTGAGAAGGCTATTCAAGTTGAAGTCCAATAAAGACATTGAAAATTATCAACTTCCTCACCCTGTTCTCAAATTTACTTGGTCCATTTCCGACACATCTCTCCCCTTTCTCAATCTGTCTGTCTCCATCTCTGGAGGCAGTCTATGTCAATGAGACCTGATGCAGATTGAAAGACTTAAACCTTATATTCCATCCTGGTAGCTTCCAACCTCATGGAAAGAACACTGGTTCCTCAAACTTCCACCATTCCCCATTCCTGTTTACCTCTCTCCTTACTTGCCCATCACTTTTCTCTTGTTCTCCTCCTTCTTCCCTTTCTTCCATGGTCTTTTGTCCTCTTCTATCAGATTTATCCTTCTCCAGCTCTAGATCTCTTTCACCAATCAACTTCCCAGCTCTTTACCTCCCCCTCCCCCTCTCCTGGTTTCACCTATTACCTGCCATCTTCTTACTCTGACTTCTCATCTTTCTTCTCCAGTCCTGATGAAGGCTCTCAGACTGAAACATCCACTGTTTACTCTTTTCCACGGATGCTGCCTGATCTGCTGAGTTCCTCCAGCATTTTGTGTGTGTTGCAATGAAAATTGTAACAGGTTTCGATATATAAAGCAAATGACAGGGAAATAATAATAAGATTAATATGAAAGTCAGCATGCACTGCAAAGAAGTGTGTGTGTGTGTGCGTCTGTGTCTCTGTGTGTGTGCGCGCACGTGTGTGTGTGAGTGTGCGAATGTGTGTGTGTGTGAGTCTGTGTGTGTGTGAGTGTGAGTCTGTGTGTGTGAGTGTGTGTGAGTGTGTGTATGTGTTTGCGCGTGTGTGTGCGTGTGTGTGAGTGTGTGTGCGTGTGAGTGTGTGTGTGAGTATGTGTCTGTGTGTGTGAGTGTGTGTGTCTGTGTCTGTGTGTGTGTGAGAGTGAGTGTGTGTGTGAGTGTGTCTGAGTGAAGGAGCAAGAGAGAGAGAGCAAGAAGAAAAGATAAATGCATTAATAGTGAAATTAGTAAAAATTCTCAATTTCAAGGTATTACAGAACAGTAACAGGCCTTTTGGCCCATCTAATCCATGCCAAACCATTTAATCTGCCTACTCCCATCGACCTACGCCTGGGACCACAGCCCTTTATACCTCTACCATCCAAACTTCCCTTAAATATTGAAATTCAGTTTGCATGCACCACTTTCGCTAACAGGTAATTCCAGACTCTCACGACTCTCTGAGTAAAGAAGTTTCCACTCATGTTCCCCTTAAACTTTTCACCTTTCACCTTTAACCCATGACCTCTAATGATAGTCCCACCCAACCTTAGTTGAAAAAGCCTGCTGCATTTACACTATCTATACCCCAATTTTGTATACATCTATCATATCTTCCCCCAATCTTCCACATTTCAAGGAATACAGTCTGAACTTATTCAATCTTTCCTTATAACTCAGGTTCTCAAGTCCCGGCAAAATCCTTGTAAATTTTCTCTATTCCCTTTCAACCTTGTTTACATCTTCCTTTAGGTAGATGACGAAAACTGCACACAATACTCCAAATGAAGCTTCACCGACATCTTATACAACTTCAACATATCATCTCATTTCCTGTACTCAGTACTTTGACTTATGAAAGCCAATGTGCCAAAATCTTTCTTACAACCCTATCTGCCTGTGATGCCACTTTCAATTAATTATAGACCTGTATTCCCAGATCCCTTTGTTCTACTACACTCCTCAGTGTGTAAGACTTACCCTGATTGGTCCTACTGAAGTGCAACACTTTGCACTTGTTTGGATTAAATGCCATTTGCTGTCTTCTCAGCCCATTCTTCAAGCTGGTCCAAATCCGCTGCAAGCTCTGATAGTCTTCCTGACTACCCACTACACGCCCCATTTTGGTGTCAGCCACAAATTTGATGATCCAGTTACTAAATTATTGTTGAGGTCATCGATATAGATGACAAACAACAATAGATCCAGCACCGATCCCTGTGGCACAGGCCTCCAGTCAAAGAGGCAACCCTCTAATACCGCTCTCTGGCTTCTCCCTCAAAGCCAATTTCTAATCCAACTTACTACCTCATCTTGAATGCTGAGCGACTGAACCCTCTTGACCAACCTTTCCATGTGGGACTTTGTCAAATGCCTTGCTAAAATCCATGTAGACAACATCCACTGTCTTGCTTCATCAACATTCCTGGTAACTTCTTCAGAAAACTCTATGTGATTGGTTAGATATGACCTTCAATGCACGAAGCCATACGGACTATCCCTAATCAGCCATGCCTATCGAAATACTCATGTATTCAGTCCCTTAGAATACCTTCCAATAACTTTCCCACTACTGATGTCAGGGTCACTAGCCTACAGTTTCCTGTTTTATTTTTAGAGCCTTTCTTAGACAGTGGAACAACATTAGCTATCCTCCAATCCTCTGGTTCCTCACCTGTCGCTAAGGATGATATATCTGCTAGGGCCCCAGAAATTTCTGCACTTACCTCCCTGAGAGTCCTAGAGAACACCTTGTCAAGCTCTGGGCATTTATCCACCCTGATTTGTCTCAGGATAGCAAACAGTGACTCTTCTGTAATCTGTACAGGGTACATGACCTTGCTGATATTTTGCCTTACTTCTATAGACTGTGTCCATTTCCTGAGTAAATACAGATACAAAAAATTATTTAATTCCCTCATCTGTTCTGGCTCCATGCATAGATTACCCAAGGACCAATTTTGTCCCTTACAATCCATTTGCTTGTAACACATCTCTGGCATCCCTTAGGATTATCCTTCACCTTGTCTGCTAGGGCAAGCTCATGCCTTCTTTCTGCCTTCCTGATTTCTTTCTTAAGTGTTTGCTTGCACTTCTTATACTCCATAAGCACCCCATTTCTTCCTATCTGCCTATACCTGCTGTGTACCTCCTTGTTTTCTTAACCAGGGCCTCAACATCTCTTGAACACCAAGGTTCCCTAAACCTATTATCTTTATCTTTATTCTGACAGGCACATGCAAGCTTTGTACTCCCAAAATTTCACTTTTGAAGGCCTCCCAAGTACATTTTTGCCAGAAAATAGATGTCTCAAATCCACACTTGCCAGATCCTTTCTGATGCCATCTGAATTGACCTTTCTCCAATTTGGATTCTCAACCCACAGATCAGCCTTATCTATCTCCATATTTGCTTTGAAGCTAATGAGACAATGAACACTATATGTAAAGTGTTCTTCTACAGAAACGTCTGTCACCTGATTTGTGTGATCAAGTATCACACACTCTCTTGTTGGGACTTCTACATTCTGATTAAGGAAACTTTCTTTAACACATTTGACAAACTCTTTTCCATCTGGTCCTTTCACAGAATAGAAGTCCAATTCTATACTGTATGTTGAAAGTTAAAATCACCTACTGTAACAACCTTATGTGTCTTGCTACAGTCTGCAATCTCTCGACAATTTTTTTCTTCTAAATCCTGCAAACTGTTGGGTGGTCTATTAACCTTTCTTATTCCTCTGTTCCAACTGTTATGCCTCACGAGATGAGTTCTCCAGTCTGTCCTGATTGAGTACTGCCATCATATTTTCTCTGACTAGTAACGCCTCCTCCTTTAGTTCCTCTCGCTCTGTTGCACCTAAAACAATCGAACCCCAGAATATTGAGCTGCCAACTGCCCTTCCTGCAACCAAGTCTCACTAATGGCTACAACATCTTAATTCCATGTGTTTATCCATGCCCTAAGCTCATCTGCCTTTTCTACGATACTTCTCGCATTGAAATACACGCAGCTGAGGACATTAGTCACACCATGTTCAACATTTAGATTCCTGACTTCATCTGAGATACTAACATCTGCCTCCAGAACCTCTCCACTATCTATTCTGGCACTCTAGTTCCCATTTCCTTGCAACTCTAGTTTAAATCTAACTAGCAAACCTTCTCTCTAGGATATTAGTCCCCCTCCAGTTCAGGTCCAAACTGTCTCTTCTGTGCTGGCCCCACCTTCACCTTCCTTAATTCTTTCTTTAAAAAGTGAAACTATTCTCCATAATCCCTCAAGGAGAAAAACAAAAACAAAATATATACAACATCTAAACATAGCTAGTTGTATATTGTCACTCACTGTAACCCCAACTGGTGTGTTTCATGGTTGTGTAGTGGCTATGTTACTGAAGCAACCAGTATGAAGAGACCTGGACTATTGGTCCGGGTACGTGAGTTTGAACATCACTTGGGAATTTGATTGTAAATCTGATCAAAAACCAGCATTAATAATGATGCCGGGAAAGTACCTAACTGCCCTTAAGGGAAAGAAACTTATCTTTCTTACCAGCTCTGGTCCCCAAATCCACAGCAATATGGCAGAGCTGTCCTCTGAAATGGCTTTGTTCATTACTCGGCACACCGCAATTAGAGATTGGTAATAAATCCAGGCCTGGCTACGGACACCAATATTCCATGGATTCTCCTGGCTGTTTTATAAATATGTGTAAATGTAAGCAGAAATCAGAAATCAAAAAATCTTTAACCCAAATGTAGAGTCTGAGGAAAATTGCTTCATACAGAGGATTGTAAAAACTGGATAAACATTTTACAAGGAAGGAATTAAAGTGAACCAGGGTGCATTAGAAGGAAAGACCTCAATGACTGCCAGGATCAGATGAAAGGCCATTCACTTAGACGCCAATATCATGTGGTGAATTTTACTGATTACTGAAAAATCACAGTGTATTTCAGCAAATGATGTTATAATTCAGTATAATATAAAGCCCCTGGCTTGTATTATATTGAATGCTGCCTGCCCTTTTCATGTTTAATAGTACAGTTTTCTTGGTGCTATCTAAGGTCTAAAATATTCTCCCCAGGGCACTGAACTCCATAATCAATCAGCAGGAGTGATTATGGACGGAAGTAAAACTTATCCCTTGACCCCTTGAGTTAGCAGAAGACTTTTTCCACCAGTAGTAAAGCAAAAAGCTGCCCGAGGACATCGTGGAAATATAAAACTGGGTGAACTGCTTGTGCTGAAGCCCAGTTGGTCATACAAACCACTCTTGGGATCCGTCATTCTTATTCCGTAGCAGATACAAAGATGACAAGTTGGATTGGATAATGCAAGATGGTCTGCATTCATTTCATGCCACAGAGCAGGGCTTGACTCTAGAATCAAGTCCCAAATAGACTATTATGAGCTACATGAAAATGCAACAGGACCAGGTTAGGATTTGGTAAAATGTGGGGACTATAAGCAGTCTACTTCCATGGGACTTTTCTTTGTATAGACAGAGTATATTAAGGGTTAAATGCATTCTGTCAAAACAAAGAGCTCCTGCATTCCAGGTGAAATGTGTCAGTGTTGAGTGTTGTTTTCAGCAGTAGGCTGCCACCTGCTGGTACAACTGAGAAATTACACAGTGCAGAGACACGTTTAGGTGAGGCTGATCAGTTTGAGAAACATCACGGCCAACGTGAAAACAAAGGAAAGCTCTGCAGTTTATTCTGTGCATGTTCTGGAATTCATATAAATCACTGTGTATATAATAACTGGTAGGAGGATATATAATCTGTAATAAGTAGCCCAATTTCTTACTCCCAAAAACTACTGCCACATACAAGATACAATTTACTCCTTTGTCAGCTTCTTCATTCAGTATCTCCTGATCGAAACTTACAAGAGTTATTTTCCTCCCACACAAGAATTTGTCTTCAAACTACTTAGTAATGGACAGGTAAAGATGGGTGTCCAAACTTAACATTAAAAAAATAACAAAGTGACATTAAGAGAACAGAAAACTGAGAGCATGGGCTTTCAGAACAACTTTAAAAGGAATAAGAACCAAGGTGAAAGATTCGACAGTTCAAGGACTGAAGCTTGTACACAGATAAGAGTAGAGAAACTAATGCTGTCCAATGAGCAGGGTCAGATCAGTTAATAAGGAACAGGCTGAATTTCACAATGTAATCTGTAAACAAGACAGAATATCATGAATTCAGTTCATTTGAACACTGAAGTCTATAGAATAATACACATTTTAATATATTTACAGGCTATCTCTCTTGTACCTGAAAACTAAAATGTAAAAGTAAAAATTAGTGAATCAAATACTGTTCTCAAAAGATAAAAGTAACCATCATGCATTGTTTTTCAAATGGTTTCTTATGTTGGAACTACATAGTGTTCTGAAGACTCTTGAATCCATGACCTGCTGAAAGCAGACCACTGGGAATTTTTTCATTCTGACCTATTTCCATGGTTCTGCCACACACTTTAGGGAAGCTTAAACATGGAACTCTTTAATAATTTGTAGGTCAGATTTTAGAAGCCACCTCCTTTAAAAGCCCGTGTGCCAGAATATGTATGATGTTACTTGTGTTTTAATTAGGTCACCACTAACAATGCTGGAGTCTAAGGTATTCGTTACACAAGGGACTCCTTGCAAAATAAGAGCTTTCTGACTTGTAGAAATTGGGACACAATTGACTGAACAAATACAGACTGCTTCACTGAAGATCCCATTTATTAAATAGAAAAAGCAGCTTAGTTTGAACTTGGAGAATCTCAAAAAATGTTATTTATATGACACAGAAGCGAGCCTTTTACACCCATTCAAACTGATCTACATTCTCCATTAAGTTCCCATCTACATTAATCCCATGTTTTGCCCTTGCATCTCTATCAACTCCACCGTCCTCCTGCCCCCCTTTCTTGACTAATATTTCTACTACATTTCTCTACCAAGGACAACTTACAGCACCCAATTAATGTGTCGACCAGTATATTTTTTGGCCAGTGGGAGGAAACTGGAGCACCCAAGGGAAACACATATGGTTACTGGAAGAACATGCAAACTCTACAAAGACAGCATCCGAGTTTTGAGATTAGCCTAGATTCTGGCCGCTAGGAATAGCACTAACTGTTGTGCTTTGCTGATACCCCCATGGACTTTTAAATAGGTGTGCAAACCTGTATTTGTGCATGATCTAGTCAAGTCAAGTCACTTTTATTGTCATTTTGACCATAACTGCTATGTACAGTACACAGTAAAAATGAAACAACGTTTTTCAGGACCATGGTGTTACATGACACAGTACAAAAACTAGACTGAACTACATAAAAAACAACACAGAGAGAGAAAAAAACAACTACACTAGACTACAGGCCTACTCAGGACTGTATAAAGTGCACAAAACAGTGTAGGCATTAAAATAAATAATAAACAGGACAGTAAGGCAGTAAGGTGTCAGTCCAGGCTCTGGGTTTTGAGGAGACTGATAGCTTGGGGGAAGAAACTGTTACATAGTCTGGTCGTGAAAGCTCAAATGCTTCGGAGCCTTTTCCCAGACGGCAGGAGGGAGAAGAGTTTGTATGAGGGGTGTGTGGGGTCCTTCATAATGCTGTTTGCTTTGCGGATGCAGCGTGTAGTGTAAATGTCCGTGATGGCGGGAAGAGAAACCCCGATGATCTTCTCAGCTGACCTCACTATCCACTGCAGGGTCTTGCGATGTATGTGGCTATACATAAATGGGAGGCATATATTGAGGTACATGCATGAATATATATTCAATATATTCAATCAACACCCCTATTCCCTCAGAACCCTGAAGAAATTTGGCAATATCCTTTGACCATTTTTTATTGATATACCATAGAAAGCTCCCTATCTAAAGGTTAGCATTTTTTTGTCATGTGTACATCAAAACATGCAGCGAAAAATGTCATTTACATCAGCGACCAGGGATTGAGTTCGGAGCAGCCCACAAGTGTCACCACACTCTAGGCACCAAAATAGCATGCCCACAACTCACTGGCCATAAGCCTAAATGTACAACTTTGGAAAGTGAGAAGAAACCAGAGCACCCAGAGGAAACCCACGTGGTCACGGTGAAAATACATAAACGCCTTACAGAAAGCGGTGGGAAAAGAGCTCCAATTGTTGATTGCTGTTGCTGTAAACCATTGCACAAACTGCTGCGCTAAAGTACCACCCCAAGATCTGGTTGCACCATGGTTTGGTATGGCAACTGCTCTGCCCCTGACCACAAGAAACTGGAGAGAGTTGTGAGTACAAATTAGCACATCACGGAAACCAGCCTCCCCTCCCTGGCCTCAATGTATACTTCTTATTGCACCAGTAAAACGAACAACATAATCAAAAATCCTATCCACCTTGGACATTCTCTTTTCTCTCTCTCCCTTCCCATCAGACAGCAGACGGAAAAGCCTGAATGCATGTACTACCGAGCTCAAGGACAGCTTCTATCCCGCTATTGAATGTTTCCTTAGTACCATAAGATTCACTCTTGGGCTCACGATCTATTTCACTGTGACTTTACACCTTGCTGTCTGATGGCACCGCAGTTCCACTGTACTGTAGCACTTTACTCTGTACTCGATTGTTTCACCTTGTACGATCTCAGTGCACTGTTGTAATGAACTGATCTGTATCAGGCAAGTTAAGTTTTTTCATTATACCTCAGTGCATATGACAATAATAAGCTGATTTACCAACTTAAGCAGCTCCCTATCTCTTCTCTGCCCTGTAACTGTTCCAAGTCTCTGCAATACACCAGTTGGGCAATTCTCGCCTTTGATCACCTCCAGTTACGATCACTCCACTGCCAGTGCCCATGTTTTCAGAAGCTTCTGGTCCAAGGTCTCGAATGTCACCCTTTCTCATAATCCTTTAGTCATAGATTCATTAGAGTTATTCAGCACAGAGACATACCCTTCAGCTAAACTGATTCTTGTCAACAAAGATGACTCATCTGTTAGTTCCATCTGCCTGTGTTTGCCCCGTAACCTTTTAAACCTTTCAATCCATGTACAAATCCAACTGTCTCTTCAAACGTTTTATTGTACCTGTCTCAGCTACTTCCTCTTTCAGCTGATTCCACATAGATACCACCTTTCGTGTAAAAAGTTGCTCCTTAAGTTCCTATTAGATACTTACCCTCTCAGTTTAAACTTATGCTCTCTAGCACTTGATTCCCCAATTCTGGGAGAAAGACTGAGTGAAATCATTTTAACCATACCTCTCATGATTTTATTCACCTCTCAGTCTCCTATACATTAAGTAATAAAGTTCTAGCCTCTCCAACATCTCTCTATAACTAAGTCCTTGCAACATCTTTGTAAATCTTTCCTGCGCTCTTTCCAGTGCATATTTCTTATAGCAGCTTCATCGACTTCCTGTGCAACCACACCATGACCTCCCAACTTTTAAAATCAATGTCCTGACTTAAGGCCATGGTTTCAAAAGCCTTCTTCACTACTATGTCCATCTGTGACTCCACTGTCAGTGAACCATGTATTAGTACTTCAATGTCCCTCTATTCTACAACACACACAGGACCCTGGACACTCACAGTGAAGGTCTTACTGTAATACCTCACACTTACCTTAATTAAACTCCATTTGTCATTCCTCAGCTCACTTATTTTGCGGATAAAGCCCCCCATCACTGTAAATTTGATTACTTTCTTCATTATCCACTGTACAGTTATGGTTGCATTATGATTACAGATCTCACAACCCGCCTGGGTCATAGGGTTGTTGTACAGATGAGCACTGCACCAGTTGCCTCCATCTTTCATGGTTGTGGGTGAGTGCCTGGGTTGGACAAAGCTCTCTCCAGTTCACTCTACAACATTTTCTGTCCAGTAGATGTGAACTGGTTGTTTCCCATGCTGGGTGAGTCTAGGACAAGAGCTTACAGCATCAGGATAGAGGGGGGTCCATCTAATACAGAGATGCGGAGAAATTTCTTTAGCAAGACGGCGGTGAATTTGTGGAATTTATTACCACAGGCAGCTGTGGAGGCCACGTTATTGCATGTACTTAAGGCAGAGCTTGATAGGTTCTTGATTGGACACAGCATCAAAGGTTACAGGGAGAAGGCTGGGGAGTGAGGCTAAGGAGGGGAAAAAGGATCAGCTATCAACTACAGTAGATCTTCGTAGTGTCTCATGTCTTGGGTGATGGTTCTTCATACTTCGTCATTTGAGATATGGTCTGTATAGGAGATGCCAAGGAGCCTTCTGAAGCATCTCATTTCTACTGCCCAGTTCTGCTGCCAACGTCCATGATTCTCATGCTTACAAGAAGATGGAGAGCACAAGTGCATGCAGGAGTTTCAGCTTGGATCTGAGAGCGATGCTATTGTCTTTTCTGATTGGTTTTAATTTGATGTTTGGGCTGTCCTTGAAAGGAATTCAGGCTTTGATCCTTCTTGGTTGGGGCTGTAAGGGGCTCTGGATGGATGTCTGGCAGCTGCACTCTACTCAGTGTAGCAGGGTAGATCAACATCAGTGTCTCCATTCATCTCCTAATTCTCTCACATCTACCTCCAGGTGGCACACCCTGGTACAATGGCAGGCTAAATGACGTGAGTGGGTAGGTATGAACGTGATACCACTGGGCGAAGAAACTCGTCAATGAAATCATTGGTCAGGGCAGATGAGTTCCCCAAAGGACTACAATGGCCACAGTTCGAGCCGCCAAGTTGGAGGACATCAGCTGTGGTCTGTCCTGGAAAAGGATGGATGCCACCGAGCTCACCACCCCAAGACAAATGGCATGATAGATACAACAACACACCCCGTACTGGATTGGTTGCTGCCCAAGTCATCAAGGACTACCCCATCTGTTGCACATTGGGGCGGAGGTGTTATCCACGATATCAACTACTTTAATATCATCCGCAAGCATAGCTTCTACATTATTATCCAAACTGTTGATATAGATGATAAGCAGCTATAGGTCAGCAGTGTTCCTTGAAATGCATCACTAGTCATGGGCCTCCAGTCCGAGAAACAAACTTCCATCGTGGAAATCTCTTCCCATCCACTGTCATTCGCTTCCTTGAGATACTTCTCAAAACCTACATTCATAAGTGAAATAGTAAGTTATATAAATATATATGAACATGTATTGCAATATTTGTATATTTGCATCTGCACCCAGGCATTAATTTCAATATTTGAATATATATGTTCATAGCAAAGTCTTCACACTAAGCTGATTGTACAATAGGAACTCTTTGTTCTCAGAATCTGAAACATTTTTATCTCATATTGAAATGATTTTAAGTCTACTGGACTGTAATGAACTGGAAATAACTGAAATGGGCAGGCTCCCTGGCTAAAGCCGATTGACTGGAGTTAACTTTAGCTTTTAGTCTCAGTGTGGAGCAGTAATTCAGATATGTGTGTGTAATAGCATGCAGTAAGTTAGGACTGAGAAAAAGGCTAGAGGCAAATAGTAATCGTTCCAAATATAGAACCAGTCTAAAAAAAAGGTACAACCACCTTTAGTTGCTGTGTATTTCATATTTCAGAAATAATTGAGTAATATTGTAAATATATTGCTTGATTAAGCATTCTTTGCTGCTAATAACATTACAGATTATATGTAAAAGTATGTGAATGGAATTTATCGTTATGTCACCATGTCATATGTGTGTGTCATTACACCACTGCATCATCTTTCTGCACCAAAGTAAAGTAAAAAAAATGAAGTAAGCACGATAATCCACAGCTCCTCGATTTTTTCTTTCAATTAGTTTTGGAGTTACAAAACATACCAGTGTGACGAGAAAGTTTTAAAATGAACCCGAGACTACCTGTCTGTTGGAGCACAGATAGATGTTGGAGTTTTCAAAAAAGCACAGCATGCTTTCTTTGCAAGAGGAGAGAAATGGTCGAGTTTGTAAAGAGCACTGCATGCTTTCATTGCAAGAGGGAAAGACAGAAAATGGACAAAATTCACAGGTTCATAGAGTAATAGAGTCAACTGAAAGCAAATTAAGAAAGGCTTTGGGTGATGACACAACAGTGTTCAACGATGACATTGGACAACTCAAACATATCAAGGGTAAAATAGTGTTAAATGAAAATGCCACACCCAAGTTTTACAAAGCCCCATCTGGTTCTTTATATGATACATGATAAAGTGGTAATTTTAAGGTCATCATCAACTCAGGACTGAAAATGGATCAATACCCTCTGCCCAGGATAGAGGATATATCTTTGCAAACCTTTCTGGAGAGACACACTTCAGCAAAGTGGACTTAACTGAGACCTACCTACAGATAGAGATGGAAGATGAGATCAAAGTTTTTCTAATCATAAACACCCACAAAGGGCTTTATCGCTATAATAGGCTTATTTTTTGGAGTAGGGCTGCCCAGGCAGTCAGTGTTAGCTGAATGATATAATTGTTACCGGTAAGGATGAAAAAACTCCAAAATCTCGTCATTTTAAAAAATATTAGATTATGAGCTCAGAGCACAACACTAAGTGCTTTAATCCAATCGTCACTTACTGTGGTTACACTATTGACGTCCAAGGATTACACAAGCGTGCTGAGAGAATTCAAGTAATGGTGGATGCCCCAAGGCCAAAGGACATGTCACAGTTACAGTCCTTTTTTGGATTTGTCAAATACAGGTGGCCCCTGTGTTTCAAACATTCGCTTTACGACACCTCACTGTTGCGAAAGACCTACATTAGTTACCTGTTTTCGCTAACAGATGGTGTTTTCACAGTTACGAAAAAAGGCAGCACGCACCCCGAGCAGCCGAGCTCCTCCCCCGGAACTGCATTCCAGCTGCCATTGCTTCAACATGTGCCTGTGAGCATCTGTGCTTTATATGGATTTATTTTGTGCATCCGTTAGCAAGATCAGTTCTAAGGTATCAGAAAAGCCTAAAAAGAGCTCATAAAGGTGTTACACTTAGCGTAAAACTGGACACAATTAAGTGTTTTGATCATGATGAACGAAGTATGGGCATAGTGAGTTTGGCTAAGGAAGCTGGGTTTGTGGAAGTTGACAAAGATGTTGTTGAAGAGGTTTCAGCATCCCACGACCAAGAACTGACAGATGAAAAGCTGATGCAATTGGAAGAGGAATAACAATAGAAACTGAACGCAGTAGTGAACAGCCCGAAAGTGAAGTCGTCCAGGAACTGAACGTGAAGCAACTACGGGAGATTTTCGCTGCGATTGACAACACTGCAATGATTGCAGATAGGTATGACTTTAATTTTGAAAGGGTACATAGGTTTAGGGCATATTTGCAGGATGGTTTGAGTGCTTACAAAGAACTGTATGATAGAATAATGCGCGAGGCTAAGCAGTCAAGCATACTGTCGTTTTTCAAGCCTTTCACATCAGCCACAGCAGACGACAAACCTCGACCTTCGACATCAAGGCAGGCAGACATAGAAGAAGGTGACCTGCCTGCCCTGATGTAAACAGACGACGATGAGATGACACCCCAGTCTCCTCTACCTCCCACCACCCCAACCTCTGACAACTCAGCCTAACACACCATCAGCAGTGTGCTCGCTGTCTTCCTGATTTCAGTAAGTGAAATTACACTGTGCATACATTATTTCTACTTTATATAGGCTGTGTATTTTTATGTGTCATTTGGTATGATTTGGCAGCTTCATAGCTTAAAGGTTACTGGAAAGAGTGTTTCTGCCGAGAGTGCTTATATGAGATTTTCGCTATGGTGGACAGTGCTGCAATGATTGCAGAAAAGTATTTCTATTTTATATAGGCTGTGTATTTATCATATCATTCCTGCTTTTACTATATATTACTGTTATTTTAGGCTTTATGTGTTATTTGGCATGATTTGGTAGGTTATTTTTTGGGTCTGCGAATGCTCACATATTTTTTCCATATAAATAAATGGTAATTGCTTCTTCACTTTATGACATTTCGGCTTACAAACCGTTTCATAGGAACACTCTACCTTCGGATAGCGGGGGAAATGTTCCAACCAGTACTTATATGGGAGAGAGTTCACCCTCACTGCTGATCATCAACCACTAGTGTCCATTTTCAACCCATTTTCCACTAACAGCAGCAACAGAAATTCAGGGAAGTTGTTACTTAAAGAACACAGCTACAAGATTGAATTCAAGAGGATGACTAATGATGGAAACACGGCTAGATTGTCCTGTTTACCCTTGGAAAAGGAAATAACGGAAAAATTTACAAAAGAGGCACATACCTCTTGACCCATTCTCCGTAATGCATATCGAAAGACTCCCAATTACAGCAGAGATGATCCGAAGGGAAACTAGAAATGACCCCACACTGTCTCAGTTCTACATGACTACCCAAAATGGCTGGAGTGTGCAGCATAAATTCCTGTTTCCCCGTTTTTAACAGTGCCGGGATCAAGTTGCTCCTAACTGGAGTTGCCGATGTGAGGATTGAGATTTGTTGTACCATCCAAGCTGAGAAATACATGCCTGTCATCTAGGTGGTCACAATGAGAGCATTGACTTGAAGCTTTGTCAGGTGGTCTGGGATAGTTCAGCAGTTCGAGCAGCTCGCCATGCACTGTTCAGGGTGCCAACATGTCCAGAAGATGCCAAGAGCAGCACCTCTCCATCCTTAAAAATAGCCTGCATTGTCCTGGTAGAGGACTCATGTGGATTTTGCCAGACGATTCATGGGCACAAACTTCTTGGTAGTACTGGACACTGTTACAAAGTGGCCAGAAGTGTTCTCAGTAGCCTCTTCTACTCTTGATGTGTTGAGAAGACTTTTCTCAAGAACTGGTGTTCCAGAACACTTAGTCGGTGATAATGGACCACAGTTTGTTGTAGAATATTTTCAGTCATTCATGAAAATGAATGAAATAAGATATATTACATCTGCATCATACCTCCCATCTACAAATGGCTTGGCAAAAAGTTTTGTCCAGAGTCTAAAGAACGCACTGCGAGCAATGTCAGCAGAACATGCTACACTAACACTAAATCAGAAACTCGCCAATTTCCTCTTTGCAGATCGCAATGCAGCACACTCCACAACCAACAACTCACCAATTTTTGCAGTTCCTGCGTCATCCCTTGTGCTCACACATGGATCTCCTCAAACCCAATCTCAGAAGGAGTATGGGGGACAAACAACTGAGACAGTTTGAGGTCTCATCAAACAATGAGGTTCAATGTTTCATTCCTGGGCAGGTAGTCCTAGCAAAGGACTACAGAGGTGATCAAAAGTGGGTACTCAGAAAGATTAAGGACAAAACTGGACCACTCTCTGACAGAGTGGAGATAGCGTCTGATCTCATTGAAGACGGCACATTGATGAGACCAGGATCAATTCTTAGAGAAGAAAGGTGTACAGAATGTCAGAACCACTTCCTGCAGTCCCAGAGTCAACTCCTACAGCCACCAAAGAGAAGGCCCCAGAAGCTGAGATTGTTTCACAGCCACAAGTCTCACCTGCCATGCAGAGTGAAACCGTGAGGAAAAACATTATCCTAGAAGTGCAGGAAATCCTCTAAAGTCTCCAACTTGTCCTCCATGGGACAATTTAAAATAGTATATAGATCTATACACACATAATTCATCACTGGTTATATGTAAAGATACATGAATGGCATTTGTCAATACAACACAGTGTCATATTTGAGTGCCTAACTAAAGTAAAAAAATGAAGTAGACATATTTATCCCTGGTTACCAGTATTTTTATTTTGATTAGTTTCAGTTACAAAACATAACAGTAGTGGTTAAAATGGTTCTGAATTGCACCTGATCCCCTGTTTCCAACTTAAAAGTTTTACCTTCAGAGAATATTCATACTAGAACAGAGGAGTTATAATCTACAATAAACATTGAAATAGTATAAAGATTAAAACAAAATAATAGTAAAAGAACTTTGTAATATAAGAAGACATATGAATGAGACAAGACCACTTATCCAATCAAAACTTGCCTCTTTCTTACATTAACTCTCCCACTAAATGATTCTAATTTCATTTCTATCATTTGGTTCTACAGATTATTCTTTTTTCAGACATCCATTCTAAAGTTATTTTTTACTCATTTGCTAGTTTATAGAATATGATTTGTTTTAATGAACTAAATTCAGTTAATCCACAAGATATAGTAGTTTATGTGTTTCATTAAAATACTGTAGATTAACATATTTGTGAATGTGATCATAATTCAATTGGACTTATCGCAGTGAACATGGAATTTCCAAACTGAGGAAGGCAAGTTCCACTGGATTGATCTTGTAAATGTGTGATTAACACAGCCACATTAAGGTAAATCAGTTCCAAAGCAATGGAAACAATTTTTTTGCATTAGTTCAGAGAGGGTTGTGAAGGCTTGTTAACTGCAGATGATCTATCTTGAGGAGATGTAAGTAGAAGGAAATAAATGAAATCATGAGGAGAGAAGATAGGGAAAAAGAAAATAAAGCTGTGTTGGATCTGTAATTTACACATGGAGTGAGTAAAACATCTGTGCATGTGTGCAAGCAGAGAAAAAAATTAGTGAAGTATTTCCGGTTTGTGCCATTTCTGATGCAAACTGGAAAGGCTGGGTATCTGAAATGATTGAATTCAATGTCAAATCCTAAATGCTGCAATGGGGATTCTCAGAAGCTGTTTCCTGAGGTTGCATTGAGCTTCACTGGAACAGTGTAACAATCTAAGACAGAGCAACTGAAGTGAAAGTGGGATGGAGAAATAAAGTGATAGGTGACTGGTATCTCTCAGGTTAGTCCTTAAATACGAACAGAATTGTTCCACAGAGCCGAAACACTATCTCCAGTGTGAAGACTGCATCTTGAGTATTGAATGCGGTATGCTGAATTGGGAGAAATACATATAAATCTGCTACAACTGGATTGTAAACACAAGAGATTCCACAGATGCTGGGAATCCAGAGCAACACACAAAATGCTGGAGGAACTCAGCCGGTCAGGCTGGGTGGAAATGAATAACCAGTTGACATCTCAGGCCAAGACCCTTCATCAGGATTGGAAGAGGAGGGAGAAGCTGGAATTTGAAGGTGAGGGGAAGGGAAGAAGTACAAGCAAAATGCGATAAGAGGAACTAGGTAGGAGGGGAAGGGGGAATGAAGCTGGAAGCGATAGGTAGAAAAGGTAAAGGGCTGGAGAAGAAGGAATATGATTGGAAAGAAGAGTGGACCATGGAAGAAAGGAAAGGATGAGGGCCACTAGGAGAGGTGATAGGCAGGTGAGGAGAAGGGAAGAAGTAAGAGGGGAGCCTGAGTGAGGAATTGATGAAAAAGGAAGAGGAGGGGAACAATTACCAGAAGATGGAGAAATCTATGTTCATGCCATCAGATTGGAGGCCACCCAAATGGAATATGAGGTGTTACACCTCCTGCTTGACATTAACCTCACCAAGGAAGCCATGAACTGACATGTTGGAATGGAAATGGGGAATGGAATTAATATAGTTGGCCAACAGGAAATCCTGCTTTTTTTCAGATGGAGCGAAGGCGCTTGACGATGTATTTCCCCCAATCTGCATTGGGTCCCACCAAGGTAGAGGAGGCCGCATCGGGAGTACCAGATACAGTAGATGATCTCAACAGATTCGCAAGTGATTTGTTGCTTCACCTGGAAGGACTGATGGGGACCTGGACGGAGGTGAGGGAGTAGGTGAATGGCCAGGTGTAACACTTCTACTGCTTGTAGGGGTAAGTGCCAGGAGGAAGATTAGTGAGGAGGGATGAATGGAGAAGATAAATCATGGAGGGAGCAATCTCTGCAGAGAGCAGAAAATTGGGGAGGGGAGAGATGTGTTTGGTAGTAGGGTTCCACGGAACCTGGTAGAGATTGTGGAGAATGATGTGCTGTATGCAGAGGTTCATGGGATGGTAGGTGAGGACGAGAGGAACTCTATCCTTGTTAAGGTGGCGGGAAGATGGAGTGAGGGCAGATTAAGCACCTTTGTAATTAGAAAATTCACCTGGTCTGGATGAAATATATCCCAGGCTATTAAAGCAAACAAAGGAGAAAACTGTGGAATTCAATTTTTCTGTCGTCTCTGTCCACATTGGTGCCAGTTTACTGGAGGATCACTACATGTAAGATGGGAGACTGGTAGAAAGTGTGTCATTACATCCCTGTTAGATTAACTCTTGTGATCAAAGTTCAAAGTTCAAAGTAACTTTATTATCAAAGTACATATATATCTCCATATTCAAGCAAGAAATTCATTTTTTGTGGGCATTCGCAGTAAATACAAGAAACACAATAGAACCAATGAAAGACCACACCTAACAGGACAGACAAAATAAATAATGTGCAAAAGACAACAAACTGTGCAAATACAAAAAGAAAAGCAAAAGACATAATCATAAAAATGGGTAAATAAGCAACAAACCTTGAGAATATGAGATGAAGACTCCTTGAAAGTGAGTCTATGTTGGGGAAACAGTTCACTGATGGGGTGAGTGGTGTTGAATGAAGCTACAGTATCTCCTCTGGTTCAAGAGCCTGATGACTGAGGGATAATATATGTTACTGAACCTGGTTGTGTGCATCCTGAAGCTCCTATACCTTCTTCCTGATGACAGCAGCCAAAAGAGAGCTGGATGGTGGGGGACATTGATGATGGATGCCACTTTCTTGTGACAGCCCTCTGTGTAGATGTCCCGGTGGTCGAGAGGGCTTTGTCCACTCAACGGCATTGGTGTTTCCATATCAGGCCGTAATGCAATCTGTCAACATGCACATCTATTACAATGAGCCCTTTGGGTCTGTGTTGGGAGTCTGAGATCGCTGGACTCTGAGGCCTTTAGTGCACCTGATAGGGTTAATTGTTGTTTAATAAAAGTTGTTAATCATTTAGAGTTCCTTGCGTTTTTTCTTGAACAACTCGCTTTTTGTAATGCGGTGCTTTCTGTTTAAATTAGTTACATTTATTTTGATAGGCTCAGGAATTCTGTGCTGCTTGTATTACTTAAGTGGACGTCCTTACTTACTTACTGCCCATTACACCGCTAATACTTAGGGCAGCAGTGAAGGTTCACCATCTCTGTCAGTGTTCAGGGTTTTCCTTCATCATGATAGTAGCTTCTTCTTGGCTTTCTCTACTGTCAGTCGTGCAAGTCCTGAGTAGAGACTCAGGAATACTGTCACACTCAGATGTAGAAGGATTCTTCATTACTGTTTCTGTAACAATTTTGTTTTACCAATCAGGGTTGTTAGCCCTGAGCTGAATTCCTGAACCTAGAGGACCAGTGGACCATTCTTAGTCTGTCTTCTATCCTTGCACCTATTTGGTATGGGTGACCCTACCAAGAGCCACAGCATAATGCCCTAACTGCAGCCAACATAGCTATCTGACTCATCGAGGTACGCCATCCTCCAAACCACGACAAGGTTGTAGTCTTCTTGGACGAAGCAGACGCCTGATGAGCGCTAATGGTGGGGTTTTAGTGTTTAGAATGTCATGTCTCACAGTGTCATTCTGTTGGATTCTTATGAATAAACTCTGGTCGCCATCTTCACATTGGAGTCTGTCTTTCCTCCAACCTTGGGTTCTGGCATTGTCAGCCCATCTCGTGACATATTTGGAAGTTTGACAAAGTTTTGAATCACATGCCAAATCTTCACAAATTTCTAAGGAAGTAGAAGTGCTGTCGTGCTTTGTTCGTAATAACACTTAAACCAGGACAGATAATCTGAAATGATAACACTGAGGAATTTAAAGTTTGTGACCCTCTGATATCAGTCCTGAGGGACAGTATAACCATCAAATGAAAGGTTCAGTTTATTCAAGAATGTTCTGTCAGGATTTCTGCCTGTACATACATACATCAGGTATATACGTCCCTGACTGATTTAATCAGTCACTGGAGACAGTGAATTTGATGTGGGCTACATGGATTTCAGATAGGCTCTTGATGAAGTCTAACGTTGGTCAAAAAAGTAAAAGCCCATGAAATCTAGGAGAGCATGAGAAAATCGATCCAAACCTGGCTCAGTTCATAGTGTTTTTGTGACTGGAAGTTTGCTACTAGTGGGTCAGACTTTTGAGAGGGGAATATTAAAGAAGTTCATAGCTGATACAAAAATTGAACAGTGACAAGATTTCGACTATCTGGTCAGCTGGATGGAAAAAATGGCAAATAGAGTTTAATAAAGAGTGTTTGAGGGGAAGTAATGTAACGTAAGGTTATTGAATGGTGTGGAGCAACAAAGGGACTTTAGTGTATCTGAATACCAGTCTGAATACAATGGCAAGTCAGTTCAGTGGTTGAAGGACAGGAGCACCTGCTTTTCTTCATATGCTCCAGGTATAATATAAAAGCAGGGGAGTTATGCTCACTACTGTATACAATAAAAGGTGGACCTTTGCTTAAGCATTGTGCATCTGAAGTTGAAGCCAAAGTCAGGCAACACAAGCACAAGAGCCTTTAACCCACTGAGTCCACAATGACATCTAATCCTAAACTAATCCCATTTTAGTCACACCACATTCATATCAACTTTCCCCTGTTTCTGTCACTTTATCTGCACACCAGGGGAACTTTCATAGTGGCCAGTTAACCTGCTGACTTGTGTATCTTTGGGATGAGAGAAGAAACCAGAGCAAATAGAGGTCACCCACAAAGACACAAGCAGAACACACCCACATAGATTGCACCAGAGGCCAGGACTGAAGCCAACTCATTGGAGCTGTACAACAGAGCTTCATTACAGGACAGGTGCATTCCCACTGGAGAGGGTGCGGAGGAGACTGGAAGTTTGCAACTTTGCAATAAGTCAACATTGTTGTCTTTGAAGCAGAAGAGGCTGACAAAAGGCATGCATGAGGTGCATAAAGTTATCAGGAACGTGGATCTATTTCCCTTAACAGGCCAATCAAATCCCAGAAGGCAGAGATTAATCGAACATGATTGCCCTTTCATTAGTCCATGCTCATTCTTTCCAAGGTGGTTTGTTATTATAATTATCATTTCAGATTCCAGCAGTTTTCCAACCATTGATATTAGGCCACAGGTATATTGTCCCTTATTTCTTTTTCCTTCATTTATTAAATAGAGTGATCACGTTTACAACCCTCCAATCCGAAGGAACCACTCCAGAATCTGTAGAAATTCAGAAGCTAATAACCAGTGCACCCAGGTGATCCGCAGGATAGTGGACCTGGTGCTGGAAGACAGGATTAGGTGGTGTATACTAAGTGGAATCTCGATGTCTTGTAAATTCTGTATGGTGCAATGATACTTTGGCCTTATAGCATAAACTATTAGCCTTTTCGAAATTTCTCACACTTTCTTATGGCATGAAACAAAATCCAGGAGCCCATCAAGTGTATGCCAGCTCTCAAAGCCATCCCATCAATTGCATTCCTCCACTTATTCCTAGTAGGCTATTCTCTGTCATACACTCATCAACCACCTCCCCACCCTTGCCATTATCCTAACATTCAGCTATGCTGGGGACAATTTATCACAGCCAATTAATACACCAAACAGTATATCTCTGGGTTCTGAGAGAAACCTTCAGGGGAACACAAGGAGAATGTGAAAAGTCCACACAGACAACAGCAGAAGCCACAATCAAACCAGAATCACTCACAGATTGCCTTGATAATTACAATCTTTGTTAAAAATCATTTCAAAATTATCAAAGTTATTAAGTCTATAATGGAACTAAAAAGAAGCAATCCACAATCCACCTCACTATACCTGCAACAAGCACCATTCTCTGCCTTTTCTGGACATCATTTGGTGAGATAAACTCAATATTCAAAGTGTAGATTGAGCTGTGCGTCATTAAGTAATCTGTATGTGGAAGATTACAAGCCCAGGTATAGCAAGTACTCCAATGGATTGATGCATTGATCAGAAATTTCTTGTTACTTCTGCTACTCTGGTTATCAATCCTGTGATTTCATCTCTGTTTCCCTGTAATACATTGTCTGGATACTAAGCATGAGGTGTGTAGTATTAATTAGAATTCCAGTCCAAGACTCGTATTATTTCTGCTTCATTCAATACATGCAGGATTTGTATTTACCTGGTATCTGCATAACGTATTAGCCATGCAAATAACCAAATGCTGTTAATATAAAAGAATATCTGGTACAATCATTTTAAAATTCATCATGGGCCTGGTATGGAAACACCAATGCCAACTCCTGTTCTCAGTATTATTTAGTTACTTATTTATTATATACATTTTTATTATTATTATTATTAGTAGTAGTAGTAGTAGTATTGCTGCATTTGCACAGTTTGTCTTCTTTTGCACATTGGTTGTTTGTCAGTCTTGGTTTGTTTGTACTTTTTCATTGATTTTATTGTATTTCATTACTCTACTGTAAATTCCTGCAAGGAAATAAATTTTGGGGTCGTACGTAGTGACATATATGTACTTTGGTAATATATTCTCTTCGAACTTAGAACTTCAATATGATCAAAGTGATTAGTTTTATTATAGAACTAAATAGAACTGATTATTACAGGACTAAAGCATTAGTGTTATCCTTCCCAGTGAATATAATTGTTCAGTAGGAAGAAAGGTAGCTGCTCTACAACTTGATCATCAATCTTTTAAACTCTCCTTTTTCTTTTGTGGATATTGAGTGTTTTTGTAGCCCTCCAGTGTCCTGACGACTCTGTGATTTCAGTCTCTGAGGCTGACGTCAGACTATCCTTCAGGAGAGTGGACCCATTGAAAGCATCCAGCCCTGTTGGGGTTCCTGGCTGAGTATTAAAGGCCTGTGCCAAACCACTGACTGGAGTGTTCACGGATATCTTTAAACTTCTTCTTCGGCAGAATGAGGTACCCACCTGTTTCAAGCAAACTTCAGTTATACCGGAGCCTAAGAAAGTGGTAACCTATCTCAACGACTTTCCTCCAATAGCACTTACATCCACAGTGATGAAATGCTTTGAGAGTTCATGATGAAACATGAGACGTGACTTGGATTCATTCTAATTTGCCTGCTGTCACACCTGGACAGGTGAGATGCATTCATCAGGATGCTCTTCATTAGCTCCAGCTCGGCATTCACAATTATCATCCCCCTCAAAACAAATCAATAAGCTTCAAGACCTGGGCCTTAATATCTCCTTGTGCAACTGAATCTTCAACTCCCTCACTTGCAGATGTCCATCAGTGCGGATTGGTAACATCTCCTCCACAATCACTATCATCACAGGTCCACAACAAGACTGTGTGTTAACCCCCTGCTCTACTCACTTTATACTTATGACCATGTGGCTAAGCACAGCACCAATGCCATATTTAAGTTTGTTGATGACACCACTGTTGTTGGCCAAATCAAAAGTGGTGACAAATCAGCATATAGAAGAGAGACTGTAGGCATTTAGGTAGAAAGCTGAAAAGAAAAGCCTCCAGAGTAGTTATCTCTAGAGTGCTTCCTATGCAATGGGCCAAAAAGCGTAAGGCCAGTGTGGTCTGGCGGATGGATGTGTGGCTGAGGAATTGGTGCAGGGCCAGGGTTTTAGATTTTTGGATCATTGGGATCTCTTCTGACGAAGGTAGAACCTGTACAAAAAGCACGGTTTACATCTGAACCTGAGGGAGATCAATATCCTTGTAGTTAGATTTGCTGGAGCTGTTGGAGAAGATTTAGATTAATTTGGCAGGGAATAGGAACCAGGATGATAGGGCTGAGGATGGGGCAGCTGGTACAGATCCTCAGAGTTATTGACATCCAGGAACTTGAAATTGCTCATTTTTTTCCACTTTTGATTACTCTATGAAGACTGCTGTGTATTCCTTCATCTTACTCTTTCGGAAGTCCAGAGTCAGTTCTTTGATCTTACTGACACTGATTGCAAGGTTGTTCCTTTGACAGAATTCAACTAACTGATATATTTCACTCCTGTAAGCCTTCTCATCACCCTGTGAAATTCTGCCAACAACGGTTGTATTGCCAACAAATCTATAGATGGTATTTGAGCTGTACCTAGCCACGCAGTCATGGATGTTGAGAGAGTAGAGCAGGGTGCTAAGCACACGTCCTTGTGGTGTGAGAGTGTTGATTGTCAGTGAGGTGGAAACTTGGTTTTTGGTCCACACAGATTGTGGTCTGCTGGTGAGGAAGTTGAGTTGTAGAGAGAGGTACAGAGACCCAGGATCTGGAACTTTTCAATCAGAATTGTAGGAATTATTGTGTTAACTGCTGGGCTGTATTCAATAGACAGCATTCTGACATAGGTATTCAGGTGTCCAGGTGATCCAAGGTCGTGTGAAGAGCCATTGAGATCGCATCTGCCGTAGACCTATTGTGGCAAAAGGCAAATTACAGTAGGCCCTGGTTCTTGCTGAGATAGGGGTAAATTCTAGCCTTAACCAACCTTTCAAAACACTTCACGAATCACTAAGTTCTGGAATAGTTCCAAAAAACTGGAAAATTGCAAACGTCACTCCACTCTTTAAGAAGGAAAGGAGGCAGAAGAAAAGAAATTATAGGCCAGTTAGCCTGACATCTGTGATTGGGAAGATGTTGGTAACCATTATGAAGGATGAGGATGGAGACCATTATGAAGGTACTTGGAGACACATGATAAAATAGGCCAAAGTCAGCTGGTTTCCTTAATGGGAAGTGTTAACTGACAAATCTGTTGAAATTCTTTGAGGAAACACCAGTCAGGATAGACAAAGGAAAGTTGGTGGATGTTGTTTACTTGGACTTTCGGAAGGCCTTTCACAAAGTTTTGCACATGAGGCTACTTAACAAAGTAAGAGCCCATGGTATTACATGAAAGATACTAGCAGGGATAGAAGATTGGGTGACTGGCAGGAATCCATAAAGGTTAACTTGCAGGTTAAATTGGAAGGCAAATGTAATACTAACATTCATTTCAGGAGAACCAGAAGTTAAGAGCAAGGATGTAATGCTGAGGCTTTATAAGGCATCGGTCAGACCACACGGAATATTATGAGCAGTTTTGGACCCCTTATCTAAGAAAAGATGCGTTGGCAATAGAGAGGGTCCAGATGAGGTTTGCGAGAATTATTCTGGGACTGAAAGGTTTAACATACAGAATCAGGACCGTTTGATGGCTCTGGATCTGTAGTAGCTGGAGTCTAGAAGCATGAAGGGAGGGTCTGATTGACACTTATTGAATATTAAAAGGTCTGGATAGAATGGATGTAGAGAGGATGTTCCCTGAAATGGGTGAGTCTATGACCAGAGGACACAACCCACAACCTCAAACTAGAGTGGCACCCATTTGTAACAGAGCTTCATTTCAAGAGGAATGGGATATAATAGCAAGGATGTAATGTTAAGGCTTTATAGAGGACTGGTGAGGCCTCACTTGGAGTATTGTCAGCAGTTTTGGACCTTTTATCTAAGAAAGGATGTTGTAACATTGGAGAAGGTTCAAAGGATGTTCACAAAAATGATTCTGGGATTCTGGAAGGGTTTGTCATATGAAGAGTGTTTGAAGGCACTGGGCCTGTATTCACTGGAATTCAGAAGAATGAGGGGTGATCTTATTGAAACCTAGCGAATGTTGAAAAGCCTCGATAGAATGGATGTGGAGAGGATGTTTCCTATGGTGGAGGAGTCTAAGACCACAGACACATCCTCAGAGTAGAGGTATGTTCTACAATGAGGAGAAATGTCTTTAGCCAAAAGTGGTGAACTTGTGGAACTTATTGCCACAGGCAGCTATGGAGGCCAATTCATTTGCTTTATTTAAGGCAGGTCTTGATTAGTCAGGGCATGAAGTGATACGAGGAGAAGGCAGGAGATTGGGGCTAAGAGTGAAAATTAATCAGCCATGATGAAATAGCACAGCAGACTCGATGGGTCCAGTCCCCAACTCAGGACCTATATCTTATGCTTTTATGGTCTGATGCAAGAGAACACCAAAGAAAGAAATCAGGGAGGCTAAAAGAAAGGATAGGGTTGCTCTAGCAGACAAGGGGAAGGAGAATCCAGAGGATTCCATAGATATATTAAGAGCAAATGGATTGCAAGGGAGAAAATTTGTCTTCTGGAAGATCAGAATGGTAATCTATTCATAGAGCTAAAAGAGATGGGGGAGATCGTAAATGAATTTTTAAATTTGTATTTACTTGGGAGACAGACACAGAATCTATTGAAGTGAGGTAAAGCAGTAGCATAGACCCTATACAGAATAAAGAAAAGGAACTGTTTGATGTCTTGAGGCAAATTAGAATGGACAAATCCCTAGGCCCTGACAAGGTGTTGCCTTGGACCCTGTGGGAGGCAAGTACTGAAAATTCTGGGGCCTGAGCAGAGACATTTAAATCATTCTTAGCAACAGGTGACGTACTAGAGGATTGGAGGATAGCTAAAGTTGTTCAGCTGTTTAAGAAAGGCTCTAAAAAGAAACTAGGAAATTATAGACTAGTGACCCTGATATCAGTAGTAGGAAAGCAAATGTAAGGTATTTTAAGAGACTGGATATTTGAGTATTTGTATAGACAGAGACTGATTAGGGATAGTCAGCATGACTTTGTGTGTGGTAGGTCATGTCTAACCAATCTCAGAGCTTTACGAGAAATTACCAGGAATCTATGGCAAGGCAGTGGATGTTATCTACATTGACTTTAGTAAGGCATTCTTCAAGGACCTGCATGGGAAGTTGGTCAAGCAGTCACTCAGCATTCAAGCTGAGATAGTAAATTGGATTAGACATTGTCTTTGAGGGAGAAGCCAGAGAGGGGTAGTAGATGGTTGCCACTCTGACTGGAGGCCCGTAACTAGTGGAGTGCCATAGGGATTGGTGCTGAATCCATTGGTGTTTGTCATCTATGTCAATGATCTGAATGATAATGTGGTTAACTGGATCAGCAAATTTGTGGATGACAACAAGATTGGGGGTGTAGTGGACAGCAAGGAAGACTAACAAAGCTTGCAGCAGGATCTGGACCAGCTGGAAAAATGGGATGAAAAATGGCAGATGGAAATTAATGCAGATAAGCGTGAGGTGCTGCACTTTGGGAGGACCAATACAAGTAAGTCTTGTGTAAATAAGGTTGAAAAGGTGCAGAGAAAATTTACAGGAATGTTGCCAGGACTGGAGGACCTGAGTTATAAGGAAAGATTGAATAGATTAGGATTTTATTCCTTGGAACATAGAAGATTGAGAGGAGATTTAATAGATGTATACAAAATCATATGGGGTATAGATAAGCTAAGTGCAAGCAGGCTTTTTCCATTGAGGTTGGGTGGGTCTACAACTGTAAGTCATGGTTTAAGAGTTAAAGCTGAAATGTTTAAGGGAAACATGAGGGGAAACTTCTCCAATCAGATTGTAATGTGAGCTTGGAACTAACTGCCAGTGCAAGCGATTTTGATTTCAATGCTTAAGAGAAGTTTGGATAGGGACATGAATGGGAGGGGTATGGAGGGCTGTGGTCAGGGTGCAGGTCAATGGGTCAATGGGACTAGGCAGCTTAAATGTTTCAGCAAGGACTAAATGGGCTGAAGGGCTTGTTTATTCACTATAGCTTTCTATAACTCTGGTGAAATCGTTTCATTTTAACTCCCAGCCATTTCTAGCAACTCGAAGCCTGATTGCTTGAAACTGCAGTGAGCAAAACAGTTCTGAATTTTCTTACAGCTTAATTCTTGCCAACTATCAGTGATAAAAATCATTGCTTCTTGAACAGAAGCACACACAACTGACGCCATTTAAAAACTGTTTGCTCTATGCACGGTGCCGTGTCTAACGGCCACACAAGTGCCATGTCTAATGCGGGTTAGAAACTGGTCCACAACGGTCTCCTGCCCAATTAGGACATAAGACCATAAAACTTAGGAGTGGAATTAGGTCATTCAGCCCATTGAGTCTGCTCTGCCAGCACCTTCGTGTAATGGCAAATGAAGCAGCGTAGAGTCTGAAATAAACTAAAGGAATCCTGGTTTTTTCCTTGATTAATTTTTGTTCTTGAAGAGTTGTCCCAAATAAGAGTCTGGCTTGATTAACTGATGGCCCAATTAACTAAAATCCATTATTGTATTTAGATAAGCTCCTCTTCTCGAGAAACTATTGCCAAAGGTTTAACAAGAGGATGCAGACATATGATAATTGGCAAAAGAACAAGGGGGAAGATGTGGCAGCCTTTATTTATGCTGAGTTATTCAGATTGGGAATGCTTTGCCTGAACTAGCAAAGGGCACTGATCCAATATTAACATTCAAAAGGAAATTCGATGTAGACTTGCTTAAGAAAAATATTGCAGAGATATGGGCACAAAGTAGAGGAGAGGGACTAATAGGAAATTTAATGGACAGGGCAAGTAGCCTCCCTTTTTTATTACCATAAAGTTTTATAATGCTAAAATGTTGTCATTTCTAAAGTACATCTGTGATATTTTCTTTGGCTTGGTATTTTTGACTAAACTTTTTCTCATTCCAGCACAGTCTGAAAGCTGTCTTGTTCTTCCTTTGCTATTTTGATTCCATGAGTTCACTGCTATTAAAGAAGAGACAGTGTAAAAACCAGCAATAGTTGGAGTATTATTGTCATGGCATAGACACGCTCTTGCTACCTCATTATCTACGTTACCATAATACTTGGTTCCTCACTGGACTTACCATACTTGAATGTTAGTATTGCCATCCTCCACTAACTTATTAATTCAATCTGGAATCATCAACCCTGCCTAATATTATAACTTTCTAGAAGAAATGTCTGCCAATATACATTCTAACTAGATGCATCACAGCCATGCAAAGAGGCTTAAATGCATGGGATTGCAAGAAACTGTGGAAGGTTATAGACTCAGTCAGCTCTATTACAGGCAAAACCCTCAAAAAGGACCCTCACCATCTGAGACATCCCCTCCTCTCGTTACCACCATTAGGGAAGAGGTGCAGGAGCCTGTAGACTCACACGTAATGATTCAGGAACAGCTTCTTCTCCTCCACCACCAGATTTCTGAATAGTCCACAAAACCCATGAACACTACCTCCATTATTCCTATTTTTCCACTATTTATTTTTGGAATATATAATAATTTTTTGCACTGTACTACTGTCACTAAACAACACTTTCCATGTCATCCTGTATGTACTGTAATGAATCTGATTCTGATCCATTTTCTCATCCTGAAAGCGAGCTTGAGAATGAATAGATGAATTTTCTCCTCAATTCACTCATGGAGGTCAGGAGGCAATGATTACAATATGGGATAGTCCTGTACCGAAAGAGAAATAAGGCTGAACCTTTGAACCCTACAGCAAAAGGGGAAGAAGAGATTATTGAACAAATTGGGATCATTGGAACATGGGACATCAACTTACACCAACTCCACTCTTCTGACCTCACCGCATATCACTGAGTCGCCATCTCTATTTATCTAGTTGAACATACCTGATGCCTGAGGAAGTACATTCAGTAAGGACACATACTCAAGCTTGAGAATGTACAGACTTCAGAGAATTATGAAGATTCACAGTCCTCGCAGTAAGCAAGTTATCCTCATCATAGCTTCAAACGTCTGGCCCTTTACCCTGAAACTATGAGTTGTAGATTCCCCAGTTCTCATCCTCTGAGCATTGACTCCGCCATTTTTATTTATTTGAATGTGTACCAGCTGAATTTTGTTAAATACTAGAAGAATTTTCAGTAGTGATCAGAGGGACAAAGAGAGTATCAGAGTACAAGCGGGAGGCTGTGTAAATGACAGGATTTTCAGACTAAAGGAGAGATCATTAAGAGATGCAAATAAGCTTCAAGATGAAGTTGGCCACATGGACCATTACTTCTTTAGAATATTCACTAATGATGTGTCAGGAAATAATTCAAGACTTTGATAAAGAATGACTTCTAGAAATAGATCCAGGATTAGGAAGTATTTATCCCAGCGTATCGAGAGAGAAAGGTGTGACATTGACAATCATTGTAAGACTGGGAAGAAGCCAGCTGACTGAGAACAGGCTAACATGATGTAAGGTTCACAGCAGAACAGGCTACTGGAGATATTATTTTCCTTAAACTGTATTCGGCATAATGGACATGACATTAGCAACACAGAAGGCCAAGCAAGCAACTTCATTAAAAATAAAAATCACTATGGAGCCTCAGGTCTCTATATCCTTCCCCGAGAGACTGATTTGTTTCATTTTTTTTGACATACTGTACTATTGACCTTATTACCATGACCATGACCAGAAAAGAGAGCCAACTACAAACTATATTCATAAAATACCTTCAATGTTGAAAAACATTGAGAACTGCTTCCCACCAGTAAGTCAGGCCACTATGGGATATGAACACCAGTGTGAAATTTTAACTGGGAGTTGTTGGGGAAACTGGAACTGAAGTCAATTAAAGATGAATAGGCATTAGGGTATAGGAACCAAAGGATGGGTAAGTGGAAGCTTATGAGAAGTGAAGAGGGGAGGTTCACTAACCAGGAGGGCACTGGAATGATCAAATCTGGATTAGTTGAATTTACTACCTGTAGAAGAGATGATGATGACATCCATCAGTCATGAAGGACAGTTGAGAGCTACACTAGAGTGACCTCTCCAGCACACAAGCCTGTGCAGAAGGTATTGTGATCCTTGACTGCCCAGTTGTCAAGATCTTGGCCTCACTGGTGTAGTCTAAAGGATGGTGAAGCAGTACGTTTAGCATCAGCTTGACTGCAGGATCTGCCAAAAGGATGTTCAGTGATGTCCAGCAGCCTTAGGGGCTCCACTCGGATTTTCTGTCTGAGTTTACACCCGTAGCCTTCGTCTCACCCGAGGCTGTCCATGAGGCTGTGGCGCTATTTACCATAGCTGGGGGTCTGGTTCACAAGCACCAGGGCACATGGTGCTGGGCCTGTGTGCTATGTGTACCGGGCCAGACCTCCCCTCCGTCCTCTGTAGTTCATCCTGAGTCCAAAAGGAGTTTAGTTCTCGTGTGTCGCCAGTGAGGAACTACATGAGGTTTGCTGTTGGAGAGGCTATGAAATGGCAGGGATGGACTCGTGCATTCAGCTCTCCTTTTCACAAGACTGCTGGCCAGCAGTGGAAGCTGAAAGTGAGAGCGACTAGCACTACCCACTGTACTACCAAACTAGAAACATCACAACCATTTGACACACACTTGTAGAAGTACTGGATACAGAATCAATCAGTGTTTTTAAAAAGGAATTGAGCAAGAGCAATTTGCAGGCCAATGACAATACATAAACAGGTGAGGCCATTCAGCCCCTCATGTCTGCTCTGCAATTTAATAGGATGATGGATGATACTTTATCTTAGTGCCACTTACCTGCATCGACCACATGTCCAAACATCTCATCATCCCTGTATCAGTGACTTCCAAAGTCCCTGCACAATCTGTCCTTATTTAAGAGGATATAGTGATACAACTAGTGGAGCTGCCTGACCTCAAGTTTTGTATCTGCAGAGTCTGTGCATTCATTCTGTGACTGTGGTTCTTGGTTTCTTCCCACATTGTAAAGACGTGGGATGGTGAGCAAATCAGCTACTACTAATTGTTTCCAGTCTTTCGGTGAGTGGGAGAATTTGGGGGAGTTGTTGGGAATCTCTGGAAAATAAAAAGGGATTAAGTTAGGATTTGCGTGCAAATGTGTTTGTTGCTCATCTTGGAGTTGGTGTACTGAAGGATTGTTTCTGTTCTACATTACTCTGTCTTTCTAAAAGTCAAGACCTGTACATGATACAATCAGTGGTCACTTTATTAGGGACAGTATTCTGGTGTGGCATTCTGCTGCTGTAACCCAACCACTTCAAGGTTCAATGGGTTATGCATTCAGAGATATTCCTCCGCACACCACTGTTGTGTCGTATGGTTATTTGAGTTATTGTTGCCTTCCTGTCAGCTTGAACCAGTCTGGCCATTCCCCTCTGACCTCTGTCATTAACAAGGCTTTTTTTTTCCCCGCAGAACTGATGTTCACTGATTTTTTTTTTGTTTTTCACACCATTCTCTGTAAATTCTAGTTACTGTGTGAAAATCTGCAGGCTTTTGCGATACTCAAACTACCTCATCTGGCACCAACAATCATCCCACAGTCAAAGTCCCTTAGATCACATTTCTTCCCCATTCTGATATTTGGTCTGAACAATAAATAAACCTTTTGACCACATCTGCATGCTTTTATGCATTGAGTTGCTGACAAGTGATTGGCCGATTAGGTATTTCTGGTCAAGGTGGCACCAGCAAACAATTCCTTGGGTGACATCTTCCAGATAGCAAATCTTTCCAATTAGTTCACTCTTTCTACACTTTCTGCTTCTTTCTTTTATCTTGTTTGTGTTACGGAAACTGTTGGAGCCCATGAAGAAATTCAAGTTGGAACCTGGATCAAAGGATCCAGCGCTGTGCTGTGTCCAGAGAGCAGCCTCGTGGAGATCGGAGACATGGGGGTGCAAAAAGATCCGAGAACACAAGATGACTCATGGAAAAGATCAGAGATGAGGTATGGGGTCATGAACGACTCCATCTCGAAGTGGCAAGGAAGATTGAGGCATCGAGGTGAATGCGGAAGGGGTCAGCGATGGCTCGGTGAGAGATGGTTAGGAGGCGGATTGTCACGTCCGGCCCTGGACTGGTGGAGCTCAGCCCAGAATTGGTGCATTAATTCCCAGGTCAGCGGTCACTCTTTACAGATGGATTGATTTCGTGTGCTTGCTCTCCTTGTATGCAGCGAAAAGATGTTTCCCATATTCTGAGTTTATGTCATTATTGGGCTGTACTTTATATTGGTTTCCTTCTGTTTTTCGGTGTTTTCTTGTGGAAGACTGATGAGTGGGTGATCTGTTAAAAAGGTTCAGAAACGTTCAAAGGTACAAAGTATTATCAAAATATACAACTTGAAATTATTCTTCTCCAGATAGCCATGAAACCAAGAAAGGAAAAGGCAGCACGATCACTGACACCCCCCCCCCAAATCCCCCCTCCCCACACAAAAAAAAACAAATAGAAGAGGCACATCGACCCCCAAATTCCTCCTCCCCACAAAAAAAAACAAGAAAGAATGGGTGAAAAACACAAAATGCAAAAAAAAACAATAAGACTGAAAAATAAGTCTATAGTCCAAGTCCACTCCAAAACACAGAAAACCTGGGAAACACTTTCTGGGCCCAACAGCGGACCTTTCGTCCTTTGGTACCGAGTGATCAAAGTGCAGGCAGCGGGCGCTTACCCTCCGCACTTGCCTCGATGCTTCAAACTCCACTGTCACTTTAATCAGCAAAATGGAGTCCAACAACAGCTTGCACCCAGTCCTGCCATGAAGTTTGCACACACTGCCTCTGTCTCCCGGAATCCTCTTGAAGGATTTTTTGTGTGTATGGTGGGGGGGGAGGTGGGGAGGGTTAGGTGTTTGGTGCTACTGTTGAGTGAGGGGGTCAAGGATTGCTATGTGTAGAGGGTCGTTGATTGTAGCTGTCCTTTGCTGTGGGTGAGGGGTGGATGTGGGGTCTGCGAGTTTTATTTCTTTTCTTTGTCATGCGGATTGGGAGGAGTTGATATCTTTCATCAACACCCATGGTCTTTCTGTATTTAATGGCTATCTGGAGTAGACAAATATCAGAGTTGTATTACACATGCATACTTTGACAATGAATTTGAACCTTTGAACTTTTGATTTGCTGTAACAAGTGGTATACAAGCATACCTAATAAAGTGGACACTAAGTAAGTGTATTCACCAAGGCTGTGTGCAGTTCAGTGGGAAAAGAGTAAATAATTGTATTGTGGGGTTATTCAACTAGGTAAAGACTCAGTGGAGTGAAATGTCTCCTTCTGTAGTATAATAATTGTATGCTTCTATAATTTTTTTCCCCCTAGAAAGCAAACAGGAAGGATAACGTTGCAGGGGCAATGATTTGTTGAAGTAAATGATCAGCCATTTGGGATCTTTGTGTCCAGTGTAACACGTCAGCTATGTGATAAATGTCCTACTTAATGTACTACCACAATTCCCATAAGCAGTTAATTTCCTATACTGTTGCAAAATCTTGTGATTTAAGTTTTATAAATTTTTAAAGCGCTTGCTACCTGTGCATAGTTCTTTGTCAACATTTCCTTTGAAGGGTCAGTATGAGTACTATAATGTATATGCATGAGATGAAGCCTCTTGAGTGTTCAAATAGCGAATCCTTCTCAATATTTATAAGCTGACCGCACGATCTGGCTTTTTAGAAAACACTGGTAACAGTAAACTTTGATGTCTTGCTAAAGGCACTGGAGACTTGAGGCTGCAATGATCAGACCAGGTATCCCATTGATATCAGAGCCATTTTCTTCATCCATAGACCACTGAAATTTCTTTGAGAAGAGTACTGAATGCTGGGAAACATAATAAGGAGAAAGGTGAATTAACGTATCAATTAATAAAAACAAAGGAGCTCCAGAATCCATTTTTGGAAGCTACTGAGGTAATAGGAAGATGAATTAAGATGTGCAAAGACAGAAAAATCCAACTTTACCCCTAATGCCACAATTCCAGGTTACAACTTGGAATCAAAAAAAATAAAACCACTTGGGGGAATAGTTTGCATGTCATTGTATATATAGTTTGATCTCGTTGAAATCAATTTGCTGTTACAAATGATGATCCAATACTACAAATAATATAAAGTACTATTACTACCCTTTCATTATAAAAAATTATTTTTATTTATCTATTGAAATCACAAAAAGTAGACATTACTGGCAAACTCAGCATTTATGGACCATTCCTGATTGTCCCTGAAGAGAAAGATCAGTGGAGATTCAAGCACGTGTGGATCTGATGTTAGGTGTAACTCCTCCCTAAAGGCCAATGAGGCATGACTTGTAAAACATTCTTTATCTTACCCACCTATAACAGAGAAAAGGAGATTAAATCTTGTTGCTATTGAAACTGTGAATGACTTTTCTTTCACAGTGATTAAAGTATGTCAAAAGCACTCCTGACTAAAGAGCAGGAGCAACCTTTAGAAGGGATTTTCACATCTTGGTTGTCTGCTCCAGAGTCAAACATGATGGCATCAAAGCTGTGACTGTTTCTTAAAATGGCTTCATCCAGGGCTAACTGCACTCTTCCTTGCTTGAAAGCCTCAGCAGTGATTCTAATTTTGTCAGTGGCTCACAGCATTTAAAGACAAAGTCTACTGCTTTAAAACCTGTGAAGGTGACAAAAGACATGTACTACGATATGTGGCTTTCTGTCTGCCTCTACCAACCCTGGTAGAAGGCTTGAGCAGGAAGGGAAATATGCTTTTTCCACAACAAGCTATACAGACCTAAGCCCAGATGGCAGGCAAGGTGCATGCTGTCGCTGTCAATGCCATGAGATATTGCACCCAATGCATTTTAAAGTGTTATCAGCCACCACCTGCATCAGCAGCCTCACACACCAACCAAAGTGCCATACATACGCTACTTACATACCAGAGGTCTTTATCATTCAGGATGCCTTCCGATCTAATTTGCTCCACCACTTATCAGTGCTGCAGACTTCACACCTCTGTCTCCCAGTTTATATGCATTGCCAACTACTCAAAATTACCCAGCACATTGCCCAAGTTTCTTCATGGAAGGAAGCTATTTGGTCCACGAATTCTATGCTGACTCAGAGAACAATTGCAGTGCCTAATGAATTATCCTTGTAACTTCTTCTCCCAGTATTCAAATCTACTCTACCAACATCGTCCACCACCCATAACACACACTCACACATGCACACATACGTGACAATTTCCCGATGGTCATTTAACCAACCGAATTGCACGTTTTATAGGTGAACAGGGAAGGAGTCCTCTTTGTCACACAGACAGCACAGGAGATCAGAATTGAGTCCAGTTGTGGAGATGTGGAACTGTGAGACAACAACTCCACCTGGGATGGCCAGAATGCACAAGGATGACTAGTGAACGTTTGATGGTTGATCCTGTGTTGACTTTTATTTTGGTAACATTTTTCAGTGGACACAGTGAGGATCAGCAACCGAGGGAAGGTAAGCTGATGATTGTCGCCATACAGGAACTGGGGTAGAGTTATTTGAACAAGCAGACGACAAATTGGTCACAGTAAGCCCAGTCAGAAGTGAGATGTCTACTATTCCATCCTCCTTCTACTCTTCATCCACTGCTTCCTACTCACCATCATCTACCATAACTCCATTTTCTCATTCTCCAACTTCTCCAAAGATGTTCACTGTATAACAGAACAAGGTTTTAGCCCTTCATGGACAAGAGAGTGCAGCATATGGCATAATCCTTTACTCTTAACATGCATTCTATTAGTTATTATAGCACATTTCCAGAATGGATTTGACAAAAAGGTGTTTGACAACATCAGCCTGTTTAGGATATGATTGGACTTTTTACTGTATAATCCATATGTGTGATGGTTGTGCACAGAAGCCAAGGGTCATGAGTCACCAGGATAATGTTGTGAACATAATTTCTGTATGCCATTGTGCTTCCAATACAGGTGGTGCAGGGGGTGGCATAGAATTACAGCGTTGCCACACATGATAGGGTAGACCAGCATCATGCATCACATATGGTCACACACCAGATGACCTTGGGGGAGTAGAATGGCTTCCAGCTAGGACACATCTCCATTCTAACAGGCAGTCACACAGTTGGAGAGACTCTGCACCATGGTGAGATCCAACAGATCGACAGACTCTCTCTGTCAGCTGGTCTCTGTCAATAGGAGAGGAGATGTGGTCACCCCTTTCTGAACAGAGCCACCCCCGTGACCTTCTTGAGGGAAAAATGGATGGAAAACCATAAGAAATAATAAGTGTCTCCAGCCTTGACTTGAAAGAAGATAATACAAGTACGGTCATGACCCTAGAAATACACATAAAATGCTGGAGTAACTCAGCAGGCCAGGCCTGTGAGTTCCCTTTAGAACAGAGTTGAGGAATTTCTTTAGCCAGAGTGTGTTGAATCTATGGAGTTCTTTGCCACAGACAGATGTGGAGGTCAAGTCATTGGGTATAGTTAAAGAGATGTTTAACAAGCTAATTTGCCTTCATCTGCAGCTGACCCAGAGCAAGATGATGAACTGCTGTATGCTTATTTTTACAGGAATGTGGTTCCAGAACAACATCCCAAACACCATCAATCTTCAGGTCCCATTACCCCGGGAGTTGTCCTAATATTAGTGTGTGGCTGTATGTGCCACCGCAGCTAATATGTGCTGTGTGATGTGTGTGACAGAAAGTTCACACACATTGCACCTTGTGCCTTGGCCCTGAAAGAAAGCTGTTTTGTTTAGCCTCATACACATGTATGGTTGAATGACAATTACATGTGAACTTGATTATTTAGTTTTCATTTTTATTTTGGAGTCCTTTCTGGCACACTGAGCTGTACTGCCCAGCAACCCTCTGATTTAAGCCTAGCCGAATCACAGTACAATTTACAATGACCAATTAACCTACTAACCGGTGTATCTCTACACCGTGGGAGGAAACTGGAGCAGCCAGAGGAAACCCATGGGCACGCGGAAAGGAGCGTGAAAACTTCCTTACAGAGGACTCTGGAGTTGAACTCCGCAATCTGACGCCCAGAACTATTGTAATATTGTGCTATCTGCTACACTACCCTGGCACCCCAAGTAGGGGCATCAAAGGTTAAAGGGAGATGGCAGGAAAAATGAAGTTGAGAGGGAAAATGAATCAACCATGATCAAAAGGCTGAGCTGATTTGATGGGCTAAATGGCCTAATTCTGCTCCAATGTCTTATGAACATTTAATGGGACAAAATAATCTCTCTGCTAGATTTGATATTTATAAAGTGTTTGTTTTTTCTCAAAGTGATACCAGCCATCAAAAGACCATAAATGAAACATAGCTTCATCTGTCACACACAAACTGCTTAAAACATGAAAGAAGTTACTAATCCTTGACTCCGTCATAGGCACTCAAATCACTTTTAATTCCCTTTTAATATGGCAATAACACTTCAAATCCAAACTCCCTCTGACAATAACAGCATCGTGCAGTTTCAGAGTAACTGCTTTTGATGTTTTTGTTGTCAATAGTGTCCATGGAGACTGGCGATTTATTTGCATCTACTTAATAACCATTTAATTTCCGACATTTTCTGTTTCACAGCTGTCTATTCTCTACCTCAAATAGAAGTTCAATATGCTCATAGGTCCACACTTTGTGTGGGCAAGGTGTCTTGGTAATAAACCACTGTATATTGTTGCACAATCTGTTACCTTGGCAACAGTCAATACTCATCTTATCAGCACTAAACAGACATGATGAGATGCCTAATATTTTCTCAACTTGAACTGCTGTGTGCTTGTGGCCACACGGGTATTAGAAGCATATGGAAAAAAAATCCAAAAAAGATTACCTTTGAATTTATATAACTTATACTCAAAGAGTTTATGAAGAAAATGCTGATTAATTATATAGCTTTGGGCAGACATAAATCAGATAGTGATGTGTAAAAGTTTTGCAAAGTCTACAGTATATGAAGTGTAATGAAAGATGGAAATGTCGATTAACATTTGGAAGATTGAAACAAGAAACTGGGTGCCATTTCGAACAATGCTTCGTCTGGGCTATTCCTTCCGCCTTCATCACCGCCCCCACCCCCACCCCCCCCCGCTAATTTGTAATGGATGACATCCTGTGCTAATAAGTTCAAAGTTCAAAATATATTTACAATCAAAGTACATAGATATCAGCATATACAATCATGAGAGTGATGTTCTTGTGGGCATTCACAGTAAATACAAAGAATCACAGAAGAATCACTGAAACATAGAAACATAGAAAATAGGTGCAGGAGTAGGCCATTCGGCCCTTCGAGCCTGCACCGCCATTCAGTATGATCATGGCTGATCATCCAATTCAGAACCCTGTACCTGCTTTCTCTCCATACCCCCGATCCCTTTAGCCACAAGGGCCATATCTAATTTCCTCTTAAATATAGCCAATGAACCGCCCTCAACTGTTTCCTGTGGCAGAGAATTCCACAGATTCACCACTCTCTGTGTGAAGAAGTTTTTCCTCATCTCGGTCTTAAAAGGCTTCCCCTTTATCCTTAAACTGTGACCCCTCGTTCTGGACTTCCCCAACATCGGAAACAATCTTCCTGCATTTAGCCTGTCCAATCCCTTTAGAATTTTATACATTTCAATAAGATCCCCCCTCAATCTTCTAAATTCCAGTGAGTATAAGCCTAGTCGATCCAGTCTTTCTTCATATGAAAGTCCTGCCATCCCAGGAATCAATCTAGTGAACCTTCTCTGTACTCCCTCTATGGGAAGAATGTCTTTCCTCAGATTAGGGGACCAAAACTGCACACAATATTCTAGGTGCAGTCTCACCAAGGCCTTGTACAACTGCAGTAGAACCTCCCTGCTCCTGTACTCAAATCCTTTTGCTATGAATGCCAACATACCATTTGCCTTTTTCACCGCCTGCTGTACCTGCATGTCCTCCTTCAATGACTGGTGTACAATGACACCCAGGTCTCGTTGCATCTCCCCTTTTCCTAATCGACCACCATTCAGATAATAATCTGTTTTCCTGTTCTTGCAACCAAAGTGGATAACCTCACATTTATCCACATTAAATTTCATCTGCCATGAATTTGCCCACTCACCTAACCTATCCAAGTCACCCTGCATCCTCTTAGTATCCTCCTCACAGCTAACACCGCCACCCAGCTTCGTGTCATCCGCAAACTTGGAGATGCTGCATTTAATTCCCTCATCTAAATCATTAATATATATTGTAAACAACTGGGGTTCCAGCACTGAGCCTGGCGGTACCCCACTAGTCACTGCCTGCCATTCTGAAAAGGTCCTGTTTACTCCCACTCTTTGCTTCCTGTCTGCTAACCAATTCTCTATCCACATCAATACCATACCCCCAATACCGTGTGCTTTATGTTTGCACACTAATCTCCTGTGTGGGACCTTGTCAAAAGCCTTTTGAAAATCTAAATATACCACATCCACTGGCTCTTCCCTATCCACTCTACTAGTTACATCTTCAAAAAATTCTATAAGATTTGTCAGACATGACTTTCCTTTCACAAATCCATGCTGACTTTGTCCGATGATTTCACCTCTTTCCAAATGTGCTGTTATCACATCTTTGATAACCGACTCTAGCATTTTCCCCACCACCGATGTCAGACTAACCAGTCTATAATTCCCCGGTTTCTCTCTCCCTCCTTTTTTAAAAAGTGGGGTTACATTAGCCACCCTCCAATCCTCAGGAACTAATCCAGAATCTAAGGAGTTTTGAAAAATTATCACTAATGCATCCACTATTTCTTGGGCTACTTCCTTAAGCACTCTTGGATGCAGACCACCTGGCCCTGGGGATTTATCTGCCTTTAATCCCTTCAATTTACCTAACACCACTTCCCTACTAACATGTATTTCCCTCAGTTCCTGCATCTCACTAGACCCTCGGTCCCTTACTTTTTCCGGAAGATTATTTATGTCCTCCTTAGTAAAGACAGAACCAAAGTAGTTATTCAATTGGTCTGCCATGTCTTTGTTCCCTATGATCAATTCACCTGTTTCTGACTGTAAAGGACCTACATTTGTCTTGACCAATCTTTTTCTTTTCACGTATCTATAAAAGCTTTTACAGTCAGATTTTATGTTCCCTGCCAGCTTTCTCTCATAATCATTTTTCCCTTTCCTAATTAAGCCCTTTGTCCTCCTCTGCTGGTCTCTGAATTTCTCCCAGTCCTCAGGTGTGCTGCTTTTTTTTGCTAATTTATATGTTTCTTCTTTGGACTTGATACTATCCCTAATTTCCCTTGTCAGCCACGGGTGCACTACCTTCCCTGGTTTATTCTTTTGCCAAACTGGGATGAACAATTGTTGTAGTTCATCCATGCAATCTTTAAATGCTTGCCATTGCATATCCACCGTCAACCCTTTAAGTATCATTTGCCAGTCTATCTTAGCTAATTCACGTCTCATACCTTCAAAGTTACCCTTCTTTAAGTTCAGAACCTTTGTTTCTGAATTAACTATGTCACTCTCCATCTTAATGAAGAATCCCACCATATTATGGTCACTCTTACCCAAGGGGCCTCGCACGACAAGATTGCTAACTAACCCTTCCTCATTGCTCAATACCTAATCTAGAATGGCCTGCTCTCTAGTTGGTTCCTCGACATGTTGGTTCAGAAAACCATCCCGCATACATTCCAAGAAATCCTCTTCCTCAGCACCCTTACCAATTTGGTTTACCCAATCTATATGTAGATTGAAGTCACCCATTATAACTACTGTTCCTTTATTGCATGCATTTCTAATTTCCTGTTTAATGCCATCCCCAACCTCACTACTACTGTTAGGTGGCCTGTACACAACTCCCACCTGCGTTTTCTGCCCCTTAGTGTTATGCAGCTCTACCCATATCGATTCCACATCCTCCAGGCTAATGTCCTTCCTTTCTATTGCATTAATCTCCTCTCTAACCAGCAATGCTACCCCACCTCCTTTTCTTTCCTGTCTATCCCTCCTGAATATTGAATATCCCTGGATGTTGAGCTCCCATCCTTGGTCACCCTGGAGCCATGTCTCTGTGATCCCAACTATATCATATTCATTAATAACTATCTGCACATTCAATTAATCCACCTTGTTACGAATGCTCCTCACATTGACACACAAAGCCTTCAGGCTTGTTTTTACAACACTCTTAGCCCTTATACAATTATGTTGAAAAGTGGCTCTTTTTGCTTTTTGCCCTGGATTTGCCTGCCTGACACTTTTACTTTTCACCTTACTACTTTTTGCTTCTACCCTCATTTTACACCCCTCTGTCTCTCTGCACTTGTTCCCATCCCCCTGGCACATTAGTTTAAAGTCTCGTGAACAGCAGTAGCAAACGCTCCCCCTAGGACATTGGTTCCAGTCCAGCCCAGGTGCAGACTGTCCTGTTTATACCGGTCCCACCTCCCCCAGAACTGGTTCCAATGCCCCAGAAATTTGAATCCCTCCCCCTTGCACCATTTTTCAAGCCACATATTCATCTGAAATATCCTCCTATTTCTACTCTGACTAGCACTTGGCACTGGTAGTAATCCAGAGATTATTACCTTTGTGGTCCTACTTTTTAGTTTATCTCCTAACTCCCTAAATTCACCTTGTAGGACCTCATCCCGTTTTTTACCTATATCGTTGGTACCTATGTGCACCACGACCACTGGCTGTTCACCCTCCCATTCCAGAATGTCCTGCAGCCGCTCAGAGACATCCTTGACCCTTGCACCAGGGAGGCAACATACCATCCTGGAGTCTCATTTGCAGCCGCAGAAATGCCTATCTATTCCCCTTACAATTGAATCCCACTATAGCTCTCCCACTCCTTTTCCTTCCCTCCTGTGCCACAGAACCACCCATGGTGCAATAAACTCGGCTGTTGCTGCCTTCCCCTGATGAGACATCTCCCCCAACAGTATCCAAAACAGTATATCTGTTTAGGGGAGAGATGACTCCAGGGGACTCCTGCACTACCTGCCTACTGCTACGCTGTCTAGTGGCCACCCCTTCCCTTTCTGTCTGTGTAGCCTTTACCTGCGGTGTGGCCAACTCACTGAACGTGCTATTCACGACTTTCTCAGCATCGCGGATGCTCCAGTATGAATCCAATCGCAGCTCCAGACGCTCAATGCGGTCTGCCAGAAGCTGCAGTTGGACACACTTCCTGCACACATAGTCGTCAGAGACACTGGAAGCATCCCTGATTTCCCACATGCTGCAGGATGAACAAACCACGGGGCCGATCTCAGCTGCCATGACCTACCCAATACTTGCCTCAACTTTTGAAACTTTCTCCTTTGAAAGGAACTTACCCGGCCTTACCTCACTTGGAGTGAAGCTCGTCCTCAGCTTCTTCTCGTCGAAGCCTCTCGAGTCAAAACCTCAAATCTCCACTCCTTCACTGGCCCACTCACTCACTGGCTGCTTTCCTAGTCACAACTAGAAAGGTTAACAACCAATGTGCAAAAAAACAACAAACGGCAAATACAGAAAGAAGATAACAATAATAATAAATAAATAAGCAATAAATATTGAGAACATGAGGTGAAAAGCCCTTGAAAGTGAGTCCATAGGTTGTGGAAACAGTTCAGTGTAGGGGTAAGTGAACTTGGGTGAAGTTATCCTCTCTGGTTCAAGAGCCTGATGGTTGAGGGTTAATAACTGTTCCTGAACATGGTGGTGTGAGCCCTGAGGCTCCTGTACCTCCTTTCTTATGGCAACAGTGACAAGAGAGAATTGCCTGGATGGTGGGAGTCCTTGATGATGGGTGCTGCTTTCCTACAAAAGTGCTCCGTTTAGATATGCTCAAGGGTGGGAAAGACTTTACCTGTGATAGGCAGGGCTGGATCCACTACTTTTTGTAGGTTTTTTCATTCATGGACATTGGTGCCTCCACACTAGGCTGTGATGCAACCAGCCAATATACTCTCCATTGCACATCTATAGAAGGTTGCCAAAACTTTAGATGCCATGCCGATCTACACAAACTTATAAAAACAGAGTAGAGGTGCTGCCATGCTTTCGGGGTAATGGCATTTATATGATGGACCCAGCACTGATCCTCTGAAATGATAACACTGAGGAATTTAAAATTGCTGACCCCCTCCACCTCTGATCTCCAATGAGGACTGGCTCATGGACCTCTAGTTTCCTCCTCCTGTAAATGGATGTGTTAGTAAATAAGCTTATTTATGAATAATTAAGGACTCACATTCTGAAGCACAATAAATAAGGGCTTGATTTTTATGAATATGGAGATCTCTGGTAAGGAGGCATCAGCAGAATGGAGAACAATGAAGGTGCTTTGCTCAAAAAGCAAGGAAGACAAACGTTGAAAACTATTGACAATTATCTTAACATTTATTATTGAGAAGAACAAAGTTCAAAGTAAAATATATTATCAGAGTACATTTGTCTCCACATACAACCCCAAGATTCTTATTCTGTAGGCATACTTAGCAAATTTATAGAACAGTAACTGTAAACAGGACCAATGGACAACAAACTGTGCAAATGCATATATAAATAAATAGCAATAAATTATGAGCATGAAATAAGAAGATAAAGAGTCCATAAGTGAGTGTAGTTATCCCTGATGGTTGAGGGGTAGTAACTGTTCTTGAACTTGGTACTGAGGAACTTATACCTTTTACCTAACGGCAGCAGTGAGAAAAGAGCATAGCCTGGGTGATGGAAGCTGACCTCTACGGCAACATTTCATGTAGGTGGAGTTAAAGTTACAGAGATACAGCACAAAAACAGACCCACCAGTTCTGCATGTCTACCTCAATCATCAAAACACCATTCTAAATATAGCCTGTTATTTTATTCTCCCCACATTGTTGTCAACTTCCCCTCCCTCACCCCTCTCCCCACACCCCCCCCCCCCATATTCTATCACTTGTGGTCAATATACTCAACAACTCTCATATTTTTGGAATATGGGAGAAAGTCGTAGCACCTGGAGAAGCCATGTATTTCAAAGGTCAAAGTTCAAAGTAAAATTTATTATCAGAGTACATACGTGTTACCATATACAACCCTGAGATTCTTTTTCTGCAGGCATACTTAGCAAACAGAGCTGCTAACTGTAAACAAGCTGTGCAAATGTAGATATAAATAAATAGCAATAAATAACGAGCATGAAATAAGAATATAACAGAGTCATTAAATCAGAGTAGCTATCCCCTTTTGTTCAAGAGTCTGATGGCTGAGGGGTAGTAACTGTCCTTGAACCTGCTGGTGTGAGTCCTGAGGCACATGTACTTTCTACCTGATGGTAGCAGCGAGAAGAGAGCATGGCCTGGATGGAGAGGATCTTTGATGATGGATGCTACATTTCATGTAGATGTGCTCAGTGTTTGGGAGGGGTTTTCTGTGATGTACTGCGCTGAATCCATTACCTTTTGTAAGATTTTCCACTGAAATACATTGATGTTCCCATACCAGGCTGTAATGCAGCCAATCAGCACACTTTCCACCACACATCTTCTCAATAATATTTATATGATAGGTCCAGAACAGGTCCTCTGAGATGTGAATTTAACCCAGGAATTTAAAGTTACTGATCCTCTCCACCTCTGATCCTTCGATGATTACTGGCTTATGGACTTCTGGTTTCCCTTTCCTGAAGTCTAAAATCAATTCCTTGTTTAAACAGACACTGAGTAAGAGGCTGTTGTTATTAAACCACTCAACCAAGTTTTCTATCTCCCTCCTGTATGCTGATTCATCACCCCCTTTGATACAGCCCACAACAGTGATGTTGTCAGCAAACTTAGCCACACAGCCATAGGTGTAAAGTGAGTGGAGCAGGGGACTAAACACACAGCCCTGCAGTGCTCCTGTGCTGATGGGGAGTGTGGAGGAGATGTTTTTGCCAATCCGAACTGAATGGGGTTTGCAAGTGGAGAAATCCAGGATCCAATTGCACAAGGAGTATTGAGGCCCAGGTCTTGAGAGTTACAGATTAGCTTTGAGGGAATGATGGTATTAAATTCCGAATTGTAATTGATAAAGAGAGAATGTCCAAATGCCACTCAGATAGCAGTAGAGGTCAGTATTGACTTTGGGTCACAAGAGCCAAGAGTCTGGATTGAATGGTGGAGCAAGTCCGATTTCTGCTCCTGTGTCTTATCATCTGATGGTCTCTATGGACTGTGCCATTGTGCTGGAGTTAATAATCCAGAGAAAAAAAACAGCTAGACATGCAGAAAAGCTTAACACATTCAAACCAATTCTATATGGGTTTTGCAGGAAAAGTAGTACTTATCTAATTTGCTGGAGCTCTCTGAGGATGTTAAAAACAGTCAATAGAACAGAACCTACAGAATTAATGTGTTTGGATTTCCAGAAGACATTTGTGGAGGTGTCACGTAAAAGGCTGTTGCACAGGATAAAAGCTCTTAGTATTGGGGAAATGAGTTGACATGGACTGAAGGAAGCTTATCACAAAGAAGGCAATGATTCAGAATAAATAGGATTTCTCATGTAGATGCTGTCAATGGAGGGGAGAGCTGTGGTTATGATGGACCAGATTATGTCCATTACATTCTGCAGCCCCTTGCATTCCTGTACAGTAGAATTGTCATACCAGGCCATGATGCAACCAGTCATGTGCATCTCTCAAAGATTTTTAGAATATTTGGTAACATGCTAAGTTTACTTAAGTTTCTTAGAAAGCAAAGATACACAATGATTTGTAAATACGTCTCAAACTGCAAGGTGTAGACCAAGTCTTTGCACAGAGCCAAAGAAAACTATTTATTTTTCAAATAATTCTGAAGAGTTGTTACAGCAAGCATGCAGTGATCTGAATACTTGATCTAATAATGAATTTCTCCAGACTAACATCAGGAATAGGGGCTGGTATGGTGAGTCTCCATGGAGTCACCCATCTGGAATTTAAAAGGACAAGGAACAGAAAGCCAGAAAAACAGTATGAAATAAATCATCTTCCATTTCCTTAATGCTCTGTTATGTAAAAAACTGCATGACTCCCTTTTGATTTCTGCATGGGATAAGACAGCATCGACTTCAAACAAAAGAAGACTTGGGTGGAATGCTCACAGCAATTTTGGGCCCCTTATCTAAGAAAGAATGTGCCGGCATCAAAGAATGTTCCCGGGAATGAAAGGGATAACATGCGAGGAATATTTGATGGCTCTGTGACCATACTTGCTGAAGTTTAGAAGAATGAGGGGGGATCACATTGAAACCTTTCGAATATTGAAACATCTGGATAGAGAGGACCTAAAGAGGACCTCCTATTAGTAGGGGAGTCCAAGAACAGAGGGCACAGCCTCAGAATAGAAGGATATCCCTTTAGAACAGAAGTGAGGAGGAATTTCTGTAGTGAGAGGGTGGTAAATCTGTGAAATTTATTGCCACTGACAGCTGTGGAGGCCAGCTCATTGTGTATACATATTTAAATCAGAGGTTGATAATTTCTTTATGTATAAAGGCATTAAAGGTAACAGGGAGAAGGCAGGAGAATGGGGTTGAGAGGGATAATAAATCATCCATGATAAAATAGCAATTGGCCTAAGTCTGCTCCTGTGTCTTATGGTCTTACAGTTGGTTCCCATGGTGGACTCCTCACCCCTTTGCTGTTGGTAAAGATATGGTGATATTGTGGTAATGCTGTTGGTGGTAAGCCTAAAGACCTGGCTCTTGATCCACACCAGTTCACATCTCTCCGTGACAGAAGGTCATTATAAATTAAATTACTGAAATGTAATCTGGAATCAAAAAGCCAGCACCACTCATGGTAACCCAATGGATTGAAGCAAAAACCCATCTGGCTTTATTAATGCCCTTTGGGGAAGGAGAGTTGACATGCTTATTTAGTCCAGACCAAACTCTTCATGACATAAAACAACAACACACACAAAATGCTGGTGGAACACAGCAGGCCAGGCAGCATCTATAGGGAGAAGCGCTGTCAACGTTTCGGGCCCTTCGTCCTGACCCTGTCGAAGGGTCTCGGCCCGAAACGTCGACAGCGCTTCTCCCTATAGATGCTGCCTGGCCTGCTGTGTTCTACCAGCATTTTGTGTGTGTTGTTTGAATTTCCAGCATCTACAGATTTCCTCGTGTTTGCTCTTCATGACATAGATGGCTTCGGGCTGCCCTCCAGCGTGTCAGAATCAGGATGCATTTTCTTGCTAGTGAAATCCACAACAAGGGAAAGAATAAAATAAAATTGAAAGTTTCAGCTTCCTACTCAGAAAGGGAGATAAGAGTAGGAATAGTGCAGGTAAGTGCTTGGTGGTTGTGGCAAACACATTAGACTAAATGGCCTGTTTTATTGCTGATAAGTTGGTAAAACTATTAAATTGGCTGATTATTGGCACATGCTCTGAGATACAGGTGTAAACTTATATTGCATACTGATCATACAGATCAATTAATTACAACATTGCATTGAGATAGTACAAAGTAACAGAGTGTAGCATAAGCTGTTACAGTCACAGAGAACGTGCATTGCAGACAAAACATAAGGTGCAATGTCAAGGCATTGTGTGTGGTCAAGAATACTTATCCTACTAGGAAATTGTTGAGTAGTCTTATAACAGTAGCACAGAATCTGTCCTTGAGCCTGGTAGTAAGTGCTTTCAGACTTTTATGTATCCTAAATCAACACACACAAGATGGTGGAGGAACTCAGCAGGTCAGGCAGCATCTACAGAAAAGAATAAACACTTGCTGTTTTGGGCTGTGACGCTTCTTCAGGCTGAGAAGGAAGGGGGAAGATGCCAGAATGTGAAGGTGGGGGAGGGGAAAATGTACTTATATTCTGTCCAACGAGAACAGGTAGTAAAGAGCGCATCTGGGGTGGAGGGAGTCTTTGATTGTCCCGACTTCTTTACAGTGTCAGCAAGAAATGTAGAAAGAGTCCATGGTGGGATTGCTGGTTTCCATGATGTGCTGAGCTTTCTGCAGTTTGTGTGGCCATGGCCATACCCATCTGGGATACATCTGGAGAGAATGCTTTCTATTATATAAACTGGTGACAATCAATGGAATATGCCAAGTTATTTTAGCTTCCTGAGGAAGTAAAGACACCGATGTGCTTTTTCTAATATTTGTATACTTGCATATTCTCTCCTAGTATTTGTATATCTATGCACTTGTAATGTTACTGTGACACTGTAATTTCCTTTGGGATCAATAAAGTTTCTATTTATCTATCTATTGGCAATGGTGTCAACATGGTTGGACTAGGACGGACTATTGGTGATGTTTACTCTTAGGAACTTGGAACTCTCAACCTTCTTTGAGTTAGAGGAGAATGTGGCCACACTGTAGTGATTGTGTACATCGTGGGATAAGGGTGTAGCCTTTTGGGGTACCAGCATTGAGAATAATCATGGCAGATGTACTGCTACTTTACTGATTGCAGTCTTGCAAAGGGAGGTGTTGAGTTCCAGGTCTAGGAATTGAATTGAATTGACTTTATTACTTACATCCTTCATATACATGAGGAGTAAAAAAAATTTACGGTACATCTCCGGCTAAATGTGCAATGTGCAATGTGCAATTTATAATAAATAGTATGTACAACAGGACAGTCAATATAACATAGAAATACAATTGTATCAGCATGAGTTAATCAGCCTGATGGCCTGGTGGAAGAAGCTGTCCCAGAGCCTGTGGGTCCTGGCTTTTATGCTGTGGTACATTTCCCAGATGGTAGCAGCTGGAACAGATTGTGGTTGGGGTGACTCGGGTCCCCAATGATCCTTTGGGCCCTTTTTACACACCTGTCTTTGTAAATGTCCTGAATAGTGGGAAGTTCACTTCTACAGATGTGCTGGGCTGTCCACACCACTCTCTGCAGAGTCCTGTGATTGAGGGAAGTACAGTTCCCATACCAGGCAGTGATGCAGTCAGTCAGGATGCTCTCAATTGTGCCCCTGTAGAAAGTTCTTAGGATTTGGGGGGCCATACCAAACTTATTCAACCATCTGAGGTGAAAGAGGCGTCTCGTGCTTTTTTTTAACCACACAGCTGGTGTGTACAGACCACGTGAGATCCTCGGTGATGTGTATGCCAAGGAACTTAAAGCTGTTCACCCTCTCAATCCCAGATCCACAGATGTCAATAGGAGTTAACCTACCTCCATTCCTCCTGTAATCCACAACCAGCTCCTTTGTTTTTGCGACATTGAGGGAGAGGTTGTTTTCTTGACACCACTGTGTCAGAGAGATGACTTCTTCCCTGTAGGCCACCTTGTTATTGTTTGAAATGAGGCCAATCAGCGTAGTATCACCAGCAAATTTAATTAGCAGATTGGAGCTGTGGGTGGCGACACAGTCATGGGTATACAGAGAGTAAAGGTTAGTACACAGCCCTGAGGGGCACCTGAGTTAACGGTCAGAGCAGCAGAGTTGAGGGAGCCCTCTCTTACCACCTGTCAGTGATCTGACAGGAAGTCCAGGATCCAGCTACACAAGGCAGGGTGAAGGCCGAGGTCTCTGAGCTTCTTGTTGAGCCTGGAGGGAACTATGGTGCTAAATGCTGAACTGTAGTCCAAGAACAGCATTCTCACATAAGCACCCCTCTTCTCCAGATGTGGGAGGATGATGTTTAGAGCTGTGGCTATTCAGTCATCTGTCGATCGGTTGTGTCGCTAGGGGTCCAGTCCGGGTAGCAGCAAGCTGCAGGTGTGCTCTCTGACCAGTCTCTCAAAACATTTGCTCATTATTGAGGTGAGTGCAACAGGACGCCAATGGTTCAGACATGTTACCTTGATCTTTTTAGGTGCAGGAAAATTGGTGGATGTTTTGAAGCAGGAGGGTGCTCTACACTGGAGATGAATTTGCTTGGGATTAGGATATTTCTGTATGACTATCAGAATTGGGGGGGTGGGGTGTGTGTGAGTGTGTGCATGTGTGCGCACGCAATTATGTAAAATTAAATAAGTAGTGCAAACAGAGAGAAGAAGTAGTGAGGTAATGTTCATGGGTTCAATGTCCATTCAGAGGTCGGATGGCAGAAGGGAAGAAGCTATTCCTGAATCCCTGAATGTGTACCTCCAGGCTCCTGTACCTCCTTCCTGATGGGTGATGGGGGTCCTTAATGATCGATGCTGCTTTTTTAAGGTATTGCTCCTTGAAGATGTCCTGAATGCCGGGGATGCTAATGCCCATGATGGAGCTGACAATATTTATAACTTTCAGCAGCTTATTTCAGTCCTGTGCAGTGCTGCCCCTCTCCCCATATCCCCATATCATACGGTGATGCAGCCTGTTAAAATGCTCTCCACCATGCGTCTGTTGAATTTTTCCAGTGTTTTTGGTGACATACCAAATCACCTCAAACTTCTAATAAAATATTCCACTGTCATGCCTTCTTTGTAACTGCATCAATATATTGGGCCCAGGATAAATCTTCAGAGATGTTGATACCCTGGAACTTGAAAGTGTTCATCCTTTCCATTTCTGTGTATGACTATAGCATATAGTCACATATAGAGTGATTATATGACACTCTAATTATCTCCATCTGTTGTGAGACAATTTATCCTTCTTCTTATAAAGGAATCAAGTTTCTCTTAAGTTTTTAGACATACTGAAACTGTTAGTTCTCTTTCAAAGCATCATTTTGCTTCTGTTTATATCCCTGCATGCCTGTGGCTTTCAAAGCAGGTCAATAAGGCACCCAATCCAAGCCGTTGCGTTCTGTTCCAGACATGTTTATGAATACAAGGCATCACTAGTCAATGTCCTAGACAAGAAAAAACAGTGCATGCATTGTAACACTCTGCTGCAAAACATGCAGCTCAAGTTCCCTCCAGAAACAAATGGAATAATTCCAGGTAAATTAGAGAACCTCAGGTTTCCTGTGGGACTGTAGAACGGCATTACATTACAACAGCATGAAAGCATTCTTTCAAATCCCTCAAGAACAGCATTAAACATTTACAAGTATTCTTCACGCTTCGACAGCATCTGGTCATAAGTACATTTCACAGACATTTACCGTCTGAATCTTCTACCGCGAGCAGATACCTCAATACTTCACCTCGGATAAATATTTTCATTCCAAGTCCTGATTTGACCCAAGTACTTTTGCTCCTCCATTGCATCAATGACCTCTATACAAATAATCTTAGAGTTATAGAACTGTGAAGGGCCATTTGGCCCATCAAGAACATGATAGGTCTCTGTAGAACAATCTATTCAATTACTTTTTTCCATAGCCTGACAAATACTGTGCATTTCCCTATGGACGGCAGTGAATGTCCGAATCCACCTTACCTGCAGGAAGTGGCTTCCAGATCATTAGCACTCTCTGAATAAAATAATGTTTTGCTTAAATCTTTCCTGATTTGGATGGTCCTCTATCTTTATCAGGTCTCTGTTTTGATAGAGGGATAGGCCAAACTGTGCTGCATCCAGCCCACAGGCCAGGTGTACCTACATACTCCTACCTGGATTGGATGTAGAAGGGTGATTTAAGTTGATCTTTGAGCCCAGGTCATGTACAGAGGCCTTAGTAAATAGACATCAGGCAGTGGCATACTGAGGCCTCACTCTCAAAATCACCTGATTATTTTTGACTGGAGACAAGGCAAGGGACAGAGCACCGTGCCCACTGAAAGCCTATGAATGCTTCAGTAGTAATGCACATAATTTACATAGTAAATAGATGATAGTGCTTTCTTCCAGCTAACATTGAGCATGTTCTATTTGGGGTTTATCTTTGACTTTTGGAACTTGGCAAATGCGGTTGTCACTGTAAGGGCTGTATTTGCAGACATGATCCATTACATGCTTTAGGATGAACGATAGCATCCTCTTTTTGTGTCAATACATAGCAGATTCTCTACAGTTTTTCAATGTCTCTGATATTTAGAGACATAGTGTATGATGGTGCCAATAGTCAAGTCAGCCCTGTTTTACAAGGTCGCCATAGCCAAAGCCCCAGTCTTGGCTCTATTTTGTGTTAAGAGTACTCTACAGTTTCAATTATCATCTTCTGTTCACTCAAGCTGGCTGTATGTGACACTAATTTAAGCACAGACTGCATACCATTTTCTAACCATTAATCATGTACTCCTCTACATGGCTGGCATGAAAATTAATATTTGATACTAAACCGTTAATGGTCAAAATTAAGCTTGTGGCAGAATTTCTACTTTATTGCAAGGTTGTTTTACTGTTGTCTGGCTCCTCTAATGCACAGCCCTAAGACACTGTGTAGTGAAATTGAGCCTGTGAGAGACAAATTGTTTTTGGCAGTTAACAAATGTGTAATTTCTAGAAGTCTTTCAGTACTCAAAGGGCTTAATCTGCAGTTTTTGATTTCAGTGGTGTGCACCAGTGTACAGTGATTCTTCATCTTAGTAGCTGTGATCCAAGCAGGAGAACCTGCCTAAGAATCCACTTAGGTAACAGCACCAGAGGCATTCAACCAAAGTTCCCTCTAATTTATTTTTTATAGCTATGCTGACCAACCATAGCTCTGTGCAGGAAGTTCTTACGCGGCCTGAAAACTGTGTGGCACTTTAATAAAACATAATATAGAAGCAAATTCCAGCTGTGCGGTAACAAAGACTATGTGCGTGGGAGTATTTCAGTTACCGCGTGGCCACGCACCCACGCAACTTTGAGGGAACCGTGCACTCAACCACTGCCCATTCTCAATTGTGGGCTAAGGAATCTCAGTTCAGTATGTTTTGATTTTAAAATTACATAGGTTTTCCTCACAGGCTAAATAAACTGATATAAAAACAAAGTCAGATTCCTTAATGAGGTATCAGCAGTCTTGTCCAGACCACTTAATTGCATACTTGGCAATAAATAAACCAAATGAAAATTGATGAGTGAAGCAGAGAAGTTGAAATGTTAATTAAATTTTCTATCAACTGCATCAGCAGCTAAAATGACCTTCTTTTAGAGTGTTAGAGTAACATTTCTGTTGGCAGAATAATTCTTGTCTGCTGCTTGACAAATGACTGTAGTTCCTGGAGACTGTTCTGCAGAGATAACGATAAAAAAGGAGGCAAATCAGTTCTGGAAAATCAGAAAATGCTAGAAATTCTCTACAGGTCAGGCCTCAGCGATGTCGATGATGCTTCAAGCCATTGGCCCGCCATCAGAGCATCGATGTCCCCTATAATCATGTGGTGGCTTTCTCTAGATTGTTCTGCAAGAGATCTGTCACCTATAGGGATTAAATTCCTCTGACCTTTGAGTATTAGAAGCCCGTGTTGAGAATTAGATTTTCTATTGATTTCTGCCCAACCTCCAAGCCTACACAAGCAATGTAATTTCCACAGATTCACCATGACACACAACGTGTGAGTACCTGTGGAGTACAGCATTGTTGACAGATTCCCAACTAGTCCCATCACAATTAATTGGAATAAAAATCATCCCCAACACTTACAAATTGTTCTTACACAGTACGTGGACTATAGAAAAGTATCCAAGGCACTTTACTACAGCTTTATCATACATAAGTTCTCACCAATCATTAAAAGAGCTGACTCGATCAGAGAAGCGGATTTGAAGTAGGCTCTTGTAAAAAGGAAGTGCAAGAGATTTAGGAAGGTGGTTCTAGATCAGTTTGCCAGATTCCACACAGTAATCAAGAAATGGGCATTTTGATTTAACTGTCTTCAAGTATGCTTTATTACAATGTGGCAGAGCTCTGTGGAGAATCTCCTAAAGTGAGAACTCAGTTAACAGCAGAGACATTTGTTTATCCTAGCAAGTACCCCATGCTTGAAAGAGGGATTAAAGTCAAGGGTATATCTACTGCGTCCACTCATCACATTTCACATCCATTCCCAAGCTATCTCAAGACTTTCGCTATTAGCCCTCTTTTATAAAGGAGACACAATTAGCTTAACGTCTGGCTTCATTTTTTTTTCCAACCTGTTTCTGCAATATCTCAGGGAACATGAAACAGCTGTTGACTTCCAAATTAGTGCTTATTCTCTGAATTATAATAATGTTAGGAGAGCGGCTCCTTCCAGTGTTCAATCCTGGAACTATTCGGAGATATTAAACTGTCAAGCAGAGTTAGTTAAATTTTCCAGAACCGTACAAAACAAACAAGTGAGATGTGATGCAGCTGAGGAGAAGCCAAAGCATGTTTGAAACTTTTTATTACACGTATAATTCTTTCCTAATATTAGATCGCTCATTCTAACAAATCTGAGACCTTTGAATGAGATCTTTCAGCATTCGTAACCTGGGAGAACCCCACAAGGAGGGAGACAGGATATGTGGATAATTGTGTAATTTTAAAATATGTTTTCCATTTCCCAACTATTAATAAGAATAGTTATATTATCTTCTGCCCTTAGATCCAAAAAGTTCAGGGAAATATAGCTGACATACGGAGGCAGACATATAGTTCCATAGGGGGTGCCAGGGTAGCCTAGTGCACCCTGGGTAGCATGATGTTCTTACAACTCAAGACATCAGAGTTCAGAGTTCAATTCTGGTGCCATCCGTAAGGTGCTTGTATCTTCTCCCCGTGACCATGCAGGTTTCCGCTGGGTGCTCTGGTTTTCTCTCACAGTCCAAAGAGGGAGAGGTTAGTAGGTTAATTGGTCATTGGAAGTTGTTCTGTGATTAGGCTACGGTTAAGTAGGTGAGTTGCTGGGCAGCAAGGCTCATTGGGCTGGAAGGAACTGTTCTGTGCATTATCTCTAAAATTAAAAAATATGAAATAAAATATAGACTCCAGTATTTAGACAATACAATTTTGAGATTATTAATTAGGGTATTACTAGTGATAATATTCTCTGCCTATTGCTTAATTATAATTATTTCTAATAGATAAACAATCATGTTATAGTTTGTATACAAATATTGTTAATAGTTGTAAATGAAAATTGTTGTTATTTAACATTGAGTAAAATTAGTACCTTAACTCATTATGGTAATATAAATTTAATGTAAATGTGCTAGCCATCAAAATGAAAAATGAAAAAGGCAGTTCAAGAAATTTGTTTGCGTTAATTTTTCACTTTTCTTTGTTTTAAGATGTTATGGTAGGTTTTCACAAATAAAATGAAGTGAGGCATTTTATGTTTAAGAAAAGCCATAACACATATTTTTGAACTCCAAAACCTGAACAAAAGCACGCTAAAATCTCTTTACGTAGTTACATCATCACATCAGACCTGCCTCTTAAAGTGAACCCCAGCTCAATGTCAGTGGCTGCGAATAACGTACATTTCCACCCATTACATTACCCTGCGCAGGCCCCCCACCCTCTGAATTCACTAAAGCTGGCATTGTGAGCTCGGACGAGCCGCCCGGCTCAGCTCGGGTCCTGCGTTCCATGGGTGGAGGAACAGCAGATGCCTCTGGCCTATCTATAGGTGCCTCTGACACGCTCATAGTCCTGTTGTGACACCAGGGGCATGGTAGCAGAATCCTCCAAACCTTGGTGGGCCAGTTTAAGGCACTCTACCAAAATGCATTCAGGTTTCCCCCTCTTATCCATGAGGAATGTCTTTTCTCTCCATTCCAAAATGTGGAATGGGTCATCATAACTGGGCCTAAGGGGACGGTAGTGTGCATCTCGGCAGATGAAAACAAGTGAGGAGGAATATAGGTCGACAGGAACGCCATGATGGGAGGTAGGAATAGGTGCAAAGGAATTGAGTTTACTGAGGAAGGTGGAACGCTGTTGAGAGGCTGACCAGGCGGTCATGGTATCAGGAATGACAGATGACTGCAGGTCCTCTAGTGAAGCTGTTGAGAGTCCCAGCAGGATGCATGAGAGATGATCATGCCAACACTCATCCATCAATTTGCAGGCACTATAAGGTGAAGACAACTAGTTGAGACATCCCACAGGAGAGAACCCCCAGCTTCCCTGAACTTAATGTCAGGCGACCGTAGGCCTGGGACTACAATTGGTGAACCTAGACCTCTGGGTCAGTAACTTACTCAGCAGCCATGCCAGCATAGTCAACCCCTATGTGTATGGCCTCAACGGCTGGCCGCGAGAGGCAATCAGCCACAGCATCATCTCCCCCCTTGATATGTCGCATATCAGTTGTGAACTCTGATATGTATTGCAGGTCAGGTGACATTGCTGCCAGGCAGACCAAGGGTCTGGTAACTTAGCCATTGTGTGCATGAAGGGTTTGTGGTCAACAAGCACTGTGAAAAGGTGACCCTCTTAAAGAAAGCCAGATGGAGACCGAGAAGCTCATGATCAAACGTGCGCTTCTTCATTTTGGGAGGACAAAGCTGCCAGCGGAGAAGTCAAGCAGCCGCCACACACCTCCAACCAACTGTTCATGCACAGCACGCTCAGCATAGTCTGAAATGTCAGTGGTAATGTCTATGAGGGCAGGTGCGCCACTAGGATCATTTTGGAATGTCTCATTTGGTATCTTCAAATGCCCTGGTCATTTCCACTGACCTGCCCAGCACAGGACTAGTGTTACTGCCTTTAAGCACACTATATAATGGGGGGCATATGCTCAGCAGCTCACAGAATGAAGCAGTGATAAAAATTCACCATGCCTAAAAACTCCTGTGCTTTTTTAGTACTGTAGGGTGGTGAGAAATCCATAATAGTGGCTATTTTTGATGGGAGAGGTTTCGCACCTTTTTGCAGAGATGTGATGACCGAGGAAGTCAATGGTTGATAACCCAGACTGGCGTTTAGCAGGGTTAATAATCAACCCATGTTGGCTTAAGCGCTCGAAGAGTGTGCGGAAATGAGATAAGTGTTCAGATTTGGATGTCATCCAGGTAACCAAAATAAAATCTGAGTCTTTTAATACAGAGTCCATCAGCCATTGGAAAGTCTGTGCTGCATTTTTCAGTGCAAACGGCATGCTTGGAAACTCAAAGGGGCCAAACAAGGTTATCACAGCCTTTTTCGGAATGTCCTGTGAGTACACAGGCACCTGATGGTAGCCCCTCACTAGAATGTCTTCGGGAAAAAATTAACTTTCCGGATAAATGTGCCGAGAAGTCTTGGATGTACGGGGCCGGGTAATGATCGTGGGTGGTGGCCTCGTTAAGGCGTTGGTAATCACCACATGGGTGGCAACCCCCATCGGCCTTAGGGCCCACATGGAGGGGTGAAGCCCAGGGGCTATTTGGCCGGCATTCAATGCCAAGTCTTTCCATGTTGGCAAACCCAGACTTTGTGGTTGCCAGCTTTTCTCGAGCATGGACTGGCGGGCCAGTCGTGGGAATGTGGTGCTCAGCCCCACGTTTTGTGACTGTAGTGGAGAATGTGGGCTTGCTGAGGTCTGAGAATTCACCCAACAGTCAAGTAAACTCACACGAGGTGGTGCATGTGCTTGACTGAGCTGTTACGGGGAACTTACTAGGGGAGCAGGGTAATGTTCCAAATTTCTTGACACCTACAAGCTGGCAGTTCTTAAGATCAGCTAAAAGGCCTTGAGCACCCAGGAAATCTGCACCAAGCAGAGGTCTGGCCACTTTAGCCAGGAGGAAGTCCCAGGTGTAATGTTGCCCACTGAGGCAGAGTATCACCCGTCGTGTCCCCTTGGCAGCCTCCAGCTGAGTTTCGTTACTCTGCGCCTTCTCATCAATACGCAATGCTGGCAGCACGCTCACTTGTCTCACAGGAAGCATCGACTTGAAAGGGTGTCCATAATTAACAGTAGATGACTCTGGCAACTAGAACCCACAGTGCTCACAGGGCTCTGGTGTCCTCTGACAAAGCTGCAGGGTGCTCAGCACTTCCTAGTGCTCGTACCAAAGGGAGCATGGTGTAACCACAGGCCCGGCATCATCGGCTTTGCAGCTGCAGGAATCCTAAACTGGGAGCCTTGCTGACCAGGCCTATTGAAATAGAAAAAGGAGGAGGAATGATGCATCGCTGCCCGGCTGAGTGTAGACTATCAACAAGTTTAGCAAGTTCCCTGTAGTCCTTCATGGGTGCAATAGCGAGGGCTATATAAACTGGATCAGGCATTTGCTCTCTATATTTAAAGAGTTCTTTAAAAATAAAAAAGGATGGTGCTTTCCCAGGAGAGACATCATATGCTCCATTAGCGACAATGGCTTAGCATCGCCAAGGCAAGGTGAGCAATTATTTGATGCTCTCAGACTCTGACCACCCAAAAGTTTTTAAAAGCTGAGTTTTCAGTGATGGATATTTATTGTCTTCAGGCAGGTGTTTGAATAGACTCACCACTGTCGCAGCTGTGGAGTTGCTGAGTGACACTACCACATAGAAATATTTGGTGTTGTCGGCGGATGTTTCTTGAAGTGCCAGTTGGGCCTCGGCTTCTACAAACCACGCAATGACACTTTGCTCCCAAACCTCTGGCAGTTTCAAAGCGACCGTGTTGGCCGACATGCTCAATAACTCTGGAATCGCCCCAGAGCATTGGGGTCACCAATGTAGTGTGGCGAGCACGTGGTCAATAATGACAGACGAGGAAGCTCGTTAACTCAACAACCACTTTATTGTGTTAAGCAGAAAACAGACCAGGCACCATAACCAGAGAGTGAACCCAACCAGTCTTGTACAGATGGGGGGGAGGAGACCATCACACACCACGGTTTCAGTTAGGATGACCCACAGATACACAAGTAAACATCTGTATAACCCAAGCTAAAATGTAACAATAAATGAACTGGAATAATCTTACAAAAGCACTTTGACACAAGGACAATAAACAGTGCTAGTCATTAGAAATGCAGGGGCAGGCAGTCAACATGCCCCCCCCCCATCATCAAACTACCCCCACCAAGGGGTCAGCCATCCTCTGCAACCCTAGAGTCAATAGCGAAGTCCAACTGTCCCGGTTGGCGTCGACACTGCTGCCTATTTGTGTGAGACAAGAGCAGGGCACCCGGAGTGTCACATCCTTCCTCCAGTTTCGCTGGGTAAGTTGTGGCTAAGGGCTGACACGGTGCCAGCCAGCCGCAGTGTAGCACGACTGCCTTCCACCGCTCAGGCAACCATACCTGATATACCACGTTGGAGATGTGGTCGAGCACCTCTCCCGGCTCCTTCCAGGGGCTTCCAGGCCTAGGAGATAATACCCTCTTCTGAGAGGGGCAGTAGACCCATACTGGGGCCATTGGCACCCTAGACTGGCAGGTCAGCCCCTTCTAGGACATGCAAGAGTTGCAGCACTGCACGAACAGCTCCACGTCCTGCCTGTACCCAGGCCAATAGAAGTGTGCACACAACCTGCTCAACGTCTTTGCAACTCCGAAATGCCTGGCCCTCACCAGCCTGTGCACCGACCGCAGCTTCATAGTGCAGAGGACCACCAACTGAAAGAGATGTCTGTCACCGCTGGAACAGCAACCCGTCGCACACCTCCAGCATTCCCCACTGCGAGTATAGGGCTTTGGTCTCCAGGTCCAGAGCGGAGACCCCTGCCCACTCCGGCCGTCATCCCACACTCAGCCGTCCCCTCACCCGGGCCAGAACAGGATTGTTCGCCTTCTTGCCACACAGGTGCTAGTCCACGGTGGGGAGGTCGATGTGGGCTGTCACCTGAAGGGCCGTCACCGTCACTTGCTCCTGGTTCAGCTGCGTTGTGCGCTGCACTGCCGTGGGCTACTGTGTAACTGGTAGTGGTTGCAGCTCCCACTGGGACCACTTCCCAGAGCTGCCCTGCCGGACAGCCACGGCTTCAGCACCGAGGTAGAGTGGTGCCCCCAACATGGGCCCCCCAGTGGGACAGCAGGTCCAGGCCAATGATGTCGGTGAGCCTCACCTCTTACTCCACTGTGTTTTTCCCCAAGAGTGGTAGAGGTAATGAAAGGGTCATCGGTCTTATCTTTGCACGAATGGAGGTGTAAACTGGAGATGTCAGGGTAGAGATGTTAGGACTGCGTTGTAAGTAGCTGACGGGCAGTACCTCTACAACTCTTAACGACCCTCGTATGATTGCTAAACCTTTAAACAACTCACAGAGTTCATAAGCCGGAGAGCTACCCACCATAGGTCAAAATTGAAGAAGCCTCTCAGATGAGTGGCAAAATGTCTTCTACACAAAACACCAAGTCGAGTTACCTTGATTTACTACTGCTTGATATAACTGGCTTGCTTGTTTCTGCTCAGGCACCACTCCATCACTTCTTTACATGTCATAGAGTCATATAACGCAGAAACGGCCATTTGACCCAATAACTCCATGCCGACCTGGTCTTCTGCCAAGTCCCTGTGGTGAACTACATATCCCTGTCTGGACACGCCCCCCCTGCTGACTGCTCCTGTGGCTCCTCCCACAGACCCCGGTATAAAGGCGATTGGAGGCACTGCTCCTCCCTCAGTCTCCAGGATGTTGTGTGGTGGGCTCTTGCTGCTGATAGTGCTCTCTCTTCCAGCTAATAAAAGCCTATCTCTCGCCTCACGTCTCCGAGAGTTATTGATGGTGCATCAATCCCATTTACTTGCACCCTGATCATAATGCTCCAAACTATCCAAACTTTTCTAAAATGTCACATTTGAACCCATATCTACCAGTTCCACTGGCAAATCCATTCCTCATTCACACCACCCTCTGAATGAACAGAGATATTTAACTTCCATTTTGCCACCATATTAGATCAGAATTGTCTGTGTTGAACACACATTGAACATTTGCTGCACTTTCGTTTCCAAAATCAAATGAGGAGTTGAGTACAACCAGCAGGATAAAATGGTGCTTACATTTAGAAAGGATTCATAAAGATTACTTCTTCCTCTTTGCATTGAAGTTTCTGTAAGTTAATCAGTTATTTCAGTACACTGTGCTGTATCGTTCCTTCAGAAGAGAGATTAAACCAACATCTCTCTGCTATCTCAGGAGAATCTAATAAATTCCTTGGCACTCCATCAAAGAAAAGCAAGGGAGTTCTTCCAATGTCCTTGCTAATCTTATTCCTCGATAGCACTAATAAAAATGATCTTGTTCTTATCATATTACTGTTTGTGGAAGCTTGTTGTGCACAAATTGATTGTCTTGTTTCCTTCCTTACTACCTTGGGATGTCTGGGGTTATGAAGGGCACGCTAACATGAAGTCTCTTCTACCTCGCTGCTTCAGCAGAAACCGTAACGTCTTCCTGAAAGGAGAATTAAGTATTGGATAAGGGGATCCTGCTTTTCGCACTCAAACATTCAGACATGTTATGAGCTAGCTAAGATCTGTAAGAAAGCAGACGAGCCACCATTCCAGAACAAAATGTGAGTCTGGGCAGAGTAAAAGAAAATCAGGGAATGAAGTATGTCAGAAGGAAATTAAAATAAAGGCACTTTGACAAGGTGATGTTGTCAGCACACAACAAACAGTCCTGCTGCATTATTTCCCCTGTTAGCTTGGAGAGATGAACTGGTATAATTTCTGTATTACATGCTTTCATTTGCAATTTACATGCAAAAGCAAAATTTTTAATACTAATTTCCGTTTAATATTTTGAATTTCTAATTCAAGATATAAATATTATTTGTACAAAAAAAAAAGATGAAGATAGCTGGCAACTGGAATCCAGGTCAATGCTATTTAGGTCAATGGAACCCGATACTCAAAGCTATATATAGATTCCAATTAGTTAATGGGTTAAAAATGGGTCAGGTAAGATTCCCAGCAGAATCCCGAAAATCATCAAACTTATGAAATCACTTCTGCAATCAGCTGTCTTGAGTCTACACTTATTTAAAGGTATTTAATTTAAAGTATCTTGTATTCTATTATTTTTGACAGTACATTCCTATTTTGGTGAATTTAATTCATTCCTTAAGCACACAAAATGACTTTTAATTACTGGGAGTACAAACATCACAACTCTGCAGCATTTTGTTCTCAGAATTGCAAGAAATGATATCTTTGTGAGAACAAGCAGAAGTGAAGGAGTTGTCTATATTCTAACATAAGTAATTAATTAATCTTACTATCCCCTTACATTGGTAGATGAATAATTCTGACTAATCACGAGGGAGTGTTATTATAGAGATGAATCAACAAACAAAAATGGAATGTTCTCAGCATTTAGAAGGAAATAGCCTCTATGCAAATTATGGTTTATTTGTAATATAATTATTACATTTACAAATGACAAATGATCTTAAATGAAAGAAAAATAATTATAATGCTCTTTATTCACATATCCAGCTGCTTCAACATTAAAGCAGAAGGGGGTAAGATTGATTAAGTTCTACTATTTTGAAATGCAACCAACTGATCAAACTTGGGGTGCAGAGGCTGGGCTGAAACTGGGTCCTGGGCCCACTCCAGTGCACAGATTTGTGTGAGCATCCGGATGCAGCCTGAAATCTAAGACAGACTTTCCATTCTCCTGATGATAGCCACAAGAGCACCCACCAGGAAAAGTGAGATTACTGAGTGAGCCACTTTCTGACAGCCAGCTTGCAGACAAAGCTGGCCTCTCACTGTGCTACCGGGAGCTGGAAACTCCCAAACTTAATGACAGTGACAGACCCATGACGTTCAGCTTCACCAAGACACTTCAGTGCATCTGCACGACTAAGTAGTGAAAAGCAACAAACAGGATGCTGGGGGTGCACAGTGGGTGGGACGACATCTGTGGAGAGAAATGAGCGGTCAACATTGCAGACTGAGGCCGTTCATGCAGGTTCCAGCAACCGCAGTCAATCTTGTCTCCGTAAGTGATGAGGTGTCTCAGGCTGAGTGTCTCTGCTTCAGTATTTGATGAAAGAATTGGAAGGAATGTGAAGGACTGAATTTGGTTAACGTTGGCAATATAATTGTTTTCCCAAAATACCAGACAATAAAACTGAACTATCTGGGGCAAACAAATTAATAAAGAGAGGAGCTTTATCAATATTTTTTTAAATTATCACAACTATTAAACATATTCATACTTATTGTGGGTATACAATGCTGGCACTGTAAGTGTGGCAAAACTTGAGGGCTGCCCCCTGTACATCCCTGGAAGTATTGGCTGTTAACACAAATGACAGATTTCACATGAGGTAAATAAACCTAAATTGAAATCTGAAATCTACTCTTCCTTCTTCCCAGGTAGCTGGCATGGAAACCCCGGTGACATTTCTCAGCCACCTTCTTTCTTGGGATTAAAGTGACTGTGGCAATCCGACCAATAAAGGTACAGGGCTGAGACAATTGGTCAAGTGTTTCCAGAGGATTCGAAAGAATTCAACGCACATTTATTATCAGAGCTCGCAGGTTGCTTACAGACAGACAGACATACTTTATTGATCCCGAGTATGTCTGTCTGTCTGTAAGCAACCTGCGAGCTCTGATAATAAATTACAGGCAACCTAAAAGCAAGAAGCTCAAAGTAACACAATTTAAAAAAAAGAGCAATACCCAAACAAAACATCCACCGCCTATGAAATGAAGGATGTGACATCATCACTGGGATCTCCCCCACTCAGCATTGAGTGTTGAGAGCTGTCAGCCTACTAAGGACTGACAGGTTTGTCAAAGAGTGCTGGGCAGGTACGTTCCTGGGGGACTGACAGGACGGTATTTGGGTACCAGGGCTGCAGAGCAGCTGTTCCTGTTGACTCTGCAAGATTTGGTTCAATTGTTGTTTTGGGGATTGTTTGCCATAGAATGAAGAATCACATGTTTACCTTATATTTATGTGACAGTGTGTGAAAGGATGCGATAGCATTGAAGCAAGTATATTGGATTGCCCGGACTGGAGGACTTTAGACCGATCATTCGAATCAAGTATGATGTTCTCCTAAGAGGCTGTCTTCTGGGGGGTCTTCAGGTCGCTGTAGAGGTTGGTCTGAATCCACATAACCCTGCTCCCCTTCGCCACGTGCTGATCAGCACAGAATTTAATCTGCGATATTAGAAAAGATTCTCTTAATGGAGAAAGGCTGTGCATGACTTTATTTAATGTGGCAAGGCTGATGCATGGGCAGCCACCTTAAGGTCCTTGACAGATCGGTGTCAGTGTCCACTATCATGGAATGCCAGATGACTGGGAACCATTCACTACTGCAACCTTCCTCCACCTTCACTGACACTGTGATGTGTCATAATCTTCTGCTAGCTCCAACTTGGGGGTCTTGGTTAGATCACACGTTGTCTGGAAACTCTCCCTTGACCTTATTGCCATGGAAGACCCTAACAGGAGCTAAGCTCCAGATGACTAAACTCCAGGACCTCAGGAACTTACAAGCCTCTCCAGTACGATAAGGTGATGATCTTTGGAGAAGAGTTAAAGGTAGGCTGGGCTGCTTTCCCTGGATGAGTTCCGATTATGCATTAGCTTTAACATGAGCTTTCTCAAACCTTTCAGAGAAGAGTAGGACTGCTTTGGCACAGTAACTTGGTTGGGAGAAATATTTCAACCTACAGAGTGCTACATTGTACTTATAATGTGGTAATTATGGAGGAAGGTTTATGGTGAATTAATCAGGAAGGCTTCTGATGAATCCCATCGTTGACAGGCGTAAGCATCTTAAGTATTATTACGTTTGCACCCATCCAGGCAGATCGGAGCTATTTTTAAAATTCCTCCTATTCCTTGTGGAGGTTATGAGGGTTCAGGTACTTTGAAGAGAATCAAGCTCAGAACTGGGTTTATTACCATTGATGTATGGAATATAGAACACTACTGCACTGTACAGGCCCTTCAGCCCATGATGTTGTGATGGCTTTTTAACCTACACGAAGATCAATCTAAACTTTCCTTCCTACATAGTCCTCCATTTTTTTAAAATCATACGTGCACCTATCCAAGAGTTTGTTAAATTTCCCTAAAGTATCTGTCTCTACCACCATCCCTGGCAGGACATTCCATGCATCTACCACTTTCTGTGTAAAATACTTACCTCTGACATCCCCCCATAGTTTCCTCCAGTCACCTTAAATTATGCCCCCTTGTATTAGCCAATTCCACCCTGGAAAAAAGTCTCTGGCCATCCACTTGATCTAAGCCTATTATCATCTTGTGCAACTTTATCAAGTTGCTTCTTGTTCTCCCTTGGTCCAAAGAGAAAAGCCGTCGCTCACTCAACCTATCCTCATAAGACATGCTCTCTGATCTAGGCAGCATCCTGGTAGATCTCCACTGCACCCTCTCTAAAGGTTTTACATGTTCCTATAATTTTCCCAATATGTCATGAAATTTGTTGCTTTGCAGCAGCAGTAGTTCAATAGATAAAATATTATCGTAAGTTATAATAAAAATATATTAAAAATACTAAACATCTCTCAGGGCCTTGTGTTGATGTTGCTGGTCTTGTTGAATTTCACGCCAAGTCGGATGCTGATGTGTGGGAGCAGAGAGAGGGTGGTGCTGGGAGAGCCAAATGAAGGTCAAGACAGATGAGCGTTTTGTTCTTTAAGATGTAATAACATGACAGCTCAGTGGCTTATGTATCATTTGGCACTGGTCCATAACCCACTGTAGGCTGCAGGGCTGCTTCACTTCTAGGGGTGGAAGCTGAAGAATGAAATGGAACTTTTCCTGCCCTACACTGCTGAAAATTCTAAGGATCATTGACTTTGTGAATTCATATATTTTTATCTGGAATCATTGCCCATTGTGTGAAATTTGATTCCAGCAGTCATCAACTGATTTTCATCAGTGTCAAGAAAAGATAGATTTCTACATACAAGATACACTTAGAAGGGAGAGCAAGAAAACAGAGAGACATAAGTAACAAGGGGCTCCTTTAGGCAAAGCAGTTACCAGTGATCCAGGTTCATTTCTGATTGCACATACTCCTGAGACCAGTTTCCCTAGACACTCCAATTTCCTCCAATATCCCCGTCTCCTGCTACCCACCTACACCAGTGGTCATCAATAAATTGATAAATTACCATTTTCATAGGTAGGTAGCATGAGATACAAGGGTATTGTCAGGCATGTGAAAGAGTAAAGTTTACAGTACAATAGTGAATGGAATAGATCTGATGCATTGGTAAAAGAACTAGCATAGAATCAACAGACCAAGCATTGGGGGCAGCACGGTAGCGTAATGGTTAATATAATCACTTTCAAATGCCATTGATCATTGATTGGGGCTTGATTCCCACTACTCTCTGAAAGGAATTTGTACGTTCTTCTCATGACTACATGGGTTTCCTGCCACATTCCACATGTGTACAGTTATGGTGCGTTTAGTAAGTTGTGGTTAGTTATGGTGCCAGAATCATGGTAGCACTTGTGGACTGCTTCTAGCACAGTCCTCAGGCTCTGGTGATCATTGATGCAAAAATACAACTCAGTCCACGGTATGATTTGAAGTTCATATGAAAAATAAAGTTTATACTTAACCTCTCAACCACCAGGCTCTTGAACCAGAACTGATAATTTCACTCAACTTCAATCACCCCATCACCAAACCGTTCCCATAGCATATAGAATCACTTTCAAGAACTCTCTACCTCATGTTCTCAGTATTTATGGCTTATTTATTTGCTATTATTATCATTATTTCTTTTTTCTTTTTTTTGTTTTACAGAGTTTATTGATTCTTGCACATTCGTTGTTTGTCCATCTGATGTGTGTGGTCTTTCATTGATTCTATTGTCCCACTAGTTCAAATGGTTTAATTTAATATCATAGAATGTATACAGTACACAACCTGAAATTCTTACTCTACACAGACATCCAAGAAATGAAAAAAACCCGAAGACTAAATGACAGAAACATCAGACCCCTAAAGCCCTGTCCCCTTCCAACGCACAAGCAGCAGCATCGCCCCTCCCCTCCACCCCATCCTGCAACAACGAGAGTGGGTGACCAGCAGCTCGTTGTTCCAATTCTATAATCTTCCATATTGCTTCTCCAAGCCTCCCGACTCCAGGACCAACAGACTGTCGCTCACCATTAAAAGGAGACAGAGAAAGGATGGCTCGAGTACAGAGGCCTTCTTCCAGCAGCAGTCCACACCGCCTGCTGTCCTATATTTCAGTCTCCCATGATGCTTCAGTCGGCGAGATAGGCAAGGACCTGGTCATCCGCTGCCCCCGCCCCTGAAGGCGCACGTCCTGCAGACCGCTCCTGGAGATATCAAAATGCCAGGCAGCCCAGCCAGTCCAACAACACAATGCTCACCGAGAACCGTAGTTTCTTTTATTTACTGTGAATACCCACAAGGAGATCTATCTCAGGGTTGTATATGGTGACGTATATGTACTTTGATAATAAATTCACTTTGAACTTTGAAAACAAGGAAGAAGTGGTATATTGGGGAAACTTTAACTATATGATTCACATCACAGAATATCCACAATTTACACATTTATCCATGACTTGAACGGTGCACAATGAATAGACAGTGAAGAATAGCTATCAGTATATGAAATTCAGTATGCTCAAAATAGGAATGCTCTATGAGCACAAGTGTTTATTTATTAAAAATAGTATGCATAAATAAATAGACTCTATCCAGAAAGAAATCACTCAGTAAAATGACTCCTTCAATGAAGTTTGTTAGTCACTATGAATCACTTATAGAAGCTTTACAAATGATTAGTGCTTTGAAAGATAGTCACACAATATACAATCAAAGATTTAATGGTAAAGATTTAACTCATGAATTAAAATAAAATGTATAAATTGGTTCACTGTATTTTCCCTTCATCATTCTTTCAATGTTTTGTTTCCAAATCAAGGGGAATGCAAATATGTTTTGGTGAATGACGTCCTGTGAATGTGGTCCGGGAGCGACGTTTAAAAGGGGAAAGCTTCGCGGGAACTCACCTAAAACTGGAGCACCAATTCTGTCTTGAAGAGCAGGGAAGGTTTCGGCATAAAAGGGAGACGCTGCCTAGCGGAGCGGTCATCAAAGGAGTGGGCTGAGTCAGAGTGGTAGGGCTTTGGCTTACTCAGGCTTCGGCGAAAGCGGGCTTTGGCGAGTTAAGTGGGTAAATTGACTTTGTTTATCCCTTGCATTTTTTGAGGAACAGAGAGCATCTCTGTAGGGTTAGTACTTTGCTCTGGGTGTCAGATGTAAGAATCCTGAGAATCTTCCAGTCTCCCAGATTGCCACATCTGTGCCAGGTGCACCTAGTTGCAGCTCCTGAGAGACCGTGTTAGGGATCTGGAGCTGCGGCTTCATGACCTACAGCTTATTAGGGAAAGTGAGCAGGAGATAGAGAGGAGCTACAGGGAGTTAGTCACCCTGAGGTTGCAGGAGTTAGATAAGTGGCTGACTGTCAAGGAAGGGATGGAAAGAGCTCAGACAGTAGAGAGCACTCCTGTGGCCATCTCCCTCAGTAATCATTATCTCATTTTGGATGCTGTTGAGGGGGGGTGGTGATCTGACAGAGGACGACCACAGTGATCAGGTCTCTGGCACTGAGAAAGATGAGGAATGCTGTAGTTATAGGGCATTCCATAGTGAGGAACAGACAGGAGGTTCTGTCAGCCTGATAGAGATACCTCCCAGCTGCCAGGGTACACGATGTATCGGATCGGGTGTAGAGTATTCTGAAGGGAGAGAGTGAACAGCCTGGTCTTGGTACACGTTGGTACCAGTGACATAGGTAGAAAAAGGGCGGAGGTCCTGAAGAGAGAATTCAGGGAGTTTGGCAGGAAGCTGAAAAGCAGGACCTCTAGGGTAGTAATCTCAGGATTGCTGCCTGTGCCACGTGCTAACGACTGCAAGAGTAGCATGATCAGGCTTATTAATGTGCGGCTGAGAGACTGGTGTAGTGGGCAGGGCTTCAGATTCCTGGATCATTGGGGCCTTTTCTGGGGGTGGTATGAACTGTACAAAAAGGACGGGTTACACCTGAACCCAAAGGGGTCCGATATCCTAGCGAGCACATTTAATAGAGCTGTTAGGGAGGGTTTAAAATAATTTGGCAGGGGGATGGGAATTAGAGTGATAGGGCTGAGGAAGGGAAAACAGAAATAAATCAAAGATAGTGTGCAACAGAGATTATAGAAAGGACAGGCAGGAGATGAGGCATAATCACAGCCAGTGGGATGATTTACAGGGCAATAGAGGCATGGTACAGTTAAAACAGAATGCAATACTGGAATGAAAGTGTTTCAGTTGTGGCTCTCTGAAACTTGACTAAAGGATGGCTGCCATTGGGAGCTGAACATCCAAGGATAAATGGGTCATCGGAAAGAGAGGTTAGTAGGCAGAGGGGGTGCTGTGGCCCTGTATATAAGAAATAATATTAAATCATTGGAAAGAGATAACATAGGATTGGAAGGTATAGAGTTTCTATGGGTTGAGTTAAGAAATGGCAAGGGTAAAAGGACCCTAATGGCAGTTGTATACAGGCCTCCAAACAGCAGCTGGGATGTGGATTACAAATTACAGCAGGAGATAGAAAAGGCGTGTCAGAAGGGCAATGTCATGATAATCGTTGGGGATTTTAACATGAAAGTGGATTGGGAAAACTAGGCCAGTACTGGACCTCAAGAGAGAGAATTTATAGAATGTCTAAGGGATGGCTTTTTAGAACAGCTTGTTGTTGGGACCACTAGGGAATGGGTTGTGCTGGATTGGGTGTTGAGCAATGATCCGGAGGTGATAAGAGAGTTTAAGGATAAAGAACCCTTAGGGAACAGTGATCACAATATGATCGAGTTCACTTTGAGATTTGAGAAGGAGAAACTAAATTCCAATGTGTCGGTATTTCAGTGGAATAAAGGAAATTACAATGGCATGAGAGGGGAACTGGCCAAGGTTGACTGGAAAGGGACACTAGCCGGAAGGACAGCAGAGCAGCAATGGCTAGAGTTTCTGTGAAAAATGAGGGAAGTGCAAGATAGATATATTCCAAATAAGAAGAAATTTTCAAATGGAAGGATACACCGTAGATGACAAGTGAATTCAGAGCCAAAATAAAAGCAAAACAGGAGGCATACAAGAAAGCGAGAGCTAGTGGGAAGATAGAGGATTGGGAAGCTTTTAAAAACATACAGAAGGAAACTAAGAAGGTCATTACGAAGGAAAAGATGAATTATGAACGGAAGCTGGCAACTAATATCAAAGAAGATACTAAAAGCTTTTTTAAGTATATGAGGGTAAAAGGGAGTTGAGGGTAGATATAGGACCAATAGAAAATGACACTGCAGATATTGTAATGAGAGATGCAGAGATGGCAGAGGAACTGAATGCGTATTTTGCATCAATCTTCACGGTGGAAGAAATCTGCAGTATACTGGAATTCAAGAGTGTCAGGGAAGTGAAGTACATGCAGTGAAAATTACAACTGAGAAGGTGCTCAGGAAGCTTAATGGTCTGAGGGTGGATGAATCTCCTGGACCTGATGGAATGCACCCTCAGGTTCTGAAGGAAGTAGCTGGAGAGATTGTGGAGGCATTAATAATGATCTTTCAAGAATCGATAGATTTTGGCATTGTACCGGATGACTGGAAAATTGCAAATGTTACCCCACTATTTAAGAAGTGTGGGAAGCAGCAGAAGGAAACTATAGACCTGTTAGCCGGACATCAGTGGTTGAGAAGTTGTTGGAATCGATTGTTAGGGATGAGATTACGAAGTACCTGAGGCACATGACAAGATAGGCCAAAGCCAGCATGGTTTTCCTGAAAGGAAAATCCTGCCTGACTAACCTACAGCAATTCATTGAGGAAATTACAAGCAGGGTAGACAAAGGAGATGCAGTAGACGTGGTGTACTTGGATTTTCAGAAGGCCTTTGATAAGGTGCTGCACATGAGGCTGCTTAACAAGATAAGAGCCCATGGAATTACAGGGAAGTTACTAGCATAGGTGGAGCATTGGCTGATCAGCAGAAAACAGAGAGTGAGAATAAAGGGATCCTATTCTGGCTGGCTGCCGGTTACCATTGGAGTTCCACAAGGGTCAGTGTTGGGACCGCTGCGGTATTAATGGATTTGTGGCTAAATTTGCCAATGATACAAAGATAGGAGGAGGAGCAGATAGTGTTGAGGAAACAGAGAGCCTGCTGAGAGACTTGGATAGTTTGGGGGAATGGGCAAAGAGACAAATGAAATACAATGTTGGAAAGTGTATGGTCATGCACTTTGATGGGAGAAATAGACGGGCAGGCTATTATTTAGATGGAGAGAGAATTCAAAATGCAGAGATGCAAAGGGACTTGGGAGTCCTTGTGCAGGATACCCTAAGGCTAACCTCCAAGTTGAGTCGGTGGTGAAGAAGGCGAATGCAATGTTGGCATTCATTTCTAGAGGCGTAGAATATAACAGCAGGGATGTGATGCTATAAGGCACTCGTGAGAACACATGGAATATTGTGGGCAATTTTAGGTTCCTTATTTTAGAAAGGATATACTGACATTGGAGAGGGTTTGGAGAAGATTCACGAGAATGATTCCAGGAATGAAAGGTTTACTGTATGAGGGATGTCTAGCATCTCTTGGGCTGTATTCCCTGGAGTTCAGGAGAATGAGGAGGGGATCTCATAGAAACATTCTGAATGTTAGGAGGCCTGAACAGATGAGATATGGTAAAGTTATTTCCCATGGTACTGGAGTCTAGAACAAGAGGGCATGACTTCAGGATTGAAGGATGTTCATTGAGAACAGAGATGTGGAGAAACTACTTCAGTCAGAGGATGGTAAATCTCTGGCTGTGGAAGCCAAGTCATTGGGCGTATTTAAGACAGAGATAGATAGCTTCTTGAGCATCAAAGCCAGGGCATCAAAGGGTATCGGGAGAAGGCAGAGGAGTGGGGATGACTGGAGGAATTGGATCAGTCCATGACTGAATGGTGGAGCAGACTCAATGGGCCAAATGGCTTACTTCTGCTCCTATATTTTATGGTCTAGAAAATAGAAAATGCATATGCAATATACTGTATCTTTTCCTTATAAATAAGTGAAAGTTTGGTAAATATTGATTGTAATTTTGTAATAATTAAAGTAAGTAAAACTATGTAAATGTACTTCCTTGAGGTAGAGTTTCTGGTTACTGTTATATTGTTCAATCATTTCTGTATTGAATGTTTAAGTACTGTGCAAAAGTCTTAGGTGTGTGTGTATATATATATAAATCTAGGATGCCTAAAACTTTTGTACAGTACTGTATTTGTCAAAATGCAGTGGAGAGAGAGTCTGGCAGGAGCAAAGGATGTTGGGAATGGTGGGGGTGAAGTGCTGCAAGAGGCGTGTGGGACAGGTGGCAGAAGAGGAGTGTCAATGGCAAGTTTGGCACAGGTACAGACACACCCAGCCCTGAGACACAAGGCAAGGTCATTTGATTCCAAACAAATAGCTTATTGATAACTGTAGAATGTCTCTCTGGTGCTTCCTCTTCCCTCCCCCCACCCTTTCCTTTCCTCAACCATGATTCCCCTCTCCCTGCCCCCTTCCCACTCTCAGTCTACAACAGAGACCCCATATCAGAATCAGCTTTATCATCACTCACATCTGTCATAAAAATTTGTTGTTCTTTTTGCGGCAACAGTACAGTGCAATGCATAAATTACTACAGTACTGTGCAAAGGTTGTAGGCGCCCTAGCTATATATATGTACCCAAGTCTTTTGCACAGTATTGTATAAAGTGAATTTATCTTCAGTTCACAGGTGGAAAATCTTTCCGTTCCTTACCTCATGTTGCTGATCACGTAGAAATCTTTCTTTGGCTTTCCAGCACGGTTTTCTCACTGCAGGTCTTTCTCTAGGTTGTTACCTCCCAGCGGATGTCACATCCATCCCAGAGCCTGTTCATAAGCTTGAATTCCCTGAGCGTTCCTTGTCACAACTTATTATTCAATCTCATGAGCACCCGCTGGATCGTCGGGCTTGCTAAGAATTTACCTCATAGGATGACTTTCAAAAGCTATCTGATCCATGTCTGATGTGACCTGAATTAATGATAATGCCAAAGCCAGGAATACCAGTTATTAACAATACTTTCAGAATCATAGAATTTCACTGCACAATCACCTAAGGAAGAGAAACAGAAAACTCCTGCATGCTAGTACATCCATGGAGAGTAGAAATAACATTTCAGTCAATAATTTTCAGTTTAAGGTCACACAGTTTATCATTTCATAACAAGTAAATCTCTGTTGTGCCTGAATTCAGGATTTAGATGCCCCCATGGTGGGGAATCAGGAATTAGAAGACCACAAGTCCAAATCTTCCAGAGGTGCACTGGCAGATGCCAGTGGAATTAGTGTTTTGTTGGTGAAGGAAGAATGAGGTAAAGAGTAAAGAGTGAAAATTATTTTGGAATGCTGCCTCAAGTTCCTACGACATCTTTCCCCTCTCACCTTAAACCTATGCATTTTAGTTCTTGATTTCAAATCCTGGGAAAAAGACTGAGTGCACCTATACTCCGAGTTATTTTACACACCCCCTTCCACGGAGTGAAGAGACCTCATCACCTTTCAGTCTCCTTCACTCCCAAGAGACTCCTAGACTGTCCATCCTCTCCCTATAACTCAGACCCTCAACTCCTGGCAAAAATCATTGTAAAAGTTATTGAATAACACTAGATTTTTTTTTTAATTACTAGACTTGGTAACTGTAACCATGTCTATTCCATCTGAAAATCAGACATTTTAATTGGAGGATCATCTGAATCTCTCTCCTTACTCTTTGAGATATTAACTGGTGTTGTTGTATATGAAGGGCCTGAAGCATTGTTGAGGATCCCTACCACCCATCATATAATCTCCTGACCCACTACCTGCAGGTAAGAGGTACAGGAGTATCAGGCCTGGGACTGCATATCTGTATGTGAGGCTGTGAGATTAATGAATACCCGGTCACCACTGAGGTCTCATCACTCAGACAGCAAACTGTTTACTGCTTACCTGTACTGCACACTTCACATGCATTTTGAATTATATTTTATTAACTTATTTGAGTTAATATTTTGTTTTATGTGCTATGTGTGATATATGTATTAGGGTGCACAGGTGTCTGGAGCAACATTGTTACATTTGATTGTATATATGTACAATCAGATGACAATAAACTTGAACTTGGTCAGATCCATATCTGACTCCAGATCCCGTCAATTTAATGTCCTCATTTTATGAATGGATAATTAAATGCACACAGGATTAAGATCCTGTCAACAGCAGTAGAACAGGAAAGACCTGTTGAACTTTCTTTTAATTGAAGGATGAACTTTTTTTATTATGTGCAGTTTTGGTCAGCAAATTACAGGAAGGATGATAATAAGGTTGAAAGAGTACAGAGAAGGTTTACAAGGATGTTGCCGGGACTTAAGAAACTGAGTTACAGAAAGGTTGAATAGGTTAGGACTTTATTCCCTGGAGTGTAGAAGAATGAGGGGAGATTTGATAGAGGTATATAAAATTATGATGGGTATAAATACAGTGAATGCAAGCAGGCTTTTTCCACTGAGGCTAGAGGAGAAAAAAACAGAGGACATGAGTTAAAGGTGAAAGGGGAAAAGTTTAAAGGGAACATTTGGGGGGGCTCCTCCAGGGTGGGAGTGTGGAATGAGCTGCCAGATGAAGTAGTAAATGCGGGTTCACTTTTAACATTTAAAAAAAACTTGACAGGTACATGGATGAGAGGGGTTTGGAGGGATATGGTCCAGGTGCAGGTCAGTGGGACTGGGCAGCAAAATGGTTCAGCACAGCCAAGAAGGGCCAAAAGGCCTGTTTCTGTGCTGTAATGTTCTATGGTTCTATGGATGCAGTTTCAGAACTCTAACAGTGGTGGCAAAAAAGGAGGTGAAATGGAATGGACCAAGATGGGTGGCAGTGATGTGAAGGCAAGTAATGATTAAACAATCAAATTAAATAAATGATTAAGCAAAATTGAAATGCTGATGGAAGATTGAAACAATGAACACTTACACTAGTTCTCTAAGAATAAGAATACCCTTTCTGAAGGTATTGGAGACATTTGAACAGCTCCACAGAACACTGCACCTAAGAGTTCATTTACATTTGTACATTAAGAGTTCATTTATTAGTCAGGAGTTTCAGCAGTCTCTTTTGCCTTCCACTAATATTTTTTTATTGCCTCACAGTTAATGCCTGACCTGCTGGGTACTTTCTGATTTTATTTCAAGTTTCCCTCATCTGTATTTTTATTTGCAAGTTACTTATCACTGACATTCTTCCTTTCTTCATTCTTCAGGATTGCACACTGAGCTCCAGATTCACTTGCCATCAGAAAAGTCAGACATTTGGAAAGAACAGTTGGCACAGCTGAGGTAAGGAGCTCATAACATCAGGGCATTCAAGTTCAAAAGATTAAAGTAAATTTATTATCAAATACGTATATGTCACCATATAAAACCCTGAGATTCATTTGCTTCTGGGCATTCACAGTAAATAGAAGAAGCACAATAAAATCAATAAAAGATAGCAGCCAACAGGAAGAACAAACAGTTTGTTGTGCAAAAGACAACAAACTGTGCAAATATGAAAAGGAAAACAGCAATAACAATAAATATACAATAGATACCAAGAAGAAGAGATGAAGAGTCCTTGAAAGTGAATCCATAGATTATGGGAACAGTTCAGTGATGGGATGATTGAAGTTATCTCCTCTGGTTCAAGCACCTGATAGTTGAGGGGTATTAACTGTTCCTCAACATGTGGTGTGTGTCCTGAGGCTCCTATACCTTCTTCGAGAAGACAGAAGCAAGAAGACAGCATGGATCACAGAGTGAATGACCTGGACAGTGGGCATCCTTGATGATGGATGCTGCTTTCTTACACAGTGCTCCGTGTAGCTGTGCTCACGGGAGGGAGAGCATTACCCTTAATGGACTGGGCAGTATCCACTATTTTTTGTAGGCTTTTCCATTCAAGAGCATTAGTGATTCCATACCAGGCTGCGATGCAGCTAGTCAATATACTCTCCACCACACATCTGTAAAAGTTTGTTGAAGTTATATTAAACTTAAAGTTTTACATGACATGCTGTATTTTTGCAAACTTCTCAGGAAGTAAAGGTGCTGGCGTGCTTTCTTCGCAATGCACTTACATGCGAGACCCAGGGCAGACCCTCTGAACTTAGTTGTTTGAATCAGAGGTAATGCTAATGAATGTCAAATATGGTTGTTTAAACTTTTTCATATCAGAGACTGTCACTGCCTAACAGTTGTGTGACACAAATCTTAGTTTACAGGCCAAACTTACCTCATTGCAGGCATGGACAGATTGTGCAGTCATTATCACACACTGTTTGTTACACATTACTGCATGCTGCATGCAGATTTGAAGTTATCAAGCAAAAGAGGTAAAATTAATTATATCAGGACCATCAGAGTCCCTGCTTAAAATGCTCTGAAAATCAAACCATTGATCCAAAAGGCATAAAATGGCTTCACTTTGAGCAACACAGTTCACTTTCAACAAAGATTATATTGCCACTCCTTTAATTTTGTGTCATCACTGTGAGCATTGAAGTTGAAAAGGAAAATATTTAGTAACCAAAATGTAACCCAATAGTCCGCAAGGACCGAAGTAAATTCTTTCAAAGCAACTTGTTAAATAACTGAGGGTCCTTGAGAATTAAGTGGATCATTGGCTGTTAGGGGGCAAGGGAGGAAATAGTCTCTAATGGCTATCTGACTATCAATACTGTTCACTACCTTTATGCTATCATGTCAGGGGTAGATGAAATGAATATAGTGTAATCAATCTAGCATTACTATTGGGATACTGGAGCATTCAGTGCCAGGTAAATGGCATCTTTTGATGATCTAGACCGATGTAGGAAGCTCAGATAGGGAAGTCTGCAATTAGCACAAGGTTAGTGTTATCCTTGGTAGCTGGAAATAAAGATAGAGATGGGGACGATAAGAATTCATTCACCGTGTGGGGTGAAATCTGCTCAGAATATGCTGGAAACATTCAGCACACCTGACTGCAACTGTGAAAGAATAAAAAGGGCTAATATTTCGGCTCAAGATCTCCTAGATGTGATTCCCTCCACATTTAAAATCCAAAAGAAGACCTGGTGACTACTTCACAGAACTCTTCAATTCAGTCTACAGCAGTCATCCATACCTTGGTCCCTTTCACTTTAATTTCTCCCACTCCCTCAATGCCTTCCCCATCTTTGGCTTCTTACACTGTTTCACTCAAGCCCAACCTGAAGAATGGCACCTCATCTTCCTCTGGTCCTTCTTCCAAAGATGATCCCTGATGCACTGAGTCATTCCAGCATTGCCTGTTTTTGTTTCAAACTTTCAGCATCTGCAGCATTTGTGGAAGGGCAAACAAGGTGAGGGAATACAGAATAAATGTGAAATTGGGGCAAATGGAATGGGACACGGAAGTATCAACAACCTGAAGGAGATTAGAGTATATGCCCAATGATCCCCTAAAACGGCAGGATGGTTCAGTAAGGTGGCTAGAGAATCAGATTGATTTATAGAACAGAGGAGCATAGTAATCATACTAGAACTGTTATCAACCCTATTATTGTACTAGAACAGTAATGAAGGTGTTGCTTCTTTCTTTGTTGCAAATATCCATGATTTCAAGCTTTTAAAACAGAGGATTAACTAGGCGAGAGCTCTTCTATTGCAACTTTGACAGAATTTTACAGTCTTAAGGTCATAAAGTTGAATCTTGCTGATGGTTTGACATTAACCTGATGGAAACATTCACTCAGACAAGCAACATGAATGTCAGAAGCTATGTAGTACACAGCCTGCTCAACCATGAGGAAGGACATCAGCGGGTAGTGGTCGAGTGAATGGTTCTGAATGTGCACGATCATGCCAAAACAAATCAAACTACTGGTATGGCTTTCTGAGCTTACGTAGCATTCAACTTCCAATTACAATCAGTGGCTACTTTAATAGGTACACCTGCTTGTTAATGCAAATATTTAATCAACCAATCATGTGGCAGCAACTCAATGCATAAACGCATGCATACATGGCCAAGAGGTTTAGCTGTCCTTTAGACTAAACAGCAGAATGTGGAAGAAATGTGATGCAAGAAATGTGGAAGAAATTGACTGCGGAAAGATTGTTGGAGCCAGAGCGGGTGATTTGAGTTTCTCAGAATCTGCTCACTTCCTGGGATTTTCACACACACCAGTCTCTGGAGTTTAGAGATAATATTGTGAAAAAAACATCCAGTGAGCAGCACTTGTGTGGGCAAAAATGTGTCGTTAATGAAAGAGGACAGAGAAGAATGGCTAGACTGGTGCAAACTGATAGGAAAGTAACAGTAATTCAAATAACCATGAGATACAACAGAGGTGTGCAGCAGAGCATCTCGTAATGCACATCAAGTTGAATCTTGAAGTGGATGGGCTACAGCAGTAGAAGGCCATGAACATACACTCAGTGGCTAATTTATTAGGTACAGGAGATACCTAATAACGTGGCTATGGAGAGTATATCTTGTGAGTGTGTGATCTATTCTTAAACAGTGAGATTCTTTTCTGTATGGAGCTTTCTGTGTACATCAGTGAATCACTAGACGAGAATATATGACTATCGGACACAGCAGAGGTGTGGCTCAGGAAAGAAGCCAGCGATGGGAAATTGATATTCTGTGTGATGTTAATGCATTTTGTGAGCTAGATTTCCTGAAGATTTCTGCCACAGATGTCACAAATAATGGTTTATTATTTACCACCATTATGAATTTATCTCCCAGTTGGAATAAAGGTATGTGTGTAGGGGGGTGGGGGTGTGATATCTAACTGAAACCTATCAAATATTGAAAGGCCTAGAAAGAGAGGAGGGAGTATGTTTCCTGTAGTGGTGGTATCTAGGACCAGAGGGCACAACCTTGGAAAGGAAGAATGTCCCTTTTGACCAGAGATAAGGAGAAATTTCTTTAGCCTAAGGGTGATGAATCTGTGGAATTCTTTGCCACAAATAGCTGTGGATGCCATGTCACTCGGTATTTTAAAGCAGAGGTTCTTGATTAGAAAGGGTGTCAAAGGTTATGGGGCGAACACAGGAAGATGAGACTGAGGGGAATAATAAATCAGCCATGATGGAATGGTGGAGCAGATCAAATAGGCCGAATGGCCTAATTCCACTCGTATGTCTTATGGTCTTTATGTAATTTTAACCTCTACATTGAGATGCAGCTCAGAATAATAAATCAAAATCTTAATTTCCATTTCTAATTTCAAGGCATGTTTCCACACTCTTCCACCTTCATTGTTGAGCATTCAACTGACCCATGCTTGCTTATTAAGCATTGTAGGGAGAGAGAGACAGTTGAATCTGCCTTCTCCAACTCCACCTGTGCACACTCTCAGCTCCATAACAGAAAGAAAGAGAAATTGAAGATTTTATCCCATCATTTTACACATGGTGATTTATTTTAAATCATTCTTATTCTCCCTCTTCACTTATTTCTAATTGGAAATTTCTGACATACAGCTGAGTATCTCTGACTGGTTTGATATACCAATCATCGCAAAGAGTATTTTCCTGTTGATTCCTGCTGGGAGATAAATTCAGAATTGTGTTAAATTGGTTGTGACTTCTGCAGAAAACATCTTTAAGAAATCTTCCCATTGGAATGCATTTACCTCGCATGAAATGTCAATTTACCTTTACAGGGACATCGGAGTCCCATCCCTCATTGGACTGTCATTTGTGTGACACGACAGTGAATAGAGGGAGAGCTCCAGCTATCAATCCAAGGAGAACCTGGTGCCACTGTTTTATTGGTGATAAATATCACCAGGTACAAATACACATTTAAATGAACTAGCTTTTCTGAATAGCTGAACGTATACGCTTAGAGTTGAGCTAAGAATTCTGCATTGTGGTCACCTGTGAAATGAAGTGTATTTAGATTCAGTTATTTATCATATGTACGTTGAAAAATACAGTGAAAATGTGTTATTTGTGTTAATAACCAGCACACCCAATGATGTTCTTCGGGCAGTCCGCAGGTGTTGCCAGACATTTTGGTACCAACATAATATGCCCACAATGTTCAACACAACACACTGCACAGAAACTTCCCACCCTTCAACTCACCCACCTGCTCACGCACACAGGCCCCCATCCCAAGCAACTTCCTTGGCCCAGGACTCTCAAACTCACAGACCTTGGGCTTCTAACCTCTAGTCTCTGGCCTAATCTTGCAGACTCGACCTTCAGGCCTCTACTTCTGAACCCACCAGTTTTGTACTTTGATCTTTCTGGCTTTCTACTTCCAGGCTCTTTGAACTCTAGACTTGGATCTTCAGCTTTGCCTTTTGCATTGACCCCAGGACACACCAATCTGGGCCTCGCCAATCACTAGTCCGAACTTCAGGCATCAACCTCAGGGCTCGCCAATCACGAGTTTTACCTTCAGGCCTCAACCAATCCAACCTCAAGGATTGATTGACCTTTGACCACTGACCCTCAGCAGGTCAGGTATCACCTCAGATTCTGCTGAGTGGGGTGGTGACCCTCTTCCTACAACTTAACACTTCAGCACATTATGTATTGCATTCATAGAACTCTTTATCATATTCTTAGAAAATACCACATCAATTCTCACAAATTAATGACTCTTTGCAACAGCATTGCATTGTTAAAACATAACATAGACTTAGAGTTGCCCACTCAACTCACTAGATTTGTTTCTCCTTCAATTACATGAGGTCTGATCAACCTATAGGTCTCATAAATAACATGCAAGTGAACAGCCTTGGACTCTAATGTATCAATAGAAGGAGCCATACCCACCCCAGGATCTCCAAATATGACACAACACAATACATCTCCATAAGAACAACTTCTGTCAGAAAATTAGCACATGCATCACTGCAGCACTCAATCAGAATTTAACTAATTAACTGATTATCACTAACCAATTCAGATATATGAGCAGAATTAAGCCATTTGGTCCATCAAGTTTCATCTATGATAACATCTTGGCTGATTAATAATCCCTCTCAACCCTACTCTCCTGCCTTCTCCTCATAACCTTTGATGCCCTGACTAATCAAGAATCTATCAAACTCTACCTTAAATATGCCCAATGTCTTGGCCTCAACAGCCATCTGTTGCAATAAATTCCACAGATTCATTACCCTCTGGGAAAGGAAGCTCCTCCTCATCTCTGTTCTAAAGGGACATCCTTTCTGGGCTTCCATCCAGGTACAGGTATCAATTATGACTGATGCTTCAATGACAAACTCTGCCACCTTCACCAGGGATGCTGCCTGGGCATGTCTTGTCCAGTGATATTTATACCTCTGTAATCTATCCCTTCTGATTGGTTAGTCTTCATCCAATCAGGTTTCCACTCTTCCACCTTGCTTACAATCAAGTTCCAAGTAATAAGCAAGGTGGGAGAGCAGAAATCTGATTGGGTGAAGACTAAACAATCAGGAGGGACAGACTACAGAGGTATAAGTACCACCAGAGTACACATGTCCAGGCATTATCCCTGATAAAGATGGCAGGGTTTGTCATTGAGACATTGGTTATAATCAATACCTGCACCCGGCTGGAAGCTTGAGAAGAGTTTAGTTGTCATAGATGCCAGGAAGGCACTAGATCCTTTTTTGACATCCTTTTATTCTAAGGTTGTGCTCTCTGGACTTGGCCCCACTGATACAGAAACATCCTCTCTATGTTTACTCTATCTAGGCATTTTAATATTTGATAAGTTTCGTGAAGGCCTTTTGGCCTTTTATTTATTATCCATCCTAATTTTTTGTTGAAAGTGCATTGGGCTAGAAATTCTATGGTGTAGCACATGCTGAATAATAGAAACAAAATTTAAATGTGATCAGTACTTCAAAGGAAATTGCAACATTCCTTCTGCTATTTGGCATCACGCCCTCAGCAATAAAGGGCACATTTACCTTTCAAATACCATTAGGTCCCCAACAGGAGAGACAGACATTATTTGGAGGTAGAACACCTGCTTGAACATGTTAGGGAATCAATCCACCAAGCCACAGCAAGGCAAGATCAAAGTGAATCATGGCTGAAGGATTCAGAATTATTTTTAAAGAAACTCCTCCCCAGAGCAGGAGATCATGCTTTAAAATTTGTATTTCCACTTTAGTATTTGAAATAAGGTCTGCAGGCTTTGTAATAGAAAGTCTAGAATTCAATGCATCTCCTGCAAGTCGGAAAATCACTTTCCCATGAGCCCATACACTGATTCAGACAATCCCTCCAGGGCCAGGTTCAAGAGCATCCTTTAGACAGCCACTTTAGAATTTCTAAGCTATTGCCTTCTCTTTGCACCAGAAGGTCAAACCAGGTTTGACATTTTACCCCTCAATTTTATTCTATTTTTGTTACTGAGCATTTCAGTGTATTTTCCCCCTCTATTTTATTGCACAACTTCCCAATAACTCATTGACACCATTTTGAACTGATTTTGCCTGGTGGCACTAGGGTGAGTTTGAGCTGGACAACTACTTGACTACCCGTTCAACTTAGCTCTCTGTTGATTTCACTGGTGGGCAAAATGAGAGGACAGAGTTAAACACTCATGATGTGTGGCTTCAATTTAAGAGCAGTTGTTTTGTTCTCTTTACACTTAGTGTTATTGAGTTAGCTCATTGTAAAATGTCATGCATTATACTCCTGAAGGAGCACAAAAACCAAGCTTGATAATCCAGAGCAACACTGAGGGATGGTTGCATTATCAGGGGTACAGTTTTACAGATAAAATGTTGAACATTTTTTCTGTCATGTGAACATTAAAAAATCCCATGATATTATTACAAAAAAGAACAGCGTGATTAATCTTAGTGTTCTGGCCAATAACTCTGTCCAAAATGGCAACAAAAACGGATGATTTTATCACATTGTTGTTTGTGGGAGTTTATTGGACCCTTAGTGCTGCCACAATTTACAATCTATATAGTGACTACACTTCATAAAAATAATGAATAGTTCGTAAAGCAATTTCATATGCCCTGCCAGAAAATGTGAAAGGCCCTATAAAATTCATATGTTTCAATTTTTAGGACTCAAGATTCAAAGATTCAAAGCACATTTATTATCAAACAATATATAAATTATACACCTTGAAATTTGTCTGTTTACAGACAGCCACAAAGCAAGGAACTCGAATAACACAATTTAAATAAAGACTAAAAACACTGGACAACAAAGATTTTGCTTCCTGAATATCTTTAGGTGTATCTTACGAATTTTGGGCTGCTGATCATGAAAATCACCATGAAATTTCCCTATCATGTACCATTTTTTGAAATCACTTATGAGTATTATTTCAATTCATAATTCAAGTCAATTAAAATGTTGCCTACAATGTAAGCTAGAAAGTTTCCTATATTGTCCAGGCTTGCTTGGGCATGCTTAGGTGGCATGGCTACTGCATGGCAGGACACATTTTAATAATAATTATTGGATTCAGGACAGTAAGGATAGAATTTAGTATCACCAGGCACAACATTTTCTATGAAGGATTTTGATATTTGAGACAGATTCTTCGGAGAATAACTGATGCCAAGATTAAGGAAAGCATTTTTGTTGGTCCACAAATCAAACAGGTCATCAATGACAGGCAATTTGAAGAATTTCTAGTTAGACCGGAGAAAATCACATGGAAGACATACAAGGAAGTTGTTGAAATTTTTCTCGGCAACTACAGAGCACCAAACTACATGCAGCTGGTTGAAAGCATGCTTCAAGCATATAAAACCATGAAATGCAACATGTCACTAAAGATTCATTTTCTGCATTCCCATTTAGACATCTTCCCTGCAAATCTTCGCGCTGTTAGTAACGAGCATGGTGAAAGGTTTCACCAGGACATTGTGGTCATGAAGAAAAGATACCAGGGCAACTGGAATCCATCAATGCTGGCAAATTATTGTTGGACATTTAAGCAAGAAGCCTCAGACACTGAGTAGAAATGAAAATCATTAACAAAATATTTTTAACTTAGTTGAACTATTGCAAAGCATCAGCACCATTATACAATTAAACACATTATATGCAATAAAAGTTAATTTGTCGTTTCTCCAAATTTCTACGTGATACAAGTAGTCTGAAATTATATTTGTGTTCCTCTTCAAGCAGTCTATCATAAACAAAAAAAGTTTCTGAGGAAGCAACTCTTTTGGAAAAAGTTTGTTGTCCAGTGAAACCACTGCACAGAGAGAAAAACACACATTGTGCAGACAATAGAACCAGGCCAACAGCATCCTGAATATACTCCTGGAGCCGCCGGAGTAGGCCCAAGCCAAGCCTTGGTTTCCAGTTTACACACCAGCTGGGCAGAAGCGCACAGCAGCCGGCTCAATTCACAGGCTCGGCGCCGCAGAGAAAGGAATGAACGCTTCTGGGAGTGCGAGAGAAATCAGCCTGACCTTCACTTCTGTTGCCAACACTCAGGTTTCCAGTCTATCTGGGCGATGGTTAAACTGTCCAAGCACTGAGAAGTGCCATGTTCTGGGACCTGAATCCAATCTCCCGGATACGCCCGAGCCTCCCCGCCAAAAGCAGTTCTCAATCTCACCAAATCCGCTCCGCACTTAGAGCGATCCAACGTCATGCCTGGGTTAGGTGGATGGGCAGCGAAACTCTTCCGCATCGGCTCCTCTCCAAATCACTCACTCCATCTCTGGTAGTGATGTGAGCTCCATCTACAAACCAGTGGATTGAACGCGTTACAGTGCCTGGCACATCTCATCCCCCAAACCAGCCTTACCTCTACCAGCCTCCTCACTATCTGAGGCAATAGTTCACCACAAATTACTTCATGAAGGATATCATAAGCGATGCTTTTAGTTGATTCTCTTGCCGTATGATCTACCAGTAAGCTGTTGTTCATCTTTGGTAGCGCCATCTTCTATTTTAATTCCATTTTAAAATGTTTTTGCGGTTAGTTCTTTTCATATTCATTTTTAACATTATTTAGCCCTTTGCCTTGCTCAGAGTAATGGCATGTAGCCTGAATGTTCATCAAAATTGATTTTACTCTGATTCTACACCCCAACATTCTCTAACAATTAACATGCAGTCTAACTTCTTGCAAAAGATCACTCCAAAAATCTTCAGGGGTAAATTTATGAATCTGAGTAGCTGATGAGAATGAAATGCTATTAAATTGGCCTCCTTTGGTGGTCTAAACCTCCGAAAGCACTGGTTATTTATTTACAATTAATGTCACATGGCTGTACACTGGAATGGAGTTTTGCACATCAGATCTCCATGTCCAATGCCTGGAATGATCCATGGACAGAAAATCCCCTTCTCTCAATTCCTCCATGTCTGTCGCATCTGCTCTCAGGATGAGGCTTTTCATTCAAGTCAAGTCAAGTCACTTATATTGTCATTTCAACCATAACTGCTGGTACAGTACACAGTAAAAATTAGACAATGTTTTTCAGGACCATAGTGCTACATGACACATTACAAAAACTAGACTGAACTACTTAAAAAAAAACACAGAGAAAAAAAAAACACACAACAACTACACTAGACTACAGACCTACCCAGGACTTCATAAAGTGCACAAAAGAGTGCAGGCATTACAATAAATAATAAACAGGACAATAGGGACGAAGGAAATGTCCTCCTTTTTCAAAGAAAGGGGTTTCCCTTCCTCCGCCATCAATGCTGCCCTCAACTATGTCTCTTCCATTTCACACACGTCTGCTGTCACCCCATCCTCCTGCCACCCTACCAGGGATAGGGTTCCTCATCCTCACCTACCACCCCACCAGCCTCTATGTCCAGCACATAATTCTCTGTAACTCCCACCATCTCCATTTTCTGTTTTCCACAGGGATTGGTCCTTATGCGATTATTTTGGCCATTTGCCCCACCCTGCTGATCTCCCTCCTGGCACTTATCCGTGCAAGCAGAGCAAGTGATACTCCTGCCCCTACACCTCGTCCCTCACTACCATTCAGGGTCCCAAACAGTCCTTCCAGGTGAAGCGACATTTCACCTGTGAGTCTGTTGGGGTCACATACTGTGTCTGGTGCTCCTAGTGTGGCGTCCTGTATATTGGTGAGACCCGACGTAGATTGGGAGACAACTTCGCTGAACGCCTATGCCCCGTCCGCCAGATAAAGCAGGATCTCCCCGTGGCCAACCAATTTAATTCCACTTCCCATTCCATTTCCAATATGTCATTCCACGGCCTCCTCTACTGTCGCGATGAGGACACACTCAGGTTGGAGGAACAACACCATATATTCTGTCTGGGTAGCCTCCAACCTGATGGCATGAACTTCAATTTCTTGAACTTCCAGTAATGCCCACACCCCTCCCTTTTATCATTTCCCATCCCCTTTTCCGTCTCTCACCTTATCTCCTTGCCTCCCCAACATCTCCATCTGGTGCTCTTCCACCCCCCCCCCCTTTTCTTTCTTCCATTGTCTTCTGTCCTCTCCTATTAGATTCCCCCTTCTCCAGCCCTGTATCTCTTTCACCAATCACCTTGCAACCTCTTTACTTCACTACTCCTCTTCCTGGTTTTGCCTATCACCTTGTGTTTCTCCCTCCCCTCCCCCCCATCTTTTAAATCTGCTCCTCATCTTTTTCTCTCCAGCCCTGCCGAAGGGTCTCGGCCTGAAACGTCGATTGTACACTTTTCCATAGATGCTGCCTGGCCTGCTGAGTTCCTCCAGCATTTTGTGTGTGTTGCTCGGATTTCCAGGGTCTGCAGATTTTCTCTTGTTGATGACTGAAAATCATGAGTCTTTGCAGAATTCACCTGTACATATTCCCCATTTTTGGTGGTAATATTGTGAAAAGCTAAAGTTTTGGCAGCTTGAATAAAGCAAAAAAAAACTGCAATGGAAAGTGTAATGAGCTGTCATAGTGAAAAATATTAATTGGAGTAGAGCTCCTTTCATTCACGAAGTTTGTCCGCTCCAGTGCAGAAGATTGTGAGTTCATATCCCACTAGGGATTTCATTTTCAAATCTCACTAGATGGCCATTTCAACGTAGCACAGAGGGTTCATTACACCGACAAAGGTGAAGTTTTTCTATTGAGATTTTAAGCTGCCTTTCTCAGCTGTCATAGACACAGCTACTACTGCATTGCTGTTTGGATGTGGCTGTACTTTCTGCCCGACAACAGTAACTGCACTGCCAAAAGTACTGAAGTAGCTGTGAAATGCTATGAGATATTGTGGAGCATGCTATATATACAAATGAAAGGCTTTCTTTTCTACAGCTATTCATGGCGAGAAGGGGTTATGGCAGAATGAATGAAATGATTTAGCATTCCTGTACAGTACTTCGGGTGGCAGCATTGCGTACCAGGGATGTGAGTACACAAGTGGAGCACGTTGACCTCCATGCTGCATTGACAATAATATAGTCCTGTCTCACAAATCTCTGAGCCAAGGGCAATAAATTGCAAATTATTCCCAATTCTCTCTGAGTCCTTTTCTATAATATCATATCAGTGGCTTGTAAATACTTTTTTGGCCTTAATTTCTTTTTCAAGTAGATTTATTCTCTTTTGTCTGCTTACTCTCGTGGATAATTGAACCACGTTCAGTCAGAAAGGCGCTTGTTCCATGTTGACCTCACATGTGGGTGTGACATGGGAGGGTTGAAGCAATTTGTCTGACCTGTGTCCTCTGTCCAGTGGAATTCGTCCAGGGTTGCTTTTCTCCACGAAATGTAGAAACTGAAAGGGATATTTTTAAGTTCAATTTTATTGTCATTTAACCATATACGTATACACCACGGAACAAAACAACTTTCTTTCAGAGCAAGGTGCAACACCTTAGGAGCTGCCTCTGTAACTCCCTGGGAGCTGCTGCTCTCGTGGGGAGGGGGCAGAAGAAGACTGGTGAGCAACCTCTGAAGCAACACGGTTACTGTCACTCACCATCATCCGGTGATGTCATCTAGATAGTATAATTTGGTACTGTGCGTTGTGATTCAGATTAAGAGAATCAAAAAAGAACAAAACTAAAAATAGAAAATGCTGGAGGTACACTTTACTTGTGTAATGATATCTTTTGTCAATTAAGGCCATAGCATTATTGTGTCATGGAGCTGCAAACAGGCCCTTCAGCCCAACTGGTCTATACCAGCAATGATTCCCCCCCCCCCCCCAAGCTTGTTCCATTTGCCTGTGTTCAGTCCATATCCTCTAAACTTTTCTTATTCTTGTAACTGCATACATGCCTTTTCAACGTTGCAAACATGCCTGCCTCAACTGGGTGAAAACATGGCCACTTAGATTCCTACTAAAACTCTCCTTTCTCACACTAAACTTACGTCCACTAGTCCTTGATTCCCCAACTCTGGGGAAAAGATTAAGTGTTGACCCGATCTATGCCTTTGTGATTTCATTTGCCTCTATGTGGTGAGCTTTCATCCTCCTATGCTCCAGTGAATAAAGTCCCAACCTGCTTAACCTCAGATCCTCAAGTCCTGGCAACATCCTTATTAAACTCCTCAGGGATTGTTAAATTGAGTTGTGAATTAGCTACTGAGACAAAGGAACTTCAACCTGAGGCACTAAGTCTGTCTTGGTTCCCACAGATATGCCTTGATTCTGAGATTCAGATTATGCTTGGTTATGAAGTAGCCAGTAGCTCATACACTGTCTCTAAGAAACATTTGAGTGATTGGAGTGAAGGGACTCATACCCAAACTTTTAAAACTGTACTCCTAACTAAATCACAACTTTTACACAAAATTGTAAGATAGTTAAGGAGGGGCCAAATATTAATTTTAAAGGACAATTAGAAAAAGATAATGAACTAATAACATTTATTATGCAAATATTCATTCTATTCTGCCATTTGTGTCTAAGTTTCATATGAACGGAAGCAAAGAATATAGGGACATTGTAATAAAATGGCTTGAGGGAGACAATTTTCATGAAAGGTGGAGAAAGCATGAAACTTCAGGGAGCTTACTCATTCTCCCATTTTTGTAATAAATTATTGTTCAAATGATGCTGCACAGACCATAGGCTCATGCCGTTGTGTATACAGGGTCGACAGAAATCTGCGTGAGAGATCTAGGTACACAGTTGCTTGGATATAGTGTCCTTCTTTCCTGAAGTGTAATTCTCATAGAGTGAGTAACAGATGAATAATTCACAGATCCTTCTCCCTGAGTTGCCAACCCAGAGCAGTATTTACCAACCCCTGACTTTAATGGATATGAGGTACCAGTGGGGTTAGGCAAAGCAAAGTGTGGAGAAACTAGTGTAAAACAAAACACCCTTGGGCAAAATAATTGTGATTTCGAAAAAGATAAAATGTATCAAATACCCAGGCTCCTAGTTTATTGTCATCCTTAATTTCCTATTATTGGTATATATTATTTGAAATTAGTAAATTTCACCCATGCCCCTAACAAGGGGCTAGGTTTCTTTAGAACATTATGTCCTAATATTACTGTATGTAGGCCTCCGTTAGTCTCGTGAGACCATGGATTTGCGCCTTGGAAAGTTTTCCAGGATGCAAGCCTGGGCAAAGTTGTATGGTAGACCAGCAGTTGCCCATGCTGCAAGTCTCCCCTCTCCACACCCCCAATGTTGTCCAAGGTGTGGTGAACTAGATATACCTGTCTGACTGCTCCTGTGGCTCCTCCCACAGACCCCCCACTGACTGCTCCTGTGGCTCCTCCCACAGACCCCTGCTGACTGCTCCTGTGGCTCCTCCCACAGACCCTGCTGACTGCTCCTGTGGCTCCTCCCACAGACCCCTGCTGACTGCTCCTGTGGCTCCTCCCACAGACCCCTGCTGACTGCTCCTGTGGCTCCTCCCACAGACCCCTGCTGACTGCTCCTGTGGCTCCTCCCACAGACCCTGCTGACTGCTCCTGTGGCTCCTCCCACAGACCCTGCTGACTGCTCCTGTGGCTCCTCCCACTGACCCTGCTGACTGCTCCTGTGGCTCCTCCCACAGACCCCTGCTGACTGCTCCTGTGGCTCCTCCCACAGACCCCTGCTGACTGCTCCTGTGGCTCCTCCCACAGACCCCCCACTGACTGCTCCTGTGGCTCCTCCCACAGACCCCTGCTGACTGCTCCTGTGGCTCCTCCCACAGACCCTGCTGACTGCTCCTGTGGCTCCTCCCACAGACCCCTGCTGACTGCTCCTGTGGCTCCTCCCACAGACCCCTGCTGACTGCTCCTGTGGCTCCTCCCACAGACCCCTGCTGACTGCTCCTGTGGCTCCTCCCACAGACCCTGCTGACTGCTCCTGTGGCTCCTCCCACAGACCCTGCTGACTGCTCCTGTGGCTCCTCCCACAGACCCCCCACTGACTGCTCCTGTGGCCCCTCCCACAGACCCCTGCTGACTGCTCCTGTGGCTCCTCCCACAGACCCTGCTGACTGCTCCTGTGGCTCCTCCCACAGACCCCCCCCACTGACTGCTCCTGTGGCTCCTCCCACAGACCCTGCTGACTGCTCCTGTGGCTCCTCCCACAGACCCTGCTGACTGCTCCTGTGGCTCCTCCCACAGACCCCCCCCCCGCTGACTGCTCCTGTGGCTTCTCCCACAGACCCCTGTATAAAGGCGACTGTGGCTCCTCCCACAGACCCCTGCTGACTGCTCCTGTGGCTTCTCCCACAGACCCCTGTATAAAGGCGACTGTGGTCTGCTGCTCTCCCTCATTTTCCCAGGATGTAGTGTTGTTCTTCAGTCAATAAAAGCCGATATCTCACTTCCTAAGTCTCAGCGTGAGTTATTGATGGTGCATCAATTTTATTGACTGAAATTACAACATGGAAACCGTTTTACGCCCAGAATGCCTAGATTTGGACCCCCAAGACCCTGAAGCAGCTCTTGCCTTTGAACACTGGCTTGTGTGCTTCCAATCGTACTTGGAGGAGGTTCGTGCCACCGACTCGGCTGTTCGGCACAGACTTCTCCTCTCGAGGGTCGCCCCAAAAGTTTATTCATTCATCAGGGACCTCTCCACCTACGAGGGGGCGCTTGCCGCCCTCAAAAGACAGTACCTGCGGCCGATAAACGCAGTTTATGCCCGGCACCGCTTGGCAACACGAAAACAGCGGCCTACGGAGTCGACTGCTGAATTTCTCCGAGCATTCCACGGTAACTATGCACCCTGTACCCGAGGTGACACCGCACGCACCGTGCCACACACAGACTCCTCACGACGCTCATGTACCGGGCATCTTGTACGCGTCTATTCCAGGGACCTCGCTCACACGCGAGGGATCCCTGACACCTCCTGTTGGGACAGAACCAACCCACTCTCCGCCTCCGGTGCAAACACCACCTCCGGCACCTGTGCAATTGCAGCCAGAGCTACGTAGATCGCAGCGAACGATTCGACCACCTGATAGACTTAACCTGTAAATATACTTGGGGATTTTTTTTTAAACAAAGGGGGGGTGAATGTGGTGAACTAGATATACCTGTCTGACTGCTCCTGTGGCTCCTCCCACAGACCCTGCTGACTGCTCCTGTGGCTCCTCCCACAGACCCCTGTATAAAGGCGACTGTGGTCTGCTGCTCTCCCTCATTTTCCCAGGATGTAGTGTTGTTCTTCAGTCAATAAAAGCCGATATCTCACTTCCTAAGTCTCAGCGTGAGTTATTGATGGTGCATCACAAGGGAAGGGCATTAGGACCCAAGCAGCTTGGCACTGGTGTCTTTGCAGAGCAATGTGTGGTTAAGTGCCTTGCTCAAGGACACACCCGCAGCCTCAGCCAAGGCTCAAACTAGCGACCACTTGGCCACGCGCCAACAAATAAGTTCATTTGAACAAACGATGACTCCATTGGCAGAGTATTGTTGGAATGTAATTGAAAACTAGGACTTGAAATTCTGTTAAATTTGGAGAGCTGGATAAAGACTCCATCCTTGCCATTAATGGAGAAATCGCATTTTCAGCAAACTTACTAGGATTAGGACACCCATGCCTCATGGGTTTTATGTTTAGTGTGAAGGGGGTGGACGTGGGAGGGCTGGTCCATCTTAAAGGCCAGGCTTTTACTTCCTAACACAAGGTCAGTTGTTCTCTTGCTAGGAAGCCAACATTCAGACAACAAAAGGGTACAAACCCAGCCTTTCTTTATGGAATCCAAAGCAGCACATTTACCTTGCAAGGATCTTGCAGATTAATTTTTAAAGCTTCCCAGCCTGGCTCCCTCCTGATGGAAAGGATGGAGTCCTTGTCCAGCCCTCCAAATTTAACAGTAGGTTGTAATTACGTTCCAACAATGTTCTGCCAATGTAGTCATCGCTCGTTTAAACGAACTTCGTAACATTAGAATGCAGCCAGAAGGGAGCAAGGTCATGGCTATGCTTGTTATATCTGAGACTTCTACAGAGTGTCAAAGATTGACAGGGAAGGGAGGAGTTAAAATCAGGGACACAATGCCTACTGAAACCAAATGTGGAATTGATGCAGGAAAAAATAGCTACGCCCTCAACAAATTTACCACCACTGTGTATGGGTTAAAATTGGAATTTGTAGCATGTCAAACATGAAGTGACAGCTTTCTCAAATGCTTCTTGTCAGGGGCCTTGTTTCCAGTGACAAAATATAGTTCATTTGACAGTTGATGCATAGGTTTTGATGTATATTTATGAGAGACCAAGCTTTATAAGCTTCCACCTATTGCTGAACTGTGAATACAGAAGCATTTGCAACTGTTGCCATATCATAAAAGTGTGTATAAGGGCAACAGCACCACTTGGAAGTGGCTGGTCAGAGTTGAGTAAGCTTTGCAAACTAATTACGTTAATACTGTCTGACAGATTCAGTCCATGCATTAGATATCAGCATGGCAGCTGTGACCAGACTGTTAGCTATCTTTGCAATACCACTTCATTTTGCATGTAATAACTATCAGTCATCTGTCATGCAACATGCAAATAAACAGCTTTATATATCACTTAGGTCTCACCAATGACCTAAATTCTTTGTTTAAAAAAAATAAATAATTCTTCAAAAATTGCTCTTTTTCTGAATGGAATCAGACTCTGCTTCAGGCAAGATGGAAAGAAAATAATCAAATTTCTATTAGTGACTAGTGTGGAAAATTTTGTGGACGCTTTTCCAGTTCATACATCACTGAAAACACTCTTCCCATAGCTCAAGAGACTGGAACCACTTATCACCGAAAATTCTACCTACCAAGATAAATCATGGGCTGGGCCTCAACCTGAACAAGTGGGCATGCAAACATCACATTTTGGAAGGCATTGTTGATGGTGGAGAGATATACTTATTTATTCATTTTGGCAGGGGTTGGTGGTGGGTGTTGGACCTTGGCACTGTGGACAAGGCCAGCATTTATTGAACATCTCCAATTGCCTTGAGAAGGTGCTGATGTGCTGCCTCATAACCTGTAGCAGTCATTATGCTGAAGGTACTCCCACAGCACTGTGGGGTAAGATATTAGACCAGGTGATGAAGGACTACTGATAACATATTTACAATGTGCGTAACTTCATGAGGTATTATTCTGTGATCCTGCTGTCCATGTCTTTCTTAGAAGAATGAGGTTTCACACTGAAACCTGTTGAATATTTAAAGGCCATGGTTGAGTGGATGTAAACAGGATGTTTCCTGTAGTAGGGGAGTCTAGGACCAGTGGGCACAGCCTCTGGATAGAAACATGTCCCTTTAGAACAGAGATGAGGGGGGAATATCTTTAGCTAGAAGGTGGAGAATCTGTGGAATTTATTACCACAGATATTTAAAGCAGAGGTTGATACGTTCTTGATTAGTAAAGGTGTCATGGAGGAGGCAGGAAAATAGGGTTCAGAGGGATAATAAATCAACCATGATGGAATGATGGAGCTGACTCAAAGGGCCAAACGGCCTATTTCAGCTCCTATGTTTTATGGTCTTATTACTACAAACCTATGTCTTCTACTTTTATCTAATACTGATACAGGAAAAAGTTTGCTACAATCTACTCTGTTTATATCCCCTGCAATTTTATGTAACCTAGTCACGTACCCTCTTTTCTCCAGACAGAAATGACCCTGCTTCTCCAGTCTGTCTTCATAACTGAACAGTTCCAAGCCAGGAATCTCACCTGCACCCTCTCCGCCATCATCACACGCTTCCTATATACTGTAGAGTAGAAAAATCCATGCAGTACTCCAGCTGAAGTGTGAACAAGGTTTTAAAATGTGGGAGTGTAAACTTGCTAATTAATGAAGGCCTATAACCTGGATGCCTTCCCAACCAATTTGCCCACTTGTATTGACTTGAGCAAGATCCCTCTATTCTTTAATATTCTCCGAGACCCTGCCTTTCATGGTGCATGTCTTAGCTTCATTAGCGCTACCAGTACGTATCACCTCAATTTTCTGAATTAAATTCCATTTGCCATTTACAGTATAAGGCCCTTTCACCAAAAAAAAAGATTTTTCTTCAGCCTGACTAACTTCCACACTGACAACAAAATTTCTTGACCCCCATACACTTGCTGATCTTGTCTCCCACATCCACATCTATGTCATTCACATATATTACACATATTGTCCCAGAGCCAATCCTTGTTGCATTCCTTTAGTCACAAGTATCTTATCCAAAAAAAAACCCACCACTCTACCATCACCCTCTGTCTCCTATGTGTAAGCCAATTTTGGACCCAGCATGTCAACTTGGATGCTAGGTACCCTAACCAGTTGAACTAATTTCTCATGTGGGACCATGTCAAAGGCTTTACTAAAGTGCTTATAAATCATATTTACTGTCAAATAATTATCTCCTCAAATAATTCAATCAGAATGGTAAAATTGGATTTGCCCATGACAAAGCTATGTTAGCTGTCTTTGATTAGCCCTGTACTAAAACAGCACCTTATGTTCTGCCTGGGTAGTTTACAAGCCAATGGCATGAACACTGAATTTCCCAGTTTCAGGTAAGTTGCTGCCCCTCCACCTCTCTCTCTCTCCTTCTAATCCAGCTACATCTTCTCGTGCACACTCTTCTTTCCAACACATGCCCCCAGCTGCTCTCTATCTCCTGGTTTCTTTCCATTTCCCCCCTCTATTTCATCTGACCATCACCCACACACTCATGCCATTGGGTCCCCCTTCCCCTACTGTTCCCATCCGTCCACCATACTTCCACTCATTAGCTTTCTTTCCTATTAGATTCCGTAATCTGCTTCCCTTTGTTGCCTTCACGATGACCTCCCAGCTTCTATCACTAGTTCCAGCCTTCCCTCGCACACCTGACTCCACCTGCTAATCAACACCTCCTCATCTGGGTCCACCTATCCCCTGCCAGCTCTTGCCCCACACTTCCCCTCATCTCCTTATACTGGCTAGCTCCCCTTCCTCTCTTTGGTTGCAGATGAACAATTTAGACCAAAAACAGAGATTGCCTTTTTCTCTCTGAAGATCTGTCCGACTTGTTGAGTTCAAACACTTCACTTAAGTTCAAAATTCCAGTATTTGCAGTCTTTTGTGTGTCTCCAATTAGTCCCCTGCTTTCAAAGTGATCAGTCATTCTCATTTACATGTTTTCCAGTATCTTCAATAACTACAGAGCCCATGGATATTGGGCTCTGTAGTTACTAGGTTTTCTTGAAATAGGGGATCATGTTTGCTGTCCACCAGCAAAGACTTTAAAATCTCAGCTAGAGCCCAAGCAATTTCCCCCTTACGTCCTGTCAGAACCTGGTGTAAATTCCATTCATTCCTGGGGGTTTAACCAGCTTTAAATCTGCCAAAGTGCTGAATCCCTCATCTTTATTTATGGAGACCTGGACCAGGCTTTCAACTTACCTTCACTGGCAGAAGCGCCACCTGTACTGTCTATTTCCTTTGTGAATACAGATAATAAGTTTTCATTTAAGACCTGATCTATGTCTTCTTTGTTGTATAAACAGATTGGCCCTGCTGTCCCAAATGGGCCTTACTTTTTCACTAGTTATATTTTTGCCCTTAACATACTTATAAAGCTCCTCACAGTCCTGCTGGTGGATCACCAGGTGATCTGTGTCTCAAGATAAATGCCACCAAAAAGGTTATCTTTGCTGAAGGTAGATTTAGTCAATAGATGGGATGCAAACAAAACTAGAAAGCTATTAGAATAAGAACAGAAATCAAAACTGGAAGGAAAAAGTTCCAAAAATCATCATCGTCATTGGCGGAAGTGGTCAGGGTGTTAAGTGGTAACATGGCTGTGTGCCTGCAGATTGATCACATCAGTTTCAAAGGGAATGAAAGCTGGAGTGAATAAAACTATTCTGAGGAGTCAAAATGACTGGTTACAACTAAAGTTGCAGTCATTACTACAATGTGGAATATACCAAGCTGAATATTCACACCTATGCTCAGCCAGAAGCACCAGCTGCATGATTCATCTCAATTTCTGACTGTAAACCACCCCCAACACCTCCAATCACCACAGCCAGCCTTCAGCCAATTCATTTTCAAGGAATGGTTGACAGTGCTAAAAACAACCAAGGTTGTGAGACCAGAAAACGTCTGACTATAGTATTGAAGACATTGCAGGACATTAGCTAAGCTGATGTGCCATTACAATACTGGCACCTAGCTGCCAACTTGAAACATTGCCCAGAGGTATCGCGTTCACAACAGTTCAAAGGTTCAAGTTTATTGGCACAGGCGCGCAAGAGCAGGGTATAAATTCCATGAAAATTAGCTTTTCATGGCAGCAGTATTATAAACATGACAATAATTAGTTAACGTAAATATAAATTAACATAAATTATGCATAACATACACAATAAAGTAAACATAGCATTAGTGCAAGTTGAGTGAGAAAATCTGAGAGAGAGTTAGTCTGAGATAATGTTAATGTTTTTTTAGATTAGTTCAAGAACCTAATAGCAGGGGGAAAGGGCTGTCTCTGAACCTTCAATTGCAGGTCTTCAGACTCCTGTACCTCTTGCCTCATATCCGTATCCAAATGAGGGCATGGCCCCGGTGGTGAGGGCTCCTGACAATCGAGGTTGCCTTTCTGAAATACTGCCTTATGTAGCTGCCCTTGACAATGAGCAGAGCTGTACTAGTGATGGAACTGACTGAGTCCACAAGCCTCTTGTGTCCTATACATTGGAGTTTCTACACAAGGTCATGATTGAACAGTCAGAATGCTTTCAACGTTCAAAGTGAATTTACCATCAAAGTACATATGTCCCCACTATAAACAACACTGACATTTATTATCTTAAGGGCACTCATGGTAAATACAAAAACACAACAGAAACAATGAAAGACCACCCCCAACAAGATGGACAAGCAAAGTGCAAAAGGCAATAAACTGTACAAATACAATAAATAAATATTGAGAAAGTGAGATGAAGAGTCCTTGAAAGTTAGTCCATAGGATGTGGAAACAATTCAGTTATGGTGTGATTGAAGTTATCCCTGCTGGTTCAAGCATCTGATGGTTGAGGTATAATAACTATTCCTGAACCTAGTGGTGAGGGTCCTGGGGCTCCCTCATAGCAGCAGCGAGGCGGAAGCATGACCTGAATGGTGGGGTCCTTGATGATGGATGCTGCTTTCCTACGACAGCGCTCAGTGTCGATCTGCTCACTGGTGGGGGTGGCTCTACCTGTGATGGACTGGGCTGTACACACTACTTTTTGCAGGCTCTTCCATTCAAGGGGATCGTGCTCTCATACCAGGCCGTGGTGCAACCAGTCACTACACTCTCCACCACACATCTATAGAAGTTTGTCAACGTTTTCGATAACATGCTAGGTCTTTGCAAAGTTCTAGGAAAGTAGAGGCACTGCCATGTTTTCTTCGTAATGGCAATTACGTGCAGGACCCGGGACAGATCCTCTGAAATGATAACATCATGGAATTAAAAGTTACTGACCCTCACCACATCTGATCCCTGACGAGGACTTTGTTTTATTTATTTCTGGTTTCCCCCTCCTGAAGTCAGTAATCAGCTCTTTGGTTGTGCTGACACTGAGTGAAAGGTTGCTGCTGTGACATTACTTAGCCAGATTTTCAATCTCCCTCCTATACGCTGATTCTTCGCTACCTTTGATTCTGGCTACGATGGTGGTGTCATCAACAAACTTAAATATTGAATTCTGAACTATAGTCAATAAAGAGCATCCTGATACATGCATTTTCAGTGTCAGATGTTATAGGGATGAGTGTAGAGCCAATGAAATTGCATCTGCTGTTGACCTGTTGTAACGGTAGGCAAAATGGAGTGGATCTAAGTCACTTCTTAGGCAGTAGTTGACCTGCTTATCAGCAGTCTCTCAAAGCACTTCATCATAGTGGATGAACTGGATGTTAGTCATTAGGGCAGGTTACTGCTTTATTTTTAAGCGTTGGTATAATTGTAGTTTCCTACAGACAGGTGGGCACCTCACACTGCTGAAGTGAGATGTTAAGGATATCAGGGATGCTCTCACGTCGGCCTCCGAGACTGAAGTCACAGGGTCATCAGAGGATGAAGGTTCCTCTGTGCTTTGACGATCAAGCAAGCTTAAAACGCATTGAGTTCATCTGGGAATGATACCTTGTTGTCATCTACTGCATGTTGCTTGGTTTCACTTTGTAGGAGGTCATAGCATTCGAGCCCTGCTGCAATTGTCAAGCATCCTTCAGTGATTCAAGTTTGGTCTGGAATTTTCACTTTGCTTGTGAGATGGCTTTCTGGAGATCGTACCTGGACCTCTGATACGTTACTTGGTCGCCAGACCTGAATGCCTCTGATCTAGCCTCAGCAGATTGTTGATATCATGGTTCATCCAGGACTTCTGGTTGGGGAAAACGGAACAATTTTGTGGGGACACACATGTCTGTGACTCTTTTTATAAAGTAATAACCTTGGTGTATCAAATCAGATGAAGTTTAATTATTATTCAAGTATATATGGATACAGCTGAACAAGGTAGTGTTCCTCTGGAGCCAAGGTGCAAACATGCAAGCACTTTCAAAATAGTGAGGAAGAAAACATAGTCATGCAAGAGGACGCATATACAGTCCAAGATCCTGAACAACATGTCTCACAAATTGATGGTACAGTTCCCAGCAACCCAGCCTATCATTCCTCTGATGAAACACTGAAGGGCAGCACCAGCAGAGAGGCTTGCCCCAACCGAGCACGGTCACCACACTACACCGTCTCCAGTGTCTCCTCATCTGGACTGCAGCAGCAGGCAAGCCCACAGCCTGAGGCCTAGTCCTCTCAACCATACAGGCCACATTGCTGCTGCTTTGCTTTCTGTCATGTCACCAAACAAGGGAGCCAGGCCTGCAGTATCTTACATTATTAATGTCCAACAGGGTCTTGTGATTGCAAGAGAAACATCCAAGACAGTCACTCGCGGTTTTGCTTTCGCGCACCAGCTTCGATGCCATCGAGTAGCAGGCAGCGACACGGTCTGCAACCATTTCAGCTCCTCCAACCCACCAGCCGGCTCCTCCTTCTCCAATCCGCCAGCCAATTCCTTCTCCAACCTGCTGGTTGGCTTCTCCTTCTCCAACCCACCAGCCAGGTTGGTCGTAGCAGCTTCTACGGGGTCAACAAAGGTGCTACTGTTCTACCTCAACGTAGTTCTCATGACCGCAAGATCCTGCTGTGCATGAACAACTTAAAGCACTGCAGGCGCTGCTGCCTGAGTCGATGGAGGCGTGCAGTCAAATAGCGAGTGGCCGCTTTTCTTGCGATCGCAAGACCCTTTTGGATGCCTGATTCGCTGATTTATTGGACGAGAACTGGGGTGGATGGTGGAGGAACTCCCCGGCCTAACTCTCAGCAAGGACTAGAGCTGAAGCCACAGTGTCGCCTGTTTGCAGCTGTCGGAGTGAGGAGACGAAGCCGTTGTGCTTCACCGGGGGCGATGTGGCAGAATGGACACAGCACTGCCCTCCCAGGGTCTCACTCGGCAGAAGACAGGCTCTGTTGTGGTCGACTGCAGACTTCCTGGCAGTGCTCAGCTGACTCGGGCCTCGAGCTGCAGGGCCGCTTGCTTTTCAGTCGCGGGGGGAGAGGTGTCTGAGTAGTCACGCTCTACCGAGGATGGCACAGTGCATTCGTGGTCGACTGAAGAGTTCAATTGGACTGAGGGGACTGGACCATATACACATTTACCTGTCTGGTTGTGTTTTATATGTACCTGTGTTTGTGACGACTGGGCCTCTAAGCCACGGTATTGCCTCGCAGGTGTCTGGGCCGGTCGAGAGATGATCCCAGTGGGCTGGGAGGTCTGGATTATATCCATGCACATACTGCGTCATTGTATTTTCTCTAATATTCTATGGTAAATGTGCTTGTATATGCGAGGACTGGGCCTAAAAGTCACAGAGTTGCCTGGTGGACGACAGATGATCTCGGTGGGCTGGGGGAGTCTGGACTATGTACATGTATATTCTGCGTCGTTGTATTTACTGATATTTTATATGGGTTTCTGACATGCGTGTGCAATGACTGGGCATCAAACTGTGGTGTCACGGGGGAGGGGGGCGTGGGGATCTTTTACTCCGTGAATGCGTTCCTGTGTGTGACTGTTGATGAACGCTGCCTCGTTTGGCTGTGTTCATGAATATTCATCATGGTTGAGTGACAAGTAAACTCGAATTGAATGTGTTTTGATGAAATACAAATAAGCAGAGAAACAAAACTGAAATTCGTACCCAATATCTTTCATTTAGATTCCTGATGAACGGTCTTGGCATGAAACATTGACTGTTTTTATTCCTTTTTATAGATGCTGCCTGACCTGCAGAGTTCCTCCAGCACTTTTTGTGTGTTGCTCTAGATTTCCTTCCAGAATCTCCTTCTTTATTTAGACAATCCTTTATTTACAATGTGCTAACCATCATTGGATAGCTGGTGGTGAATCTGTGGAATTTATTGCCACAGGCAGCCGGGGATGCCAAGTCATTGGGTCTATTTAAAGCATTGTTAGGTTCTTGATTAGTAGGAATGTCAAAACTTGCAGGGAGAAGGCAAGAGAATGGATTTGAGAGGGATAATAAATCAGCCATGAATGAATACAGAGCAGAGTTGATGGGCCAAATGGCCTAATTCTGCTCCTGTGTCTTATGATTTTATAATTCACATTATGAATGTACCACTTTGAAGGTCTTGTGAAGGTCAATAAGCTAATGTGATCAAAGTTGCTTTAAATAACAGGAAGGATCACCACTGAAAGGGATAATCGACAACTTAGAAGTTGGTTACCGGTTCATAATTGCATACTTCTGCAAGATACGTTGCTGAATATGCTATTGTTTTTATTGAACATAAGGCTTTTGATCACATTTTTTTGCTGCCAGGCATAACAGTCAGTTATCATTGCTGTAGCCAGAGCAAAGTCAGAGGAGGGAGGGAAGAGGGCCTCTTAACAAGGGGCTGTGCATGCCCAGATTGCTCAGGAAGCAGTCCCTCAGACAAACCTCAGTGTGAGGCTTTCTCATGCTCTGCAGGACAATGTGGCGCACAACCATGAGCTACAGGAGTCAACCCGGGGACTGCACGAATGCCTGTGCTCTCTAGTGATGGATCTGCGCTTCAGTAAACATGTCCTCAGTGTGTGTACATGCTCTCGTCATGATCTCCAAATGCAGAAAATTGTTTTCCTCTACACTTCCATTCATTCCTCCGTCAGCAGCCCCTTCGGAAATATCATTCAAATCCTTTGCAGCAGAAGTCACCCATGTTCTTGCACTGAGCTTATCTAGCAGCTACGTGAAGCTCCTGTTTATCTTCTCCAATCTGGAATGCCAAAGGGATGTGAGAAACGGAATCAGCTTTGAGCTTGCCAACAGTTTCAATGGCCTCACCTCTCCGCTGATCACAAGGTCAAGGATTCCCCTGCTGGTGCCAGCCAGTACTCTCTTCCTCATGTCAGCCCTCCTCCATTCTCTATGTCCCTGGTGCCTCAGCAAATTGTTGGAAGGAACTGTGATCTGGAACACAGTGAAGCGTGTTACAACAGAGGAGTGTTCCTACAGATAGAGCATTTCTCCCCTATTCACCACTTCTTCCTCTTGCGTCAGAAAACTTGGGCATCCACACCCTTTCGTTGTAACACTCCTCACTGTGCTCCAGATCACAGTTCCTTCCAACAATTTGCCGACGCCTCCTCCAGCCACAGTCTCTAAGAAATCGGAATGCAAAGGAGCATGATTTTATGCAAGAAGATATTGGAAGTCCACAATTTTCATTTTGGAATCTTCCACGCACCTGACTTATGGAGGATGGAGAACACCACATCTGTGCACTGAAAGCCAACAAAATGCAGTACATGTCTGGATGCCACATTCAGGATTTTCATTTGTCTACGAGTGACCTTTGTGAGCCGCTGGGCATTTGTAGAAAGTATTTTTTAAGACCGTAAGACTGTAAGATATAGGAGCAGAACTAGGCCATTTGGCCCATCAAGTCTGTTCCACCATCTCATTATGTCTGATCCAATTTTCCTCTCAACCCCAGTCTCCTTCCTTCTCTCCATATCCCTTCACGCCCTGACAATTCAAACATCTATCAACCTCTGCCTTAAACATACATAAAGACTTGGCCTCCACAGCTGCCTGCGGCAAAGGATTCCACAGATTCACCACTCTCCGGCTAAAGAAATTCCTCCTCATCTCTGTTCTAAAAGGACACCCCTCTATTCTGAGGTTTCCCTTATGGTCTTAGATTCTACCACCATAGGAAACATACTCTCCATATTCACTCTATCAAAGGTTTTCACCATTCAATTAATTTCAATGTGTCACCCCTCATTCTTCTGAATTCTAGTTAATGCAGTTTCGGAGCCATCAAACACTCTTCATATGACAAACTGTTCAATCCTGCAATAGATTTTGTGAGCCTCCTTTGAACCCTGTCCAGTTTCAGCACATCCTTTCTGGGATAAAGGGCCCAAACCTGTTCACAATATTCCAAGTGAGGCCTCACCAATGATTTGTAGGCATCTGGGGGACCCTTCCTCTCTGTGGTTTATAAGATATGTCTCCACCCCCACCACACTTCCAACCTTACTCAACCCAACACCACTATCATTTCTGACCGCCAACACCCTTCATAATAAATGACTAGAATCAGAATTAGGTTTATTATCACCAGCATGTGTCATGAAATTTGTTAAATTAGCAGCAGCAGTTCAATGCTGTACATAATGTAGGAAAAAAATGAAAATAATCAGTAAATCAATTACAGTACAATGAATATATTAAAAATTGTGCAAAAACAGAAATATATATTAAAAAAGGTGAGATAGTGTTCACCGGATCATTGTCTATTTAGGAATTGGATGGCAGAGGGGAAGAAGCTGTTCCTGAATTGCTGAGTGTGTGCCTTCAGGCTTCTGTACCTTTTACCTGATGGTAACAGTGAGAAAAGGGCTTGCCTTAGGTGCTGGGGGTCCTTAATAATGGACACTGCCTTTCTGAGACACTGCTCCTTGAAGATGTGCTGGGCACTTTGTAGGCTAGTACCCAAGATGGAACCGATTAAATTTACGACCCTCTGCAGCTTCTTTCAGTTCTGTGCAGTAGCAAACCCCCCCCCCCCCCCCATACCAGACAGTGATGCAGAATGCTCTCCACGGTACATCTATAGAAGCTTTTGAGCATTTTTGTTGACTTACCAAATCTCTTCAAACTCCTAATGAAGTATAGACGCTGTCTTACCTTCTTTGTAGCTGCATAGGTATGTTGGGACTAGGTTAGACCCTCAGAGATATTGATACCCAGGAACATGAAACTGCTCACCCTCTCCACTTCTGATCCCTCTATAAGGATTTATATGTGTTCTTTCATCTTATCCTTTGTGAAGTCTGCAATCAGCTCTTTCATCTTATGGACGTTGAGTGCAAGGTTGTTGCTGCAACACCACTCCACTAGTTGGCATCTCTTGCTGCTGTACACCCTCTCATCTCCATCTGAGATTCTACCAATAATGGTTGCATTGTCAGCAAATTTATAGATGGTATTTGAGCTATACCTAGCCACACAGTCATGTGTATATAGAGAGTAGAGCAGTGGGCTAAGCACACACCCCTGAGGTGCACCAGTGTTGATCAACAGCGAGGAGGAGATATTGTCACCAATCTGCACAGATTTTGGTCTTCCAGTTAGGAAGTTGAGGATCCAATTGCAGAGGGTGGTACAGAGGCCCAGGTTCTGTAACTTCTCAATCAGAATTATGGAAATGATGGTGTTAAATGCTGAGCTGTAGTCAATGAACAGCATCCTGACATAGGTGTTTGTGTTGTCCAGGTGGTCTAAGGCCGTGTGAAGAGCCATTGAGATTGAGTCTACCATTGACCTAATGTGGCAAAAGGCAAATTGCAGTGGGTCCAGAACCTTGCTGAGGCAGGAGTTCAATCTACTCATGACCAACCTCTCAAAGCACTTCATCACTGTAGATGTGAGTGCTACTGGGTGGAAGTCCTTAAGGCAGATAGTCAAGAAGGAACATTGCCTCCTTCTAATGGCAATGGCGCCCTGATGCCCCAACTAGTCCCTTACAGATCATCACCATCTTCCATTTCAAGCACCTCCCCAAATTGATACGTGTACCTTCATTACAGACACTGCCTTACAGCAGGCAAAACTTGCTCAGACACGTATACAACAGCTAATTCCATAAGCCCCACTCCAACCCAGATTTTCTTTGCATGCTCTTCACTAACAGAGTGCAGGAAGGAAGTGCCTTCTAAGACATCAAAGCTATTAAATTACCAGTGGAGATTCCATAAACCAAACCGCTATGATACATCCATATAGCACTGACAAAATTCTGTATACTGTACTGTTTCTCACCTGGTCCCTCAACACCAACTCCATAGCAAAGAAAGCCCACCAGCGTCTCTACTTTTTGCGAAGGCTGAGGAAAGTCCATCTCCCACCCCCCATCCTCATCACATTCTACAGGGGTTGTATTGAGAGCATCCTGAGCAGCTGCATCACTGCCTTGTTCGGAAATTGCACCATCTCGGATCGCAAGACCCTGCGGCGGATAGTGAGGTCAGCTAAGAAGATCATCGGGGTCTCTCTTCCTGCCATCACGGACATTTATACTACACGCTGCAGCCGCAAAGCAAACAGCATTATGAAGGACCCCATGCAACCCTCATACAATCTCTTCTCCCTCCTGCCGTCTGGGAAAAGGCTCCGAAGCATTCGGGCTCTCACGACCAGACTATGTAACAGTTTCTTCCCCCAAGCTATCAGACTCCTCGATACCCGAAGCCTGGACTGACACCTTGCCCTACTGTCCTGTTTATTATTTATTGTAATGCCTGCACTGTTTTTGTGCACTTTATGCAGTCCAGTATAGGTCTGTAGTCTAGTGTAGCTTTCTCTGTGTTTTTTTTTATTACATAGTTCAGTCTAGTTTTTTGTACTGTGTCATGTAACACCATGGTCCTGAAAAACGTTGTCTCATTTTTACTATGCACTGTACCAGCAGTTATGGTCAAAATGACAATAAAAGTTGACTTGACTTGACTTGACTTGATTAAAAAAGTGTAACCCATCAATAAGCAGCTTAAGATGTATTTTATCTAGTTCTAGCAAATTATAGGAAGAGGCTTTGTGCTGGTGACCGCTGCAAACTACCAGAAGCATAACTGGAGAAGGAAGGCAGCATGAAGTCAGAGTGCCCCTAGAGGTGCGAGCAACAGGCACGGTTAGCTTCACTTTGTAGTTCCCAGAGATTGTTTCTCAGAGCTAATCAAGTTAACAATAATCCTATCTGCATTATTTTAATTTTCCATGATTCTCTTTTACTGTAAGGTACAATTCATTATCAAAGTTAAGTATGTATATGTTACCACAAACAAGAGAAAATCTGCAGCTACAGGAAATGAAAGTAATGCAAACAACATAGTGGGTGAACTCAACAGGCCAGGCAGCACCTATGGAAAAGAGTAAACTGTTGATGCTTTTGGGCTGAAAGCCCTCTTCAGGACTTGGGGAAAAAAAGATGAGAAGTCAGAGTAAGAAGGTGAGGGGAGGGGAGGAAGAAGTGATTAGTGAAACTGGGAGAGGGAAAGGTGAAGTAAAGAGCTATAACCAGTGGAGATTTCAATAGACAATAGACAGTAGGTGCAGGAGTAGGCCATTCGGCCCTTCTAGCCAGCACCACCATTCACTGTGATCATGGCTGATCATACACAATCAGTACCCCGTTCCTGCCCCCTCCCCATATCCCTTGACACCGCTATCTATAAGAGCTCTATCTAACTCTCTCTTGAATGCATCCAGAGACTTGACCTCCACTGCCTTCTGGGGCAGAGCATTCCACATATCCACTACTCTCTGGGTGAAAAAGTTTTTCCGCATCTCTGTTCTAAATGGCCTACCCCTTATTCTTAAACTGTGGCCTCTAGTTGTGGACTCACCCATCAGCAGGAACATGCTTCCTGCCTCCAGTGTGTCCAATCCCTTAATAATCTTATATGTTACAATCAGATCCCCTCTCATCCTTCTAAATTCCAGTGTATACAAGCCCAGTCGCTCCAATCTTTCAACATATGACAGTCCCGCCATTCTGGGAATTAACCTTGTGAACCTACGCTGCACTCCCTCAATAGCAAGAATGTCCTTCCTCAAATTTGGAGACCAAAACTGCACACAATACTCCAGGTGGGGTCTCACCAGGGTCCTGTACAGCTGCAGAAGGACCTCTTTACTCCTATACTCAATTCCTCTTGTTATAAAAGCCAGCATGCCATTAGCTTTCTTCACTGCCTGCTGTACCTGCATGCTTGCTTTCATTGACTGATTTCATAAACCAAACATTTATGATACAACCATGTAGGACTAACCACAGTGTTTTAAAAAGTGCATGCCATCAAAAAGCAGTTTATTGATGGAGGGGTGAAGCGATGGAGAGTCATCTCTAATGGGATCTTTCTGCAGGGATCACTCCCTAGTCCATTCATCCCTCCCCACTGATCTCCCTTCTGGCACTTATCCTTGCAAGTGGAGCAAGTGCCACGCCAACTCCTGCCTCACTACCATTCAGGGTCCCAAACAGCCATTCCAGGTGAGGTGACATCTCACCTGTGAGGCTGTTGGGGCCATCTACTGTATCTGCTGCTCCGGGTGTGGCCGCCTGTATGTCGGTGAGACCTGATGCAAACTGGGAGACTGTTTCGCCAGAAAAAGTGGGATCTCCCAGTAGCCACCTATTTCAATTCTATTTCCCATTCCCATTCCGACATATCAATTCATGGCATCCTCTATGCTGCAGTGAGGCCACACTCAGGTTGGAGGAGCAACACCTCATATTCCGTCTGGGAACCCTCCAAACTGGTGGCGTGAACATCGATTTCTCGATTGCCCGCCCTCCTCATTCCCAGCTTTTTTTTTAAATCCCTGCCATTGTAAGTAGATTGTAAAACCTTCAGTAAAAGTAATAAATCTTTAAACTTTAAACAGATCTAGCAGTGTGAAGTAGGTTATCAAAGTTAGGAGCAGCACACACGCATCCTACTCCATGGACTGCCAATGGAAGACTCCCCCCCCATTCTCCATTCCCATTTTCCTCTCTCATCTTATCTTCTTACCTGCCCATCACCTCCCTCTGATGCTTCTCCCCTTCCCTTTCTTCCAGGGTCTTATGTCCTTTACTACCAGATTCCCCCTTCTCTAGCCCTTTATTTTCACCAATTGACTTCCTAGCTTTTTAATTCAATCCCCCCCTTTCCCAGTTTCACCTATAACCTACTACCTTGTATTTCTTCCTCCCCTCCCTCACCTTCTTACTCTGTCTTCCCATCTCTTTTCCAGTAGCGATGAGGGTTTCAGCCCAAAATGTCGACTGTTTACCTTTTTCCATGGACGCTGCCTGGCCTGTTGAGTTCCTCCAGCATTGTGTGTCTGTTACTGTGTTATCATGTACTACCTTGAGTCTCATTTTCTTGCAGGCATTTACAGACTTCTAAAGAAATACAACAGCATTTATGAAAAACTTCACATAATCAAAAGACTGACAAAACAATGTGTAAAAGAAGACAAGTTGTACAATTAAAGTGAAAAAAATATTGAGAACATTAGTTGTAGAATCCTTGAAAGTAAATCTGTAGATTGTCGACAGGATCAGTTCAGAATTGTGGTGAATGAAATTATCCCCACCAGTTCCAGAGCCTGATGGTTGTATGGTAATAACTGTTCCTGAACCTGGTGGTGTGGAACCTAAGATACATCCCACATGTTTCCAAAAAATAGAGACCTTAATAACAAAACACAAATTTAAAGTACACAAAAGTAACACTAAAATCTGTTCTCCCAGTTCGTCCACTTCGTGTAAAAAGTTCAATTTTTAAAAAGTGTAAAAAGTGATTGGGTAACTCTCCTTAATCATCACGTCTGGACGTTGGCTGCATAACAAAAATTGCTTCTATTTAATTTTCTGCTTAGCAGAGGAATTGTTGGATTTGTGAGGAGGATGAAACTTAATACCACTGTTGTCGGCCACTGAGTTCTTTTCTGCCGTTAAAGCTTCCTTCTGTCCTGGCCTGTAGACTTGGCAATGCTCCATCATGTTTTTATTGTCAAATAAACCCAGAAAATACATATTAACCGTGCAGTCAGTTCTGATGTGTGCAGGATGAGTTATCCTCTGGTGAACTCAGCTGCAGCTTAAGCTCAGGTGGAGTGAGTCATATCAACCAGTCCTAAAATCATTACAGTGCCTTCCAAGGAGAGCAATAGAAACTTCCATCCCAGTTTCTCCTATGGATGCTGGGAAAACATTTTATTGCATTGTGAGATTGTTACTGCATAAAATATGGTCCTTTGGCTCATTTAGTCCTGCCAAGGTGAGCCAAATAGTTCTATTGGATATGCAGGAGACTGCAGATTCTGGAAGCCGGAACTGAATCAGGGTTTCATCAACAATTCATTCCCCCTTCCACAGATACTGTTTGACACAGTGAGTTCCTCCAGCAGATTGTTTGTTGCTCCAGTAGATGTTCTTTCTGCACAGCCCTGCAGATTATTGTCCTGCAAGAGTCCATCCAGTTCTCGTTTGAGGGCACTGATTGGAAGTCTAATACAATCCAAACCCAAGTACTTTTTTTTTTCCTCAACCTGACCCAACCTTTGCTCTGATCCATGTAGTCCAGTCTGGGCAACTTGTGATTGGGTAGCCAGTGAAGTCCAAAACACAACAACATTTTGAGTAAGATGGCTACTCCTTACACCCTTTGATCTAGAACATTGCAATTGGCCACTTCACTCACATTCCATGCAACCCATCCACCGCCACATTTGTTGTACACTATTTCTACCATAATCCATTTAATTCTTCCCACATTGCCATTAACTCTCCCCTGAAATTCTACCAGCCATCTACACTAGAGGCAATTTACAGAAGCCAATTAACTTACTACCCCACACATTGTGGGATGTGGGAGGAGGCCAGGGTACTCAGAGGAAACCCATGTGCTCACATTCAGATAGGAGCAGATATCAGGACAGAACGTCGTTTACCTAGTTTGCTGGAGCGAGGAGGTGGCCGTTCTTCCATCTGTGCTGTTGCGTTGCCCCCAAGTGGTCAGAGGGATGAAGTTCATGGATGTACCCAAATTCTGCAACATCAGCACTGTCTCTAAGGAATTCCAAGGCCAAAACCAAAGTAGGAAGAACAACATTCAGAATGATATTGAGAACCTAAGGGGCCAAGCATCAGGACCAGATAGCAATCTTGTGTGTGCGACATCCTGCTAGTAAATCATAAGGCAAGAGAATCAACTAAAACACTACTTCTAACATCTTTTTTGAAGCAAATTGTGGTGAACTATCACAGACAGTGAGAAGCCAGGTGGTGGTGAGGCTGGTTCAGGGGATGAGCCATGCAAGGCGCAACATGTTCAACCCGGGGTCACAGACAGAGCTTGTGTCGCTGTTGGAGATGAGGTGAGTGATTTGGAGAGGAGTCGATATAGAAGATTTTCGATGCTTTCCTCTTAACCCTGGTGCAAGGTTGGATCATTCCAAGTGCCAAGCCAAGTTGGTGAGACTGAGAATGGCTTTGGGCTGGCGGCCCAGGTGTGTCACTGTGTTGGGGCCTGGGTCTTAGACTGTTATCGGTGCTTGTACACTTTAAATGTCAGCCTGGATAAACTGGAAGCCTGAGTATCGGGTTTGGAGGCAAGAGTTTGGGAGAATTTTTCCTGCTCTCCTGCAAATGTTCTTTCCTTTTTCTATGGCACCAAGGATGAGAGCTGATCTGTCTGCTGTGTGTTTCTACCCTGCTGGTGTGATGATTTGTGACCAAGTCTTGGGCCTGTTCCAGCTGCTCCTGGAGCAGATCTGGGACTCAGTCCGGTTCAGGATGCTGTTGACTTGTTTCTGTTGTTTGCATGATGTGTGTGTGTGTTTTTTCCTCTCTGTGTTTCTCTGCATGTTGGTTTGTGGTCTTGTTTTATTGGTTTATTCAGGCTTCTTGCTTTGTGACTGCCTGTAAGCAGACAAATTAAAAAATGTATAATTTATACATTCTTTCATAATAAATCTTTGAATCCTTGAATACACATATGTATAGATATATATATATATTAAATAAGTAGTGTTAAAAGAGAGCATAAATAGTAAGGCAATGTTCATGGCTTGATTCATTTTCTGTTTAGAAATCTGAGGGCAGAGGGGTAGGGACTGGTTGTAAAACATTGAGTATGGGACCTCAGGCTCCTCTACCTCCTTACTGATGGCAGTGGTAAGAAGAGAGACGAGAATAGGAAGAGAGAAGAAAGCATTTCCTGGGCGACAGGTGTCCTTAATAATTCAATGTCACCTTTTTGATAATTTTGATATACACCTACTTTGATAATACAGTTTTAATTAAGCTCCACCACCACCTTATGCTTGCTGAATCAGAATCAGGTTCAATATCGCTGGTAAATGTCATAAAATTTGTTGTGCTGCAGCAGCAGTGCAGTGCCATGCATAGCAAAACACAATATAAGTTACAATAAGAAACAAGAATCCTGCCGGCTCCTTGCACGCTTTCCATCTGAGCTGAGTTGAGCATCGAGCTAGCAACCCGGCCTCAGAAAAAACAAAGATGCTAAAGAAACGGCAAGATGCCGCCCAATGAGAAACAAGGATTGGAAAGGAACAACAACAATATATACATTATATGCAGTATATATTTCTTTTTTGTAATACTTATTTAATTTCTCCTATACCTTCTGCTTGATGTGAGCAATGGGAGCCTTAATGATGGATGCCACTTTTTTGAGGTATCGTCTTTTGAAGATGTCCTCAACGCTGTGGAGGCTGGTGTCCTTGATGGAGATGGCCGAGTTAACAACAGTCTGCAGTTTTTTTCTGATCCTGTGCAGTGCCCCCCCCCCCCATACAAGACAGTGATGCAACCAGTTAAAATGCTCTCCATGGTACACCAGTAGAAATTTGCAAGTGGCTTTGGTGACATACCAAATCTCCTCAAACTCCTAATGAAATATAGACACTGTTGTGCTTTCTCTGTAATTGCATCAATATGTGGGGCACAGGATAGACCCTCAGAGATGATGACAGGAACTTGAAACTACTCACCCTTTTCACTGCTGATCCCACAATGAGGACTGATATGTATTCCCTCAACTTCCCCTTCATGAAGTCCACAATCAATCCTTTGGTCTTACTGAGGTCGAGAGCAAGGTTTTTGCTGCAATCCCACTTAATCAGTTGATCTAGCTCACTCCTACATGCCTCTGTCACCATCTGAAATTCTGCCAACAATAGGTGTGTGATTGGCAAATTTCTAGGTGGCATTTGAGCTTTGGCTAGCCCTCTCAGGTTATGTAAGGAGGAAGATCAGTGGGGAGAGACAAGTGGATAAGGGATTCATGGAGAGTGGAAAGTGAAGATATTGTGGGGAAGGGAAAGGTGTTTAGTAGTATGATCCTATTTATGGAAAATGTTGTGTTGGATGTGGAGGCTCATGGTGTGGTAGGAAGTCTATCCCTGCTTGGAGGTGAGGGCAGATAGATAGATCGATACTTCATTGATCCCGATGGAAATTACAGTATCACAGTAGCATTGCAAGTGCACAGATATAAACATTAGAAGAGAAGTAGAAAGAATAAAAAAAAGTTACCACAAGCAGTCTAACAGGAGAGGGCCATCACTTCCCCAGCTATAGGTTGACTAATGGCCAAAGGTAAGAATGTCTGAGAACTGGAGGTGATGTAATTGAGAACAGCATTGGAATGGGGTTTTCCTCTTACACATTTGAAATCTGCTGAATACTATAAGGCCTAGCTAGAGTGGACATGCACAGGATGTTTCTAATAGTGGAAGAGACTAGGACCAGAATGCACAGCCTCAGGGTAGAAGGACATCACTATTGAAAAGAGATGAGGAGGAATTTATTTAGCCAGAGGGTAGTCAAACTGTGGAATTCATTGCCATAGTTGGCTTGGAGGCCAAGTCATCAAATGCATCTAAAGCAAAGGTTGATAGGTTCTTGATTAGCCAGGGCATCAGAGGTTATGGGGATAAGTTGGGTGAATGGGGTTGAAAATGTTAATAAATCAGTCATGCTGGAATAGAAGAGCACACTCAAAGGTTTGAATGACCTAATTCTGCTCCTATGTCTTATAGTCTAATAGTTTTATGGTCTTAATGCATATTGCTGGTCCTCATCCTCACCAGGAAAGATAAAGAGCTCCATCTAATGGTAAAGGTGAGAACATGCAGTTAGTCTTCTATTTGTCTGCATTTAGTTTACAAGTTCAGATATAAACAAATGCATTTAATTTCATTTATACGTTATTATTACATGGGATAACATGTTAAATTATTGGCTGTTATCCTGATCAACTCCCAGTGTATTTAAAATAAACTGTTTAATAAGTCCATTGTATTACCATGGAAGCCTAAGTCAGCAAATGCATTATCCTGACAAAAAAATAATCTATTCGGTAATAAATGAAAAATAGAATATAAGATAAGACTAATTTTCTTGATATAGGATCTTTAGCACTGTGGTCTTCTTTATTCTAAGCAAATTGTAGGATGAACTCAGCTCACAACAAACAGCACCAGTAGGTATGAAGAATTTCTGCACCTCATTTCAATGGTGCATACAGCACGTACACATTTGTTGGAACGTGTTATCCAATAGTGCTTTTTGCCTAATGGTCTGATTACCTAATCGGAATGAAAATTATTTTAAAATTCACTCCATGTTTGTTTCTAATTTGGCAAGAGATATTTGCAAATGTATTCACAAACAAAAGAGGCACTATACATGTGTTAAATGACAAGAAATCACTTTATGAATGTTATGTAACAATACAGAAAGAGAAACAAATGGGTAATGAAGAAGTATATGGAAAACAAACTAATACTTATCATCCACTAAACTAACTAAGCTTCAGAATGCTGGAGGAACCTCAGATCCAACAAACTTTCACGCATCCCCCCCCCCCCTTCTACCTCTCTCTTTCCCTCTTTCTCTCTCTCTCTCCCTCTTCCTCTCTCTCTCTCTCTCTGTCTGATTTTTTCTCTCTTGATGTCCTTGATTCTATCTTCAATTCTTAATGTCAGCACGAGTTGTCAACCAATCTAAGAGGAGATTCCCCCTTGCATAAAGAAATTGCCCTTTTATACCTTTCAAAACACCTCATATTAATACTTTCTCATGCTAAGGCACCATTTTGTACCTGCACCTGGACAAAGATTTCACCCTCCTTAGACAACCCATTATTACCTCCTCTCAAAGCTGTGGACTTGTCCTCCTTTTACTTTCTTAAAACATTCCCACTTCTAAGCTAACTCCATTTACTTTTACAAACTTCCATGTTATTTTAGCATATACCATGGAGGAATCAGATTTTACTCTTTCCTTATATTAATGGTCTAAACTAGGGCTTTCACTCTTGCATTATTTTTATCATCATTAAGAGCAGATCTTAATGTGTGTGTGAAAGATCAGCTTTATTGAACAATGCTGTCTGACTCGATGCCTTTGCTTCACAAGGGAATTTAATGTTCAAGCTGCATTACCTATATAGCTTGGCACTTCATCTCTTTCATTAAATGAAGCAATTCCATAATTTATAGAAATTGAGACATTTTGGTAATTAAGAAACATGCAGCGGTTTAAAGCAGCACTTTGCCCAGCTCCAGCACAATCTGCAATCAGTCATTATCACGAGGAGATGGCTTAAGATTCCATGTGTCATGAAGAACACTTATATCTTTCCTCCTGAGCAGAGGCAACAGCACCAGAAAGCACCCACATTAAAGGCTCTCAATGTACCATAGACTGCATCCATATGTCCTGTCTGTTTTTTGTCACAGTCAATAGAAACTAATTGCATTCCTTTACCATTTACTGCATACACTGGATTGTAAAAGTTTGTGCTGAACTTCCAAACAGCAGTTATGTATTCTTCCTGTGCCAGTTCTATGTCCAACCTTTACTGCAACAGGTACCTTGGAGACAAGGGTCCTCTCAGTCAGATTTCACCCTAATTCATTTAGGAAGCTGGTTGCAGCAACAGAGCTGGGGTACCAAACCTGATATGTAGCTGGCTATTAAATGCTCCCTTCCTTTGGCATTGCGAGGGCCAGACCTCCTCACCTATGAGGTCATCAATAACAACAGATGGTGGAGGAGGAGGAGAGGAAGTAGAGGTATGGGAGTTGGAGCGTCGTAGGAGGAAGATCAGGGATAGCAGTGGCCATTAATGGAGGTAGCTGGAGTTCTCTGAGGGGAGCCAATCCCAAAACTCCATAAGAACAACTCCATCCATCCCAGATTCACTGTGGTTAAAGTAAATTTTATTATCGTCGTGCATTTATGTCACCATGCACCACCCTGGGGTTCTTTTCCCTGTGGGCATACTCAGCAAATCAATAGAATAGTAACCATAAACAGGATCAATGACAGACCAAGAAGAGATTAGAAGACAACAGACTGTGCCAATGCAAATATAAGTAAACAACAATAAATAACAGGAGTTCAAAATAACAAGATAAACAAGACAATTGAGATCATTTGTTGCGGGAACATCTCAATAGATGAGTGTAGTTATTCACCTTCGTTCAAGCGCCTGATGGTTGAGGGGTAGTAACTGTTCTTGAACCTGGGGGCATGAGTCTAGAGGCATTTGCACTTTCTGCCTGATGGCAGCAATGAGGAAAAAGCATGGCCTTGGTGGTGAGGACCTTTGATGATGGATGCTGCTTTCCCGTGGTAACATTTCATGTCGATGTGCCCAATGGTTTACCTGTGATGTACTGAGCCAAATCCACTTGTAGGATTTTCCATTCAAAGGCATTGGTGTTCCAATACCAGGTCATAGTACAGCCATCAATACACTTCCCACTACAAATCTATACAAGTTTGTCAAAGTTTTCGATGTCATGCCGAATCTCCATACACTCCTAAGGAAGTGAAGGCACTGTTGTGCTTTCATTGAAATTACATTTATATGATTGGAGTGGTATTCACCAATTCAAACCAGTACTTGGTCACCTGACCCTTTCAACCCACTTCAGTGCTGAGTTTGTATAATTTTGTCCCATAAACTTCAATATTGGAAACAAGCCTACTCTGTGGCAGCACTGTTCTGCAGATATCCCTGCTGAAATGTCTTCACGTTAAGTGGAATTATTGTATATTAAGAAGGTAAAGGAGACATCAGCAGAAGGGAATCAAATGCTAGTGTTTGAGGGCCACTAGGATTTTCCTATCATTTTTGACATCTTGCAACCTGAAAATACAACTCAAGTTTTGTACCTAGAGTGATGACCCTTATCTCCACTTCACCCTCAGCCCTCGATCTGTCCAAAGGTTCTGATTGTCTCACTGTCTCACTTCCAATACTAGATGATCAGAAGTTTCCTCTATCTAACATCTGGTAAAACTGAAACCATTATCCCTGCCAGAAACTTTACCTGCACTGACTTCATCCTTCTCCTTGGTTTGGTACAGTGTTGGATGAGAAAGTTCATAACAGTTGGTTTTATTTTATGTTGTGTCATACATTAGACTACATTTCAATTTATTTTTATTTTTAATTGTATTTAACAACAGGGTTCCCGCTTGGTGGCGCAATAATATCAGCGCCGGACTCCGGAGTGAAGGTTCCCAGGTTTGAATCCAAGTCGGGTTGAGTGTCGAGCTAGCAACTCGGCCTCGTAAAACAAGAGTAGCTTGCTACGGAAACGCCATCATGACGGTGCCCCAGTAACTCCACTACCGAGTTAAGGGTTCTTCTCCTTCTCCTTCCTCTCTTTCTTCCTCAACAACAGGGCACAGTAGCAGGCACTTCCAGTCTAATGAGCCAGTGCCACCCAGTTAACCTATTAACCCAAGTCTTTGGACTATGGAGGGCACTCAGGGGAATCCAACTTGGTCTTGGGGAGAATGTACAAACTCCTTACAGCCTGTGGCAGAATTGCACCTTCCACAGACAAGCTCCTATACCCTTGAATTCCCTTCTCTGCCTCTCTATCCCTCTTCCTTAAATCCTCTGGGTTTAAGCTTTGGGTTGTCTGTCTCCATGTCTCCCTAAATACAGCTGGCAACGTTGCTTTCATGTGCCACTGCAAAGCATTTTGGAATTTCCACTAAGCCAAATGAGGATATCATGAAGCAAAGGCACTATCGTTTAATAAAGTGAACATTTTCTTGGATTTCTTTGCAAACTATTTTGACAAATAGTTGGGGCAGAGGAAATTGTGAATTATCTCCAGCAAAGGTGCCAGACAAGTTCTGTTGCAGTGTAACTGAGTTTGTGACAGAGCACTCCTCCGATCGGAAATGCAAATCCAAACACAGTGGATAGCAATTTTCCTTGCCAAATGTTCCATGTCCAAAACTTTAGTTCAGCAACGATGGCAAAATCTACTCAGCATATAAAATTGTGTAATTACTTTAATTATTAAAATGAATTAATCTGATTAACTAACATTAACTATTATTTACAATGTAACAACAACACACACAAAATGCTGGTGGAACACAGCAGGCCAGGCAGCTGTGTTCCACCAGCATTTTGTGTGTGTTGTTGTTTGAATTTCCAGCATCTGCAGATTTCCTCGTGTTTGCTGTTTATTATTTACGATGTGTTTGATTTCAGATTAGGTCCAAAGGGTGAATATGTATTGAAACTATCCACTCGTTAAATTTATCATTGCATGATCAATAGTGTTGCCGAGTCGTTGGATTAATGCCTCACTTTAGATGCGAGCTTCATTGTTATCCGTAAATAAAAGCAAAGCTGCTGCAGATTGGTTTTGAAGTAACTGTGCTGAGTGGTTGTCCAGGGGTTGCTAGCTGACGCGACCGCGGCCACCAATGATTATTTCCTCATAATCCTTCCAAGCTGTCACAATTGCATGTGTGAAACCTCACAGAAATGTTACATCAAGGGCTTCACAGGGGTCAGTCTATTGCTCTTTAAGCAACGTTGAAAAGCACATCTTTAGTGCAGTCTTATTGGTGTGAGGTGGGCGTTGTGTTGGCTACTCACGGCGCCCTGCCAAGGATGATGGACTTCCAACCCGCCATAGTCATCGACAATGGGTCAGGTCTGATCAAATCTGGCATCTCGGGAGATAAAGAGCCTCGCTCGATCTTCTACAACGTGATCGGCAAGCCGCGGCAGAAATCACTCATCATCGGAGCCGGCCAGAAGGACTTCTACATCGGCGAAGAAGCCCAAGCCAAGAGAGGGGTGCTCTCCATCAAGTACCCCGTGGAACACGGCATAGTCACCTCCTGGGACGACATGGACAAGATCTGGAGGTACATGTATGACAACGATTTGAAAATTAAACCGAACGAGAGACCGGCTCTGGTGACCGAGGCTCCCCTGAATCCGCTGGGCAACAGGGAAAGGATGTGTCAGATCCTCTTCGAGGGTTTCGAGGTGCCGGCCATGTACGTCGCCGTCCAAGCGGTACTGGCCCTCTATGCCTCCGGCAGAACCACGGGGTGTGTGATGGACAGTGGCGACGGAGTGACCCACACGGTGCCTATTTACGAGGGTTACTGCTTGCCCCACGCTGTTCTGAGGCTGGAGCTGGGAGGAAGGGACCTCACCGAGTATCTGGTGAGGATCCTCACCGAGAGTGGGATCTCGTTCGTCAGCACAGCCGAGAAGGAGATAGTGAGGGACATCAAGGAGAGGCTGTGTTACGTGGCTCTGGATCTGCAGGCAGAAATGTGCAGGAAACCTTGCGAAGTGGAGAAGGATTACAAGCTGCCGGATGGTCAGGTCATCAAGATCCAGAGCCAAAGGTTCCGCTGCCCCGAGACGCTCTTCATCCCGGCCAACATCGGCATCGAAGCTCCGGGCATCGATAAACTCTGCTTCAACGCTATCATGAAGTGTGACATCGACCTGAGGAGGGATCTCTACGCCAACGTGATCCTCGCCGGAGGTTCCAGCTTGTTCCCGGGCATTGACGAGAGGATGCTGAAGGAATTGACCAAAATGGTCCCCACCGGCACCCCGGTCAAAGTGTGCGCTCCGGCCGAGAGGAAAAACTCGGTGTGGATTGGAGGCTCCATCCTCTCCTCCCTGTCGGCTTTCCGACAGATGTGGGTGACAGACTGCGAGTACAAGGAAGTTGGGGCTAACATTGTGCACAGAAAGTGTTTCTAAAATCCTGTTTTTAAAAAAAAAGTCAACTGTATTTTAAAAAAAATAAACGAACTGACAAAATAAAAGTGCCAAATTAAAGCGAGAAACTGTCGGCTTTATAATTTTTTGCGGATCTCAGTCATTTTAGAATACAAAAAAAAAGATGTTTAAAAGAAACCTATTTGTGTAAACAATCTTTCTCATATTTCTAAAAAGGCCTTGTGAAAGATGGAGCCGCTGTTCGGACGTAGATCATAGATTCGGTTGGACCTGCTGAGTGTTTCCAGTATCCTGTACTTGAATATTATAAAGTGGTAATTGTGCCCAGGACCTCTCTGAATAACTCTTATCTAAGCATTTTTCTGTGTATTTCTCCCCATGCATGGGAACACTCAGCTTGCTGAACCAAGCATTCAATGGTATAACATTCACAGGGCAAGATAGTTGCATAGGATTATGCAACAGAGGCCATTCAGCCCATTGTGTCTGTAACAGCTCTTTGAAACATCTTTTTCAATGTATTTTTTTCCTTTTATATACAAGATATATCCATATTTCTTTCTTTGTGTAGTGGAGAATTCTTCATGGAATCCCTTCTATCACTCTTTTGGACCATTCCAGGTCACAGCAACTTGCTAAGAAAATTTCCGACCAAAGGTTTTTTGTTGTTCACTTATTTGATCTTATACATTCTGATAAACAACCCAATTGCTGGTAATTTTGCTCTTACACCTATTCTGTCCAAAGCAAGTCTATAATTTATTTTGATATTCGTGCTTCCACAAGTGCTATAGAAGCAGTTCAACACATAAATGACATAGTTGTGGAATGATTTACTGTGACCCAGTCAAATAACATACCAACAACAGTAAAGATTTGGAAAAACTGTAGGTTTTAACAGAATGGAATAACCCTAAAGCACTCTACTGAAACAGTTGCATTATTTTTTTCCATAATCAATTATTCTTAATCATATTATTATCATGGGCTATAAATGAAGATGATTTATTGAGATATGCAACAGAACCACACTGCCCTGCAATCTCCTAGCCCAATCATGGACAACTTACAATGACCAATTAACCTACCAATGGTTCACCTTTGGACTGCTGAAGGAAACCCATGTGCTTACGGGAAGAACGTATAAATTCCTACAGGCTGTGCGGGAATTGAAACCCCAGTCACCCATACTGTAAAGTGTTGTGCTAACCACTGTGCTACTGTACCACCCTTATATCTCTGTAATCCACAGAAAGCACTGGAGGAACTCAGCAGGTCAGGTAGCATCTAAGGAGAGGAATTAGCAGTTGATGTTTCATGATAAATGGTCTCAGCCAACACATCCTCTCCTTAGATGCTGCATGACCTGCTGCGTTCCTCCATCTGCAGAATGTTTAGTGTTTATCATTTTTATCTCTGTATTGGATTAAGTTAAATTCCAAGTGCTGGTCCTTCTCCATTTCCTTTCCTGGCATGGATTTTCCAGAAACACCGTTGAAACCACCTCCATATTAAAAAGACCTGAAAGTGCCTTTGCTTTGAATGTTTTAACTACCATAGCTGGTAGAGTAGCTTCTTTGGAAGTAGCAGCTGCAGTTTATAGATTTTCATGAAGAGTGATTGTAGGGGAATTGTGTTTTTACTGCTTATTTATGTACCTTTTTTTAATAAATTACCTCTTAGTCTGCAAGCCATGCCTGTTTTCATAGAATGCTTTTCATGAAGAGAGATGTCATATTGTGATGTTTCAGGGCTGATCTATGGAAGCATGATTCTCAGGTACCAGCCATGGATCACAGTATTGATTAGATAAGTACTCCAGATTATAAGAACTGTAGTGTCCACTTACTGGAGTGAGAATTTCTGAAAATCTGAAAATACAACAGCCAGGTCGATATATTACAAATGCACAGGCATGGTTAAAAACAGAAAGGCTAGTCTACTACAGTCACTCTGGATGTGCTCTATGAAGTTTGCTGTGATGTTACTACTGTTGTGATCAATTCGTCTTGTGTGAGAAGACTAACTGAACTGAGTTCTGGAAAATTGTGGAGCATGTGTTTTGCATTTTGGGGATTTCAACCCCTTATTGGGAAAAGAATTTGATCACATGGTTAAATCTACAAGAAGACGCAACTGGAACTTAAATGATCATATGCAGCCAGTGAAGCCACAGGGTTTAATTATTGCTTTTCACAGTCTCAAGATGTCATGAAACAGTATTCAATTGAACTACTTTTAAATTGAACTTCCTTGGCCAACAGATCTGCTTGCGTTGACTGTATGTGTGAGTGGGTATGTGGGAAAGGGTTTTTTTTTGTTGCTGCTGTTGTCTTGTTGTTGCTTGTGTTGTCCTGCTGAACATCGTGGACGTGCCATGTTGGCGTGGTGAGTATGGCGAAAGCTGCGGGTGTCACGACCATGGACTCTGCTGTGAAGCCTGGGCGCCCTCAAAGGCGGGCAGCTGGGCTGGAAGGACTTGGCGGTCAGAAGAATGCACATTCCACCCAGTTAGGGTTTATTTGTGATTGTATTGAACTCTTGCTTGGCGGATGGGTCCCTACTCTCCTCTGTGCAGCGCCTCCTTGCTTCTTGTTGTGTGCCACACAGGGTCTAGTACTTGGTAGACTGAGAGTCCGGAGGGATTTTCTTGGGTGCTGACTTGGACATCCTGGGTAAGTGTGTCATCCAGGACTTCCAGCAGTCACAGCCCCCTGGCACCTCAGGAGCTGCCTACCAGGGAACCCTGTTACAGCCACGGCCTCTGCCTCGGAGGTGGGCTGCAGAATGAGGTTGGCAATAAAGCTCGTGAGAATGCACATTTCAACCGGTTAGGGTTTATTTGTGGCTGTATTTAACTCCCATCCTTTTGTTTCAGTCTTGTTGAGACTTGACTAAAGCATCGTAATGACAATGCTCCCTGTTTAACTTAGTCCACTTTACAGGAAGGAAGATTACTATTTAGTTTGACACTGCAAGGGAGTGGTACTTATTAGATTTAATTTACTGTTTCCGAGCCACGGTGACGGCGTTAGATTTTAGTTTGAACATTTTCATTAGCGGCCCTGTTGGCCTGATGTTTTTTATTTTTCTTTGGTTCTGTGCAGTTCTTATTAAAACTCAGTGAACTCTTCATTTTGCTGATGTACCTCTCCCTCTTGGGATGTACGTCTCCACCCAAGCAAGGCTGCAGGCCCGGATGGTGTCAGCCCCAGGGTGCTCAAAGCCTGTGCCCCCCCAGCTATGTGGAGTACTTCGCCATGTCTTCAACCTGAGCCTGAGTCTCCAGAGGGTTCCTGTGATGTGGAAGATGCCCTGCCTCGTCCCTGTACCGAAGACGCCGCGCCCCAGTGGCTCCAATGACCACAGACCGGAGGCATTGACCTCCCACATCATGAAGACCCTGGAGAGACTTGTTCTAGAGCAGCTCCGGCCTATGGTTAGGCCACACTTAGACCCCCTCCAGTTTGCCTACAAGCCCCGACTAGGAGTTGAGGATGCCATCGTCTACCTGCTGAACCGTGTCTAAGCCCACCTGGACAAGCTGGCGAGCACTGTGAGGGTCATGTTTTTTGACTTCTCCAGTGCGTTCAACACCATCCGCCCTGCTCTGCTGGGTGAGAAGCTCACAGTGATGCAGGTGGATGCTTCCCTGGTGTCATGGATTATTGATTACCTGACTGGCAGACCGTAGTACGTGTGCTTGCAACACTGTGTGTCAGACAGAGTGGTCAGCAGCACTGGGGCTCCACAGGGGACTGTCCTGTCTCCCGTTCTCTTCACCATCTACACCTCGGACTTCAACTACTGCACAGAGTCTTGCCATCTTCAGAAGTTTTCTGATGACTCTGCCATAGTTGGATGCATCAGCAGGGGAGATGAGGCTGAGTACAGGGCTACGGTGGGAAACTTTGTCACATGGTGCGAGCAGAATCATCTGCAGCTTAATGTGAAAAAGACTAAGGAGCTGATGGTGGACCTGAGGAGGGCTAAGGCACCGGTGACCCTTGTTTCCATCCAACGGGTCAGTGTGGACATGGTGGAGGATTACAAATCCCTGGGGATACGAACTGACAATAAACTGGACTGGTCAAAGAACACTGAGGCTGTCTACAAGAAGGGTCAGAGCCGTCTCTATTTCCTGAGGAGACTGAGGTCCTTTAACATCTGCCGGACGATGCTGAGGATGTTCTATGAGGCTGTGGTGGCCAGTGCTATCATGTTTGCTGTTGTGTGCTGGGGCAGCAGGCTGAGTGTAGCAGACACCAACAGAATCAACAAACTCATTCGTAAGGCCAGTGATGTTGTGGGTGTGGAACTGGACTCTCTGACGGTAGTGTCTGAAAAGAGGATGCTGTCCATCTTGGACAATGACTCCCATCCACTCCATAATGTACTGGTTAGGCACAGGAGTACATTCAGCCAGATACTCTTTCCACCGAGATGTAACACTAAGCGTCATAGGAAGTCATTCCTGCCTGTGGCCATCAAACTTAACAACTCCTCCCTCGGAGTGTCAGACACCCTGAGCCAATAGGCTGGTCCTGGACTTATTTCCACTTGGAATAATTTACTTATTATTATTATTTAATTATTTATGGTTTTATATTGCTATTCTTAGACAGCTACACTATTCTTAGTGCAGCTGTAACAAAACCCAATTTCCCTCTGGATCAATAAAGTATGTCTATCTGTCTGTCTGTCTCTGTACTTGGGCCATCACCAAGCACTAGGTCAGCTGGTTACCCTTGGCACTTCCTTAGGTTGTGTTGGTCATTAATGCAGATTATGCATTTCACTGCATGTTTCAATGTACATGTGATAAATAAACAAATCTGAATCTGATAATCAGTTAAAGGATCACACACACAATGCTGGAGGAACTCTGCAGGTCAGGCAGCATCTATGGAAATGCATAAACAGTCGACAATTCAAACTGAAAAAGTTCTTCTATTCTGAAAAGGGAAGGGGTAGATGCCAGAAGTTAATAGGTGAAGCAAGGTGGGTGAGAATGGTCAAGGGCTAGAGAGAAGGAATTTGATAGGAGAGGAGAGTGGACCATAGGAGAAAGGGAAGGAGAAGGGGGAGGTGACAGGTGTAAGAAGAGTTAAGAGGCAAGAGTGAGGAATAGAAGGCGAGGGGAGGAGAAGGGAAAATGTTTTTTTACCAGAAAGAGAAGTCGATATTCATGCCATCAGGTTGGAAGCCATGGATTGACATGTTGGAATGGGAATAGAAATCAGAATAAAAATGTTTGACCACTGGGAAGCTCTGTTTTTGGTGGATGATGCAGAGATGTTCTATGAAGCAATATCCCAAATTACGATGGTTCTCACCAATGTAGGGGAGGCCACATCGGAAGCACCAGACACAATAGACAACTCCAGCAAATTCACAGATGACCCAATCTCACCTAGAAGGAGTGTTTGGAATCCTGAATGGAGATGAGGGTGGAAATGAATGGACAGGTGTAGCCCAGGATAATTAACTGATCAGGACAAATGCAGCGAAGACAAATGTGGGTCATCAGTAAGAGGGATTGACATTATAATTGGGAATGAACATATAGCAGAATGATTAAAGTACTGGATCTTCACATAAAAGGATACAAGTAATCTTCCAGATATTTCAGGGTCCAAAGAGGGGGAGGATCCAAAGGAAATCAGTATTACTATATTAGTAAAGAAACACTGCCAGGGAATAGATAACTAATCTGATGCTTCTGATAAGGCACAGGATGAAAGCACAAGAGATTCTGAGTATCATGTAGGCATGGATTGAGAGTTGCTTAACACGCAGGGTAGGAATAAATGGAACTCTTTCCGGGTGACAGGCAGTGACTAGTGGGGTGTCACGTGAATCAGAGAACAACAGCTGTTCACGGTAAAGTATATGTGGACCAGCAAACTATTTGCTGAAGGAACCTTGTGGGTTGAGCTTTATCTGGTGGGATGGGGGTTAGAATTGTCGATGTTTTGGGTTTAAACATCTCCAACAATTAACGTTTTTGCCAGTGCGATTCAGCAGACTCTAGCCGCATCAGTCCCTCTCCCAGCAACTCATAGGTCCTCCTTTTCTGTTGCCCTGACAACCTCTGCCACTACTGCTTTCAATCCCACGCCCAGTCCAGAACTGACTCCCGCTTTCGGACCATCACAGACTCCCGTGTCCATACGAGAACTGAGTTCCACCACCGAGTAGGTACTTTGGTGATCCTAACGGCTGCAGAAATTTTATTCCCCAATGTGAGCTGACATTCCAAGCCCAGCCTAGTCATTTTGATGATGATGATGTAAACTGGTGTACATGTAAATCTCCTAAGTGGACCTCCACCCAGCCCCTTCAGAACCTTATGGGAGCAAAGATGCCCCACAGCCCAGTCGTTTTGACATTTTATTTGCAGAGTTAAGATGGGTTTTTGACCTTCCAGTCTGGGATCAGGAGGCTGCCTACCGACTCCTGGACTTGCGCCAAGGCCGAGGGATAGTGAGGGCCCAGGCAGTCAAATTCCACATGTTTGCAGAAGAGACAGGATGGAATGAGAGATCACTGCCTTCCACTGTGGACTGAACGCAGGAGTCCGGCATGAGATCTCTGTCTGTGACAAACAGGATAGTCTGGATGACCTGATCAATTTGGCTATTTGAGTTGACAACCAGGTAACTGAGTGGCACAGGGAAGGAATGCCTCAAGCTTCCTCTGAGGCGCCTAATCACTGTCTTACCTCCACCTCCCCCTCTCCCTCATCACGCAGCACCCAGTCCACGAAGGAGTCTATGCAAGAGGGGCGCAAGCACCTACCTCAGGGAGAACTGAGAGCGGCACAGGAGAACAGGTCCCTGCCTCTATTGTGGTGACCCAGGACATCTCTGGGCAGCAGGTCCCAAGCCTCCAGCAAAAGAGGATACCCGTCAGCAGCAAGCGGAGTCCTAATGGGACAGTTCTCTCTGGAATCAGCTTCCTCTATTTGTGTCATGCTCGCAGCTTTCTTGTCATGGGATTCATTTATCAACTCTAGTGCAGCTGGGAATTTCATGGACATCTCTCTAGCTCAAAGGTGGGGAGTTCCGACACAGGAATTGAGAGAAAAGGTCAATGTCAAGGTCATGGATGGTCGACCTCTGGGCACCAGCCAGGTCCACCTTTCCACCGAACCCCTCCAACTTGTGCTCGTAGGCAACCATAGTGAAGAACTCTCCTTCTGTCTGGTTGATTCACCTGAACTGCCACTGGCATTTGGTCTCAGTTAGTTATCCCAGCGTACTCCATGGATCGACTGGTCTCAGAAAGAGTGGGGACCGGCACGCCTGTCCGGGTCCAGCTCAAGCTCCGTTCCATGAATCCCTCTTGTGTCAGCTAAGGATGTGGCCCTGTCTGGGATTGCTCCTGAATATGCTGATCTCCTTGAGGCCTTCAGTAAAAGGAGGCTATCACCCTGCCCCCGCACAGGCCACAGACCTCGTTCCTGGCACTAGTCCTTCCCAGGACCGACTCTTCTCCCTCTCTCACCCTGAAATGGTGGCCGTGGAAGAATACATCAAGGAGGCATTGGCCGTGGGGTTTATCCATCTGTCAACCTCGCCAGCAGAAGCGGGATTCTTTTCTATGAGCAAGAAAGATGGCAAGCTCTGACCCCGCATTGATTATCAGTCCCTTAACAGTATCTCTGTGAAAAGCGACTCCACTCTTCCCCTGTTGACATCTGCATTCGAATATCTCCGGGAGCAACCATATTTTCCAAAATTGATCTGCACAGTCCTTAGAATCATATGAGAGAAGGGGATGAGTGGAAGATGGCTCTCCACAACTCCAGTGGCAAATATGAGTACCTTGTGACCCCACAACTATACCCTTTGGTATCGCCAATGCTCCCACTGTTTTCCAGGCCTTGGTTAATGATGTGCTCAGGGACATATTGAACCAGTTTGTTTTTATGCATTTAGACAACATTCTTACCTATGCCTGCTCTCACCAGGAACACATCCAGCATGTCCAGAGGGTTCTCAGACAGCTCCTCGAAAATAACCTGGACGCCAAGCCTGAGAAATGTGAGTCCCATAAAAACCAGGTGTCACTTTTGGGCTATATACTTACCCCAACGAGCGTTCAAATAGACTCTAGTGAAATACAGACAGCTACAGGGTGCCCAAACCACCTACCGTCACACAGGTATGATGCTTCATGCAGTTTGTGAACATTTATTACCGCTTCATCCGGAATTTCGGCTGTATCACAACGGCCATAAACGCACTGACCAGGTGGACGTCTGCAGGAGTCCATTGGACAGATGATGCCGAACAAGTATTTTTGGAGTTAATGCAACATTTCTCTACTGCCCCACTGCTGCATCGGCCAAACCAATATTGATCATTCATAGTTGAGGTGGATGCATCTGATGTTGGTGTTGGAGCTCTCCTCTCTCAGCACTCTTCTACGGATAGCTAGCTGCACCGTTATGTCTTTCTCTTCCATTGCTTGACCCTGGCCGTGAGTAATTTTGATGTTGGGGGGGCAGGAACATCTGGCTGTCCAGGAGGCCGTGGTGGAATGCTGACGCTGGCTGGAGGGGGCTGAGCATCCTTTCATGGTTTGTGTGGATCACAAGAACCTCTCCAACATTCAGGATGCGAAGAGACTCAACTCCCGTCAAGGCCGGTGGGCTCCCTTCTTCAGCCGGTGTAGTTTCATCCTCATATATTGTCCCACCAGCTGGAATACCAAGGCTGACACTCTCTCCCGGCAGTTCGACGGATCTGAGGACAATGCCGATCAAGAACCCATTCTTCCTGGCTCATGTTTTGCTGCTCCAGTGATCTGGGGAATAGAGGCAGAGTTGAGGGCTGCCCAACAGTCGGACCCAGGCCGAGGTGGGGGCCTCCCAACTGTCTGTTTGTCCTTGCTGCCGTGCGCTCCAAAGGGTTGGAATGGGGTCACACATCCTGTCTGGCTGGACATCCAGGAGTTCAACAGACCCAGGAGTTCATTAAGAGACAACTTTGGTGGCCATCTATGTCCCAGAGTGTCCACGACTTTGTATCTGCCTGTCCCACCTGTGCTCGGAACAAGATGTCACTCCAGTGTTCCACAGGTCTGCTATGTCCACTGCCTATGCCCCACCACCCCTGGTCCCTCCTCTTGGTGGATTTCATCACTGGGCTGCCCCCATTTGGTCGTTTTGGATCGATTCTCCAAAGCTGCCCACTTCACTGCCCTCCCTAAGCTCCCCTTGGCTTGTGAGATGGCCACACTCATGGTTCAACATGTATTCAGGATCCATGGCTTCTGTCAAGACATGGTGTCTGATCGTGGGCCACAGTTCACTTCTCGCTTTTGGAAAGCTTTCTGCTCTCTTGTAGGTGCCACGGCCAGACTCTCGTCTGGATTCCACCCCCAATCCAATGGTCAGACTGGGAGAGTGAACCAGGAGGTGGAGACAACCCTGCACTGCCTCGCCTTTTCCAACCCCACATCCTGGAGCTCCCAATCGGTTTAGGCAGAAATCACTCACAATAACCTCCAGTCGACCACCACTGGTATGCTCCCTTTGAATGCCAGAAGGGATTCCAGCCCCCTGCTCTTCCCTACCAGGAAATTGATGAAGAAGTTCCTGCTGCTGAACAGCCGGTCCAGCACCACAAGCATATCTGGAGATGAGCCACAGCTTCACTAATGCAAGCCCAGAAACAATATGCTCGGCAGCTGATCAGTTCTGCAGACCGGAGAGACCTTTCACACCAGGAGAGAAGGTCTGGTTGGCATCAAGGGATCTTCCCCTGAAAGTCGAGAACCATAAATAGGCTCCATGCTATGTGGGACCATTTGTAGTGGAAAAGGCTGTCAACAAGATGTCATACAGATTGCGTTTCGTGTTTCTCAGGTTTCCCATGTTACTACCTCTCCCCTGACCCTTGTCACCCCTACCTCCACGTCTTTCAGGCTTGGTAGATGGTTCCCTGGTCTATACTGTGTGGCACCTCCTGCAATCTCACTGGATACATGGTAAGGTCCAGTACCTTGTGGGTTGGGAAGGGTATGGTCTTGAAGTTTGTTCTTGGATCCCAGCGAAGGACATCTTCGACATGTCACTCATCAAGGACTTCCAGCAGGCACAGGTCCTTGGTGCCTCAGGAGCTGCATCTAGGGAAGGGGTCTTGTCACAACCACGGACTTTGCTGCAGGGTCTACATGCCCCCGCAGGTGGGTTGCACAGCAGATGCGGTAATTACTCTCGAGAATATGCACGTGTCAGCTAATTACTATTTTGTTATGGCATGTTAACTCCCTTCTTTTTGTTGTAGCATTGTCAAGACTTGAGCGTGGCACAGCAGTATGTTGCTTCTTGCTTGCGTTTGGCCCTGCCTGAGGAAGTGAACTATTGAGTCGGCTGATGCTGAAGACGAGCCACATTTGTTTTATATTTACCTAATTCCTTTCAGCCGCGGTGTTGGCATCTAGTTTCCCATTTGAGAGTTTTGGTTAATGGCCCTGTTTGGCCTAGCATTTATTGTTTTACTTTCCCTTAACATACGGTTCGCATTAAAGTCTGTGAACTATCCACCCACTTCAGTGTCTCTCTGTATCTGCACTTGGGCCATATTCAAGTGTATTGAGACTAATGGCCTGAGGGAAGAAACTGTTTCCCATCCTGATTGTTCATGTTTTCATGCATCAGAGTCTCCTGCTGATGGTAGAAAGTCAATGAGCATGCTGGATGGATGGGTAGGATCCTTAATAATACTAAGAGCCCTGCATATGCTGCACTCCTGATAAATGTATTTGAGCATTCAAATGTATCTTCTCAATCACTGTGTCCACCAATCATAAATATGTAAATCAACAGAAACATTTGTCATACTCAGAATGTTGAAATAAGCAATGATATTGTAGCTATTGCATTGAATTACATGGAACAACACACAAAATGCAGCAGCTATGGAAGGGAATGAACAGTTGACATTTTGGGTGAAGACCCTCCATCAGGAAACCACTATTTTTTGGGTGTTGCTCAAGATTTCCCACACCTGCAGGAGCCCTCTTGTCTCCATATTGAATTATCTGCTCAATGTACTGTGAATTCAGGAGACTTTACTGAGATGGTCTCCAAAAGAAAACCTGCTTGTGGTGAGGAATAAATACATGTATCAATCAATCAATCAATCAATCAATCAATCAGTTTCAGTGTCTCTCCAGTTAATCAGTTCACAGTCATATGTATGTAATCCAATAAAACATCATTTTGACTCAATTCTTCAGGTGCGAATAAATGAAAAAATATGTGATCCCAAAGCTAAATATTAAGTGAGAAAATTGTTTAAACTTTACTAATACTAATGACTATATACAAATCAAATAGTACTGTGGTTTTTAATGATTGGGCTGCCAAATCACCTTTATTGTTCTTTATTGGATTGAGCAAGCTTCGAAACATTTACAAGGATATTTTTAAGAAGTCAATACACAATTTTAATTTACTCTTGAATACTAAACTGTTGGATCTTTATGTACAAAGCATAATAACCCACAATTTTATTTGAATGGTTATCATTAACATGAAAGTAAATCACATGGAAATCATAGGAATGATTATAATAAACCATTTTGTTCACTGATATGTCATTGAGGCTTGAGACAGCCAAAATGAGAAATAGAAAGGTGCTCTGCAAACAAGATAGAAAGATTACAAGAAATACCTCTGAAGACAATAAACCACCCTATTTGGCATGTGGATGCTTGGAGAACCCTGATTTTAATATTAGGTCAGAGCTACATTAGCTGAATTTTGCAGTAAAGGTGATAAAATCTCTTTAATTAAATAAATTAAGATTTAAGGTTAAATAAAATCATTTGCAGTTCCTGGTCTTAACTGGTATGGAGGAAACTTACGCAACTTGGTTGAGTAGTTACAATAGTTTCCACACATTCATTTAATCATAGATCCACACAATTTTCTGATGAATACCTTTGTTTGAGCAAGAAAAGGCTATGTTGTCATGAACATATCATTGGCATTTTTCTTAGAATAGTCCTTATAATCAGAGTTTTCAGTGGAAAAAAAATAGAAAAGTGACAAATTTCAGAAAAACTCAATTCTCGGATTTGATTAATGTTGTGTAAAATTTCCCATGAACTCAGTAAGAAGAAGGCCATTGGCCTGTGGAACATGAGAAAAGTTCATTTGTTATTCATGTCTCATCTGCTTTGTACAAGAACTCATTCGTCAATAATTCTGAGTCTTTGATTTTATGTTATGGGGGAGTTATTCCAGACATTTTGAAGATGTAATTTTCCTGATATCTTTTCTACGTTCTTTTTGACAATTTTCATTTTGCCTTCTGCTTAACAAGAAATGCATAATAATGCAATGGTAGTGTAATGCCTTATGGCACCAGTGATCGAGGTTCAACTCCCACCACGGTCTGCAAAGAGTTTGTACGCTCTCTCCGTGACAACGTGGGTTTCCTCTGGGAACTCCACTTTCCTCCCTCACTCCCAAGATGTATGGGTTAGTGAATTAGTAAGCTATGTTGGCACCAGAGGCATAGCAACACCGGCGAGCTGTCACCAGCACATCCTCGGACTGTGTTGCTCATTGGAGCAAATGACACCTTTTACTGTTTGTTTCCATGCTTTGAGGCACATGTGACAAGTAAAACCTAATCTTTATAATAGCACAGTTCTGCTTCTGCTTTTTATCCAAACAATTCATTCCATTGTGCGCTTTGTTGAAGTCCTTCAGTAAGCAGTGTTGTTCCAGACTGTAAACCTCAAACCCCTGTTGTTGCTCAAAATCATTCACTGTACACTTACAGTCATTTTTGCTGCTACTTACTGTTAGCATCAATTCCAAATGCATATTGTTCTGCGACACAAGGACAAAAGCCCCCCCCCCCCCACACACACACGTTTTTCTAACCAAAGTTTATATTTCACTACATAATATTTACTGCAGCAAAACTTGCCACTTGGGCTGGGAGTTCCATCTTAATCTTCATGCTCCACCCAAGCTGCCTCCCACACTTCTGCATTCTATCCCATGTTTAGTTACCTGTTCCCCAAATGCAATAAGGCAAATGATCACACCACTCCAAGTGGCAACATATTCCACATGCTAACCCTTCTCTATGTGAAGAAATTTCTCTAGAATTCCTATTGAATTTATCTTCCACTTTCTTAGCCATAACCTCTTCGTCCTTAAGTCTACCTTGTCAAACTCTCATATTCTTAAAGAACCATACCAGGCCACCTCTCAGTTGTTCTTTTTTCTTTTTGAGAGAATAGAGCATCAGTCTGATTAAGCTTTCCTGATCAGCAGATCAGGCAGCATTTGTGGTGTATCAGGTCAATGCCTTTCATTTGGACTGAAAGGTAGAGGGGAGATATCCAATATAAGAAATGGAAGGAGTGTGCAGAGCAGGAGCTGGCAGGAGATAGGTGGATCCAAGTGATGAGGGATGATAGAAGAGGGAAGAGTGGAAGTAGTGACAAGCTGGAAGATGATACATGGAGGCATCAGAGGGCTGCAGAAGGTGTGACTCCCCGCAATTCTTGTATCATAAACACAAGAAATTCTGCAGATGGTGAAAATCCAAAAAACACATACAAAATGCTGGAGGATCTCAGCAGGTCAGAGGGCATTGATGGAAATGAGTATACAGTCAAAGTTTCAGGCCACGACCCTACTTCAGATCATCTTGTATCATTCCCGGATTTAAATCGCACATCGCTCTCTATGCCCCTTTTTAAAATATGGCATCCATAACCTCAGCAGTTTACTGGCTTCGTTGATTATCCTAATGTTGAAAACTGCTTCTGCATATAAAACCTCAAATTCAATGAATGAGCACTAATTGGATAGCTAACTAGACATCTCATTGCACCATTTTGCAAATTGTGCAGTTGTAAACTTAGTCAGCTTCATCATGAACACTAGCCTCCCCAACATCCAGGACATCTTCAAGGAGTGATGCCTCAAAAAGTCGGCATCCATCATTAAGAACCCCCATCAACCCTGGACATGACCTCTTCTCACTGCTACGGCAGGGAGAAGGTACAGGAGCCTGAAGGCGCACTCTTAGCAATTCAGGAATAGCTTCTTCCTCTGTGCCAGCAGATTTCTGAATAGGCATTGAACCCATGAGCATTACCTCACTACTTTTTTCTCTGTTTATTTTTCTCATATTTAATTTAACTTTTTTAAATATATAAACTTCTTACTATAATTTACAGTTTTTATTATTAGGTACTGCAATGTACCGCTGCCAGATAACAACAAATTTCATGACATATGCCAGTGATATTAAATTTGATTCTGATTCTGATTTTGGAGAGCTTCAAAGTTGCTGGAGGGAAATAAAATCAGGAGCATTCCCAAAAACACTCACTAGTGACTGCCACTTGTACTCTTGAACTGACGTAACTGAGGTGAGATCAGATTGTTAAATCATGCTGTAACAAAATTTATCCCATGGTTAGAATGCCACACCTTGGATTCAGTCATGAAAAAATGGGTCTTGTGCCACATACTGGGCAGCTCTACCCATCTGTTACCCTCATACCTTCAGGAGACAGAGCGGGGAAAAGTCCGACTTCCAGAGAAAATCAGATTAAACAAAATAAGTCAATAATATTTCTTCAAGCTGACTTTTTCTGTAGATGATATTACAAAAGAAATCCTTGGGAACTTCTAGAGTCTTATAATGTGATACACAGACCTTTTGTTCTATGTTGCTGGCTGATCCCCAGAACTTGTAATCTTTTTGGTTACTTTGTACACATTGATACTATCTTCTTCATTTCTGTTAACTAGTTGGCAATCAAAACACTTTGGAAGAATTTCCTCATAGAAGCTGTTGACTTGAAAGTCCTGCCACATTTTGGAAGAGAGGTAAATGGTAGTTCTCTCACAGCTCAGAAGTTGTGGGGTCTTTAATAATAACGGATAGGTCTTTGCAATGTAGACAATTTCCCCATCAAGGATGAAATCATAGTCAGTAGGAAACTGAGTATGATCTAGACCTCACGATAATGCATGGATATTTGCCTGATTTCTGCAGGAAGCGGGAACGCTGGCAGCAACGTTATGTTCTGTTTGCTTTAACACATTTGGTTGGTCTGTGATTGTTACATCTCCTCCTGAAAAAAATAATGACACATCTCAGCTACACAATAACCCAATCCTGAACCTTGGTTATAAAAAGAAATATTCTGCCCCATTGTAATAACAATATTGACAGGGCCCCTAATAGGATAAGATGGACCCATGACCTAACAATCTACCTCATTATGACCTTGCACATATTGTCAGTGTTCATTGCACGTTCTCTATATTCTCCATTCTGTTATCATTCTCACTTGTACTGTTGTGATGAAATGATCTCTTTAGAAAACAAAGTTTTTCACTGTACCTCAGTACGCGTGACACTAATAAATCAGAGGGTATTTATTTAGCTGTTGGCTGACGTCCATTCACACAGCCCTATCCCAGGGAATACCTCAGCAGGCATTTCTGGAGCACGACCGCCGTACATTGGTCAGCCTGTGTGGGGTTACACAGAGGTTAAGTTGCCAGAGTGTGAGAGAATTCTGAAAGTCAAGCCTCAGTCTGTTATGGATTTTATTGGTACATTTCCCAGCTTCATCATGAAACAGAACTGATTTCTATGTGAGGATTTTAAAAGCAAGAATTTCCTTATGCAACACCCTTCACAACTTAGAACATCACTATGCATGTGCAGCCAATTAACTACTTTTGATGATTAGCCATTTTACACACAGCAAACTGCATATAAGCTGATGAGAGGCATTGATTGTGGGGATAGCCAGAGGCTTTTTCCCAGGGCAAAAATGGCTAGCACAAGGGGGCACTGTTTTAAGGTGCTTGGAAGTCGGCACAGGGGAGATGTCAGGGGTAAGTTTTTCCACACAGAGAGTGGTGGGTGCGTGGAATAGGCTGCCGACGACGGTGGTGAAGCCGGATACAATAGGGTCTTTTAGACACTCTTAGATAGGTACATGAAGCTTAGAAAAATAGAGGATGATGCGGTAGAGTAATTCTAGGCCGTTTCTAGAGTAGGTTACATGCTCAGCACAACATTGTTGGCATAAGGGCCTGTAGATTTCTATGTTCTATGTTCAAACCTGAACAAACAGCAACAGGGCAATGATCTGGATTAAGGATTATTTGCCAGACTCCAGGATAACTCCACTCTTAAAAATAATGTTAGAGTATTGTTTACCAGAGAAAGCCAGGGGTATTGATGTTTAATGTCTGAATGAAAGTACAGCACCTCTAACATTGTGTTACTGAGAGGCTGCTACACTAAGTAGGATGATAGACCATTCACACCTGCACTTTCCCTTCCCATATCCACAAAACGAGAGGGTTGACACTACATTTTCATTATGACAAGACCACAAGTTGAAAATGAATGATGAACAAATTCAGTTCTCTAGATGTGTATCTGATGCACCATCAATAACTCTCAGAGACGGGAGGCGAACAATAGGCTTTTATTAGCAGCAAAATGGAGCACGGCATCCCGGAGACTGAGGGAGGAGCAGTGCCCCAATCGCCTTTATACAGGGGTCTGTGGGAGGAGCCACAGGAGCAGTCAGCAGAGGGGCGTGTCCAGACAGGTATACATAGTTTACCACATTCACCCCCCCCTTTGTTTTAAAAGAGAGTCCCCACGGGGCGAAGTTTCTTACAAGTATATTTACAGGTTAAGTCTATCAGGCGGTCAAGTCTGCCGCTGTGATCTACGTAGCACCGGCTGTGATTGCACCAGTGCCGGCTGTGATTGCACCGGTGACAGTGGTTGTGCTGGCTCCAGCCTGACTTGAGGTGCCAGCCCATTAGACGTCAGTAATCCCTCATGCGTGTGCGTGGTGCCCGTTATGGGAGTGTCGTGAGGAGTCTGTGTAGGGCTTAGCGTGCGCGGTGTCTCGTGGGTATATACATCGGCGGGTACGGGGTTCATAGTCACCGTGGAGTGTTCGGGGTAGGGGTCTGGTGCTCCTGTAGGCGCCAGGTCGCGGACGGAGACCGTGTCCTCCCACCCATCAGGTAAGACCACGTAGGCATACTGGGGGTTCGCATGAAGTAGGTGAACCCTCTCGACCATCGAGGAGTATTTATTGCTCCTTGCATGTTTCCGGAGCAGCACTGGCCCTGGGGACATCAACCAAGCCGTTAGGGTGGTCCCAGTGGCAGACGTCCTGGGAAAAGAAAAGAGTCGCTCATGAGGGGTGGCATTGGTGGACGTACATAACAGGGAGGGGATAGAGTGGAGTGCCTCGGGGAGGACCTCCTGCCAGTGAGAAACCGGCAACCCCTTTGACCTAAGGGCTAAGAGTGTGGCCTTCCACACAGTGGCATTCTCCCTCTCCACCTGTCCATTCCCCCGGGGATTATAGCTCGTGGTCCTACTAGTAGCAATATCCCTAGCCAGCAGGTACTGGCGCAGCTCGTCACTCATAAACGAGGACACTCTATCACTGTGGATATAGCAGGGATATCCGAACAGAGTGAAGAGCTGGTGCACGGCTTTTATGACGGACGTGGCAGTGGTATCGGGGCAGGGGATTGCAAAGGGGATGGCGAGTACTCGTCGATTATGTTGACAAAGTAGACATTGCGGTCGGTGGAGGGAAGGGGGCCCTTAAAGTCGACACTCAGTCGCTCAAAGGGGTGGGTGGGCTTGATAAGTTGCGCCTTGTCAGGACGGTAGAAGTGTGGTTTGCACTCAGCGCAGACTTGGCAGTCCTGATGTCCTCAAGGGAGTAAGGCAGGTTCCGGGCTTTCATGAAATGGTAAAGCCGGGTGACCCCTGGGAGGCAAAGATCTGCATGGAGGGCGTATAGCCGGTTGAGCTGCGCACTGGCACATGCTCCCTGGGATAGGGCATCAGGGGGCTCATTGAGCCTTCCAGGCCGGTACAGGATATCATAGTTGTAGGTGGAGAGTTCCATTCTCCACTGCAAAATTTTATCATTTTTGATTTTGCTCCGCTGTTGGTTGCTGAACATGAACGCAACCAAGCACTGGTCGGTCAGCAAGGTGAACCTTTTGCCGGTGAGATAGTGCCTCCAGTGCCTAATAGCTTCCACTATGGCCTGGGCTTCTTTCTCCACCGCAGAGTGCCGAATTTCAGGGCCTTGAAGAGTACGAGAGAAGAATGCTACCGGCCTTCCTGCCTGATTGAGGGTAGCAGCCAGCGCGAAGTCAGAGGCATCACTCTCTACTTGGAAGGGAATGGTCTCATCCACTGCATGCATCGTTGCTTTGGCAATGTCCCCTTTAATGTGGCTGAAGGCCGCGCGGGCCTCGGCTGAGAGGGGAAATGTAGTGGACTTGACCAGGGGGCGGGCCTTGTCTGCGTAATGGGGGACCCATTGGGCGTAATAGGAAAAGAAGCCCAGGCACCATTTGAGGGCTCTGAAGGTGGTGGGAAGAGGGAGTTCCAACAGGGGGCGCAAACGGTCGGGGTCAGGGCCAATGACCCCGTTCTCCACGACATACCCAAGGATATCAAGTCGGGTGGTTCTGAACACACACTTGTCCCTGTTATAGGTGAGGTTAAGAGCTTTAGCCACTTGGAAAAATCGTTGGAGGTTGGTGTCGTGATCCTGCCAGTCGTGACCGCAGATGGTGATGTTATCCAGATATGGAAATGTGGCCTTCAGTTGGCACTGGTCCACCATCTGGTCCATTTCCCTCTGGAAGACAGAGACACCATTCATGACACCGAAGGGGACGCGCAGGAAGTGATAGAGCCTGCCGCCCGCCTCGAAGGCAGTGTAGGGGCGGTCCTCCAGGCGAATGGGGAGCTGATGGTAAGCGGATTTCAGGTCTATGGTCGAGTACACCTTGTACAGAGCTATCTTATTGACCATATCCGCGATGCGGGGTAGGGGGTACACATCAAGCTGCGTGAACCTACTGATGGTCTGGCTATAATCCAAGACCATCCTATTTTTCTGCCCATTCCGAACAATGACCACCTGGGCCCTCCAAGGACTTGTGCTTGGCTCAATGATCCCCTCCCTGAGCAGCCGCTGCACCTCCGACTTAATGAAGGCCCTGTCCCCCGCACTGTACCTCCTGCTTTTAGTTGCCACAGGTTTACAGTCGGAGGTCAGGTTGGCGAACAGCGGTGGGGGAGGGATCTTGAGGGTGGAGAGGCTGCAAGTGCTGTCAGTAGCACAGCTGTCGGCATGGTGTTGGGTGGGATGTGCGGGTCGGTGTGTGTGTGTGGTCAATAGCGGGGTATATGACGAAGTCCCACAAAACTGAGGATTCCTGACAGTGATTGGTGGGAGGGGCCCGTCATATGCCATAGTCACACTTTTCAGGTGGCTCTGGAAGTCGAGCCCCAATAGCACAGGGGCACACAGTTGACACATGACCAGTAACGCAAAGTCCTGATATTCTGTGCCCTGCACCACCAATGTCGCTACACAACCCCCCCTGGATGTCTGTGGAATGCGATCCAGAAGCCATGGTGACCTTCTGGCTTATTGGCCGTGTCACGAGTCCGCAGCATTGCACCGTGTCCGGGTTAATAAAACTCTCAGTGCTGCCCGTGTCAAACAGGCAGCTAGTCCTGTGCCCCTCCACCAGGATGTCCATCATTGACCTTGCGAGCTGCTGTGGAGCGCTTTGGTCGAGGGTCACAGAGGCCAGAGTTGAATCCCTGTCCTGGTGCCCGGTAAGCACCCGTGGGTCGGAGGCGGGGCGAGGTGGTGCCGACAAAGATGGCCGCCTCCATGCCTCGCACGCGGCGAGCAGGCAAGATGGTGGCGACCAAGATGGCGAGCCCCATGCCTCGTACGCGGCACTGCTCAACCCCACTTGTGGTTTGGATTTACAGGCCTTGGCAAAATGGCCCTTCTTTCCGTAGCTGGAGCAGGTAGCTTCTCGGGCCGGGCAGCGTTTTCGGGGGTGCTTTTCGAGTCCGCAGAAGTAACACTGCGCGGACTTGCAACTGGCAGCAGCCATGGCCGACTCGCTGGTGGGTTGCAGGGACTTCATGGACTCACGACTGGCAGCAGCCGAGGTTGATTCGCCGGTGGGTTGCAGGGTCTGCAGCGTCCACAGGGCCGGTGGGAGATCGTGCGCCTGGACAGCGTCAGCGTTGTGCAGAGCGGCCTCCAGCGTGTCGGCCAGCTCGATCGCCAAATGTAAGGTAAGATCGGTGTGTTCCAGCAGCCTCTGGCGCACATACACTGACCTGATTCTCGTAACGAAGGCGTCTCGTACCAGGAGCTCCGCATGCTGTTCCACCATCAGTCCCCTGCAGTCGCAGGCCCGCACAACTGTCTGTAGGGCCCGGACAAACTCAGCGCTTGACTCTCCTGCCCGCTGCTGCCGTGTCACTAAGCGATGTCTTGCGTAGACGGTGTTCACCGGCTGCCGGTATTGTCTTTTGAGGGCGTCCATCGCACCCTGGTAGTTCGTTTGGTCTCTGATCATGGAGTAGACCCTTGCTCTGACTCTGGAGAGGAGAACCCTGTGCATCGTGGCAGGCTCGGTCACTCGAATCTCCTCCAGGTACGATTCGAAACATGCTAGCCAGAGTTCAAAAGCGTTGCCAGCTCCCTGGGATTGAGGGTCGAGATCCATTCTGTCGGATCGTAAAATGCTCTCCATGTTTTAAAATTGCTGCTAATAAAATTGATGCACCATCAATAACTCTCAGAGACGGGAGGTGAACAATAGGCTTTTATTAGCAGCAAAACGGAGCACAGCATCCTGGAGACTGAGGGAGGAGCAGTGCCTCCAATCGCCTTTATACAGGGGTCTGTGGGAGGAGCCACAGGAGCAGTCAGCAGAGGGGCGTGTCCAGACAGGTATACATAGTTTACCACAGTATCTATTTATTTTACTAAACAATCACCAAACAGAATATCACCACAAAATATCAGCAAACAAATTTTTTTTTAAAACCAGTTTGGTTATTGATTGAGCTTCTAATCAGGTACTGATGAAAGACTGTCATTCCTATAGGAAGTCCGTTTGATCTGGAACCTTAGGCTGCTCAGCCAAGGGTAGAAACGATGCCACCTACAGTTACGACCTCTAGTATTCCCACGTCTTGCTTAGAACATCGAAGAGAACAGTACAGGAGCTGGTTGTGGACTGCAGGAGGAATGGAGACAGGCTAACCACCATTGACATCAATGGATCTGGGGTTGAGAGGGTAAACAGCTTCAAGTTCCTCAACATCCACATCACTGAGGACATCACGTTGTCTGCGCACACCAGCTGTGTGGTGAAAAAGGCATAACAGCGCTTCTTTCACCCCAGACAGTTTAGGAAGTTTGTTATGGGCCCCCAAATCATAAGAACTTTCTACAGGGGCACAATTGAGAGCATCCTGACTGGCTGCATCACTGCCTGGTATGGGAACTGTAACTCCCTCAATCGCAGGACTCTGCAGAGAGTGGTGCGGACAGCCCAGCACATCTGTAGTTGTGAACTTCCCATGATTCAGGACATTTACTAGGACAGTTGTGTAAAAAGGGCCCGGAGGATCATTGGGGACCCAAGCCACCACAATCTGTTCTAGCTGTTACCATCTGGGAAGTGGTACCGCAGCATAAAAGCCAGGACCAACAGGCTCCGGGACAGCTTCTTCCACCAGGCCATCAGACTGATTAACTCACACCGATTTCAGTGTACTCAATATAACATTGACTGTTCTATTTATTCTAAATTATTATAAATTACTATGTTTGCACATTGAACATTTATATGGAGACATAATGTGAAGATTTTTACTCCTCATGTATGTTAAGGATCCAAGAACTAAAGTCAATTCAATACAGGAAGAGGGCCTTCGGCCCACAATGTATTGTCGAACTAGATAAAAAGCAAATCAAAAATGCCCAAAAACTAATCCCTCCTACCTACACAATGTTCATATCCCTCTATCTTCCTCATATCCATGTGCCCATCTTAAAAATCTCTAATTTATTTGCCTCTAACAGCATACTAGGTAGCACATTCCAGGCTACTGAGTAAAAAACTTACCCCACATCCCGTTTGACCCTATCCCCTCTCACCTTATAATTACAAACATCCAGTGGTCTCTGGATTCTACCTAACTCAGCAATAGTTTCTGCTCAGTTTGATGTCAACTGTTTGTATTTGTGCAGGTTAAATGCCACAATCATCCTGGTGAATCAGCAATGCTTCTCTATCCAGAGATGCTGAGGTCACCATGTAAGGGATTGGCTTTTCTCTGGGGGACTGCCAATGATGTGAAGCTCAGAGTCACATTTAGCTGGTGATCCAGTGATCTTTTTTCTTGATGAAATAGTTGCTGAATGCAAGTGGACTCATACCCTGTGATAAATGACTCTAGGCTTTGTTACACTTTAATGCCAACCCATCTCCAGCAAAGGCACCTTCCACCGAAATTATCACTAGTTTACCCATGCTCTCTGAGGATTTTGCTTCCCAAAGGCTCAAAGTACTGACCACTGTCAATGCTCCCTGGATCCAATCTGCTCTCCATGAGACTGCATAGGGCTCCTCCTGTTCTTTGACTTGCAACGACAGGCAGGTTGGTTGGTGAAAATTGTCTGTTGTGTGTAGGAGAGTGGGAGCTGATGGGAATATAAGGGAAATAACATGGGGCTATGTAAATGGGTCCTTTATGGTCACTGGGACTCAGAGGGTTGAAGAGCTTGATTTCATGTTGAATGGTTTTATAACTCTATGAATATAGAACAGAAGTGAATGGGATGAATGCTTTATCAATGAAATAAACAGGTGCAACAGCTCATTAAATTATATGCTCAGAAAACTTCCAGAGGATATTGTAAGTTAATGGTGTGCTGGTTAAGATCGTGCTTGAATAGGGATGCAAAATTTTTAAATGGTCTTCTATTTCTCATGTTAATGAAATTAAAATGATCACAATTTGTTCTCAAGAAGGTTTAATTTTCATCTAATTAGCAAAAAAGGAAATCTTACCTTTAAATTCCTTGAACTTACCCGGTAGGACTGCCAAGATTCTCACTATTCCAGTGCCAGCACCCAGTTCGATTACCTTCATGCCAGAAAGGATTATTCTCTACTTTTCAAAATACTGACAAAGAGCGAGAGCCTGAGAAATATAACAATGTTAGAACTACTTCAGTTGTCCTTGATGCAATACGGGACCAGCATGCAAACAAAGATGTAGCAAGTGAAATATGTATTCACATGGTGGCTCATCATTATTATATGAGCACAAAAAGTACAAAGTAAATTTATTATCAAAGCATATACTTACATATTGCCATATCTACATAGGAAGTGTGATAATAAATTTACTGGTGGCAATTAACACCAGCAGCAAATTACCAGGTCAGCAGTGTAGCATTGTGGCTACCACACTTTATAGTCCCAGTGACCCAGGTTCAATTCCCGCCACTGCCTGTAAAGATCTCATACATTCTCCCCGTAACCGAGTGGGTTTCCTCCAGGTGCTCCGGTTTCTTCCCATGCACCAAAGTTGTAGCAGTTGATAGGTTAATTGGTCATTGGAAATGATCCTGTGATTAGGCTAGGATTAAATCAGGAGTTTTGGGTGGCTGGGCTCGAAGGGCCAAAAGGGCCTATTCTGCACGGTATCTCAATACCTAAATAAATATTCCACTCTGAAAGTTATTTTCTTGCAGGCATTCACAGTAGAACAAGAAATACAATAGAATCAGTGAAAAGCTACACACAATGACTGAAAACCAATGTGAAAATGAAGACAAACTGTGCAAATACTGAAAAAAAGCAATCATAATAATTAATGTCAGCAAATAATACTGAAAATATAATTTGTAGAATCTTTGAACGTGAATCTATAAGTTGTGGATACCCAGTTTTTGAATTGGAAGTACAGGAGGAGCCCTATGCAGTCTCATGGAGAGCAGATTGAATCCAGGGAGCATTGACAGTGGTCATTATTTTGAAACTCTGAGAAGCAAAATCCTCAGAGAGTCTTTGGCAAAGAATTTCACAGATTCACCATTCTGTGGCAAAAGAAATTCTGCCTCCTGTTCTGAGGCTGTGTCCTCTGGTCTTAGACCTTTAGGAACTTGGGCTCAAGGATAATAGGGATGGACTCTAAACAGAGGCTTTGCTAATAACTTCCAACTTGCATAATGAATTAAAAAATAACCTTCTTAAAATACAATGCATTGGCTAGAATGATGGCTTGTGCTACTGTCTCAAGAGCTTTCTGTAAAATGAAGAAAGGAAGTCTGGGGGCTACAAAGTACTCACAACACTGCTAAAATTAATGAAAGTAAGGTAAGTTAAACCAAGTCAGAAATGTGTTTTATGAACTCAAACTACAGGAGAAACTAAAAGCTGCAATATAATTAAAATAGAAGAGGAATGGGAAATGTACAAGATAAACATTACAACAGAAAGATTGGTTAGAGTGTGTAGTCCACAAACACAAGTCAAAGTTAAATGAATCATGTCACAAGATCAACTGGGAAGTTACATCTGGTGGCCATTACTATGACATGGCTGGAAGGTGGTCAAGATTTGTAACTAAATACATCAGGTTACAGCTTTTACAGAAAGCTACAGAAGAAAAGTATCTCAGGTGATTATGGAGGAAGTATATTGTCACGTATAGTCACTGTGGCAGAAGAGAATATTTGACCATAGAGTCTATGCTCACTCTATTCAGAATAACCGAGTCAATCTCATTCCCCTATTGCTCTGCAAATTTATTACCCTGAAGTTCCTGTCCAATTTATTTTTAAAATCATCAATTGTCTCCACTTCTTATACCAAGTAGGCAACAAATCCAAGTTATTATCTTCTAATACATAAAGAGATTCTTCCACATTCCCTTCATCTATTTCTTGCCCTGTAGTTTAAATCTATGTTCCCTTGTTTCTGTATCCCAGTACATGTGATCAGATGTTTCTTCTATCTCATTTGATAATCATGTACACTTCACCAAATTTCCCTCAAGCTTCTTTTTTATCTAAGGAGAACAGCACCAGATTTGCCAACTTAACCATGCAACTATTCTGGAAAATCTCCTCAGCACCTTCTAAAGCTGTGATAAACCAATCTAGGTATAGTATTCTCGTTACAATGTCTAAAGATAAAGTATAACTGTATTTACTCCGATGCCCCACATGATCTGCTAATTACTCTCTCAATTTTCATGACACCTGTACATACATTTACTTGTTCGTTCAATTGTTACGTGCCATGTCATATGACGTGGACGTTCATGGTCTTTCTATGATCATGATTCTTCTTGCCAAATATTTTTACAGAATTGGTTTGCCATTGTCTTTCGCTGGCCAGTGTCTTTACAAAGTGGGTGACCCCAGGCATTAATGATACCCTGTCTGCCTGACGTCATTGGTTGCCTAACCAGAACTTGTGATATGCACCAGCTGCTCCGCTGGCTTTTCGTGTTCTTGATCAGGGGGTCTAAATAGCTGCTACACCTTGCCCAAAGTATTTGTGGATATGACAATTAACTTGATTTCAATATATCTGGCTGCTTTCAAAGAATTACATAAATTGCCTCGCCATCATGCCTCTCTGCCACTCACTCTCATCCTGCTCGCTCCTTAGAATGGTACAATTAAATTTTCAATTCTCCTTCTCATCTTCTTTGCAAAAATGTATAATTTTGCTGTATTAAATTCCATTTGCAATGCTGTGCATCTTGCCACCCTCTCTATTGAGATCAATATACAGTAGATTGCAATACAAGTTACCACACCTCCCGATAAGACATTTTAAAGAAATTTACTCTGGACTCTCATACCAAATCCCTTATTTCTATCAAAGAAATTATGTCAATCATGAAACAGTTTTTGAGAGGTAGGTAAGCTTCAGATGCGAAGGGGCAGGGTGCAGAATGCAGAAATTAGACACCAGGCAGGAAAGGCAGGTTGGTTTTTAGATGATTTTTAAAAGTGTTCTTATGGATAAACAGGCCAGTTTACATCTGAAAGGCCATGAATTTATGGAGCATGCTAAGGACTGTTGTCTGTAATAATCTGTCTGAGAACTAACAATTAACGAAACAGACTTAATTCACAATATAACCACTGATCATTGTAACAGTTGGCAGTGAATCACCAAAGATTGAGGAAAAACAATATAATTTGATTTAAACAGCAAAAACACATTACAATAAATGTTGAGATCTCCCAGCCAACAGGTTAAATTAAAGCTTTACAGAGTGCCACATCCAGAGCTAAAGGGGATGCACATTAAAATTGGAAGAGGAAATTCCAATCAATCACATGTTCAATAATGGAAGGGTCCAGCATGTGAATGATAAAGTCAAGGCCAAAACGTTCACAACTATTCACAAAACATTCACAAGGACATGGCTCTAAAGTAAGGGGTGGGAAGTTCAAGGGGAATATTAGAGGAAGGGTTTTACTCAGAGAGTGGTTGGTGCATGGAATGCACTGCCTAAGGCTACATCCACACTTGACTGGATAATTTTGAAAACGCCGGTTTTGTGTAAAAACGATAGGCGTCCACACTAAGCGTTTTTGAAAATACCTCTATCCACATTGAAACGGAGATTTCGGCGAATCTCCTCCTCCTGCGCATGCGCAGGACACATCTACCGAAAAAAAGCGACATATTTGGTGTCGAATCTCGCCGTAAAAGTGCGCGTTTGTGTAGTTACAGACTAGAAAAACTTAAAACAACGGACAGCTGTTGGCTCTCACACAGGAGAACTTAAAAGTAAAATAAAAACAAATACTGGAGCGTACGGAGGCAACCGATAGGGAGTTCATGGACAGATTGACCCGGTTGACGACGAACATTGAAAAACTGATTAACTCTGTTGCATTAATAAAGCACCTTGTTAAATGTATAAATGTTTTAATGTCTGCATCAGTGTTATCTTGTATTTCCATACAATGTTACATTAGGCTGTTATACATCTATGGTCAGAGAAGTACTTGCATAAATAGGTAAACCACTATCAAACGAGCAAGGACAGAAAACAGGGCAAAGTGAGTACAGTATACTTATTTATTCAGTAAGTTATGGGTCAAAGTATTTGGTGGGTACATTTCTAACTCTTCTGGCTTCAGTTTCATTGCCGTCTGTTCTGAAATTGTTAGGTTGCGATCAAGAAAACAAATGAAATAACGCGCTGCTGTCTGATAGAGTTTTCAGATTTCTAGTGTTACCCCATCCACACTGATCTGCCCACGCAGCATTTTCAGAAATACCCACCCTGGAAAGCGTTTCTGAAAAGGTCTGGTTTTGGGGGATGAAAACACCGTTTTAGTGCGGACGGAGGGTAAAAACGAAGAGAAAAAGCTTCGGTTACGGATTTATCCGGTGTAGTGAGGACGTAGCCTGATTCAGTGGTGGAGGCAAATACACTGGTGAAGTTTAAGAGTCTACTAGACAGGTATATGGAGGAATTTAAGATGGGGGGTTATATGGGAGGCGTGGTTTAAGGGTTGGCACAACATTGTGGGCTGAAGGGCCTGTACTATGCTGTGTTTTAAGTTCTATGTTCTATATTCAGCCTGAAGTGCCAGATCTCAGCTCTGGCTGAGAACATGACCCACTCAGAATCTGGACTTCAGCCAAGTCAATTCACAGAGCATTATCAATAATGGACATGACAAGACCATACAAATAAATAAACATCTAAGCCTCTCAGCTTTTCAAGCCTACTCAGCCATTCAATAAGACCATGATTGATCTAATGCAACCTCAATTCCAAATTCTCACACAATCCAAGGAAGCATGAACCAGATCACATTAAATGAAAATTTTTATCTTTAATCACTACTTGTTATTATTACTATGTTCTTTCCATATGCTGTTTCGGAGTCACAAATCCAAATACAGAATTAAATTTGGTATTCAAAATAAACCTGCACCTAAATCCTTACTGAATCCACGTCTGAATCTTGGAAATCAATGGCCAAAATGCTGAAATATTAAGGTTCAGCACACAGAAGTAAATTCAAGATCACTACAGCTCAAAATCATTATAGTTGAACCACCTTTTATCACGACTATTCAGGAAAGGATTCAGAATCAGGTTTAATATCACTGACATATGTTGTGAAATCTATTGTTTTGCTGCAGCAGTACTGTGTAATACATTTTTTAAAAACTATAAATTACAATAAGAAATTTATACAAAAATATACTGGCACTGGCAAACTTTCAAAGTATGATAGAATATAATGTCCAGATGAAGACTTAATGAAAGAGCATGAACATTGAAAGTAAACCTTGAATTAGTATTAATGGTCAGATTCAACAACTTGTAATATATTCTATGCTGTTCAATCAATAGCTTTCTGTTCTGTTCGGTGGAGAAGAATCCAATGTTTGCTTCATGTTCAGTGCTTGGCTTTTTTAATCATTCATTTTTCCCATGATCTATGGGGTTATAGACTGTAGCACTCAAGTACGTGACTCAGATTTTTTTTCTTCCTCAACCTTTGATGCGCTTTCAGGGTACAGTAAGCAGAGAATAGAAAGGTCAGAACAAGTTGAGTGTGGGCTGCCAGCAGAGGAAACTGTGCCAACTTTGAACAATGAAACCAAATCTAAACCAAACATTTCAACAAGCTTTACTGCACTAGATTCTTCAATAAGACAAACGCATTTGACAATCCTAAACCACAAGCATTTTCCTATAATCCTCAGTACAGCTCTGTGTGATACAGTGCTTTTGAATAATTACTGTAAATGGGATATGATTCTGTATCATTCTTCACAAATGTATTGTTTTTAAAAACATGTAGTATAGATCACTGATCTAGAATTTACTTCCTTATACGTCTGAAAGCAGATTATTATACTTACAGCATCCCGTATAAAACTAGAAGATGAGCGCATGGAATCAGTCCTCTGGATGATCCATAGTTGATGTCCACAGAATTCATAGTTCCTCTCCAAAATGTAGCTGTCTGTTGGGTCAGTGTGACTCTCAGTTTCCATTTTCCTCTTGTACCTGTAATTAGCTTGCCTTGATCTCCAGTGGATCTCTGCTGAGCTCTGTATAGATTCCTTCCAAGCATCAAATCTGGATTATTATCAATTTAATGTATCTTGAGTTTGTGTACCTGTATCTATGAAGACAGGTGGAGAAATCTTCGGAAAGTCTGCAGAATACTTCAGCATAGGTTTTTAGCACAAAGTAAAACTCACTAATTTTATGTTTATGTTTTTATGTTTATAAATTTATGTTTACTAATTTATGTTTATTGGAATAGATTAAGAAAACTCTTAAGAATATAATTTTTTAAAATTCAAAGATCACCTGAAGTACTGTCATGACTTTAGGAAGTAGTAGTATATTGGTTAATTTTGTCAGCAAACGTACATTGGTCTAAGACTTATTTGAAACTCCTAAACAAACAACACCAGCAGAAGATCGTTTGCCCCATTGTATTTATGCTTGCCAAAATCTTTACTATCCAGTAATGTCTCATATTCATCCTGCCTGAACATGCCTATAGATTCTTCCTGAGTAACTATTTGTTATAAACCACTCTGGTTCTAATTTCTCTGCTTACTCACACCCCGTCCCACAGTCCTCACACTATTAAATATTACAGCATCCTGCTCTCCTACTTGCCTTCTAAACAGCAGCCTTCTGCCTTCACCTGAATCATCCTATTTAAGATTCAGGTAACAGTAAATGTATCCCTTCATTTACCCTTCCACATTATCCTTTTTTTTTACCACAGTCTGACTAAATTCAATGTTGCAGGTGCAAATCATTGTGCAATTCTAAGTACAATTATTTTTAGCACAACCTCGCTTTTCAGATCATTTGGGTTAGTTTAAAACATATTGTTTGACCATGAATGAAACATCTCTTGAGGTATGCGCTAATTATATTTGTTCATTGTGTTACGTACCCCGTAACTGGGTCACTTACCAGCAAAGATAGAGAGGTCCGTTGAAGTCTGATGGTACTTTTTTTTTAACAGTATTTATTGATAAAAAGACACAAAATAATATCAATGCAAACATACAGATAATATACTTCATCAATACTAACTCTAAAAGCGCGGGTATAATAATAATAATCAATAAGAAATAGCTCTATCGTTGTCTAGGGGATCATGTATTGTCCGATGGAAATATAAAAGTCACTGTCATTCAAGCTGCAGCTCTTTGGGTTTAAGAGAGACGGTTTTAAACTCGCCCATGTCTTTTATGATGCCAGTCCTTTTTGTCGGGGGGAGTTGATTTCCTCGTTGCTAGCTAAAAGCCGTTTTCCGTGGTTCCAGCCACCAGTCCCAAGCAACGGAACTGAACGCACGTGGCCTCCTTCAAATGGCTTCCCGCTATTACGGGATCGCTAACGTTTCTTCTGGTGCGTCTGAGGGGCTGTTCCTACAGACCCTCTTTTATCCTGACTGGCAGGGTTGTAGATGTCAATCAGGTTGGGGTGATGCAATCTCTTTCTCACCCAGCCCACTTTGCCTGAGGACGTTCACGTAGCATAGCATCTCAATCCACAAATGTGTCTCCAAGAGACAATGGCCATGTCCCGTGGCTTTACATTGCCGGGGAACGAGGCATTCTGCATGTCTCTCCTCATTTCCTGGGTCCCCTGACCCAACCCAATAGTGATCTTGCGATTCTCACAAAGGAGGGGGCTGCAGGCATAACACCCCCTTTCTTCAACACGTTTTTACCAGCGGTTAAAACAAAGTAGTACAGAGTCTTACAGGATTGTGGAATCTAACACAATACAAAAGCTTTTCTTTTCACTACAGAGTAATACAGTTATACAGTCAATTCAGCATCTAAACAGTTAATGATTACAGTGTCACTTCCTTTAATATCTTAACGTCTTGTAGCATCAGACTTCAATTTAATAACCACCTTTTTTTTTATTTCCTCCCCTCAGCGACAAAACTAAGGAGTGGTGATTTTAGCTTACGTGCATCTACAAAAGTTTATGTAAATACTAATCTTTCGGTCGTTTTCAAACTTAACAGGCAGGCTTCCAGGGGGTTGTCTTTATTATTCACATGTTTTGTCGAAATCCCGTACAACTGGCTTTGCTGTTAAAAAATGGCGTCCCCATTAACCGTCGCCTCTTTTCCGGTGAGTTCCCACGTGGGGAGCTTGGGTAATTTGGCGAGGTAAACTCCCGCCCGCCTCTTTCATAGGGGTTATTTTATCAACACCGTGTCCCAAACTTAGACCATCTTCTGAATTTCCACCCAATTCTTTAATTTTACGCAAGTTGTTAGCTTTCTCTTCAGGACCCTTCAGGCTATTAGTTTTCAGTTCGAACTCCTTGTTCAAGCAGCATTTGAAATTCTGCCTTTTCACACCACACTCTGGAATAACAATAGCATGGGGGGCCCCGTTATCTTCCAACTCAATCTGTAAGTGATCCGCAGGTTTTAAATGTTTTTCATTCGATTTGGGAACTACATATTTCCCGTTTGCTTCAATGATAACATTCATCTCCCCATTAACTTTTAACGCACCTTCGAGCATAAACACCTGGGAACTCTCACTTCCCACTATTACCAAGGTTAACCCTTTCTTCACTGAACCAAGCCTATCTGACCCACAAGGACGGCCGTCTCGTTCAACTGAATCAAATACCTCAGACTTTTTCTGAGCTCGGTTACTAGGTTCAGTACCACGTGCATCCCTATCTTGGACACACTCAAACGGGACATTGGCCTCTTCCAGGCTTTCAATACCCGTACCCTTTTCAAATTCTAAATTCCCCTGATCCTCCCAGTTACTCTCTGGGCAACTCCCTTCCGGAGTAAACTCAACCCCGCGGGCTGAAACAACCTCATCTGCCAACCCAGCAGATTTCTTCAAGGCAAGGGCACCCTTTTCATCTAGGACTGCCCTCATTTCATTGTCGGGAACACCTTTAGAATTTTCAACTTCATCAAACAGTTCTGCCAAACCGGACAGATCATCCATGTCCAACTCTGGACCTCTTAACCGCTCTAACGGTTCCTCATCTTTATTTTCTGCCTCTAGAACCTTTCTCCTCGCTAAGGGAAGATCTACCTCCTCTCCCTTACCCTCTTTCACTTTACTACTCTTCGTTTTACCACCCTCTAAACCCTCATGATACAGGGTCGGTAAAAACGTCTCGACCAAATCGATACTGGCCAGATTTAAACTGCTCTCGTTCTCAGCTGCCTCTCTCGACATGCTGCGAGTGATCGTGCATGCGGGATAGCTCTTGGAATCTAGGGGCGGAGCCTCAACACTCACAGGCTGTTTTGTCAGCGTCATGGCTGCCCAAACCTTACCACCCGCTAAATCGTTACCAAGAAGGACGTCCGCGTCAGTTCTCGGGAATTCTGATCGCACCCCTATTTCAACTGGTCCAGACACCAGCTCACAATCCATAATGACCTTATGTAAGGGCACCATTTCTGTCCCTTTACTTATTCCTTTCACAGCTACCATTCTCGTCTCGCGACCAAACTCTAGTACCTTACTGCTGATCAACGACAGCTCAGCCCCCATGTCTCTCCAGATCCGTACAGGAACTGGTGTGTCTCCCTCCCTCACAGACACAGTTCCGTGTGACAGACAAGTCTCAGACCCTTCTCGTACTCTGTCTACCCGGGACTCTCTTGTCGATTTACTGATTACCACAGCACATCCGATAGGGACTGCTGCTTTCCCTTTTCCTGTCTCTTTCCTCGGAGCAAAGCACCGAGAGGCAATATACCCGCTCTTCCCACAATTAAAACAGGTCAAGCCCGGAAATCTCTGGCCGTCTGGCCTTTCCCCCTCAACCTTACCACTAGCTCCCGGCGGGACCTCTGCCTCAGTCGGCGGGCTTTCTCGATCATTCCCACGGTCTCTCGGGGAACTTTTATTCGAGGAAAACTTTGTCTTGTGGGTTAGGGCATATTCATCTGCAAATCTAGCAAATTCTGAGATGGACTTATTCGGCTTCTCATTCAAATACATCCTGATATCCTCCGAAACACAACCTTTAAATTCCTCAATCAGAATTAACTCCCTGAGACGCCAATAATCCTCATCCACTATTTCTGCGGTGCACCAACAGTCCAAGAGCACACCCTTCTCATAGGCAAACTCGGTATACGTCTGATTCCACCCTTTCTTTAAATTTCTAAACTTCTGTCTATACGCCTCAGGTACTAGCTCATAACTCCGGAGAATGGCCACCTTTACTTGGTCATAACTCTCCTCCTCTTCCTCCTCCATGGACAATGCCATATATGCCCGCTGTGCCTTCCCTTTTAACACACTTTGTAACAACGCCACCCACTGTTCTCTGGGCCACTTCTGATTCACTGCCACCTTTTCAAAAAGCAAGAAATAACTATCAACATCCGTCTCCTTGAACGGAGGTACTAACCTCAACTCCCGACTAACATTAAACCGCACCTTTCGGTCTGACCCCTGAACTCGTTGCTCTTGCCTTAACTTCTCCATCTCCAAGTCATGTTTCCTCTGTTTCTCTGCCTCCCTCTCCTTCTCAGCTGCTTCCAGCTGTTTTAATTGAAGTTCATGCTCTCTTTGCTTCTCAGCTCTGTCCTGTTCCCGTTTCACCTCTAACTCAGCTGGAGCGCATGCTCCCTTTCTTTCTCCTTCTCGGCCCGCTCTAACTCCTTCTCTCTCTCTCTCTCCCGGCTCTTTCTTTCTCCTTCTTGGCCCGCTCTAACTCCTTCTCTCTCTCTCTCTCGGCTCTTTCTTTCTCCTTCTCGGCCCACTCTAACTCCTTCTCTCTCTCTCTCTCGGCTCTTTCTTTCTCCTTCTCAGCCCGCTCTAACTCCTTCTCTCTCTCTCTCTCTCTCGGCTCTTTCTTTCTCCTTCTCGGCCCGCTCTAACTCCTTCTCAGCTGCTTCCAGCTGTTTTACCCTAATTTCATGTTCCAACCTTAATTTCTCCAACTCTAACTGAGCAGTCCCACTAGCTGGTACCTTTTCAGGGATATTTTCCAATACCTCAGCTGTAAACACATTCTTCCCAATATAATACTGAGTTATTGCCCTTCGTACCTCCCGCATTTTCATTGACAACCTCACCTCTGCGAGGTTTAACCCCTTCGCCACATTTATCAAGTCTGATTTGGTGGCCACCTCTAGCGCCTCCAGAGTCGGGTTTTCTATAAATTCCCCCACGTCCATCTTTGCTGGTTTCCTGTCTGGCTACCTGCGTAACCAGATCCAAGTTTGGACTTACAAGCCCGATTCACTGGCCCTCCAATTTGGTATCAAATCCTGGGACAAGAACCCCAATTGTTACGTACCCCGTAACTGGGTCACTTACCAGCAAAGATAGAGAGGTCCGTTGAAGTCTGATGGTACTTTTTTTTAACAGTATTTATTGATAAAAAGACACAAAATAATATCAATGCAAACATACAGATAATATACCTCGTCAATACTAACTCTAAAAGCGCGGGTATAATAATAATCAATAAGAAATAGCTCTATCGTTGTCTAGGGGATAATGTATTGTCCGATGGAAATATAAAAGTCACTGTAGTTCATTCAAGCTGCAGCTCTTTGGGTTTAAGAGAGACGGTTTTAAACTCGCCCATGTCTTTTATGATGCCAGTCCTTTTTGTCGGGGGAGTTGATTTCCCCGTTGCTAGCTAAAAGCCGTTTTCCGTGGTTCCAGCCACCAGTCCCAAGCAAAGGAACTGAACGCACGTGGCCTCCTTCAAATGGCTTCCCGCTATTACGGGATCGCTAACGTTTCTTCTGGTGCGTCTGAGTGGCTGTTCCTACAGACCCTCTTTTATCCTGACTGGCAGGGTTGTAGATGTCAATCAGGTTGGGGTGATGCAATCTCTTTCTCACCCAGCCCACTTTTGCCTAGGGCATTCACGTAGCATAGCATCTCAATCCACAAATGTGTCTCCAAGAGACAATGGCCATGTCCCGTGGCTTTGAATCGCCAGGGAATGAGGCATTCTGCATGTCTCTCTCTCATTTCCTGGATCCCCTGACCCAACCCAATAGTGATCTTGCGATTCTCACAAAGGAGGGGGCTGCAGGCATAACACTTGGGATTAAGAACATAGAAATAGAGGACCCTTCACAAAAATCCATGTTGGCACTAGCTTCTGATTTCTAAGTAGCTTGTTACCACCTCCTTAGTAATAGATTCCTACAACCTCCTTGCTACTGATTTCAGGTGAACTTGTCTACAGTTCACTTCCTCTCTTCCTCCCTTCTTAAGCAGGAGAGTTATATTTGCTACCTGCTTAGTGTTCCAGAATCTGTAAGTTAACAATGGACCCAGCACCGATCCCTGTGGCACACCGCTTATCACAAGCCTCTAATCAGAGACGTAAACTTGTACTAACACTTCCTGGCTTCTCCTGCGAAGCCAATATATTATCCACTTTACTACTCCTACTTGAATGCCAAGTGTCTGAAGCTCCCTGAATTACACCCCAATGCAGGACCTTGTCAAAATCCATATAGACAACATCCAGTACCTTGCCTTCATCAACATTCATGGTAACTTATAAGATTGGTCAGATATGACCAACCATGCACAAAGCCATGTTGACAATCCCTAATCTTTCCCTCTGTATCCAAATACTAATATAATCCAGTTCCTTAGAGAACCTTCTAATAACTCATCAACCACTGATGTCAGGCTCACCAGCCTATAATTTGTAAAGTTATATTCTGCAGTCTACCATATCAATATCTCTGGCAATTTTATGCATCCTTTATCTTCTCTGTTCCAGGGATTAAAGACCTGGCTTCTCTAGTCTTTCCTCATAATTGAACTGCTCAATCCAATACAACATCCTGGTGAATCAACTTTGCACCCTCTCCAGTGCTATCACATCCTTCTTATACCTTGGTGACCAGAACTGCATACAGCTGACACCTAACAAAGGTTATATAAAATTGGAGAATAATCTCTCTACATCTGTTTTCAATGCCTTGACCGTTGAAGGCCAATATCCCTTATGCACTACTAACAATGATATCTACCTGTATTGTCACCTTCAAGAATCTATGGACTTGTAACCCGAAGTCCATCAATTCCACAATATTCCCTATCATTCATGATGCATGTCATAGCCTCTATAGTGCTTCCAAAATGCATCACCTCACATTTATCTGAATTAAACTCCGCCAGCTATTTCTGTCTTTGGATGTTGAGAGGAAACTAGGGCATTCAGGAAAAGTAAAACAGAATCGCAGGAAGAAAGTGCAAACTGCACGCAGACGGCACCCACGATCGGATTGAGCCCAGTACTTCCTCCGAAGTGCCATGCTGTATTTGCCACTCATTAAGACATTAAATATCAGGTTCCATTTACATAGGGAAAGCAACTGCAGGCTTTCTTATTCTTCTCTATTTTGCTTGCCAACAGAACGCTGCCAAACTCATCTCTCTTCCATTATTATGCTTCTTATCAACATGAAGCAACACTGATGTTTTTGGAATGTAGGGGACAGATGACCATATAAAATTACATTACTGATGAGCCTTGATTCCTTTGAATAGACTTGGTGCCAAATGCCTCCTTTTAGTCATAGGTTTGTAAACTCATGAACTGCTGTGGCAGTTGCAATAATTGATAGAAAAATCCCATGGCTGAGATTTTTTACAAATCTACACCATCAAGGAGACACCAACTGGAAATTCAGTGAGTTCTGAAGAAAGTACAATGAGCTGAGTTGTTGACTCAGTTTCTCTTTCTTCAAGCAATGTCTCACTTGTTGCATATTTCCAGCATTTTCCATTATTGTGCAGGATTCCCTAAAGGTTAATTTACTGATTGAGTCTATGGGGAGGAAGGGAAACGTAACGTCCGCATTCATTTTATAAAGCACTGGTAAAGCCTTACTTGGAGTATTGTGAGCAGTTTTGGTCCCCTTATCTTAGAAAGGATGTGCTGAAACTGTAGAGGGTTCAAAAGAGGTTCATGAAAATGATTCTAGGATTGAATGGCTTGTCATATGAAAAGTGTTTGATGGCTCTGGGCCGATATTCACTGGAGTTCAGGAAAAAGAGAGGTGACCTTATTGAAACCTAACGAATAGTGAAAGGCCTCGATAGAGTGGATGTGGAGAGGATGTTTCCTGTGGTGGGAGAGTCTAAGACCAGAGGACACAGCCTCAGAATACAGGGGCGTCCTTTTAGAATGGAGATGAGGAGGAATTTCTTTAGCCAGAGAGAGGTGACTCTGTGGAATTCTTCGCCACAGGCAGTTGTGGAAGCCAAGTTTTATGTATATTTAAGGCAGAGCTTGATAGATTCTTGATTAGTCAGAGCATAAAGCATTATGGGAGGGGTGGCAGAAGATTGTGACTGAGAGGAAAATTGGATCAACCATGATAAAATGGCAGAGCAGACTCGAAAGGCCAAATGGCCTAATTCTGCTCCTATATCTTATGGTTTATTATTGTTGCCAATTCAACTGATTTTGCCTTCACTATAGTCATGACTGCTCTTCAAAAAACATTCACTAAATGCAGAATTTTTAGAGAGGTTTGGAGATTGCAAAGAACAGGGCCAGACGATTATTCTTTTGAGAGAGATTTCCTCATTTGAGATAATTTCCTATCATCGCCAGTTAGAATCTCCCTTGCCAAAACTGTGTTCGCAAAGCACAGAATAGATATGTCTGACAGAAGAAGAAATTCTCAAATGGCAGGGGTAAGCAATGGTGTCTGACAGGGGTAGTTAAGGACTGCATAAAAGCCAAGGAAAGGGCATATAAGGTAGCAAAAGTATGTGGGAAGTTGGATGATGGGAAGTTTTTAAAATCTAACAAAAGGTAACTAAAAAAGCTATAAGAAGGGAAAAGATGAAATATGAAGGCAGACTAGCCAATAATATAAAACAGGATACTGAAAGTTATATAAAGAATTTCAGTTATATAAAGAGTAAAAGGGAGGTGAGAGTTGATATTGGACCACTGGAAAATGATGCTGGTGAGATAGTAATGGGGGTCCAAGAAATGGCAGATGAACGTAATGAGTACTTTGCATCTGTCTTCACTGTGGAAGACACTAGCAGTGTGCCAGAGGTCTGTGAGTGTCAGGAAGCAGGAGTGAGTACCATTGCTATTACAAAGGAAAAAGTGTCAGGCAAACTCAAAGATCTTAAGGTGGATAAGTCACCTGGACCAGATGGACAACATCCCAGAGTCCTGAGAGAGGTTGCTGAAGAGATAATGTAATGGATTCATTGGTCATGATCTTTCAAGAATCACTTGATTCTGGTATGGTCCCAGAGGACTGGAAGATTGCCGATGTCATTCCACTCTTTAAGATCAGAGGAAGGCAAAAGAAAGGAAATTATAGGCCAGTTAACCCAACCTCAGTGGTTGGGAGAGTATTGGAGTCTATTATTAAAGATGAAGCTTCGGGGTACTTGGAGACTAATGATAAATTAAGTCAAAGTCAGCATGGTTTCTGTAAAGGGAAATCATTTCCGACAAATCTGTTAGAGTTCTTTGAAGAAGTAACAAGCAGGATGGACAAAGGAGAGGCAGTGGGTGTCATTTATTTGGATTTTCAGAAGGCATTTGGTAAAGTGCCACACGTGAGGCTGCTTAACAAGATAAAATCCTATGGCATTACCGGAAAGATACTGGCATAGATAGAGAAATGGCTGAGAGGCAGGAGGCAGCGAGTGGGAATAAAGGGGTCTTTTTTGGTTGCTGCCAGTGACTAGTGGTTTTCCTCAGGTGTCGGTATTTGGACCGCTACTTTTCACACTGTTTGTCAATGATTTGGATAATGGATTTGATGGCTTTGCGGCAAAGTTTGCGGATGATACGAAGATAGGTGGAGGGGTAGGTAGTGCTGATGAAGTAATGCGGTTGCAGCAGGTCTTAGACAAATTAGAAAAGTGGGCAAAAAAGTGGCAAATGAAATACAGTGTTGGAAAATGTACGATAATGCATTTTGGTAAAAGGAACAATAGTGTGGAAGAAGGTTCAAACACCAGAAGTGCAGAGTGACCTAGGAATCCTCATGCAAGACACCCAGAGGGTTAATTTACAGGTTGAGTCTGTGATGAGGAAGGCAAATGCAATGTTGGCATTTATTTCAAGAGGAATAGAATATAAAAGCAAGGAGATAATGCTGAGCCTTTATAAGACACTAGTCAGGCCGCACTTGGAATATTGCAAATAGTTTTGGGTCCCGTTTCTTCGGCAGTTTGAACAAGGAAAGACTGCGGAAGCGCATGAAGGTCAGCCTGTGAGAACAGTGGGAGAGTTTAAAAAGTGAGCAGATTAACAGAGCGGGCGACAGAGTAGTGGGAGACAGAGTAGGAAGGCTTTGGCTCAAGAGGCTTCAGTGAGCAGAGGCTGAGGACGAGCTTGCTCCCAGAGAGGTAAGGCCGGGTAAGCTCCTTTAATTAATCTAATTAACTTAGAAGTAGGTAATGGAGGCAGTAGTTAGGACAGTCGAGTGCTCCGTTTGCAGTATGTGGGAAGTCAGGGCGAGCACAATTGTCCCTGATGACTACACCTGTAAAAGGTGCATCCAGCTGCAGCTCCTGACAAACCGTGTTAGGGAACTGGAGCTGGAGTTGGATGAACTTTGGATCATTCGTGAGGCAGAGGCAGAAATAGACAGGAGTTTCAGAGAGATAGTCACCCCTAAAAGTCAGGAGACAGGTAGTTGGGTGACTGTCCGGAGTGGGTAGGGGATTAGACAGAATGAGCAGAGCACCCCTGTGGCCATTCCCATCAATAATAAGTATACCGTTTTGGATACTGTTGGTGGGGACGACCTACCGGGGACAAGTTGTAGTGGTCGCGTCTCTGGCACCGAGACTGGACTCTCAGCTCAGAAGGGAAGGAGGGAAAAGAGGAGAGCAGTGGTGATAGGGGATTCGATAGTTAGAGGGACAGATAAGAGGTTCTGTGGGAGAGATCGAAAATCCCAAATGGTCTGTTCCCTCCCTGGTGCCAGGGTCCGCGATATTTGGAGAATAACTTTCTTTATTTTCCAAAACCCATTTCTCACACTAGATAATATGTACTCAAGGGGGTTGCACCCTGTGTGATTACTCCTGCACATCAAGCTGGGAACATTTCAAGACCTAAACAGTTCTATTAAGTTCCACATGCACCAACACATCCATAACACACCAACATGAGTCCAACACTTAAATGTAACACTGTTTACACCCTTAACATTTTCTACAATTGAATTAATTTTTAAGAGTTTCAAAACATGCGGGTTTAAAATGCTACATACAGTAAAAGAATATCAGTTATATTTGAAAGTTCTAAACCAGAAACATTTTCTTTATTTGTAGTTATTGGCTCATAAAGCAATAGCCCTGCTCTTTGAGACAGACAGTGCAATCTTGGGTTAACTAATTATAAATCAAAAAGAATGGGTCTAGCACAGATAGATCAAAGACAATTGGAAAATAAGATAATGGAAATCACTTGGGAAGAGTTCAAATAAAATTAGATATTTTCATTTGAAGGGAAAAAGTAAGTGTCTACAGCTAAATTGTGCTGGATATTAAAAAATAAATTAAACGCAGCACACATTTTTATTGTATGAAATTTGATATTTTCTAATGTATGTTCAAGATTTAAAATTGTTTAATATAATTTCCAGTACTTAAGTGTTGTAAAGAAGAATGAAATAGTTGTTACTTCGTCTCCGATACAGCACAAAATAAACACACTAAGATGAAGAACACAATAAATGTAAATAATAAGATAGTTAATATTCATGACTCTGTATGTACATAACGTGATGCTAGGTACTGGGGTGTCTGTACATAAGGTGACTCTGACAGGAAGTGACAGGTGGGTTAATGGGTTGAGATGTTAATCAACCTTACCGCTTGTGGGAAGAAACTGTGTCTGGTGGTCCTTGCATAGATGCTATGTAGCCCCCTCCCTGATGAGAGTTGAACAAACAATCCATGAGCAGGATGAGTGGGATCCTTCATGAAATTGCTGGTCTTTCTCCAGCACCTTTCAGCATGTATGTTTTTGATGGTGGGTAGGATGATGCCAGTGGTGCCACCATCATCACTACCTTCATCAGCTTCATTAAGGTTAACCCACAAGTGCTCCAACAGGTCCAGAAAGGTAGCATGGTGGTTAGCATAATGTTTTACAGTAACAGTGACCCGGGATCATTTTGTGCCGCTGCCTGTAAGGAGTTTGTACGTTCTCCCCGTGACAGTGTGGGTTTCCTCGAGGTGTTCTAATTTTTTCCCACAGTCCAAAAAAGTACAGATTGGTAGGTTAATCGGTTATTTTAAATTGGCCCGTGATTAGGCTGGGATTAAATCGGGGGATTGTTAGGTAGCGCAGCTCTAAGGGCCTATTCCACACTGTACTCAATAAATAAAAAAATAAGTTTACATTATTTCCAATTTAGTATCATGATCTATCTATTCGTTCTGCATGGCATTACACCAACTCACTATCCCCACATTGGCACCAAAATGCATTATCCTCAGCCTCAAATTGCTCTGCAGTCTCATTTCATATTTTCTTATATTTTACAGCTTCTGAATCTAGATTTTTTTATATCTCAATCACAGTACACAAGAATAGATTTCAATTAGATTGGTTTGATGATCATATTAAGAACAAACCCTCATATAGTATGAACGTGGGTTCAAAATGTTTTCAGAATTAAGCTTGGTGAATGCCAAAAGAAGATACTGCCAACCAAAGATAAGGCTTGATACAAGCATGCAGGAAATTCTCAACCCTTCATACGGAACACTGAATGCTGTAAACACAGATAACATTATACGGCATCCCAATGCACAATACTGCATTGTCCAATGCTAGTCTTTTGTATCAATACCAGGAAGAGGACAGCTCAGAACAAAATATCAGCCCTTTCTTTACTAAATATACTTCTTTGTTCAAAACAAAAACAAAATATCACAGTGGCACTGTTTCTTTTCAGTATTACCTAAATGAGAAATATTGTCTAGTGGCAAGTGCACCTCATGTTCGGACAACTGTGAACGGACAGATTTCTTTGTTAAATAGAACATTTCGCAGTGACTCTGTATTTATGCATATATTATACCTTTTCAGCCTCTTGGCTCCTCAAGTAACTTTGTGGCAGAGTTATTCACTAAATTACTTTGGATATCAATTTAAAATTCTCCTCACGGTTACTTATAATTAAAACTTCTTCACTCAAAGCACTGAAGTCTCAAGTGCTATGTCAGTTCTGTAATTTAATTTAAATCATTTGATGATTCAGGTTTTTCAGCAAACAGACAGCAGTATTTAGATTGGTTGTGCAAGTGAGCAGATAAATAACATACGAAACTCAATAGTAGCAATTATATAAAAAATGTATATTTTGTGTATAAAGATGAATGATGTAAGCACTAAGAATGACATGGGAGCCACTTCTGAGCAAACATTTTCAGTGCTAAGACAGTGCAGCATATTGAAGCAGGGAAGTGAATTAGAACTGGACTTTGCTGAGTTAGACCAGGCTCATACTTCCCAAAACTTTTCAGGAAAAGTTGAGAACTACCTCAAGAATCAGTACATTCTTGTGATAAACATAAATTTTAACAAGTCGATCAGCTGTTACAGTTCTTTAATCCAGAATCGGTAGTATCTTATTGCCATCATCCTTGGAGAGTCAGAGATTGGCAAAAAAAAAAATTGAAGTACATTTTTCGGAAGACATGATAACATTGTAAAGACAGTGTGGTATCGGGATTCCCCATTGTGAGGTTAGTGGCCTGGTGTTAACACGCACTTTTTACATACCAGATGGTTGACCATTTGTTCAAAGCTCAAAGAGCAAAGTAAATTTACTTCCGAAGTACCTAAACAGTATGTCACCATATACTACCCCGAGATTTATTTTCTTGGAGTAGAAGAAATTCAATAGAACAAATGAAAAACGGCACATAAACAAGGACTGACAAACAACCAACGTGCAAAATACAAACTGTTGCCATTTGAGCTCTATCCTGCCAGACCTTTATGTTGAACCTCAACTCTCTAGCAGAATGTTTTATTATTCTCTGGACTCATTTATGCCTTTTACTTCTTTAATTTGCCTGTTTTGTCACTTGTTCCCTTTCTTCCGTATTGTTAAAACGTTTTCTCTTTTACTCACTGCCCTCTCCTCTCTGCCCCACTTGACTCCTTTTGTCTTACTTTCTGCTGGCTCTGAAGTGCAGTTCATGTCCCATGTGCTTTTGTGTACTTTACTTGTACTCTTTGCGCGATTGACGAAGGACGAACTCTGCTCAGTGAGGTTTACTCACTTCAGAACTGAACTGACCCTGCAGCTGTAGCCGGCGATCACCAGCGCCCACCTCCGTGCTGAACCAGCTCTGCGATTATGTGTCGTTTTTTTTATTGTTTGCACAGTTGGTTTTTTATCCACATTGGAACTTGGACAGTCTTTGTTACATGGTTCAAAGGTACAACTTAAATGTCAGAGAAATGTATACATAGAACGTACTGTACAGCACAGTACAGGCCCTTCGGCCCACAATGTTGTGCCGACACTTAAACCGTCCCTCCCCTATGACCCCCCCACCTTAAATTCCTCCATATACAATATACCTCCTGAAATGCTTTTTCCTCACAACCATCCACGAAAACAGAGCAGTGCCCCAAAGAATGAACAACAATTAAATGTTAGAACCCCAAAGCACCCCCCCAGCTTCCCCCCCCCCGTGCGTGAGCGGCAGCGAGCAACGATCCCCCCTCCCCCCACCACCAAAAAAAAGCATCCGCCACCGAGCACTCAAGTGTGAGCAAAGCAATAACAAAGATGCAGACGTGCAGTTACCCCAAAGACTTCGCGTTTCACCTGGTATTCGATATACCACAGGTTCTCTCTCTCCCTAATAAGAGAGGAAGAAATGTCTCCATTTTCCCAGCGAGCGGGGAGATATAACAAAAAACTCGCTGGTTTACAATGTTAAAAGTCCGTTATGTTGCTTTTTTCGAGCTCTGTGCCCGAAGATCACAAAGGTCCCAGGTCTCCAGGCACACAGCAGATATCCCGACTCCCCCAACGACACGTCGTGACACCGACCCTTGATCCGCCCATTTCCAGAGCCTTGAGATCCTAGGCTTCTGAATTTGAGCAGGACTCTTAGGCTGAGCCTTTAGCGTGCCGACCAACTGCCAGTTATGGAACCCTGAGGGCGGGTCCCATTCCCACAAAGAACCATAGCCAGTGTGTAACTCCAGGTCAGGGTCTTCAAAAGAACCCTGAAAGGGAAAAATAGAGATATTAAAGATAACAATATGGGGGGTTTTAATGGGCTCTATTGTCTTTCTTTGCCTCGTGGCTGCCTGCAAGAAGATAAATCTCAATGTTGTATGCAGTGTACATACTTCTGGCACTAAATGTGTTTTGAACATTGATCTTAGAAACGTCAGCACTTCTTTCTCCACAACTGTAGCTTGATTTAGCATTTTAATTGTTGTTTGTCATTGTATTTGTTGAAAATATAGCAGTATTTTAGAGCAACATGAATCTGCATTTAGCTAAGAAAGATTTTGTTTCCCCATTTCACTTCTTCTTCCGCTTGTTGTTGCCATCTGCCTCTCGGCTGCGTTCAGAATACTTTGGATGGCTTTGTACACGATTAACGGAATATTTGCAGGAAGGTAGAACAGGTGATCTGGTAAGCTACTGGGATGTCTGTCATACCTGAGTTACTGTGTACAATTTTTTTCTTTTTTAGCTTATTAAAATATACTTAGAGAAAGCTCAACAAAGATTTGCTAGGTTTCTGGGAGGAGAGGACTATCTGGAAATCCAGAATCTGGGGTTGTAGCCTAAGATTACAGAATATGGGATTTAGAACTGCAATGAGGAAGTATTTGTTCACTCAATCCTATGGAATTCTCTGCCACAGAAGATAAATGTGTCCTAATTATTAAGCATATACAAGGTGCAGTTAGATATACTAATGATTGAAAAGATCAAAGGCAATTGAGAGAAATCAGGAACAGGGAATTTGGATCATCAGCTTTATGGAATGATGAGGCAGACTCAAAGGAAAAATCATCTACTCCTCATTCCATTTTGTTTCTTTAACAAAATATGTCGAAGATTCGTTTAGCATTCTCTGGTGTCCCAAAGAATAGGTTATCTATTTAAGCAGATGAGATCCAGGTGAGGATTATAAGGTTTAATTCCAGCAGGTGTGCTAGATAGGGCAGCCGAGAACCAGAGGACATAACATCAGAGTAGAAGGTCAGCCAACTGACTGGACAGCTTCTTTCATAATTTGTAAACGTGTTGTAGCGTTTCCTCTTTTCAACTGCCAATTGCCCCACGGATTACTTGAAATATTTGTCAGATTCTTTGCTCAGTCTCAGTCGTGCTGCAGGGCATCAGCATCATCATTCTTCACTTTGCCTTACAGGTGCTGCTTGATCGCCAAGTTCTTCCAGTTTTCCCCCCCTCAATATTCCAACATTGTGTGTCTCCTCTCTGCTATGGGAAATGTCTCCTTCTGGTTACTCATGAACGACCTTCATAATTTTTGTGTATCAGTTAAACCTCTCCTCAGGGCTTCCGGTTCAAGGGTGTGAATTAAGAGGGATACAGTGCTCAGATTAATACGCATTTGTTCTCTTGGGACAGACTTGTTGGTCGGGAGCTCATACAAAACCTTGTAAAATTCCGTCTTTATCAATTATATTTGTGGAGTTCGTTGTAAGTTTACTTTAGCATGCAAAGATGGAGTGAATTCTAAAACAGAAACATCACGATCTTGTTGGTGCAAGCTTGCAAGAATCACTGCAAATATTCAATGCAAGGACGCCAAGTCCCCACACTTATTAAACTCTCAGTTTCACGCAGGGTACTATAACGAACGTAACGAGCGCATGCGTAAGAAAAATAACTTTTAAAAAAATTAAATAAATTATAAAATTATAAATCATAAAATAAATAAATTATTCCGATGAAAAACATATACTCATTACTTCCAGTACAAGTTACATGAGCGCTTTATGAGTCAAAGTGATTGGCTATGGCGGGCCGGCGTATTTGGCGTAAAAAAAGCAGGCGGGCCAATCAACAGGGCAAGCAGACGCCAGGAAAACTGCCGCCGTTTGTTGTGGACCAATGGAAATTGTGGGCCGGGTTAATGACGTCACGAAGCCTATATCAGCGCAGGTTCCCGGCAGCGCCGTGTCCAGCTGCGGGGAGACAGTGTCGCTCTCTAACCCTAATGCGGGGGCAACGCGGGCCCTTTGTTTAAAAAAAGTCCCGCTGTCGTGCGAAGCGGGAGCCCTCGCTGTTTTCTTGGCTAACTTTCAGCGATGGCGAAAGGGCCCAGCAAAGGTTGGGAAGCGTGATTTATTGTTGGTGGGCAGAGAGAAAAAAGTTTAAGCCGCGGCCTCCTCCCCGGCGGCCCAGGACCCCCTGTTGCAACGTGCGGAATGGCGGCCTCGGCCCCCCTGCTGCACGCCCAGCCGTTTAGGCCGCGGTCAGCGCCGGCTTCCACGCCAGTGTGGGGCTTGATGCTGTCGCGAAGAGTTCGTCTCTGTCAGCCTGGCAGGGTGTGCTACGCAGGGTCGGGGTACGGAGGGCAGGGAGATTAAATAGCTTGACCAGACGCTATGGCCTGTACTGCATTTCCCAGAGCTGTGGGACCTGCAAATCTGCGCTGGTCATACATTTTATTGCCGGCCACCACTCAACGGCGGAGAGCTGAAATGGCAGCAGACTCCATCTGCTTGAAGTTAACCCACCCTTTATATCTTAAATCGTTTAGATTATTAAAGATACAACTTCATAACCTTTGTGGAATACTTTATGTGCCTTTAACCAAATTTGGAGTATGCCTCTTTCCCTTTGACCTGTCGTCAAATATGCATAGTTATTATTTTAATTCTTTCGGGATTACATGGTATTTGATGATAAGGGGCATTAATTGTTCTATCTGGAGTAGTACAGGCTGAGGAGGGAGATCTGATAGATTTAAAGATTGAAGTGTAGAGTAGACACGGTATCTTTTCCGCTGGGTAAAGTAGGGCGTGCATTTAAAGTGAAGGTAAGTTTAAAGGACTTGAAGGATTTTCAAAGTGGTTAGTGTTTGGGATGTGCTTCCTCTGATGGACAGATATGTTAAGGACTTTAAAAATAGATGGGTTAAATGTGAGGGAAATGGAAGGATATGGCAATTTTATAGGCAGTAGGGTTTAGTTGGCCATTTGAATACTAATTTAATTGTTTTTCACACTACTATGGGCTGAAGAGCCTGTTCTGTGGTTGTGCAAGGATATCTGGGAGAGGGATTTTGGGTTGAAGTCTTCCATGCTTCATTATTCCTGGATGCTTTTCCTCATTGGATGTGGTCTGACATGAGATCTCCACTGTTAATTGTATTGTTATTTTAATAATGTTTGTCCTCTAGGTTGAAACCAGCTTTAGAGATGAGCAATTAACTTTAAAATTAGAAATGTCCTGTAGATGGATGTGATTTGCTTAAGAGGTTTAGTATACACTTGTAAAATGATGTTTTAATGGCTTCCTAATAAAAATATTTCAAGGCTTAAACTGTAGGTAAAAATAACTTAAGTTTTGGAAAGGTAGATGAGCAGCACTGAAGGAAATTTAAAAACACTAGAAGTGAAGGGTAGAAATTAATCTAGAAGGATGGTAAGAGTAGGGTAAGACCGAACTTGAATTTTGTGGTCAACACACAAAATGCTGGAGGAACTCAGCAGGCCAGACAGCATCTATTTGGGGGGGGGGCAGGGAGAGAAGTACAGTTGACATTTTGGGATGAGATCCTTTTGCAGGACAGGATGTGGTTGGTACTAGCTGGATTAAATGCTGGAATAGTGGAGCTTTTAAACATGTAGTTGCAGCAGGTCAACTGGCACTTGGAGAGCAAAGTAGACTCACAGGTTGATCTTTCATCAGGAATGGCTGTACTGAGGCGGGTTGCAAAAAGGAGTGTAGATCCATGAAATTGTATTTGGCTTTGAATCAGTAGCAAGACCCAAAGCAGTACATCAAGATTTTGTGAAGAAAAATCTGAAAATTACTTTGTGATGTCAACATTTCTTTTGCAAAACTAGTTTGATCTGAATTTTAGGCACATGTGTGAATTAATGGGAGTTTTTCTGCAAAAGTACTATTCAATCTACTCTCCAATGCAGCAGATATTGCATGAGTGTGAAACAGTAAAATGGTGACTCGTGTCTTCACTTGGAAGTGTTTCCTGAGTCCCACTACTGTGGAGGTAAATGGGTAGATGTTGCATCATAAGGTGATTGAAGAAGGGAGTTGTTGCAAATCAGAATTGTACATTTTCCCATCTATAAAGATGGATAATAGTCAAGTGGCTCTGCTTTTTAAATATTTTTAAATTCTACTTTGGAGATTTTGACTATAGGGTAAAGTGACAGATATTTTAATTTTTCACTGTCATTTGTACTTTCCAAAAAACTTGATGTCCAGTTTTGTGAATTGAAGTCCTGGACAGTAAATATGGTGTTGATATCCAAAGACTTAATAGAATGAGAAACTTGGACTTAATTGTAGTTGAGGTAAAACTGGAGCAATACAGCATGGAGCAAGGCTTTGTAGATACCCATATAAATCAGCCCCATATAGACCCAGTTCTTTCCTCCATGTATCTGTTCAAATTTCTTATGTTGTACCTGTTTTAACCACCTCTGGCTGTTGAATCTGTATCATATAATCCATATACAATGTTATGTTGGTCTCAAATCTTTTTCCTCCCCTCTAGTTTTTGATTCTTTCCTTGGGAGAGGTGAATGCACAATCTATCTTGCTTTGATTTAGTACTAAAATTAATATTTTGGGCAAGGGTTCAGTACAGTACTAAATGATCCAAATAGAGGCTTGGTTTCTTGGTTTAATAGCAGTTTATTGCTTATACATAGAGATTGCCAGCAAGCCAGCAATGTTGACTTGTTTCCTGCCATTGCAACCTGAGAGTGGTTATTTGAAAGTGATTGATCATCAAACTTAGAGACATTTTTGGTATTTTTGCTATGACTGAATCTCATCTTCAAGAAGTTGAAAGGACTGATTGTATTTCTCAAATGCAGGTTGATTTACATTTGAAAATCTTGAAGCTTAACACAGCATATTTAGTGGGTTGGGCTAATGAATTTGGAATTGTAAACTTTCAGTTTAATGTTACTGAATGCTCCAGTTGGTTCTCAAATGTAAGATTGTCAGTGTAATAAAATTGTTAAATCTTGTGCCTTCAATTTCACTAACATTTGTTTTCTCAGACTAAAACTACAGGTATTTGTTGTACTTTGCAAATACACCCTATCCTCATTACATCTTCAGACAATGCAGATTCAGTTATGCATCGAACCTATTTCTACCAACTTCTTATAAGCGTCCAAAACTCAGTTATGCGAGGCTGACGAGAAGCACCGCTTTCCCACCAATACAAGTCATGTGCGCAGGCCTCAGTCTCACTCCTGCCAGCCTTGCATTGGTTTTGGCAGCATGTGGATGTGCGATTTTGCGCTCTTAAACTTTTGTTGTTGTTACCTACGGTGCACTGCTTTTGTGCTTGAAATATTTAACTATGCCTCCAAGTGTCAAGTCCTGGGCCATCAGCCAAGCGGCAGAGAACCGCTTTAACACTTGAGAAAGGTCGGAAATTATAAACAGGGCCGCGTCAGGTGAAGGTACCAGCTCTGGGACACTACTTCAGCCTGGGTGAGTCCACAATCGGAAACATAAAGAAAAATGGTGAGAAAATAAGTGCAGTGATTGATTCGCCACAAGTGTCTTCAAAGGTTGTTACCAGAGTTCGTAACCCAATTATGACAAAAAAAATGAGTAAATGTTGAGTTTGTACATTGAGCATGAGACAAAAAACAATCAGTTCTGATCATCTTCGTGTGAAAGCTTTGGAAATTTATGGTGGCCTTTGTTCAGAGGCTAGTGAGGAAGTGTCAAGTGATACTGTTAGCTTTAATGCAAGTAGGGGATGGTTTTCTAAGTTTGTTAATCATGGAAGGCTTTACAACTTAGCTGTGTGTGGTGACCAAGCTAGTGCTGACCACAAAGCTGCAGAACGCTACCCTTTGCAGCTGCGGGCTATGCATCACACCAAAGCAGGTGTTTTAATGCAGACGAGACTGGGCTTTTTTGAAAGCATATGCCGAAATGCACATAAGTAAGGACAAAAAAAAACTGCGTCAGGTTTCAAGGCAGCAAAGGATAGGTTGACTCTGCTTATGTGTTCCAATGCTGAAGGAGACAAAGATGAAGCCTCTCTTGGTTTACCATTCACTAAACCCCTGTGCTCTTAGGGTCTAGTATATTAACTTTCTAAAATTTATTATGTTGAATATTACCTTAAATTGACAAAATATACGAATAATGCCTTGTGGTACTGCGTTTGTGTCGTATTGGTATGAAAATTGAATAAATTACAGATAAAACATTTAGGAAGCCCTCCTGAACGCATCCCTATTTTCTCCATTTAAGTAATTATTCACATGCATAGTATATCTATGTGTCGACCGCGAGGAACGTATCCCCCGCATATAATGAGGATAGGGTGTATATTTAAGTAGTCATAACTTCTCCAGCATTCACTTGCATCTGTAATATCTTGATGTTAATCAGTAATAACAGGCAGTTACACTGGAAGAAAAAAAATGATAATTTCTTCATTCAGGGATAAATCAATAAATATTGTCCTAATGGTGATTAATTTTACATTCCAAGATGATACAAACAGTAGATCTTTGCATCCTACTTTTAGGTCTGATTTACATCTATCTACTCCTAAATGTCAATTTTCCTTACTAGTACCTAGATTTCGAATTGATCTAGCTGGATGGCATACAAAGCAGTTTTTCTCCAATGTTAGTACATAATAAATCAGTGACTTTTCTGAGCCATGTCCCACATTTAACTTTACTGAGGTGCAGCTGAGCAAAATAGTGATGACTTGTTTTGAGGCATGAAGATTTTATGCATCTCACCTGAGTTGAGGGTGTCATTGCTAATCAGGGATAGTGATACAGCTGTAGAAAGGGAGAATACTCTGGTGGGATTGTCTTGAGTGAGTGTGGGTGGAAGTCAGAACCAGGAAGGGAGCATGCACTTTATTGGCTCTAGTCTATAGACATTCCAGTATCAGAAGACACTGAGGAACAGATTTTGGAAATATGCAAACATAACTGGGTTGCTTGGGGTAGTTAAAATTTCTAATATTGATTGGCACCTAGATGTTGAAGGATTCCTGATTCAATGTGGACTGGCTGGCAAGCCATACTAGATCTGCTACTAGGCAATGAACATGGTCCGGTGTCAGGTCCCTTAGTAGGTGTGCATTTTGGAGATGATGACCGTAACTCCTGGACCTTTAACGTAGCTTTGGAGAGTGATGGGAGGAGGGGCAAAGTATTTAATTGGAGAAGGGGAACTTGTTATTAATTGGCAGGAACTTAGGAGCACTAATTGGGAACAAATGTATTTGGAAATGTACAGCAGAAATGTGGAGTTTGTTCAGGGAGTGCTTCCATAGGGTTCTGGGGAGCCTGATAAGCCCTAATCTAATCATAGGCCAGTTTACAACAAGCAATTAACCTACCTGGTATGTCTTTAGATTGTGGGAGGAAACTGGTGGACTTGAAGAAAACCCACGCATTCCATGGCAGGGCGTACAGAGACATTACAGAATGATACCAGAATTGAACTTCGGAATACCCCAATAGTGTTATGCTAACTGCACATGCTACTGTGGTGCACAATTGTTAGTGCCATTGAGGCAGGGAAATAATGAAGAAACCATGGTTGACGAGATGTGGAACGTCTAGACGCAAGGAAGAAAGAACTTAAGATTTATGAAGCAAGGATCAGATGGGGCTCTGGAGAGCTAGGAAGGAGCTTAACAATGGACTTGGGAAAGCTAGAAGTAGACATGAGAAGGCCTTGGTGAGGAGGATTAAGGAAAACTAATGCGAAGAACTAGATGACTAGAGTGAAGGTGGAACTTATCATACTTTGCTTCAATATTCACCAGTGAGAGGGGCTTTGATGTTTGTGAGGACAGTGCAAAAACTAGAACATCTTGATGCGAAGAGAAAGGATTTGCTGGAACCTGAGTAACATGTTACTATAAGCAAGTCCCATGGACCAATGGGATGTATCCCAGGTTACTACAGGAAGTGAAAGAAATCGCTGTGCTTTTGGTGATTATCTGCATCCTCACTGGCCACAGGAGTAGAACCAGATGAGTCAACCTGGAAAAGTGTGAAGTGATATGCTTTGGAAATGCTAATTTAAAGGCAGAATACAAGATTTTTAGCTCCTCTATACATAAAAAAAATTACTGACAAAAGGATTCAGAAAGGGTCAACTTACATCATATGAAGATATTGAAGGCTTCCAAGTTTCTTGCAAGTTTAACTGGGGGGTCCATAGTACTGCTCCTAATCTTTCACAAATTTAAACATGCAATCGTTGGGAAAACCATTGAAATGTGGTAGGTGGGTTGGAATTTTTCCATTTAAATAAAATGGATCTTCTGGTTATTAATGTCACGAAAGCAATTAAACGACAAGCTGATGAGGATAAATGACCAGTCTATCACTGGTAGTCCAAAGATTGCAGTAATAGGATGAGGTTGTAAATCAACACACAGATCTACTGAAATAATATCAAAAATATCTTTCCAATATTTTCTTAAGAGGGCACGACCAGAACATATGTGTCAAAGAAGCTACTTCAGAATTACATCTATCACAAACAGGGTTATATGATGGTAAAAATGTGCTAACATATCCTTGGACATGTGAGCCCTATGAACCACCTTAAACTGTATCAAAGCGTGTCTGACACACATTGATGAAGTACTAACTGGTTTAAGAATTTTCTCCCATTTCTCTGTAGATAGATATTTGAAGTTCTCTTTCCCATTCATTCTTAATTTTATCAGAAGTACCTAGAGTATTTTCGTAATCAAATCATAAATAATTGCTATTAAACTCTTCTGAAAGGAGTTTAAACCCAAATTTTTTTCTGTAACTTCAATTGGACGTGATATTGGGAAGGTAGGTAAAGTAGCATTCAGAAAGTTTCTAATCGGTAAATATCTGAAAAAGTGTGATCTAGGCAAATTATATTTATTAGACAACTGTTCAAAAGACATAAAACAATCATCCATAAATAAGTCACGAAAACATGTTTGTTTTTATGTACAGAGGAGCAAAGTTAACGACAAAATATAATTTTAACCGTTGAATTATGGCAGCCCAATCTTTCTTTTTTTAGGTTAGTTTGTTTTAGTTTGGGTTTTTTCTTTTTCTCTTTTTATAATTATAATTATCTTTTTCATGGTTAATTACTAAGAGATTGGGAGGTTAGACTCCATTTGTTACTTGAATATGTGTTTATATATGTTAACTGTTATTAATATATTCCTGATCTCTATGTATTAGTATTAATATTGTTTATTGGAAGCTTAATAAGAAGATTAAAAAGAAATTTTTTAGCAGTCACAGGGATCTCGGGGCTTTATAAAACCCCGGACCACACTTGGAATACTGTGTTCATTTCTGGTTGCCTTGTTATTGGAAGGATGTAGAAGCTTTAGAAGCAGAGGAGATTTACCAGGGTGTTTCCTGGATTGGAGAGCATGCCTTATAGGTTGAGTGAGCTAAGGCTTTTCTCTTAGAGAATGAGATGACTTGATAGAGGTACACAAGATGAGAGGCATTGGTCAAGTGGACAGCCGGCACCTTTTTCCAGGGTGGAAATTGTTAATACAAAGGGCATAATTATAAAGTGATTGGGGGAAAGTATAGGGGGTACCAGAGGTGAGTTTTTTTTTTACAGTGTGGGTGTATGGAAGGTGCTGCTGGGGGAGTGATAGAGGCAGATACATTAGGGATATTAAGACATTCTTAGATGGGTGCATGGATGCAAAAACTTTGAGGGCTGTGTGGGAGGGAAGGTTTAGATTGATTGTAGAGTAGGTTGAAGGGACTGTAATGTAATGTTCTATGCTCAGATAATTTGGTGCTGATGGAGAAGTTGAACGTGGTAAGATTTGAAAGTAAGATGTGAACTTTAAATCTGTGACATTACACTCGAACCATCCATATGTTTGAGTATTAGAAATTCTGAATCTTAATTATATTTGACCTTATCCTGGAGCCAAAGTTTGATGGTCATTTTAGCTGAGGAATTGCAATCAATAGGAAGTGGCTGAGGTTCATTCCTACCTTCTGCATGTCACAAAGCTGCCTGAATATCTAGGAAGTAAATGAATTGGAATCAGATTTATTTTATGTTGTGAAATGTTTTGTTTTGTGGCATCAGTACAGTGCAAGGCAAAAATATTGCTATCGGTTATAATAAATATGAAGGTGCAAAATATGAGTAACAAGTTTGAATAACAATATAAGCTGTTCAGAACGGCACAGGTAAGAAACTATTCCGAAAATATTAAGTGTCGGTCTTCAGGCTTCTTTCTTGATGATAGTAATGAGCAAATGGCATGTACTGGATTGTAAGGTTCCTTAATGATGGATGCAGCTTTTTGAAGATGTCCTTGATGGTGGACATAGGAGCAGAATTAGCCTACTTGCCCATTGAGTCTGTGTTGCCATTTGATCACGGCTGATCTATTTCCCCTTTCAATCCCATTCTCTGCCGTTTCCCTGTAAACTTTGACACCTTTACTAATCCAGAAACTGTCAATCTCCATTTTTAATATATCCAAAGATTTGGCTGTCATAGCCAACAGTGGCAATGAATTCCACTGATTCACCATGCTCTTGCTAAAATAAATTCCTCCTCCTCTCTGTTCTAAAGGGACGCCCTTGTATTCTGAGGCTGCAACTTCTGGTCCTAGACTGTCTCACTATTGGTGGCATCTCCATGTCCACCCTATGCAGGTTTTTCAATATTTCGGGGGTTTCGATAAGATATCTTCTCTCCCCCCACCCCATCATGCTTCTGAGTTTCAGTGAGTACAGGCCCAGAACAAATCAAAAGCATCTCTTACTTTCATTCCTGGGATTATTCTTGTAAATCTCTGGACTATCTCCAATGGTTACATTTTCTTTCTTAGATATGAGACCCAAACTGCTCAAAATACTCCAGATGTAGTCTGACCAGTACCTTGTAAAGCATCAGAATTACATCCTTGCTTTTATATTCTAGTCCTCTTGAAACAAATGCTAATATTGCATTTACCTTCCTTACTACCTGCAAGCTAACTTTCTGGCAATCCTGCACTAGGACTGCACTAAGTCCCTTTGCACTTCTGGGGTCTGCATTTGCTCCATTTAGAAAATAGACTACGCCTTTATTCCTTCTGCCAAAATTCATGATCATACATTTCCCTACACTGTATTCCATCTGCCACTTTGCCCATTTTCATCATCTGTCAAACTCCTGCAGACTCTCTGCTTCCTCAACACTACCTGCCCCTCCACCTATTGTCCACAAAGTTGATCACAAAGCTACCAATTCCATCTTCCAGATCATTAACATATGATGTGAAAAGCAGTAGTCCCAACACTGACCCACGTGGGACACCATTAGTCCTTGGCTGCCAACCAGAAAAAGCCCCTTTTAATCCCATTTGTTTGTATTCTGCCGGTCGGCCAATCTTCTACCATGCTAGTATCTTTCCTGTAATACCGTCAGCTTTTATCATCCACTGACTCTCGTTTCTCTGTTGCTTGTTATTTCCTCAAAGAATTCCAACAGATTTGTCAGACAAGATTTCCCCTTAAAAAATAATGCTGACTTTGACCAATTTTATCGTGCCTCAAAGTACCCCGAAATCTCATCCTTAATAATAGACCCCAACGTTATCCCAACCATTGAAGTCAAGCTAAATGGCCCATAAGTTCCTGTCTTTTGCCTCCCTCCATTCTTGGAGAGTAAAATGGTATTTGCAATTTTCCAGTCCTCCGGAATCATTGCGGAGTATAGTGATTCTTGACACTAATGCCCGCACAATCTCCCTGGGGCGTGGTCCATCTGCTAGCAGTGATGAATCTACCTTCAGACTTTTTAGCTTACCAACCACCTTCTAATCAGCATGCTGCTGGTGTCTTCTACAGTGAAGTGATGTAAAATACTTATTCAGGTCATCCACCATTTCTTTGTTCTTCATTAGTACCTCCAGCAACAGTTTCCAGCCGTCCGATGTACACTCTTGCCTCTCTTTTACTCTTTAAAAAAATCTTTTTGTATCCTCTAACATGTTATTGGCTAGCATACTTTCATTTTTTTTCTCTTTATTGCTTTCTTGTTGCCTTCTGATGGCTTTCAAAACTTCACAATCTTGTAGCTTCCCACTAATTTATGCAATATTACTGGTATATGCCCTCTCTTTTGCTTTTATGCTGTCTTTGACTTCTCTCATTAGCCATGGTTGCAACATCTTCCCTTTAGAATACTGCTTTTGATGAACCAATCTATTATCTTCTGAGTTACACTCAGAAAATCCAGTTGTTGCTGTTCTGCTATCATCTCTCCTAGTGACCCCTTCCAATCAACTTTGGCCAGCTCCACTCTCATGCCTCTATAGTTCCCTTTACCCTGACTGTAATACTAATACATTCATTTAAAGTTTACCCTCAAAGTGCAGGGTGAATCCCATCATATTATAGTCATTGTCTCCTAATGTTTCCTTTATCTTAAGCTCCCTAATCAAGTCCAGTTCATTTCAGTACACCCATTCCAGTATTGCCTTTTCCCTAGTTAGTTTAACCACAAGCTTCTTTTTAAAAAAAAACACATCTCAGAGTCATTCTACAAATTCCTTCTCTTGAATCCAGCTCCAACCTGATTTTTCCAATCTACCTGCATATTGAAATCTCCCATGACAATTGTAAAATTGCCCATTTTACATATCTTTCCATCACCCATTGTAATTTGTACCCCATATGTTGGCCATGTTTGGCTTCTATATAAATCACATCAGGGTTTTTTATTACCTTTGTATTTTCTTAACTGTACCTATGATGATTCTAGATCTCCTTATCCTATGCCAATTATTTTCTAAAGATTTAGTTTCAATTTTTATCAGCAGAGGCAACTCACCACTTCCACACACCTGCTTGTCCTTCCGCCTTCCCCAATATGGTGGCAATGTCCATGAATTCAAACCCACTTCCCCACACCAATCTTTGAGCCACACATTTAGTTTTCTGATTTTATTAACCCTGTGCCAATTTGCACGTGTCTCACGTAAGAATCTAAAGATTTTGTCCCTCCTGGCACATACCTCTGCAAGTGACAGAATTGCTACACCTGCCATTCACCTATAAATCATTTAGGGTTGTCTACTCTACCTGGAGCTCACAATGCGGCTCCTCTACATTGGTGAGACCTGACGTAAGTTGGGGGACTGCTTTGTCCAGCACCTTTGCTCAATCCACAAAAGTGGAATTTCTCTATATTCAACCATTTTAATTCCTATCCCTATTCCCATTCCAACATGACATCCCATGGCTTCTTCAGCCACACTGAGGCAATTCTCAGGTCTGAGGAGCAACAACTTATATTTTGTCTAGGTAGCCTCCAACTTCGATGGCATGAACATCAATTTCTCCAACTTTTGGTAATTTCTTTTATCTCCTGTACCTTCAGTCTTCTATTCCCCCATTCTGTCTTCTTACCTCTTCTTCTCCCCCACCTATCACCTCCTCCTGAGGTCTCTCCTCTTTTTTTTCTCCCATGTTCAACTCTCCTCTCCTGTCAGATTCGCTCTTCACCAGCCCTTTGTATTTTTACCTATCAACCTCACAACCTCTTACTTCATATCCCCTCCACCACTCATGTGACTTCACCTATCACCTTCCAGCTTCTCTTCCTTCCCCTTCCCCCACCCTCTTCCTTTCCAGTCCTGATGAAGGATCTTGGCTTGAAACATTAACTGTTTGTTCATTTTCGCAGATGCTGCCTGACCTGCTAAGTTCCTCCAGCACTGTGTGTGTGTTGCTCCGAACTTCCAGCATTTGCAGAATCTTTTGTGTCTAATCCAGAAATTATTATCTTTTTTGTGCTGCTAGCATTTCATCAGCAGAACCTCTTTCCTTGTTCTTCCTACACTATTGGCACCACATGGACCACAGCAACTGGATCTTTCCCCTCCCACTTCCAATTTCTCCGCAGGTCAGATGAGATGTCCCAAACCAGGCACAACACAGCTATCAGGTCTCTCGATCTTTGCAACAGAGAATTGTCTGGCTACACTATCCCTATTACACTATATTTCTCTTCCGTCCCCTCTCTTGAAACCATGGTGCCAAAGTTTGGTTGCTCATCCTTCTATCAGTCTCCATTCTCATCCTCACAGGTAGCAACACTCTCAGACCTGTTTGGCAATGTCAAGGGCTGAGACTCCCCCAGTGCTACCTCTTAGTTCACACTATCAGCCTCAGTCACACCCTCTTGTCCATGCTCACAGACAGAATTTGAAGTATTTAATCTAATTATGGTCTTATGGCCTTATAGTCTAATTCGTGTGACTGCTACCTGAAACAGTGTCCAGGTAACTTCACCCTTCCCTGAAGAATCACAGTATCGGAAGCTCAGATTTCAGGTCATCAACTTTGAGCCTGAGTTTCTCGAGCAAGCAATACTTGCTCCAGATGAGGTCATCAGGAATTTTACTGGAGTCCCACCAGCTCTCATATCATGCAGCTACAACATATCTGATCCTGCATCCCTACTTTATTTAAGTAGTGGTGAATTACTATCTTCTTAGTTAAGTACTGTATAAAAAAAATCTTACCTGTTCTTACCTGCTACTCACTTTTGCCTACTTGCTGAAGCCTCTCTAGCCAACACCTTTTACTTTGCTGCTTTGTTCAGCTTAATTGATATCTTTCTGGAATCAATACATAGCCTACTTTACTATCAGCCACATGCTGTAGTTTTAAGTCTATTATTGATATATGTAGCAAAAAAGTCATCTAGCACTTGCCTAGCTAGTCTGTTACCATTCAGCTTTTTGATGTATGTAAAACTTCTGGTTTGCTGTTGCTCTTTGCTTTCTAGCTGTCACTAAAAGAATTGTGGGTCATTCTACTGTTTCCTTCAGAATCACATGGATTTTTCGATCTTCTCAGTCTGGGATCTATTTCATGAAATTCACACTAGCAGCAGTGACCTGTTCAATTAATCTAACTAAAGATTTTGGCAGGTGAAGAGCAAGATGTGTTAGAATATAAAAATGCAAAACCAAAATATTGAGGGAAATAAGACACATTTAAAAATAGGATTCTAACATTTAAGGACAGCTAGATAGCTATTGTCCTACATTAAAAGACTGCTACTTCAACACAGTAAAAATACCTCTATCCTGACAAAGTTTGTCAATAGCCAAGATAAAAATGTCATCACTTCCTCACTTTTAATAAATACTGTATATAATTTGCCTTTTGAGTACATTAACTTTTAAAGCCATGCACCATAAGATTTTTGATAACTGTAGATCCCCATAGAATGACATGTATGAAGAAGAGGTTGAGGGCTCATTAGCTATCAGACTAGATATATAACATTTAACCTATTCAAATGAAAGCACGTCAGGAGTAAACTGAAAGTCAGGATAATGTCAGGACAGCTCTGTTTCAAGATGTGGTTGCTGTTTCATGTTAATGTTTGTCAAAACTCTATGATCATGTATTTATTTACTCTGTTTTTATTATTTTTTTGTATTTACAGTTTATCTATTCTATTGTATTTCTTTGTTCTACTATAAATGTCTGCAAGAAAATGAATCTCAAAGTACTATATAGTGATGTATACATACTTTAATAATAAACTTACTTTGAACATTGTAGGCCAAGCATCTTCCATTGTTTACTAAGTACAGCTCTCCAGTTTACAATTTCAGAGTCAGAAACAAAGCCCCTCCTAAACCATTTTAGTGAAATTGATTAAGGGATAAATATTGGTCAAGCCACTGGGGATTCTTGCTCTTCAGTTCAGTATCAGAACATAGAACAGAATTTTACTGCACATTACATGCCCTTCGGCCCACAATGTTGTGCCAACCATGTAACCTACTCTAGAGACTGTCTAGAATCTCCCTAGCGCATAGGCCTCTATTTTTCTGAGCTCCATGTACCTATCTAAGAGCCTCTTAAAAGACCCTATTGTATCCACCTCTACCACCACTGCCAGCAGTGCATTCCATGCACCCACCACTCTGTGTGAAAAACTTACCCTGACATCTCCTCTGTACCTACTTCCAAGCACCTTAAAACTATGCCCCCTCGTGTTACCCATTTCAGCCCTGGGAAAAAGCCTCTGGCTATCCACACAATGAATGCCCCTCATCGCACACACCTCAATCAGGTCAGCTCTTATCCTCTGTGGCTCCAAGGAGAAAAGGCCAAGTACACTCAACCTAAGGTACACTCTCCAATCCAGGCAACAGCCTTGTAAATCTCTTCTGCACTCTCTCTAAAGTATCCACATTCTTTCTGTAGTGAGGTGACTGGAACTGAACACAGTAATGCAAGTGGGATCTGACTAAGATCTTATATACTGTAGCATTACTTGATAGCTCTTGAACTCAGTCCCACAGTTGATGACTACTAACACACCATATGCCTTCTAAACAACACTGTCAACCTGCGCAGCAGCTTTGAGTGTCCCATCGACACGAACCCTAAGGTCTCTCAGATCATCTCCACTGCCAAGAGTCTTATAATTTATATTATATTCTGTCTTCAAATTGGACCTACCAAAATGAACCACTTCACACTTATTTGGGTTGAAGTCCATCTGCCAATTCTCAGCTCAGTTCTGCATCCTATTGATGTCCTGTTGTAACCTTTCACAACCCTCCAGACTATCCACAACAATCCCATCCTTTGTGTCATCAGCAAATTTACTAACCCACCCTTCTACTTCCTCATCCAGGTTGTTTATAAAAATCAAAAGGGGGGTCCCAGAACTGATGTTTAGGGGATGTTTACGTGGGGTTCTGCATTCCAATGAGACAGGGAAAGGATGGTAGGGTATAGGAACTGTGGTGTACAAAGACTGTTGTAAATCTAGTCAAGAAGAAAAGAAGAGCATGCGAAAGGTTAAAAAAAAAAACTAGGTAATGATAGAGATCCAAAAGATTATAAGGCTAGCAGGAAGGAGTTTAAGAAGGGACCATGTAAAAGGCCTTGGTGAGCAGGATTAAGAAAACCCCAAGGCATTCTACAAATATGTGAAGAGCAAGAGGATAAGACATGAGAGAATAGGGCCTATCAAGTGTGACAGTGGAAAAGTGTGTATGGAACCAGAGGAGACAGCAGAGGTACTTAATGAGTACTTTGCTTCAGTATTCACTACAGAAAAGGATCTTGGCGATTGTACAGATGACTTATAGCAGACTGCAAAGCTTGAGCATGTAGATATTAAAAAAGAGGATGTGCTGGAGCTTTTGAAGAGCATCAAGCTGGATAAGTCACTGGGACAGGAAAAGATGTATCCCAGGCTACTGTCGGAGGTAAGGGAGGAGATTGCTGGTCCTCTGGCAATGATCTTTGCATCATCAATGGGGATGGGAGAGGTTCTGGTGGATTGGAAGGTTGAGGATGTTGTTCCCTTATTCAAGAAAGGGAGTAGGGATAGCCCAGGAAATTATAGACCAGTGAGTCTTACTTTAGTGGTTGGTAAGTTGATGGAGAAGATCCTGAGAGGCAGGATTTATGAACATTTGGTGAGGCATAATAAGATGAGGAATAGTCAGCATGGCTTTGTCAAAGGCAGGTTGTGTCTGATGAGCCTGATTGAATTTTTTGAGGAGGTGACAAAACACGTTGATGCAGGTTGAGCAGTAGATGTAGTGTACATGTATTTCAGCAAGGCATTTGATAAGGTACCCCATGCAAGGCTTATTGAGAAAGTAAGGAGGCATAGGATCCAAGGGGACATTGCTTTGTGGCTCCAGAACTGGCTTGTCCACAGAAGGCAAAGAGTAGTTGTAGATGGATGCATGGATGTTGGTGACCAGTGGTGTGCCTCAGGGATCTGTTCTGGGACCCCCTACTCTTTGTGATTTTTATAAATGACCTGGATGAAGAAGTGGAGGGATGGGTTAGTAAATTTACTGATAACACAAAGGTTGCAGGTGTTGTGGATAGTGTGAAAGGCTGTCAGAGGTTACAGTGGGACATTGATAGGATGCAGAACTGGGCTAAGAAATGGTAGAATATAGTAAGACTCTTGGCAGTGTGGAAAATCAGAAGGACCTTGGGGTCTGAGTCCATAGGACACTCAAAGCTGCAGCTGAGATTGACTCTGTGGTTAAGAAGGCATTGGCCTTCATCAACAGTGGGACTGAATTTAAGAGCCAAGGGCTAATGTTGCAGCTATATAGGACCCTGGTCAGACCCCACTTGGAGTATTGTACTCAGAAAGGGTGCAGAGGAGAATTTACAGGGATGTTGCCTGGATTGGGGAGCATGCCTTATGAGAATAGGTTGAGTAAACTCGGCCTTTTCTCCTCGGAGCGACTGAGGATGAGAGGTGACTGATAGAGGTGTATAAGATGATGAGAGGCATTGTCGTGTGGATATTCAGAGGCTTTTTCCCAGTGTGAAATGGCTAGCACAAGAGGGCACAGTTTTAAGGTGCTTGAAATTAGGTACAGAGGAGATATCAGGGGTAAGATTTTTATGCAGAGAGTGGTGAGTGCATAGAATGGGCGGCCAGCGACAGTGGTGGATGCGTATACGATAGGGTCTTTTAAGAAACTCCTTAGGTACATGGAGCTTAGAAAAATAGAGGGCTGTGGGTAACCCTAAGTAATTTCTAAGGTAAGGACATGTTTGGCACAGCTTTGTGGGCCGAAGGGCCTGTATTGCGCTGTAGGTTTTCTATGACTCTAAATCCCTGTGGAACACCACTGGTCACTGATCTCCATGCAGAATATGAACCATCTACAACCACCCTTTGCCTTCTGTGGGCAAGCCAATTCTGGATAAACAAAGCAAGCTTTCCTTGGATCCCATGCCTCCTTACTTTCTGAAGGAACCGTCCATGGGGAATCTTATCAAGTGCCTTACTGAAATCCATATACACTGCATCTACTGCTCTACCTTCATCAATGTGTTTTGTTACATCCTCAAAGAATTCAATCAGACTTGTATCTTTATGTGGTCATTTGTGGAAGCTGATAAAGCCTAAGTTTCTAAAACAATGCATATCTGACAGTCAGTTTGTACTGTGCAGAGAGATGGCCAGATTCATTTTTATATATCAAAATTAAACATTGTTTATATCAATGTACAGTACAAAAAATAAGTTCTATGTTCCTGATGTCATTTGGTCAATATATTCAGTAGTGTTAACATGTTCTATATAGCAACTGCCAATCCTGTGGCTCCTGGGGAGATACATCCTTTCCTTGTTTAAGAGGCTTTCCCACCAGCCTCAGCCCCTCTGTGTCCAATACTGGAAAAGCCCTAGCCTGTGACCCTTCCCTACAGAACCTCTGTATCGCCTGCACCTAGCTTCCATTTGTTCCACAGTATGTACTGATACAGCCTGGAATGTGCTAGTCAACAGCCATGCCTTACAGGCATCTGGCTGTGCTGGAAGAAAAACAAGCTTCATGCAGACCGAAGGCTGTCTGTCAACAAGCTGATGATACTCCAGCAGTACTTGATGGCTGCTTCGCGTGCATGCGTGTGAACAACCCTTCCTTCATAGTAGCCTCTATCGTGCAACACTCACAAAATGCCACAGGAACTTGACAAATCAGGCACCATCGATCGAAATGAATAAACAGTCGACATTTCAGACCGAGACCCTTCATCAGGGCTGGAAAGGAAAGGCGAAGAAGCCGGAATAAGAAGATTGGGGGGAGCGGAAGGAGTGCAAACCTGCAGGGGACAGGTGAAACTAGGTGAGGGGAGAGTTTATGGGGGGAGCGGGGTGATGAATTGAGAAGCTGGGAGGTAAAGGGCTGAAGAAGATGGAATCTGATAGGAGAGGAGAGCGGACTATGAAAGAGGGAAGGAGGAGGAGGAGCAGCTGATGGAGTTGTGGGCAGATGAGGAGAAGGGAAAGGATAAGGGGGATCAGTATGGGGAATGGAAAACGTGAGGGGGAGAATGGCAGAAATTACCAGAAGTTTGAGAAACTGATGTTTGTGCCATCAGGTTGGAGGCTACGCAGATGAAATATGAGGCATTGCTCCACCAGTCTGAGAGTGGCCTTACTGTGGCAGTAAAAAAGGCCATGGACCAACGTGTTGTAATGGGAATGGGTTGCCACTGGAAAATGCTGCCTATCATGGCGGTTGAAGGGAAGGTGCTCAATGAAGCCATGTTGCTTGGGATGGATTGAGACAAAGGCTTTTGTGTCTATCTCTCCACACCTTCGCCAATCCATAGTCAGCTAAGAGGTGGATGACATCTCCTTCCTATGCAGCCATTCCATGTGTAGAGTGCATTTCCATAGTACATGAAGAATCTGACCAGAAGAGCCCCTCTTACCACCTAGACCAATTAAGGTCTTGGTGAGTGTTGATCGGTTCTGCTGCTGAGGTAATTTTTGTTTTTCCTTTCCTATTAACTCCAACTAATTATTTTTACTCACCTGATGGGGACTGTGGATTGGTTGGGGCAATTGCCAAAGACCATGTCCTCGCTTTTGCTGAACTGAAATTTAATGCCAACTCAAACCAAATTTCAACCCAGAAGCCCGCCTCACAGTTGGTGATGCTAAACAATGATTCAGATTCAGCTTCATTGATGTATTTTTCAAATTAATTTATACGTCACATGTACAGCAAAAGACACAGTGAAGTGCAAAGTTGGTTAACTACCACCACAACCTATGGGGCAGCCTTCAAGTGTCGCCATATATTCCAGCACCAATGCAGCACCCACCGTGTTCACAGAGTAACACAAGCAACAACATCAACAACAGAACAGCTACAGCTAAAGCAAGGCCCATTCCTCCCTCCCAAACACCCACCCACCCACGCACACACAGTCCTCCAAACCCAGGACAGGCCATCTTCAATGAGTAATGACATCAAATCATGGAGATTTGTGTTGTTAAGCTTACAGTTATTGATGGAGCCTAGCTGCCACAAGATCTTTGCGACATTTGGAGTCTGCATGTACTAAACTGATATATTCATTTAAATGGCACCCTACCAAACAGATGGAGGTACTTTAACAAATACGCTGAGTCTGGGCCAGACTCTAGAAAGAGCAATATTATTCTTTACGTGAGGAAGATTTTTTGAATTATGCTTCTTTGGGACTATCCTGAGATGCATTTATTGTGTATAAGGAATATGAATGTGCACATTGGCATGGCACACTCTATGAAGCAATTTCTAGCGTAGCCAGAAGACAAAATCCCATGCGCGCATATTGTGTAGGTGAAGTTAGGAACATCGATAAGCAAGTAAAATACAAATAAAATAAAGTCTGATCAGGTTTAGAGTCAGAGTCCTACAAATTATATTGCAACCAATCCAACGAAGGAGAATCCATAATAATTGTCCAGATATAATATTACTGGAGAAAAAAGCAAGAACAACTTAATTCATGGTCATAGCCATTCTGAACACACACAACATACAGAATCAACGTGAAAAACACTAGAAATATGCAGAATTAAAAGAAGATATTGAAAAACTATGGAACATGGACAGGATATATCTATCCCAATAACAATATCTAAAACTGGTATTATCCCAACGGCACTGTGTGCATACATCTACTGATGCTTCTGGACACATCATCAGTGATGTTCCTGGAATCATCGGGTGTTTCGGGTCTTTCAACATCATACACTCTTCTCCAGGTGACCCAGCCAGGGCTGATCAGACCCCAGCTTGTGTCCAGATGGCTGGCTACACATGACTCCATGGCTCCCCTCTCTTGAGCCACAGCCACCTTCAGGCCCTCTCTGTCGCATCGGTAGTACTGTGGATGCCCCTCCTCTTCCTCTCTCCCTCGATGCCCAAATTGCTGTCGGCTCTGGCTAAGGAACGGGCTGTGAATCCCCTACAACCAACATCCACTGGGAGACACCTCGCTCTCCATCCAGCCTGCTGGCAGTTGCTGACCAGTCCTGTGTACTTCGATAGCTTCCTTTCAAAGGCCTCTTCCAAGTGATCTTCCCATGGGACTGTCAGCTCCAGTATCACCACCTGCTTCATAGACTCAGACACAAGGACAATGTCTGGTCGCAGGGTGGTGGCTGCGATATGGTTGGGGAACCTCAGCTGCCTTTCGAGGTCCACCAACAGCTGCCGGTCTCTTGCAGAGGTCAGGATACCTGCCGATGTTCTTTTGGCGAGTATTGGCTGCTCCCCAGCTCTGACAAAGGCAATGGAATGCTATACACAATAGCATTAAACAATTAGGCCTACACAGCAATATTTACATAAATCTTCAGAAAGTCACATTACTAAACATCACTAATTCCTAGCAATTGACAAATATTTGTGCTTGGCTATGCCCATACCTCAGGTTTTACCAGATGATGAAAAAAAATAAATAAATGAGCAATAAATATGAAGAATATGAGTTCAAAAGTCCTTGAGAGTAAGTTCAGAGGTTGTCTGAACCGTTCTGTGAAGTTGAGTGAAATTATCCCTACTGTTCAAGAGTCTGATGGTTAACGGGTAATAACTGTTCCTGAACCTGGTGGTGTGAATCCTGAGGCTCCTATACCTTCTTCCTGGTGTCAGCAGTGTGGAGAGAGCATGACCTTGATGGTGGGGGTCTTTGATGATGGATGCTGCATTCCTGCATCAGTTCTTCATGGAGATGTGCTCAATGGCGAGAAGGGCTTAACCTATGATGGGATTTTAAGCTTATGGGACAATTCTTAGGAAGTGAGATATGAACATATTACACTTCCCAGTTTTGGCTGGGAGCAGAGTCCTTATGTTCAACCTAACCCAAAACATTATCTCTGTGTCTCTCTCCTGTTGTGCTTGTGTTTCCATCACATTGGACAACAATTTTTTTCAAAAGTGTTGCTTCCTCAGAAATTTTGAAAATGGACACAAATATTATTTCAGACTACTTGTGTCACATATGAATTTGAAGAAACAAGAAGTTAACTTTTATTGAGTATAGCATGTTTAATTTCATAACAGTGCTGATGCTTTGCAGTAGTTCAACTAAGCTAAAAATGTTTTGTTGATTATTTTCATTTGTACTCAGTGTCTGAGGCTTCCTGCTTAAGGGTCCAACAATAATCAGCTAGCATTGATGGATTCCAGTTGCCCTAATACCGTTCCTCCATGACCGCAATGTCTTGGTGAAACCTTTCACCATGTGCCAGTATTTACAGGGAAGAAGTCTAAATGGGAATGCAGAAAGTCAATCTTCAGTGACATGTTGCACTTCATAGTTTTGTATGCTTGAACCATGTTGTCAACTAGCTGCACATAGTTTGGTGCTCTGCAGTTACCAAGAAAATTTCCAACAACATTATTGAATGCCTTCCATGCGATTTTCTCTGGTCCCACTAGAAGTTCTTCGAATTGCCTGTCATTTGAATTGATGTCTTGTTCGATTTGTAGACCAGCAAAAATGACTTCCTTAATAGTGATATAATTTGTTCTGGGGAACCTCCATCTCAAATATTAAACCCCCTCATGGAAATTTATAGTCTTTCTAATATCTGTCCTGTCTTACAGCATCCTAAGCATATGCAGGCATGCCTGGAAAAGGTAGAGAACTTTTCAGCTTACACCTTTCCGAATTCCACAATCGGTTCTTTGGTCTTACTGACATTGAGTGTGAGGTTGTTGCTGCGACACCACTCAACTGGCTGATCTATCTCACTCCTGCGCACCTTCTCATCCACATCTGAAATTCTACCACCAATAGTTGTGTTGTCAGCACATTTATAGATGGCATTTGAGCTATGCCTAGCCACACAGTCATGGGTTGTAGAGAGAGTATAGCAGTGGGCTAAGCATGCATCCTTGAGGTGCACCAGTGCTGATCATTAGCAAGGCGGAGGATGGTATTTCTCATCCGCACAGACTGTGGTCTTCCGGTGAGGAGGTTGAGGATTGAATTGCAGAGGGAGAAACAGAAGCCCAGGTTTTGGAGCTTGCTGGTCAGAACTGTAGGAATGGTTGTGCTGAATGCAGAGCCATAGTCAATAAACAGCAGGCTGACGTAAGTATTAGTATTGTCCAGGTAATCCAGGGCTGTGTGAATTGCTAATCAGATCACATCCACCGTCGACTATTGAGGCAATAGGTGAATTGCAGTGGGTCCAGGTCCTTGCTTAGGAAGGAATTGACTCTAACCATAACCAACCTCTAAAGCATTACATCATGGTAGATGTGAGTGCTACTGGATGACAGCTCACCCTGCACTTCTTGAGGACTAGAATGATTTTTGCACCTTTGAGGCACGTTGTAACTTCCGACTGTAGCAATGAGTGATTGAAAATGTCTTTGAACACACCTGCCAGTTTGTTGGCACACATTTTCAGAGCCCTACCAGGTACTCCATCAGGGCCTGTCACCTTTTGAGGGTTCACTCCTTTGAAAGACGTTCTGACACTGGCATCTGAGACAGAGATCACAGGGTCACCAGATGCTGCAGGGATCCTCATAGATAGCTGTAGTTTTATTTCCTCTTGCAAAGTGTGCATAAAATGTGTTGAGCTCATCTAGGAGTGAAGACTCAAGGCCCGTATCGATGAATAGAAATGGCCTGGAGAAACACAAAGCAAAGCTTGGTAACCAAGGATGAAGCTGAACAAGGAAAGGCCTTTATGGTGGAGACATTTGACCTGCAGTTTCGATACAATTCCATGAAGGAAGTTAAAGGTAGGATCAATTGCATAACCAAAAAGAGCAAGATGGAGCAACGAGAAAGGCCTTATGATCAATGTCAGGTTGTTAGCACAAGTGAGAACCAGGCAGACTACAGAAAGTCAACAAAGGAAATACAAGAAACCATCAGAAAAGGTAAAGAAATGCAAAAGCATTGAATATGCATCTCGAAATCAGTAGGGTTACAAGGGGTTTGGGGTTTAGACCATAAGACATAGGAGCAGACTTAGGCCATTCAGCCCATCGAGTCTGCTCTACCATGGCTCATCATGGCTGATCCCGGATTGCACTCAACCCCATACACCTGCCTTCTCACCATATCCTTTGATGTCCTGACCAATCAGGGAATGATCAATTTTTGCCTTAAGTATACCCACGGATTCTGCTTCCACTTCAATCGGCGGCAGAGGATTCCATAGATTTACTATTCTCTGGATTTTAAAAAATCCTCCTTACCTCTGTTCTAAAATGTTGCCCCTCAATTTTGAGGTTGTCCCCTCAGTTCTGGATACCCCACCATAGGAAGCATCCTCTCCACATCCACCCTATCTAGTCCTTTCAACATTCAGTAGGTTTCAATGAGATTGCTCCACAATCTTCTAAATTCCAGTGTGTACAGGCCCAAAGCTGCCAAACGCTCCTCATATGTTAACCCCTTCATTCCAAGAATCATCCTTGTGAACCTCCTCTGCACTCTCTCCGATGACAACACATCCTTTCTGAGACATGGGGCCCAAAACTGTTGACAGTACTCCAAGTGTAGCCTGACTAGTGTCTTATAGAGGCTCAGCATTATCTCCTTGCTATTATATTCTATTCGCCTTGAAATAAATGCCAACATTGCATTTGCCTTCTTTACCCCAGACTCAACCTGTAAATCAACCTTCTGGGAGTCTCGCATGAGGACCCCCAAGTTCCTCTGCACCTCTGATGTTTGAATCCTCTCCCCATTTAGTCCACACTATTGTTCCTTTTACCAAAATGCATTATCATACATTTCCCAACACTGTATTCCATTTGCCACATTTTTGTCCATTCTTCCAATTTGTCTAAGTCCTGCTGCAATCACATTGCTTCCTCAGCACTACCAACCCCTCCACCCATCTTCGTATAATCCACAAACTTTGTCACAAAGCCATCAATTCCATTATCTAAATAATTGACATACAACGTGAAAAGTAGTGGTCCCAATACTGACCCCTGAGGAACACCACTAGTCACCGGCAGCCAACCAGAACAGGCCCCTTTCATTCCAACTCACTGCCTCCTGCCTGTCGGCCATTCTGCTATCCATGCCAGTATATTTCCTGTAATGCCATAGAATTTTATGTTGTTAAGCACTCTCATGTGTGTCACCTCATCAAACGCCTTCTGAAAATCCCAGTAAATGATGTTCACTGTCTCTTCTTTATCCATCTTGCTTGTTACTTCCTCGAAGAACTCTAACAGATTTGTCGGGAAAGATTTCCCTTAACAGAAACCATGCTGACTTTGACTTATTTTATCATTAGTCTCCAAGTACCTTGAAATTTCATCTTTGATAATAGACTCCAACACTTTCCAACCACTGAGGTTAGGCTTTTTTGCTTTCTTCCCTTCTTAAATAGTGGAGTGACATCTGCAATCTTCCCGTCTTCTGGGACCATGCCAGAATCAAGTGATTCTTGAAAGATCATGACCAATGCATCCTTTATCTCTTCAGCAATCTCTCTCAGGACTCTGGGATGTAGTCCATCTGGCCCAAGTGACTTATCCACCTTAAGATCTTTCAGTTTGCCTCGCACGTTTTCCTTTGTCACAGCAATGGCACTTGCTCCTGCTCTTGGCCACCTATGGACTCTGGCACACTGGCAGTGTTTTCCACAGTGAAGACAGATGCAAAGTATCCAATATATTCATCTGCCAGTTCTTTGTCCCCCATTACTACCTCATTAACAAAATCTTCCAGTGATCTAATATCAACTCTCACCTCCCTTGTACTCTTTATAGAACTGAAAAAATCTTCTGGTATCCTGCTTTATATTATTGGTTAGTCTGTCCTCATATTTCATCTTTTCCCTTCTTTTTTAGTTGTCTTTTGATAGACTTTAAAAGCTTCCCAATTATCCAACTTCCCACTCACATTTGCTACCTTATATGCCCTTTCCTTGGATTTTATGCAGACCTTAACTTCCTTTATCAGCCATGGCTGCCTACCCCTGCCATTTCAGAACTTCTTCCTCTGTGGGACGTATCTATCCTGTGCCATGTTAACTATTCCAGAAACATCAGCTATCTCTACTCTGCTGTCATCCCCGCCAGTATTCTCCCCCAGTCCACCCAGGCAAGCTCCTCTCCCATGCCTCTGTAACTCTATTCCATTGTGATACTGATACATGTGACTTAAGCTACTCCCTCGCAAATTTCAGTATGAATTCAATCATATTCTGATCGCTGTCACCTAAAGGGTTCCTTTGCATTAAGCTCCCTAATATGATTTGAGTTATTACACAACACGCAGTCTAAGGTAGCCTTTCCCTGAGTAGGCTCAAGCAGAAGCTGCTCTAACATACCATCTCATACGCATTCAACAAATTCCCTCTTGTGATCTGACTCCAACCTAATTTTCCCAATGCCCTTGCACATTGAAGTCCCCCATTACAATTGTGTCATTACCCTTATTACATGTTCGTGCTGTGGGCTTGTGAACAGCAACAAAAATGTAAAATTACTCCTGAGGCAGAGGTGTGCTTGAGGCAATAAACGAGGATGCAACTGCGATTTTAGATGGAATAAAGTTTGATGAAGAGACTTTAGAAAGGCCATCTTGCACTTAGTGTGGCTAAATCCCTTTGGGAAACTTTTTAGGTTGCTGAGGGGAGTAGGGGAAGAAATTACAAAGGCCTAGGACAGTTATAGTTTCACTGATTGTGTCTAAGATAATTGCAAAAGTCACACCTTTATTCAAAAATTGGAGGGATAAACCCAGTAACTACTGACCAACCACTAAAATATTGATAGGGTGGACAAATATATAGCAGCAAAATAGGGAGATTTGGACAGATGGAGTGCAAGATAGAATAGATTTGTTACAACATTTCATGGAGTTTTCTGATAAAGGACCTATGAGAAAAATGTGCTTGATATAATATATATGGAATTTAAAAGACATTTGATCAGATGTTTCTTAGACTCCAAAAAAGTTTTCAGTGGAGTATTAGGATCACAGTTTTGCTTAGTGTATAGGGATAATTTGGATAGGTGGCCGGCAAACAAATTCCAGCATTATGGAAGACACAAATCCTGGCGAAGTGTGAGGATTATAATAGACAACAAGAATAGCCAGACTGACTGGAGGGCTAAATGAACATTGTTAGTCAATGAAACGTAATGAGAAAAAGCAATGCAAATCAGTGATGGCATTTTTAAAAGTTTACGGGAGAAGAGAGGGGATATATTGGTATTTCTTGAATTGTGAATGCTTGGTTTAGCAATTTTCATGATACTCTCAATGTTTTGGAGCAGATTATGAAATTATTATTTGGTGTGAGAAAAGTTACCTTGTTGTCCATGCCCTTGAAGACCTTGAAGGCTTTGCCCAGGGTGCAGAGGTGCAGAGGAAATTTCTCACCAAGACCCTCGGGATGAAGGACTTTTGTTCTGTAGACTGATGAGACTGGAGGTGTTATGGAGTCAGAAAGTCATACAGCCTGGAAACAGGTTCTTCGGCCCATCTATGTGCATGCTGGCTGCCAAACGGCCATTTACAATATCTCTATTTTATTTCTTGATGTAGAGGTTGGGATGGGCCCCAGCAGAGAGTAAGTGCCCCCATTTTATAAAGAGGTTAGGAAAATAGTAGGAAGGTGATTGGCAAAAAGAAATCTCAAAGTGAGGGGAGTAGGAGAAACTGTGGTGGAGGCAGATTTGGGAGTTATTTGAAAGTATTTAGAAGATTAGTGCAGGGGAATAGCTTAATTGGCCTTGCATGGAGCCGGCACGGATCCGAGTGGCTGAATGGCCTCCTCCCGTGTCGTAATTATTCACTGAATCGCGAGTAACGATTTCAAGGAGCCGGAAATGAGCCCAAGTTGCCCGACCGTGAAGAAAGCTGTGACTTCTTATCACTATCGTTAGGTGGCACCAAAGAGCCGCCCTGCGATCGCAGCTTCTCTGCGCTGGGCAGAGACTATATTTGCTCAGTAATTAGGTTTGTCCTCAAATCATAAGCAGTTATAGTTACTATATCCGGCAACGGCGCATTTTAAGCTGCAGATAGTTTGTTTTCTGTGATTCCTAGGTGGAAAAAAACCGTCCTGGAACTAGGCATTCATTTTCAAACCAAGTGATCCAAAACTAAAATATAAAGTTCTTCCACAGTATGATAGGAGGCACGAGCCCTGAACAATTTTCTCCAGAGTAGATTTATTTTTACAATGTACTGTACTTTAGCAATGCGGTTACCTTTCTAGCCAGCGGACATTTTTTTAAAAATCCGTTGTAAATGAAGCGCGCTGTAATTACAGAACTGACATCATAAATCCAACAATCTCTGCTTAACTGGGGCTGTAGAGGATAAGAGCTTTAAGTGCGCGATTAGGTCTTCCTTCAGGGAGTTATTAGGTCATAAAAGTTGAATTAGTCCATTGTTTAAGAAAATGTTAGGATTTTCTCCTTTTGGAGACTTGAAAATGCCGTAGGATTTGTGGTTTAATGTTTAAAGAAATGCGGGTGTTCTAACGTTCTCTCTAACCTGGCCTTTTTAAAAATAAAAGCAGTCTGTATTTATACTGGAGCTTTTCTTCTGTCGTTAAATGTTCTTCTTAATGGAAACTACTCTTCAGGTTGCCCACGTGTGCGTAAATTTCCAACTTTTTCAGCTCCCAAGGTAGAGGAGCCAAATGCAGCCCGAGCAGATCTGCAGATGCTGGAAATCCAAGCAACAGACACACAAAATGTTGGAGGAACTCAGCAGGCCAGGCAGCTTCTATGGAAAAGAGAACAGTCCGACTCTTCATCACGATGCAGCCTGGATGTTTTGTCCGAGTGAAGAATGCCTTCGAAAGTTCCGTTCATAATCTGAAACTGATGAATTAATTTAGTTTACATATATGAAGTTGTTTTTTAGATATACGTGGGCGAACATTCATTTGAACTCCAGTAATAAAGAAACAGACGCCTGAATATCCGACCTCAGGTTTACGGCAGATGAACATGGTCCTGTAAGCAGATGATTCACCAGCGGGAGGCGCTGCAGACTGGCTCTCTGTCCAAGTTCGCTCCTCTCTGCAATACCTTACCAAGTTGGCATCTCCCCAAACTGCACAAATATAAAAAACTTGTTGCTTTTCATTCAGTCTAGTTAGTTTGCATTCTGACCAGTGTAAGTAGCCTGTGCAAGGGGGAATGATATTATAGGTGAAGAACTGAGGGGAAAACATTTGAGAGGATACCTATCCTGTTTTGCATCTTTTCTAATGTTGGAAAGATGATAATAAAGAGTACCTGGAACGCTTTACTCTGAAATTCAGATTCAATTATAAAGCCATTTTGATGGTCGTGAATGGGGGACGCTGGCGACCGTAGCTCCAGCATTGTCCCCCGCGCACATGAATTATGATTCATGTATTTTACAGGTGAAGCGCGCGTGGGAAGTTAGTAACTGCGGAAAGCATAACTGCTGAAACGACACTGATTACGTAACGATTTCAGGGGGAATAATGTGAAGCCATTCTTAGAATGGGGGGGTGGGCGACCTGCTTCCTGACTTTTGGCAAGTTGGTGCGTATGTCTGAAGTTACTCAGAAGAGGGGCGCATGGGTGGGGACGCTCTGCATTAGATCGATAATGGAATTATTCCACGGATGGATATTGCTCGTAGACTTTATTACAAATGTTGAAAGACTTTGAAATTACATTTCCGGGGGGAGGGGGATGATTTACGATCAGGTTAGAAAGATTGACTCTTCTTTATTAGCAACAGTTGTGGTTACCGTTAGTGTTTGTTGTTTTCCTGCAAATTTCATAAACAATCACCCGATGTGACGATCTAAAACAGTTAACTCTCCTGCTGTCTCCACAGATGCTGCCTGGCCCGTTGAGTGTTTCTGTTTTATTTCAGATTTCCAACATCCGCAGTCCTCCCCCCCCCCCATACTCAAACTAATTCTAATTGTAAAATCGGGTACTCCATAAAGTCACTAGTCAACTGATCCGTTTTTACTTACTTTATAGGATGTGAGAGATATTAGAGAAAATGGTTAAGTCAAGAGGTCCCGAGTAAGCTCCACTATTCATAAATGGTGAGATAGTAGAAAGGGCCTCCAGCTTCAAGATTTTATTTTGGAATGAACATCGCCGAGGAGTTCCACAAACACGAGAAAATCTGCAGAAGCTGGAAATTCATATCAGCTCTCTTGGTCCGTCAACACAACCTCAATAGCAGGGAAGGCACAACAGCGACTGTACCACCCGAAGTGATTAAGGAGAGTTAATCGGCCCCAGAAATTGCTGGCCAACTTTAATCGATGTGCGACGGAGAGCATACTGTCCATATGGAATGACGGTGTGGTACTCTAGCTGCCGCAAAGCAGATGACAGGGCACTCCAGCCGTATAATTAGCGCGGCTCAGCTCATCACTGGGACTCAGCTACCGGATCTGGAGACAATCTACAACTCTCGATCCCCATGGCGCGCTCGTAACGTCATTAAAGACCCATCCCGTCCCCGGACACTGTCTGTTCAATCTCCTGTCATCTGGTAGGAGATAGAGAAACATCTTAGCCAAGACAGTAAGACTGAAAAACAGCTTCCCAAGGGGCTGTTATGCAGATGAATAATCTACACCCCCGGCTTGCCAATGGCCTTTTAATGTCGTGGACTAAGTCACTTGTTGCATGTAAATATAACATTTTTAAAAAAAAATTAAGCTATACCACATGCATTGTAGATATCTGTTTTGCACGGACTGGAGTAGCACTGCAATTCTGTTGTCTTGAGCAATGACAATAACGTTTTATTCTATTCTCTTTTATTACCAATGTACGATTGCTATCGAGAAGACGACCTTGACCGCTAAAGCTCCGGTAAACCCATAGTGTTGTTGACTATGGTGGAGATTGGTTAGCCAAGTTGGAAGAGAGAGATATTGTATCTCTAAGTCAGAGTTATGATATTATGGATGGTCGTTTGTTAGTCGCTCTATAAATAAATATTTTCAATTATCAATATCGACTAAATTAGTAAATTACACAAAATAATTTGAATAAGTGATAAATGGGAAGGGACGGAGTCTCCTTGGTCTCTCTCTGCACCTTAGACTCACGATTTCACTAATTTTCTTTCTCATCCGCTGTTTAAAGTTTTAAGGTCCTCTGGTAACGGAAACTGGATTGGGTTCGGGCAGACTAGAGGCCACACCCTTTTATTTCAGAATTGGGTTTGCGATTGAAAGTCGTTCTCCTAACTAACAGAAAGGTGTACCATTCAGTCTCCCCACACCCTGTCACCAACTGGAGAAAATGGAAGATATGCCTAAGGATCAATTTAGCTGTTAGTTCTGCAGAGTGCCCACCTACAGAGGGTGGCGATCTGAGCTGCAGAGTCGGCTAATTTTGACTTTTATGGATTCAGTCCCCCAGTAAAAGTCAATGTATTCTAAAAAGGACACATAGACAACAATAGTAGAAACTAATTTCCTAGTATTCCGACTTTACTATTGTGGTTTTTTATCCCACTGTTGAGAATCGTTGTCCGTACGTGGTCCTTGTTGAAGCCATCTTTGCTTCATTGGTCACCATCTCCCAGACTTCACAATCTGGTATCATACATCTCTGAATGATTATCACTGTTCTATCACTCTACCAAACTATACGTCTGGTTACTCTGTTCCCTCCCAAGCTGCCCTTTTGCTCTGCACTTCACCATCGCTTCCTACCCAACCCAGCTTTCTTTATTCTGCCTTGTATTTTCATACCAGGACCCCATTTTATGTTTTTAATAGTACTTTATTCTTGATGCTTCATATATTCAATTCAGATTATTGTATCCACAATACATTATTTCCAGTGCAAAGGTAAAATTAGGTTTCACAAATTACAACTGTTATAAGACGTCAACCATCTTTTTATCGCCCATGGAACACTTTACTTTGTCCTGGGGTTATGAATGCATTTGTAAATGTAAGATTCACTGCAATATGGCATTACTTTCTTTCTTCTGCGGACAATGAAAACTGTACTGTATTTCTCCCCAATTCATTATATATATATATATAAATTTCACACCTAGCCAAAGAGCCTTACCATTTGGTTTCAATCTGTTGATGTTTGTGTCTCCTCCTGTTTCAAGTTGTCCTCCCATCCCTTCACAGTAAAAACTTTTCCATATTTTATGCTAATTATCTCAACAATAAACTTTGCTTAACATTCAGATGTATCCAACTGAAACATTGCACTCCCTACAGATTTTATTCTCATGGACAAGATAAAATTCATGGCTTACTAATCATTTCATCCATGTTGGGTTAACAGTTTGACTCCATTTAGCTTTTTCCATGTTATATACTACACTAGGCTCTGTCTACAATTATTTTTCCTTCCTGCCTACTTCAAACCTTACAATTATTGGTTTTCCTTACATCCTCTCTGCAGTATGAGATCTCACAGCACTGAACACCTGTGTATTTCTTTCCAGGGATGTCCAAACATTCAAATTCTGTGACAGCTTCAGTCCTTCCTTCATGTCTGGACCTTTGAGAACCAAAGTTACCAAGACTCATTTATCACTGTCTGATTTACACACTCCGATCCCCACAATCTGCAGCTGACATTTCTCCTGTCTTCATGTGTAGGAATTTCAGCACTGTTGTCAACAGCTGTTGAGTTCTGTCTTCATTACACACTCATTCTACAGAAGCTTGAAGCTACCTATGCAACCAATTGGGTTAATAAGAGAAAATGAATGAAAATCATAACTGGGGCGAGTATAAGGTTAGATGCAGGATTTCTGCCTATTAGGCTTTCTATGTAATGCATATTTTTTGTTAGGTTTGGGTTGATTTCTAAATATTGTTAATCTGAGGATTTCCTTTTCTTTTCTCTGGATAATGATTGTTGGCAGTAATTCAACAAGGATTGGGCAACAGCAAGGTATGTTATCAAATAACCAGGTTGCCACACAAGTATCCAAAATAGAAAATTCAACTTTGTCAATGATGTTACAGACACTAAACCGTCAATAAAGTAGAGGACTACTAACTGGCCAGATATTTGTCTTGATCAGTCATGTAATTGCCAGATTTGTGACTTTCTGACTTGCCTCTTGGCTCCTCAAATGTTTCCCTGCTTCTGAATATAGAGACTCACTTTCAGGGTACTATTGACTTGCACCCCAAGATCCTCCTGTGCATCAGTGCTCCTCCAGGTTCTACAATTTACTCTATTGCTTTCCTCTTGCATTTGACCTCCCAAAATACAACACCCCACACTTGTCTCTGTTCATTTCTGTCATTTCTCCATTCAACAAGTCTTCCAGAAAGGATAGTCATTTGGGAGCAACATCACAACCAGGTTCCCTTTAATGTTGTACACCCGTCCTGACTTAGAAAGAAAATGTTATACCTGGACCAAAGCTTTGCCCCTCCTTGCCCAACAGTACACTGGAATTACCTTCATCAAAAGATCTGCAGTGCTCAGTGAAGTTAACCTACCAAACTATGAACGTAAAGAGACATTGCATTGTTTCTTTTGTAATTGTATATATATTTTTATTATTAATAAATTTTATTTTTAGTAAAAAACAATACCATCTTCTCGAACGATTGGGGCAGCACATTAAATATAGAACACACTAGACATCCCTTAAGTGAATAAATAAGTTATGTACAATGATTGTTTCACGATATCGATAGACTCGAAGCTCCAACTGATTTAGAGCAATGAATCTCAAAGAAAACCTCAGGTTTTGTACCTCGTTTTAAGTTATGTGAAAGTTCCCCCCACGCACCCACACTGGCCTTTTTCCGACTCTCAATACCCATTGAATGGCCATTTATTTCATGATAGTTTTGTTTTCATTGGGCCGGCCCTTCCCTTCCTAGAAATTGGTAACATTTATCAAACTATTTGGGTGTATATTTAGTAGTGGCTTGGGTTTAAACCTAAGGCGAAGAAAATTCTCATCTCATAGCACGGATGAGAATAGCACCACCCCCATCTCCTCCAACACCAACATTCCCCCTGCCACCCACTCACACCCCCATCTCCCATTCAGTCTATCCATCTCCCGCATGTCTCTCACTTCGTTCTTAATCTCTTCCCTCTTTTCGCACAGTCACGGTATTTGATGCGAATTTGTCAAATACAGATTTGGTTGATTTTCGCAGGGTAATCCTTGTGTATGCCGCTCCCGAACTTGTGCTATTTTTGGCGGAGTCGCCTTGCGTGCATTCGCACACTCACCCTACAGAACAATGATAAATATCCCTCTTGATCACTTGATTGATTACCTCTTTCAAAGGTCACGCGGGCTTGCAGTAATTTCCTTTCGCCCGAGGCTTCCTTTTCACTTTTACTCCATCTACGACAGCTCGGCGTGTTCAAGACACCCCTTCCTTCTCTCTCTCTCTCTCTCTCTCCTCTCTCCTCTCTCTCTCTCTCTCTCTCTCTCTCTCTCTCTCTCTCTCTCTCTCTCTCTCTCTCTCTCTCTCTCTCTCTCTCTCTCTCTCTCTCTCTCTCTCTCTCTCTCTCTCTCTCTCTCTCTCTCTCTCTCTCTCTCTCTCTCTCTCTCTCTCGCTCTCTCTCGCTCTCCTCTCTCTCTCTCTTTCTCTCTCTTCCTTTCTCACTCTTGCACTCTCTCTTTTGCAACCCAGAAAACGTCCAAATTTTAAAAAAAATGCCCCCATAGAAAGTAGGGATTTTAATTTCCCTCAGGTCACTCCTGCAGAACCCTCTCCAGTCCTAGTTCGATCCGGACTTGCAGCTTTAAAAAGGTGCAGAGTGGAACAGCCGGCTGCTTACAAACCCAGCGTCTCCAGGGTCTCAGGCTGCATGTTCTCCCTTGGACAGGATTTGGATTTGAACCGCCGGACAAGCTATTAATTTAGCCCGACTACCCAAGGCCCTGAACCCAATTAATTTCTAATGATTACAGCCCAAGGGCTCTACATATCTCTCTGCTACTTTCTGGTTCTGCCACTTTCAAGCCACCGAGGTCGGCGTATAATAAGTGTATTTTTTAAAGTGTTATTAAGAGCAGTGAATTATGGCAATGGGAGGAAAAACAGTTTCCATTTAGACTAATTGAGCCCGGGTTCTATGTTTCGGCCGATGCGCCTAAATGAGAAGAGTTGGTTAATCTATTCGCTGGCTCTGGTCAGACACCAGTTTAATTTTTAAACAGCTTGCTTTAAATCAGTCCCTGAATTAACAGTATATAATTGCATTACAGTGATTAAATAAATCTACTGGTAGTTAAGGGAATCTTGATTTTTCTATTGTGGCCGTTCTGCTGTAATTCAATAGCATGATGTAAAGTTCAGTGAACAGGGACAATGGCAGAGAGTTACTACGCATAACTCGCCCAGTAAACATGTAATTGTTTGACAATATGTGGAAACGAAAAAAACCATGAAGTTGTAAAAAACAGATTTCTATATTTTGAACCATATGAAAATTATTTCTGCGGCGGCGAACGGGCACTTTCGCTGCTGTGCCGGTTCTTTTCGGCGCGAGTGATGTACACAATCAGGGGAACAGGTTATGGAGTGGAAATCGCATTCCATATATGTAGGAATTTCATGCCAGTGCAATTTGCATAGACACCAACGGGTCGGGCCCATAGGGGGATCTCCACAAAGGTGAAGAAAGTTACGGAAAGGGAACTAAAACATGTGTTACAAACTTCGCCTTGGCTAGAGCGAGGCAATTATAATGGAAAATGACCGTGTTCAAAAATTACAATTTTAGTATAAAATCGGCCGCACGTTCATTAGGAAGCCGCTTGACTTGGCAAATACATGATTTATTTCGGAAGAAAACAGAATAATCTTAAGAAAACAGATCCACTAATAGCAATCAAGAATATTATAATCAGCCTAGCCTGCCAGTGCGCGATTGATTCTCACTAACCACCAAGCATAGAGGTTCCTGTTGTTAGTACAGACTTAGCAATATAGTACTAATAATTCGATACGCAGAATCGGTAGTATGTTGGACAGAACAGTTCCCTCTAACGTGCTGCGTCCGTCACGATATGAGTTCCATTTAATAGTGCCACCAAATTTTGGATTATAAGAACACGTTCACGTCATTTTTTTTGTTTGTTAACCATTCGAAATCCTATAACTTCCCAATGAATTATTTAAAAATGGCTTTTTTAAATGAATAACCTCGTTATGCGGACTGAGAAGTGTCTATTACTACTGTTATCAGTTATCAATTATGTGGAAAAAAACGCTTGGGCACGACAATAATTTTGTGTGCAAATTCCACTCTAATGAACGAAATATGGTCTGTGATTAGCAGTCGTGATGCTGGGATTTAAATTAACCACACTTGGATTCGTCTTTCCTTTTTGCCGTTTTAACTGTTGTGAATAAAATGTGATTGTGTTTCTCAGGCTGACCACAAGTACAGGGAGCGACTGCTCCAAATTCATGGAATTGACGCGGTCACCTCCAATAGGAACTAGCGGAAAGCTGGGGCGGTATCTATAAATCGTACTGATAAATGTTAACAAAAAGAGAATTGAGTTATACCTTTCTTCAGCAGTATTGATCGCGCTTTGAATGATCTCTTTCGCTGGTGTGTGTGTGTGTGTGTGTGTGTGTGTGTGTGTGTGTGTGTGTGTGTGTGTGTGTGTGTGTGTGTGTGTGTGTGTGTGTGTGTGTGTGTGTGTGTGTGTGTGTGTGTGTGTGTGTGTGTGTGTGTGTGTATTTGTCTGCATGTTCCTGTCTTTCTGTGTAATTCGAAGGATGGAGACGCTGCGACGAGATTTTTGTTGCAATCTTTATACCAAGACTGACATGGTGATGTTCTCAGCTTTTTTTTTCCCCAAGAGGAGTCTGTTTCCTCCC